>NC_058024.1:16742977-17481052 GCF_019176455.1 Solea senegalensis | reverse complement strand
TACTAAAGTATGACATTTTTGTCACATTTTGGCCGACATACTAAAGTATGACATTTTTGTCACATTATGGACGACATACTAAACTATGACATTTTGGTCACATTTTGGACGACATACTAAACTATGTCATTTTGGTCAAATTTTGGACGACATACTAAACTATGTCATTTTGGTCAAATTTTGGACGACATACTAAACTATGACATTTTGGTCAAATTTTGGATGGATGGATGACATACTGATGTTGTTATTATTGTTGTTATTGTTCCATCCCATCATAATAACGTCACATAACATTGAAAAAAGAAATCTAAGCCACAATAATAAAACTACACAGGTTTTAATTTTGTGGCTGAGATCAAAGGAGCTAGTAAGGCAACAATATGGATATAGTCGTAAAAACACCAAAGACGTAAGATGTAGATGTTTGCTCATACCACCACAATAAAACCTGTTACATTAAGAAAATGAAGATAATCCTTACACATTCTTCGGTGACTGATGCTGATAAGCAGTGCCCATGGATCCCTCAAACTGAGTCATAAACACACATTGGTACCAAAATCACACCTACCTTTATTCAAAATTATTGTACTGTTTGTTTTCTATGACAAAATAGTTTTAATAAATAAAATACACTAATTTTTTTAACATTTCAACATGTGAAATGTTAAAACTGTTCTCTTCATTCGAATTGTTCAAACACAATCATATGGATTAAAAAATATTTATCCATCCAACCATCTCACTAAAAATATGAAACAAAAAAATGCCATGCAAAGTGAACGAAAATCGTTGATACAAATTGACTGGTACACAACACAATTGGCTATGACTTTTAATTGTGATGCAACACTGAAAAAAAAAATCAAGTAAATCCAGTTGTTCTGTAGTGCTTTGTATGCAACATTCATTGATATTGAGCTTCACGAGTTATGAGAACTTAAGTTATTACAAAAGAACACAAAGCCATTTTTCACTTGTATGCAAGCTGAGTGATCCAGTGTTACTGGTGAAATAAAACAAACCCCCCTCCCCAAGAAAACACAGTAAGGAGAAAAATCATAATTTGACATTTTGGCTCTGCTTTTACTTCATTCCCATCATCTCGTCCAAAATCTGAACCAAAAAACAATGTGTATACTTACTATACTATATAAAAAAAAGTCTCAAATTCAGTTCTCCATTGTCAAACTCACATGAAAACTGCTGTACTGGTTCTGGAGAATTCAATTTGAGTTTCAAAGAAAAGCAAAACACAATCTGAGAACTATCTCCTCTAATTTCTCACCCCAAAGTTTCACAAATAAATGGAAAAAAAACCCCAACACTCCTCTCCAAAACTCTTGTACCAATAAAGAAAATCAAAGTGATATATTTTTTTCTATGCACTGTTTTTAGCACCATCATATAAATATTTCTTGAAATTTTGTATTCAGTTTGAAATAAGCACAAATATAACTGTGACACTTTAAATAAATGGAAAAATGACCCATGTATGCAATTTTGAATTACAGTTTATAATATAATATTGTATTTCACATTGCATAACCTCAGTCTCACTGGCCACTGCATGGACATTTTAAAGGTGAGGTTAAAATAGAACATATTTAATAGGGATGACTCCATCTTAGCAGGAAAACAGTCCAACTGTGCTAAACACTTAAGACATCTCAGGTTAACCAAATAATCCATTTGTAATTATTGATGATAATTATAATAATAATAATAATAATAATGATAAACATGCTATGTGACCAAGATGTATAACAGTCAAACGTGGTGCCATTAAGACAATGGTGAGTAGGGTCACATCATAGTACAAATAATTATCAGAGGGTGTTTAGTTATAGTCTTTGCAGAGCCAGATTGTGGGGTTTAATGGGTACAACCCAATCATTGAGTAAAATCTCAGAATCAAACAAATCCTGTGAATTGTTTGCATATTTTTATGAACCCATAGAAACAAATTGGAAACCACCCCTAAACTAATGTGTAATGGTCTTATGACATCAGTGCACAGCAGAAGCATTTCTGACTTTGAGAACTGACTCCGGTTAAAAAGTAATACTGAACAGGTTAGAGGCTGAACACAGTGTCTGCAGATTCTCCATAGATGTCGCTGGACAATATGAGGTAGAGGATCACACGAGCAGACGGACATACAGACTGACACAGTTGCCAGACATGGGGCACATGTTTGGTGGTGGTTCTATTTGTGAAGGGGAAATAAAGGACAAAAAAATCACGCTCACACTTCCCCAAAATTAGTGTGACCTGTCTCCTTGGCATGCTCTCGAGCTTCCTTTTGTCCCACCAGGCCCGTCTGACACACCATGCAACGCAATGCAAAGTGGTTTACGTCCGTGAACTGCCGCTTGCGGCGAGCCTCGTCCGCCAGCTCAAGGGCCTGGGCCAGAATGACGTCGTCTGTTGTCGAGAAGATAGTCTGGGGTGGAACCTCAGAGTCGGGAGTTTCTTTCTGCAGAGGATCATAGTGGATACCATCGTAGATGAGCAGCACACGTTTGTGATAGCCAGCATCCTCTCCAAATCGATCCACTCTGACTGTCTGAGTGTCCACCACACAGATCTCACACTGGTAAAACTTGGATAAGATGGACACCTCGATGGCTCCGCCCCAGGTGTCATCACGTTTTATCCAGGAGCAGTACTCCTCGTTGGTCTTTCCCAGCACGGCTTCACAGTAAGCTGTGGGGTCACTAGACACAATCTGGGCAATGAGGCTCCGCATCTCAGGAGCGCATGCAGGGTCATATACGCCACCTTCCACCACATAATAAACACTGGTGAAGAGGCAGGAGTTGTCAGCTGGGACCACTCGACGGGCCAGCACAGGTGAGGCTTCCGGCAGCAGTGGTTTCTTCACAGTAGGATGATCCTGAGGCTTTGGTTTGTTTTTCTCTTCCTCAACAATGAGTGTGTCTCCTGTGGAGAATGACACATCAGTGGAGGCCAAATAGAGAGAATTAACGTTATCCAGTTTATTTGAATCGTATTCACAAGAGATGTCTAAAAACAATTCCTCACTCAGATAAGACGTATATAAGAGATTGGAGTTAAAGGGTGAATTCAACCATTAACAAGTATTTTTGCCAAGACTGTAATGAAATGAAGGCAAAGTGAACACAGCAACAGTACAATTTAAGTACATTTAACTTCAAACATGTAATTCAAGTAATAAGAAAATGATTTATAAACAATTAATTATGTGAATTTTGTCAGCATACCTGATTTGATTGGGTAATCCTTGAGGTGAGCATCTCCATTTCGAAGATCAAGACTGGATGGTGGGTATCCAACCATAATTTTCTGCACATCACAGGGGATACCAGTCAGCTCCTCCACCTTACTCTTCAGCTCTTGGACACAGGACTGGTGAGTCAGACCCTGCATTATGTGGCTCCCATTTTTGGTCTTACAGCGAAGCCTCAACATCCTACCTGCAAGACAAACCTTCATATAACTATTGACTGCCAAAAATGGAAGGAAAATTAAAAGTCATGGATGTGTCGTATATGTGTTTTTTTGCGGCTGTGTTTTCATTTCAGCACCCATGTTGCATGAGTCATGCATCTATTTTTGAGCTCAGGCCACTTGCCTATTTTTCATACGTAACGCACAGTTCCCAACACAAATAGACAACGATCTGTTGATAATGACACCGACATTCTAGCAGCATGATTACACAAATCTGACACCGCTCACTGCAGTTTTAGAGTCTAGGCTGAATATGAAGGAGATATAGCTATGGTGATGCAGTAACTAGGGCTGAACGATAAAAGTGAGTGTGATTTGATTTACAATACATATTTCTTGAAAGTCAACATTCAGTTCAATATATACATTGTTATTATTATTGTTATTTAAAAACAAGATGGAACATTGCCAAATGACACACAAAATATCAACTACCATTTTGTACTACACTGATGCAAGGATGAGAAGTTGAAGAGGTGAACTCTTTAGCATAGAGCATAGAATAATTAAAAATGGAAAATAATTAAATTGCAGCATTTGTGACTTGCTGATTGCGTTGTTTCAAATTGAAAGAGATTTAACTGTCCAGCCAACTAGCAATGTAACATCATAGATGCCAACTGACAACAAACACTCAAGAAGACGAAGAATGCAGAACAAAAAGGACAGAAGAGCAGCTGGGGACTGAGAAAAAGACTTGGACCAACGTGAGATGGCTCAGGTTTGCAAAGGAAGAGAGAGGTGGTGGTGATGCAACACTAGAGGATGCCAGAAGTGTCTCCATTAATTTACATAGGAAACACTTCACAGGTAAAAAAAAAACCTAATAAAATGATGTAGAAGTTCATGATGCTGTGTAGTTTTTGTAAGTCTTCAAATGTTCAGCTTCTAAAATGTGAACAGTTTCGGGTTTGCTCCATATAACAAATACATATTTGAAACTGAATTATTTTTGGTTTGTGGAGAAAACAAGACTTTTTAAGAAAATCATAATTCCTAGGTTTAGGAAACACTGATCAACATGTAATGATATTTTATGGACCAAACGAGTACTCGATGGATCGAGGAAAAATAATCGACAATCGACAACAATTATGAAAATAATCGATACTTGCAGCCCTAATGCTGTGTACAAGCATAATATGCCCTTAACGAGTCGGACGTTTAACCGAATGGGCAACGTCGACCTACTACTGCATGGGAGGAGTCAACGACAGTGTGCTAACTCTGCATTCAAACTAATAATAGTTGTGTCTAAATGTTGACAGCCAAACAATTTCACATGACTATAGGTTCAGAACTATATTGCTCGTGGTTAAGCTGCTTAATTGTGAGCTTCATTAGCTACAGGCTACCTGTACTGGACAGTACGTCCGTACGTTAACCGTCCTTCTTTGTGCTGACCGTTACATTACAACACTGCTTTCTAAACACAACAATTAACGTACGGACGGGGAGAGTCTGCAGAATAAAACACATGACAGTGACATTTTCTTTGTTCTGGTAGTTAACTCCGCAGTGACACGCACTGATAGCAGGCTAAGATTGGAGCTTCACAGAGTTACATGGAGTCACTTAGCATTTAACTCAACATACAGTCAGCAGTGTCACTAGAACGTCCTGTGTAAATGTATGGAAGAAAAATATCTGCCGATAAATTCAGACACAAATGAACAAAGCTAACGACTTTATTGTGTATCATCTGCTAGCATTAGCATGTTAGCTCAACCATTAACTTGTGATTAATTCTTCTTTTTCAGGCGGTTCTCGTTCGTATTGAAAGTATCCACAGTTTGTCCGGTTACAAACCTACACGCCAACGAGGACACGGTGTATTATAACAACAGGATAAGTGTTTTTTCTTTCTTACCGTCTGCTGACTGCAGCCTGCCTCAAACAATAAACACTACTGAGAGAGCGCTGGTGTGCGGAGCGTCACTTACGTCATAACGTCGGCACTGTTGTGCCGTAAACTCCGTAGTAGGAATTATAAATCTAAACGATCCATTTTCTACAATCTACCTAACAATTCATTTTCTTAAAAACTGGATTTTTTTCTCCCGTAACATTGTATTTTTGACGCAATAAACGTTGATGAAGACGAACGAAAATTGGCACGCAAATCAGAAGTGGCAAAATTATCTTTATAAAACAAGGGAAATACTCAGCAAAATGGCTCAGTAGCACCACCAAAAGGTGGAACCCGGTAACACAAAGCCGAAATAAGTGGCACCAAATTCCACGAAATCAATGAAATGCCTCAAATCAACGGCCATTTAAAATTTGGGGTTCATCTTAGCGATTTACACGTTTCGAAAATAAATGGAATGAACGGCAACCACAGGAATTTTGGTGAATTTCGACTATTCACCAAAGAGGAAGTGTACGACGTAGGTACAAGAGACCCGGCCAGAAAACATCAGCACATTAAAACTGAGTCAAGGCCATAGCGCTACCTGCTGGCAGGGCGGTGGCTGTGAGCGCTTGCACAATGCTGCCTGCAGCTTTAATTTATTGTTTGCGAATCATGTGTTTCTTAATTGTGTTTTATATAGAAAGTTTTATATTCATGATTTTAAATGGTCTGAAAGAAATCCCATCAATCAGAAGTTTTTTTCCCCCTGCTCTTTTTTGTATTCCTAGTTGTTTCCTTCTTCGGGAAAAATGCCTTGTTTATGAAAGCCAAATAAAAAGTACAGACTCTGAAGAGGAAAGAGCTTCAGTTAGTCTTTTTACAGTGTTTACCAAATGGACTTTGTAAACTTTAACATCATACATTTTTCTCTGTCACATGTAGAATTGGTTTGATTAGTTTAAAATGTGTGATATTTTTTGAATGACTAAAACAGTGTAACAGGGTCAGTTATTACAGCACACTTGTTACATACTGCAATTAAATATGCACCTGTTACTCGTTTAATTTTTAATTTCTTTCATGTTATAATTACACATTAACTGATAGTTTTGTGTGACTTACCTTTTTAGTTATAGAAAAATCTATGCTATATATAGATATAAAATGCTATATATATGTATATATATATATATATATATATATATATATATATACACACACATATACATGTATATGTATATATATATACACATATATAGTATAAAACCACTCACCCTCAGCTAATCAAGGAAGGTTCAAATATATTTTTTTCTTTACAATGTTGAAATAATTTTTATTTAAACAGTGCAAATCAAAAGAAAGCAAAGAAATAAATATAAATCAAACAAACAAAAACAAATTCTAACAAATTTGGATACACAAATTAAATTGTCACCTTTCTTCAAAAAACCTTGTCAATTTAAAGTACACTTTTATTGTCTGCTAAAAAGGCACAAAGTAAGCTGCTTTGCAATCAAGGCAATAACTTCACATAGTCTTTAAAATCAACTTGTCCATCATAAAATACAAAGGCTGATTTTGAGAATTGATTGACAAAAGATACATTTGCATGAACCAGTTTCAACAAAAGTATCGAGAAATATCCAACATGCATGTTATATTCTGGTTACACAAAATCCCCCTTTGGCATGAATACGATTAACCCTTGCTAACACCAGCTCAATACTTAAAGTTAGCAATTAAATTAGCTTTTTGAACAACTTGTGCGTGTGACAGGAAAGCATCTGTTGCATCTGTCACCTACTGCTGTGGACAATGTGTCCAGCAATGTGGTGTGCTTTTTAACTTTTTTTTACATCATACAAAAAGGCTCCCATAACAGAAGGACGAGATTCAAAGCCATATCTCTTTCATATCTGTTGTGTCTTAAATCTAAAAATATATGATGACAGATGGCTGGTCATTTTACATTATAAAAACTTATTTAATATTTTTCAGCATCAACTTTATAACATGGTCTGTCTGCAAGAGTAAAAACTTATTTTAATACTTTTAATACTATTTTAATACTACTTCTATTAATGATAATAATGATGTATAACTTATCCCTGGCATATTCAGAGGCATATAGAGTAACTATCCTATATATTTAATAGTAAGCGAGCCTTTATATTGTTTACAACACAATGAGGATTAGTTTTGTCAGTTGATTGATTTCTTGTCGCTCACATGCGGAAGAGTTTATGACACTAAAGATAAAAACTCCACTTCAAAGCTTCAACATGCAATACAAACAGGAGCTTGAGATAAACGGGTACAAAGGGGATTTTGTTTCCGTGTTGCCTCATTTCTATTGTTTGATTGATGATTGTACCCAGAATGTCTACCAACATCGATTGCACAAAGACGAAAGAGGTTCTCATCTTCACTCAGAAGCAGACATAGCCACTAGTTTCCTCTGGGCTGTCAAAGTCGATTCCTTCGCACAGGGACTCCTTCAAGAAAGGAAACAAAAAGTCAATGACTCTCTCAAATTAATGTCACACAGCAGCAGATGCTATTCTAGGAGACTAATAGCTTCCTCAACTGCCCATTTGAAAAACTAGGTCATTACATCAAGTGTGGAAGAGCCAGAAGAGTGGTTTGTTGCACATTCTGAAGAAGTAATTTATTAAATCCCTTTCTGACTCTGTTTGATTGGCTGCAAGTCATGGTCTTGCTTCACCTCAACCAAGACTGAAACAGCCTAGAATTAGTGTGATTGCATGTGAGTGCAGTTGTGTTTTTGCCATTATATTACCATTTTAAATACTACTAAATACTAAATAAATGAAGTATCTAGCAAATGAGAGTTTCATGAAGTTTTATGTTTCGTTTTGCAGCCATTTAATGAACAACCAAAGAATCCATGTGTGACGGCGAGTTCCTGGCAGGATGTTGAGATGAAATAAAGTCAACAACTGCTTACACTGAGCAAAGCTTACATTAGGTTAGAGAAAAACCATAAAGACACTACTGTGATAACATATATTGACGTGGGTTACCATGACATGGGTTGAATGACAGGAAAGAAAAATGAAGCGTTGGCTGCGCAAAGTCTCCAAAATACTCACAGACATCTGCTTCCTATCCGCGGCTATAAGAGAGGTTTGGAGAAAGTGGAGAGAAAGAGATAGAAATGTGGAGATGGGCTGACGCACTATGCCCACAAGGCAAGGCCAACAAATATACAGCACAAATATGCACTTTTCAATTTTTAGCACTTTTTGGTTGGTTTCAAATCTGACATTATGTATTTATTTTCCTTGAAGGTCCAGTGTGTAAGAATTAGTGACATCTAATGGAGAGACTGCAGAATGCAACAAATGGAAGACTACACTGCTCACTCCTCCATTTCCCAAGCCCATCAGGGAACTCTGGTGGCCTTCACATGACCTAAAGCATGTAAACACTCTTTACTCTTCCACTGTCTCTGCTGCTACATTTGCATGGTAAGCTTCCAACTCAAAAAGTGAAACATGTCCATTTAGGCTGCTGCAGGAACACGACAGAGCAAGATGGCGGCCTCTCTAAAGTTTGGTCCTCGCCTACAGTATATAAGGCTTATTCTAAGGCTACAGAAACCAAACAAGATTACGCAATTATAGAAACATACAACATTCAATTTCTGACAATAAACCCAACTAAATGTTACACAGTGGACCTTTAAATATCACTTAAATGTCTGTGTGTCTTTTATATTCCATCATTAACTTTTAAGGCTAACATACTGGGAGCTTCGCTAAGGGAATGAGAGAGAGACACATGCTATTCTGCATATTCAGGCTGGAGGCAGACCAGTGGTGAAGCAGAAGTCATGCAAGACAAACACCTGACAGCCATAATATTAAGAGAAACAAGCAACTACTTCAAACTATAACACATGCCCACGACAGAGACAGACAGACAGAGATGAGTTCCATGGACTTCAGGTTCAACACAAGACACTTAATCATCAAGAAGATCCAAGACTGAGGCGAGGGAATGCCAGACACAGTGTTACAACTGTGGTGCGAGGTAACTGATTAGAGTTGATGGTGGCTAATTTAAAGGGGGAGCCTGTGACTCTTTTACTAACTTGGCTTAGCCGTTCCTCTGGCATCAGACCTGCTGTGGTGTGGGCAAGCGGTAGCCAAGGGGGGTTACCCGCACTGTAGAGCCTGGGACGCCTGAGCTGGTCATGACTGGCCAGGGGAGTGTAACTATTCCTCCGAAGCATGGGAGCAGAGTCCCATGGAATTTTAGCCTGGTAGGAGATGAATAAAATACCGCAGGTGTTAAGGGGAATCCTGACCAGACACAACCAAGCAGACCAGCTCTCCACAGAAAGAGGTAAGATAAAATAAAATAAAGATAAAAAATAAAACTTGAATCAACAGCTCAAATACAGGAGCTTTTCATACATACATTATATCTGTGCATAACATTTAAATGCAGTCAGAGCGATGGTCAGCCAAGCGAGGGAACAGGAACAGCCATTGCTTCAATAGGGGTAGAAAATTAAATTAATTTCTCATTCATTCATTCACAGCTCAAGCCATATAAAAGGCACATGTCACAACAGGGATATAAGCAAGAGGCTGTCGTTGAAAAGTCCGGCCTATAGTATGTTCCTTAACCTCGCTGGAGAACGTCATGAGGTCAGGAAAAGAGACAAAAAAGAGACAAAGTTCAGGACATGGGAAAAGTTATTTATGGTGTACTTAACTACAAAGCTGTTTGTCGTTTGGATGACACTCTTACTGACTTACTGACTTGTTTTGTGTAAGCTAGAACGTGAACAACATGGGTGTAAGAAACATTACAATATTTTATGGTGTGATACTGCATCGATTCTTTCACACTCTGTGTTCATACATGGGAAATATTCCTGACAGTTGTTTGATGTTGTATTTAAGCCTCTGACTGCTAGTTTAGTATTGAGAGTTTTTGGTAGGTATATGTATCGTATCTCCAGGTTCTTGCCAACACACAGCCCTAGTGGACAAAATGGTGAAAATATGACTTAATTACCAACGTTGGAATAGAAATAAAAGGGGAATATTACCGATGGGTTCTTCGGACAGCAGCCATTTTTACGTCAATAAAATCCCAGGTGTCAATTATCAAATTAACGGTGGCTGAGGTCCATTTTTCTTCTTCAGTTTCAGGGTGCATGCTGGTTCACTGTTACACTGTCCTGACTTACATGAGCTGAACTGAGCCACCGTTAATGTGACAGTAACACCTGTGCTCTTCTTCTGAAACAACATGGTTGTCACATTGAGGATAGTTGCACACTCACTCTCCTGTCCACACATATTAACCCACTCTACCTTATTTATTGACATGAATCCCATTGAGAGAGTCTGCCAGAACACAGAACATCGTATACTACGTGACTGCACTGTCATTTTTTAAATTTCAAATATGTAGAACGAAAAACCATCTGACTCAAAACAGCTCTCTTTTATGATCATTATTTAATCATCAATTCAGGGCTGTCAGCATCTGTGACTGATGAAAAACTAATTAATGATAAAGACATGAAATGTGACAATGATCAAATTATGGGATGACAAAGCAAACGTCATTCCCTGCAAAAGGTTTATTGAGTTTGGTCTTATTACAAAACAAATGTTAATTTCACAAGCAATTCATATTTAACCACTTTAAGGGCTGGAGCCAATTCCAGCTAACATCGGGCGAAGTGCTATAAAAATCCTTTCATCCTTTGTTGCTTGTCCTGCTTGTGTTCTTGATGCTTTATATGTTTCTGCTGCAAGGATTTGCATGGCTATTAACTTTCCTTTTGTAAAGGATGAAACAAATGTGCACACAAGGCAATTTAAAAGGAAGCAAGGAAGCTCCTTTCCAATGCATTTAGAGAACCAGATCAATCCTTATCACAGCTTCATTTAGTATTTAGTTAGGAGACTGTTCGACTGCAGCCAGGGCGTTAAAGAAGCAAGGCCGCACATACAGGGGATGAAGTGTGAGTCGAACTCAACTGCATTGAACTATATGACAAACCAGAGCCTGTTGGACTGTGGATTAAAGGTTATTTGCTCATTCATTTCTGAATTATTTGTGTGCAAGTTAAGAAAACATAAACATTTTGGACATAAAAAACCCCACCCGTGGCTTCACTTCACCAGCGCTGAATGCACATTTATGCAACAATATGATTTCTCATCTGGAGTTGGAGCAACTTACAATGTGCCGGTCGCGGTGCGTGTTTACAGCCTCCACATTAAGATAAAACTTTTCCACCTTACAACCTAGAAGTACAATAGAGTAAATTTCAATTAAACAAAAAAGAAAACTAAAATTAAATTAAAATTTAAAAATCTATTTAAAGTCAAGCTACATCAAAGAGAAGGACCTACCATAGGCAACAGGGGTAAGCTTGAGCACTGTGTGCAGCGGACATCTCATGTATGGCAGATCTTCTGTGAGGAGACAAACCACCAGTCAGTATCTGTTTGTAACCTTGTGTGTGCTCAACTGGTGCATGTCTTGTGCTTTTTCTACCTGCACTTTTGTCCAGAAAGTAAGCCAGCAAACAGCGCATCACAGCCTGGTGGCAGATAACCAACACATTGCCCTGTCTCTCTAGCTCCATGATAACAGGCTCCAGACGCTGAACAAGATCCTGGTAGGACTGTTGAGCCAGAAAGGATATATTTAAATGTTTAAACATAAATAAAAACTATTATTTAACTATGAACTTGGATAACTTCTTAGAGTAACAAAGTTCAGTAAGAATTAGGGCAGAATGATGTGTGCAAAGCTTTAGGATTGATTGACAGAGCTTGCCAGGTTACCTCTCCTCCTGGGTAGCGATAATGGTACTTGTCCTGGTCCCTCAAAGCAAACTCTTCAGGGAAAGTTTTCTGGATTAGCTCATAGGTCATCTCCTCACACACTCCCTGGAAAAGGATAAAAGACAAGATACAAGAAGTTTATTGTCATATGCACTGTAAAAAAAAACACAGTGTTTTAGACCATGCAATAAAATTCTTACTATGCCAGTCTCTCTCTATATAAAACAATACAAATCTGCAAAAATAAAAATAACAGTATTAAAAAGAGACATTAAAAAAACATTAAGTGCTCTGATGGGAGTGTGAGTTGAAGGGACAGAGTGTTTAGTAGTTTGATGGCCTATGGGCACAAGCTATTTGTCAGTTTTGTTGTTCTTGGACAAACATTTGTTTTTAGTGGAAAAAAATTAAAATATAATTTTCACTTTGATGCCATGATAACATAAATGAGTTTGCTTAGACAGAGACAAGATAAAGACATACAGTACTTTGGGCCAAAATGATAGATGGTTTTTCCTCTGTATATCTAAAGCAGAGCTCCTGTGAAAGTGTAGTGGCTTGTATCTTTGCAAAATGTGGGCAATTAGATTTGGGCACTGACCGCATCAATCTCATCGAGTATCTTCCACTGTTCATAAGGAACCCCAAGCTCCTCTGCCGTCTGGATGGAACTCCTCAGTTGGCTTGTCCACACTTTCAAATCTGACAGTTTCTGCTCTTCAATGAAATCTCGCAGTGCATGGGCAAACTGCAAAATGTGACAGAAACCAAAAAACAGGTCTTAGATCATCTGTCTGTTCATAATATATTCATAATGAATCAATTGTTTTTAAATGCTTATTTATTTATTTATTTATTTACTCTTCAGTGTTTTAATGATTACAGTACACAATCATGGGCAATATAAGAAATATAAGAAATATAAGAAAATAGAAATCCGAATATAAATAAAAATGGGTAGTCTAGGCCTATGGCAGCATAACTAAGCGATAGCTCAGAGTTCTCTTGAACCCGCCCCTAACTATCTAACTAAAGGCTTTATTAAAGAAGAAAGTTTTAAGTTGAACTTTAAATGTGGTGAGAGTGTCTGCCTCCTAGACCCAAAGTGCGAGCTGGTTCCATTTGAGCTTTAGAAAGTTTTACTACCATGTGTGTACATACAGCTGTCATTCATTGATATCCACATTTCAAATGCATTATCTCTCTCTACATCTGAAAGTTCTTTCAATGTTTTTTTTCAATTACACGTCTGCCTTACGTTAATCATCAGTGGACAGAGCCAAAAGGGGAAATGGAGAAAATGAAATGTGTTAAAGGTCAACATTCAGATATTGAAAGAGGCTTTGCAGTTCATAAAATGAGGATGAGAAAAAAGAACAGTAAATCACACCTGTTTCCCTCGGGGAGAGAGTTCGGAATCTCCCCCGATTTGGCCTGCGATGTTGTGGTTGCTCTCTCCATGCCGACACACGTAGATGGAGTGAGAGTGCACATGGATGTTCATGAGGTAGTAGACAATCTTACTCTGTATGTAGTCCTGCACCCGATTCACCAGAAAACGTCGACCCACATTTATCACTTTGATAAAAGACATATCCCTGCAGGTGGTAATAAACCATATAGGTGAAGTTTGCTCACTGTCACCACCTAGTGATCATTTTCTAAATAGCAAGGTACAATTCTCTAAAATGAAAGGCTGCAAACTGTGTACCACAATGTAACATTATTGCTCCAGTAGTGTTTAAAACATGTAAATAACCTAAAATCTGATCAGTTCTTACTTGTCATAGTCATCGGAATCTAATGGTTGATATGTGACCTTGTAGCACTCGATTCGTTTCAGAAAGTCATCCATTACTCTCTCTCTGTGTGTCTCAGGGTAGTCAGGGCTGGAAACCTTCACTTCCTGTTATACGTAAGCAAAATGCGAAAGCAAAGTGGTTGTTACATGACAGCACAGATAGTATGAGTATTAATAGATAATGAGTCTGACCCAGATGTGAAGTCAGAGGATTGGCTCTGACTTCCTGTCTGGTTGTGTGGGTAAACATGAGATCATACCAGAATATTAGCAGCAATGACGTCTGGGTCGTCACACACTGACTCCACAAAGAAAACCTGTTAGGAAAAAAAGAACTGAAACTGTCCACCAACTCAATGACAATAGTCAGTGAGCCCAAGCTAATATTTGTGCCAAATTTGAATGGATTCTCTCAAGGCGTTCCTAAGATACTGATTTCAGAGCTTTTACACACAAAGTTTCCTCACTCCTACCTTGAATGCATTTTCCTTCACAAAGGCTTGAATGAGGTCTCGTCTTTCTCTTGTTGTGTTTGTTGCATCAAAAACCTGTTAAAAAAGATCACAAACATTTCTTCTTATACAGTATGTATATACACTATACTGTATGTGCACTGTGGGTGTCAGTGTTTGTATGACAGTTTTAGTATTTACCAAAACATTGCGATCTATTATGACCTACCTTTTCTCACTTGCTCCTCCCTACTCTCTATCTCCCCCCCACACGCACACATGGCTTCAGAGGACATTGCATTGACTTAGATTTATTTCCTGGAGACTTACTCTAACAACTACTGGCCTAATCCTGACCCCAACCTAACCTACTTCAGCCTAACTTTAAAACACCTTAAAATCTAGTCATTTACATTACGGGGACTTGATTTTTCTCCCCATAAAGCCATAATGGGACTGTATAAAGAGATGTAGGTCCCCACAACATAAGGAATAGACACACACAGATGTGAGGTACAGGCATAGAGTAACTTACCGCGATCTGACCTCCCTCCTCCGTCAGGTAAGCTTTCACGTCCTGAAGTGCTACCAGAGCACACTGTCTGCAGGAGAGAGAGAAAAAACAGGAATAAAATCCTCATTCACTATGATCCAGTAGATTTTGTTTTCCTGTGCACAGATGCTTCTGTTCTTATATTGCCCAGTACCTGGTGTGGCATTCTTAAAAAAAAAAGATCTCACTCTCTTTCTTATTTTTGTCTTTTACTTATTTTTTTTCTTGCTGATAAAGACCGGAGTGGATTGAAACCACTCATGGACACATGAGCTTAGTTTAAACAAAGATTTACTAAGCCAAAAAACCAGTTAATTCATGGGCTCACTGGTGATTGTAGGTGGATTTTGTTACAGTCAAGCCAAGCTGGCTGCTTCCTCCTGTTCTTGCTCTTAGCATAGCCAAGCTGTAGCTTCAAACACAAAAGCATCAATCAAAGGCTGATTTCACAGAATGATAAACTATTCCTTTAGCCTCAGCCGACTGAGACGCCAAAAAGCAAAAACGCAGACTGTGTGAATTGATCACAGCAGCTGCTTGATCAAGGTTAGACACTGGTGTCACCTGCAGAGTGACAGCAGCAGCCTGTTTGATATGTGGGTAGGAATTTAGTGCTGAGAAGTAGTCGAGAGTCTTGTCACGCTTTTATGATAGTCACACAGGTCAAGTGCTGTTCCAAACATGACTACCAGATAAGACAGAGAGGGAAAGTGACAGCTACTGTATATCCTTCGTTCCTCTATTTGGAGAAACCAGTGGTGATTTTTAATAACTGCGCCTGAGCACAAACTGATAAGCATTGGACAAATGTTATCATGCACATGCACTGTTTGTGTATCACTGTTGTTCAGTGATAATACTCACTATACTTCACTGAAATGTGACTTTCACCCAGTACACCAACGAATGCCCCGTTTCATATACGATGAGTGCCACGGTGGGATTGCAACTTACTTCCTGATTTTCATGGCTTCTTCGTTGTCGTGACGGAAGAAATCGTAGGATTTATAAGCTCTGACGGCCTCCCTGCGGTACACGCCCAAGTTAAACACTGCAAAACGGACAAAACACATTAACTTGGCCCCCACAGCCCCTCCTCCATTGATTGCTGTTATTTAGATATATTTAAATGTGTATGAAAGTGTTGATTTCAAACAGTTGAGAAGGAAAGAATAAAGTTACGGTGCCAACAAAAGGCTGAAGACAGGACCAAACCAGTTGTAATTTGAATGATGAGCAATTAACTTAATGGTTTTAATTTACAGAGGGGACAACACTCTACCTTTCGTCGGGACTCCGATCCAGTTGAGGTACCGTGTAAGTTTCTTTGACATGTAGGTCTTCCCTCTTGCAGGCAGGCCGATCATTACAATCATGGTTGGAGAATTAGTCATGTGGGAGGCCCACGCTGCACAGCAAACATTTATATATTATATATACAGTTACAGTGCTGTGGGGAAAAATGTCCAACAATGAAACTCTAGGTTGTATTTCAAAATCTGTCATTTAAATAAATGACCTTAAAGCAACACAGTAACTAGGCCATATGTGCCCCTTTAGACACATTTGTGGGCTGGGCTTGAAAGCAGCATTTTAAAAAAATAACTGGAAAAAGTTCCCAGGAGAGAAAAGTAATTTTATTGAGAACAGTTAGTGAATGGCAGAGGGCAGATTATATTTTTATATCACAGGCTTTAATGTACGTTCCTTTCTCTTTTTAAAGTGAGACTCGCCCTCTTGAGTGAAGAAGACCTTTTAACTTTAGTAAGCTGGAGCTTCAGCAACACTGGGAGGCGACTTCGAAACAATTAGGGAATTGAATTCCCAAATGAAAAATCCAAGGTCTCGCATTACAAAATGCACCTGTGAGCTTAAAGGCAGTCAGTCGTGAGGAAGAAACTCATTTAAATCCAGATGTGGTGTTTACTTACAGCACTTCTTCTCACTTGTCCTCTGGTCCATTTTCTTGGTTTCTGCCGAGTTTGTAGAGCCATTGTCAGTCTGAGAGTTTGACATGCTGAAATCTACTTCAGAGTCAGTTTGAAACTCGACCTCCATATCTTTTATCCAAGCTGAAAGACATGAAGAGTTAGGAGTGACAATACATGCAAATGTCTTATTGTTATTGTTATTGTTTATGACAGTGTTTCCATGGCAACACTGGCTGCTTCTCTCCGAGTCAGAGATGCAGAGGATGAGGAGTAGCCTAAAGGAATGTGATTTAAAGAAAAAGGAAAAGAACAATCTGATGGCAAGGCAATCAACTTGGCTCAAAATATGAGTGCTAACAAGACAAAAAGGGAGCAAGTCGACACGATTTTCTGTATTTGACTTAAGGGGAATACTAATGCTGACACGAACGTACACAACACTCACACAGGACACGTCACATTTATTTATTTATTAAATACTTTACTTGCCTTACTGGTATAAGCAGATGCTCAGCCGGACAGAGGCGCCTGTATGCCGTTAACCACCGTCGCTACAAGGATCTTCTGTCACATTCACCGGGAATTTGTGTCCAATGTAGAGGACGCAGAGGCCAGTGTGTTCGGCCTGTCCTTGGCGCTTTAGTGTCTCCTCAGCCGGTTTGTGTCCTTCCAAGCCGGAGGTGTGCTTCTGCGTCAGCTTCACCCACCTCCTCCCCCTGGTTACCGTAACGTTGGTAACAGATGTGCAGCAGGATTCTTCGTCAAGGCTTTAATAGACCGCAGTGCAAGTCACCTTTCGTGGAGCTGAGCCAGATATGTTCTTGTGTTGGCATAGCTTCTTTTTTGAGTGTTTTTTTTTCCGTTCTTTATCATTCATTTGACTTTGATGTGCATACGGTGGAGGATCAAAGACAACTGCACTTTCTACTTTACAGTAACACTCAAAAGAGTTTCAACCACATTTGAAATATTTATCTTCCACCTTTTGAAAACAAATGGAGACAGACACCGTGCATCTACTTTACAGATCAGAGGCAGAAGATGAATGAAGATTCCCTCCCACAGTAGCCATGGCAAACCAGACCAAAGGTAGACAGTCTTGTTTTCCTCGTTTGTCCAGTTTCTTATGTTGTGTGGCAGCAACAATGGCCCTCATCCAATGTCTACACCTGACACACAGAGGAATTCGAGGGCCGATCAATGCTGCCAGCAGATTTAATTAGTTGGAAATACTGAGTCAGCATTTACAACTTTAGTTCCAGAGAAGAAAACGATTAATCCTCTGCACATGATCAGATGAGAACAAAGTGAAGGTAGAACACAGGCATTAAAAAAACAAACTAACAACGCCATCCATGGATGAGTTTATTCACCTTTATCAAACAATTTATTTTATCATAACCATAATCTCTTTGCATAGTTATTTTATTTTACAATGGTCTGCAATATAAAAGGCTGATAGTGCTCAAAAGTCATGATTTACAGTCAGGTAACCTTACAAGTTTAAGTGCTATAACAGAATCCCAAATAAATAAAAAAGCTACTTACAGTCACAATATTTCCTTATTATTAAATAGTACAAAATGGTTAAAATCAAGGTAGATTCCTATGAAAGTAGAGCAGGGCCAACAGATAGCATTCTTTATAGTTATATAGCATTAAACTAATTGAGAAAAAAACAACCTTAATAACCCACATCTTTATCTACAATTAGTTTGTCACAATGTGTCCACAAACATTTATAATACACAGGTTGGAAATTTGAATGCCACAGAGGCCTGAACTAATGTCAACTCATGGCTATATTTAACAACATGCTGGGGAACATTCATGGGTTATGAGAGGTTAGGCACTGGGCTTGTGCACTTAACTGTGCATTTCCAAACCAGCTTCCAGGAGCCAGTGACGGTGTGTGAGCGATTGTCAGAGCATCTCAGGCTTGTGAACTGACGAAACTCAGACGTTTGAGTTGAAAGGCACAGATTAGGAATATACTGTCAGTAGGGTTGCACTTCACACACTCTGGTCTCCAGTGTCCGACTTTTAGTGTTTTTTTCTGTTTTCACATTAAGGCTTGATTTTCCATAGCTGGAAATGAAACAAAACATTTCATCAGTGTAAAAAAAAAAGATGACTCTCACTTCACAGGCATTTTACAGAAAAAACACACATCAGAATACAACTTTGTCTACACCATCCCTGGTTAAAGCTGGAGCTAAATGAACCTTCATCTCAGGTCTAATTGTGCTTGGTGTGACTGAACACAGCCTTCATCCATTTCATCCATTGTTCTTGTACCACTATCTCAGAAACACATGGGACTGACAAAGTTTTTGTAACACGTGGGGGAAAAAAAAAGAGTCCACTCACTCTAATGTTGAAGCCGAGCAGGTCACTGACCACCGCAGACACTGCGGACAGGATGACCACTTTGGTGATGTTATAGATCAGAGGGTTTACTGTCAGACCCAACAGTCTGAACGGAGTATCCAGCTCCTGAGAAGATACACAGAAATCAAATATTTTTTGTTTTTAATTTGCTATGAAAAAGTTGAAGCAAACATTGTTATGAGATTCAATGCCACTGACAAAAAAATACTACATCAGGGCTTCATTATCAATATTACACATGACATAAGCACATTTCATAAAACTGTTTTTCATGGGGTAACTAGTTGTGAGAAAAGTTACCAGTTAGTTAAGTTAGAGCAGTTTTGTTTGCTTGGTACAGAGTGACTATGGTATACAGTAAAGACTGGAAACTGGGTGTAGATCTTTTTGATAAATCATTTAGCTGAGTATCGAGACAAAAATCTTTTTGTCTTGTTTATAAAAACCCTACATTTTCTGCTTCAGCATATTTTGACTGATTCATTTTGAGAATAAAAATGTGTAAACAGTTTTACACATTATAACTAGAGAAAGCACCAATCCCTGTGGATTGGTTACAGCCAGTTGACAAAAGAGTCAACATTAACAGAAACAGCAAAAAAGAAAAGACCATAAACATTTCTTTCTTGGGTCATACCATAATTCCCAAGAAAATTCCATTCACATCCGTCCTATTTTATTATGCTGCTTCACAGACAAAAGCAGCCTAAAACATACAACACACCCTTTGGCAGAGGCAACAGTGATAACACCAACACAACTGTGTGATCAAATACAACAAAACAATTTCATAGTCAACTGGAAATATGGGCTGGGAAAAAAATTCACTCACCTTCATCAGTTTTGTGGCAAGTTTCAAAACGTTGTTCACTATACTGAGTTCTTCTTTCTTATTGGGCTTTTTTTCCATCTTGAGATACAAATTGATCTGAAACCAAAATAAAAACCAATAGTCAATGACCCACTGTTATAAGTAATGAATCCACTGATGTTGTGTTAGTCACAGTACTGAGAAACAACATGTATTGTGCAATGATGGCGTGGCTTCACCTGCTCAGTGAGGAGCACTGAGGAGTTGCTATATTTACAGTTGGTCTCTGAGCCCAGCGTGGCCAGTCGTAACAGAAATAAGATGAGGGACGAGGCCCAAACCATCAGCTCCCAGTTTGTCAGCGACTCCAGGAATGTCTTGTGGCTGTGCAAAAGCTGAGAGCAAAAGCAGTGGCAGTTTAAATTATTAATACCAAGCCCTTCGTTGTAGGTGTTCTTTATGAAATACACTGCAAAATAAATGTGTTATTCTCTTATGTGCACACTGGGTGTCACCATTGTGTTGCTCAAGTTTTCAGCTTCTAAAGGAACGTGTGTGACACTGGAAGAACTGATGCACTGGTGCAGAGGTTTATGGGGCATGGTAACGTGCTATTCTGAATATATGTGGACTTATTGCTCTGATAAGTGGAATTAATAAACAGATCATTTAACAAAAGTAACAAACATGTGGATCAAGTTCTGGGTTACAGACATCAACTGAGGCCCTACAATTATAAACGCTCTTTCGGGATCAATTTCTCACTTGAATACCAGAGAGAAATCTGACAGAACAGTGCAAAATAAGAAAATGACAGTTATTTTAGCATTAAAATTTTTGATGATTGTGTTCATTCAACGTTATCTTAACACAAACTGTATAACATACCTGAGCACAGATGATGAATGAAATGGAAAGTGCCAACAGGAAAATAGAGGAGACAATGACATCAACAGAGCGCTGGGGCCCTCGTCTCTGCAAGGAGACAAGGCAACTCGGTGATCCACCAGAACAAACAAAGGCAAATCAATGCATGCCAGCCCTCTAGTGGTAAAAACCAAAATACACTCATAAAAGAACAGCAGTGTGTTGAAACAGGAAGACTACAAACCCTGAGAAATGAGCGCAGGGACAACCACATCTTTATGTTCTGCACTTTCTTCAACCTGAAATGAGGAATCTCAGATTTCTTGGCCTTGCGAGCTGAAGTGATGTGGCTGAAGTACTTGGCAAATAAAAGTCTCTGTTGGAGAAAATGCAAACGTTCACTGTAAGTGATGCAAATCACTTGACATCATTTAAATCATTCATTTATTAGAGACAACTATGTTTTGGAACAACAGTTCCAATGATGCTTTGGTGAAAATGCAAGAATGAAGAAGAATAAAAACCCAGTAGTGAGTGAGTCTGCTGTAAAATACTAAATACTAAATGTATTTCTTTACATTTCTTTCTCTGTATTCAACCTGCTAAATTTCTTTGTATTTAGCAGATTGGGACCACGAAAGTCCAACATGTTTTTTTCAATTCCTTTTTGTGCAATAATCAAGGCTAATAGGATTTGATGACAGAACACTTCAAAATGTGATTAGGTATGACTCTAAGGTGAAGGGGTGCACTCATATTCAATGGGTATGAATAGTGGTATAATGACAAGATGGTTTAAATAACAGGTTTACTACAAAAGACAAAGCCATAACTGGGAATAAAGCACAGGAGAATTCTTAGGACCAAAAAAAACATATACCTGTTTGTACGTTCTCTCGGCCACACACATCATGAAGAAGAACAGTCCAGTGAGGCAGACTCTTTGCACCATTGTGATGAAGAAAAAAGTGTAGGTCTGGACATCAGTCGGCCCAACCACAATTTCTCCTAGCTGTGCCAGAGACAGTGAGCTGAGGGACAACTTCTCCAGATGCTGAGCCAAGCGAAAGGCGACCGGAAGCAGTGCTAGGGTGGCAGTCATGAGTCCGCCAAGGACAAGGTAACCCATACCCTGCTCCACTAACTTAACCTGTCAACAAGAGTGACAGACCAGACCAGACCAGACAAGATAAAAAAAAACATAAACATGTTCCTGTGAAAAAAGGAAGTTTTTCTGTGACAATTTACATTATAATATTACAGTAAAATACTGCATTATTTACTACAGTAATACCAAGATAATAGCTTGGTCGGGAGAATATAGTCAGTGTAATTCCTCAACATTAAAATGTTTGTGACATAAAACTGAATTTGAGTTAAATCCATTCCACTAATGTGTGCTGGACATAACCAAGCTATTACTTGGCAATTACCATTAAAAATAAATTGTATAATTATACCATTTCCCTAAAACAAAATGATTACTATCTTGTTACTGTACTGTAATGTTAAGTGTTACCAGTTTTTCATTTAGTCTGCGCACAGCCAGAAGATTATTGTATTAAAATAACCACAGGGAGTTAAAACCAACAGAAGGTTTACCCGTGTAAGGATGATCCCACTGATCTCCAGCACAGACATATCTGCTTTCTTACACTCGCCCTGCTCCCATATTATGGCACTGACACGGTCCTTGGATGGGTGACATGCCTGAAGCCAAGATAAATGGCCCTGAAATGAAAACATGATGGAAAATATATATTTAGTGCTTGAGTCCTTGTTGAAAAAAAAACAAACAACCAACCAACAACAATATGTTGACAGAGTAATTCTATTTAAACCACAGATCAAACCCGCATTAAAGGTTTAGGATGATCTTACTCCAGTGATTCCCTGCTGTAGGCCGTCATCATCACTGCTCAGTGTGGTTGTTTGAGGAAGTGCCAAACCAGAGGTGAACCTCCCGTCCCCATCGCTGTCACTGCTTCCTGTAGAGGCAGTGTCAGGCCCTTGGAGAAGCTCCTCCCACATTGTGTCGTCAGTGTCGGAAGCAGGACGGGAGCCCATGCTTGGCCTGAGGCGGTCCACCGCTCGAGGTGCCACTTTTATGGAAGCTCCAATCACTTCCTGCTCTCAAACCAAACAGTGTAGACAACATTTTCTTTTTAATCACTACTGATTCTATATTGGAAGCAAAGAAATGACATGTGTGTTGTATATTACACATTTAACTCCATTTTCACTTACTTGAAGAGAAATATTTACTCACCTGATGTCTTACTGTAGGTTTGGAGTTAGATTTCAGGCTTCTCTGTCTAACAGAAGACACAGACGTCGACCAGGTTGTAGCAGGTTGACTGTCTTGATGAGCTGATGGGTAAATCTTTTCAACTGATTCTACTCCCTCCTCTTCCTCACTAGAGAACTCATCAGATGCCCCAAAACCTGACTTTGTTTTTTTCTGTAAAAGAACACAAAGACAAGAATAATTATTTGCAAATATATTCCAAAACATAAATGCTCAAATATTAGTATTCTCACTTTTTTTCTATAGTTGAATAACAATTTATTAAATTAACATGACATGACATGCTTCAAGGGGCCACACGGTGTTGTAGTGGTTAGCACTCTCGCCTTGCAGCGAGAAGACCCTGGTTCGAGCCCCGGTTGGAACAAGGGCCTTTCTGCATGGAGTTTGCATGTTCTCCCCGTGTGTGCGTGGGTTCTCTCCGGGTTCTCCGGCTTCCTCCCACAGTCTAAAAACATGCAATGTGGGGTTTAGGTAAATTGGACACTCTAAATTGACCATAGGAGTGAGTGTGAGAGTGAATGGTTGTTTGTCTCTAGCTGTATGTGGCCCTGCGATGGACTGGCGAACTGTCCAGGGTGTACCCCGCCTATCGCCCGATGTAGCTGAGATTGGCACAGCACCCCCCGCGACCCTCTGGTGGAGGATAAAGCGGTTAGATGATGACTGACTGACTGACATGCTTCAATTTTAGCTTTGCCTCCTTCACCACTATGATTAAATGGTAGTTAGTGGCTGCTGTCTTTAATTGTAAAAACATCTTATACAGCTCAGAACGAGAATCCTCTATCCTCCCGTTGTTTACTAAAGACTAACCTACCCTCCTCTCCTTATCACTGTATGATTGCTCTCCTTCTTCAAACTGCCAGGACTCTTGTGTTTGTGAGTCCTCTCTGTCATTTTTTTCTTCATATTTTTTTAGTCCTCTGCTCTTCCTTGGCCTAAAGGAGACGGAACAAAAACAACAACAACAAAGGCAGTCAGTGACAAGAGATGGTGAGGAAGGTCCTGTGTAAAACCAAAGGAGTAAATAGCATTACTGCACGCTGCAGGTACAGTCTGTCTGTGTGAACAATGTGTAATAGGCATAAGCCCAGAGGCTAAAGTATGATAACACAAGCAAATAAATGTGCAGTGCTTAACAATGAGAAAATGCACCTCCTTCTGCGTGCAGGGCTGGTGGTGGTGCTGCTGGCAGCTGGACTGCCCGAGGGCCACCTGCTGGACTCCGTTGACACAATCTGGCAGTGCACGGTGCCCAGCAGCAGCATCAGACAAACAGGTCCAAACACCTCACTGGCATTTGCCCCGGGGACCTCCAAGTACAACACCACTGCTGCCACTGCAGGGAGAGAGCAAAGCATTTGGGCATTAGCAAACAAAATGGTCTCTGAAGGGAGACATTATATCACAATGTTTACTAATGAGATCTTTCTGTTCTCAACTGGGTATTAACTACAACAAATGGAAAGACCTAGTATAATGGATTTAAATATAACTCAAATTTTAAAAAGCCAGTGAGCTTTTACAGTTTCGTGTCTATTTAAATAAAGAGAAAAACTATTTAAGGACTTTCTAGACAGGTTTCAGCCTGTTCTTTTTTCCAAAGAACAAAACTAAAGAATCATTTTGGATGAGAGGTGAAACATCTTCAACTTAACTCAGGCAAGTCCAGTCACCTACAGCTAACCACAGAATATGACTAGGATGTGGAACCTTTACAGACATATTGAGAAGAATGTTTTGTGTTTATTTCCTCTTAATAAAGAAAGGGTAATTTTGTTCTCATGACTTAGCTGAACAAAAGAGAACATAAAAATCCCTTCAGCACCAGTATGAGAGATGTCTGTTTTTATACAACCACAAAAGACAAAAGGCATGCAAATTCTCTTGTATTCCTGGCTGTGCTTACCATCCCTGCACATGCATGATTTGTAAGATAAAAGTCAAGAACGGACTAGCTTCTATTTCCAACAACTCCAACAACCAATTTCAGTAAAAGATGAGAACCTGCAGAGCTCAAATACTATGTGAACAAGACCATTGTCAAGTCAGTTTACAACATAGAGTCTATTATTTGAGTTTTCGGTCACCTTTAAAAATAATATTTAGATTTCAGTCAATTTTCCAAGCCTGAATCTGAAAGTTAGGATTTAGTCTCAGCAATGCTAACCTTGCATGAAGTAGAGGAGAATGATACATGATGAGATGGACTTGGAGGTGACCTGGATCCACCAATGGAAGAAGAATGGGAACAGCAGCACTCTAACCAGACCTTTTCGTGTCAGAGCTGTCCAAGGACTCTCTGGTTTGGCTTTGCTGAATGTGGATCCTGTGGGTACAAATGAGTCCTCAGATTCATTTAAACTATTACACATATGGCCATATAACATATTCCCACTCCACACAAGATATACTACTGTTTCTACACAATATGTCTTTGTAAATGAAGTAAAAAAAGGTTAAGAGTTTAACACAAAAGATCATAAAGCTATGTAGATGAACAGGAAGTTGCAGATCATATTCACAGAGTATGTGGCTTTAGATTGTGTGTGATACGAATATAAATATTTACTGAAAATAACAACTGGTGGACGACTTATTGTGATACATTCTTACCTCTTACTAAGTCGACATCAATGAGGTCTGGCTTGATATAACCCGTCTTCTTTGGTTTGCTGTCCAAACCCTGAACGAATGGCAAAAAATACTTCAATCTAGTGTTAATTCAAAATGGAAATGCAGTCAGAGATTTGTAGCGTTCTTACATTTAGATCTGCCTTCTCCAGAGATTTCTCCCAGACTTGTTGATCATAGGCCCCGATCTGCAACAAAGACAAAACTTTTTATCGTCTTTTATCTTAACTGCGGGAATATTTAATATGGATCTGCCTTTTTTTTTATTTCAGGCTGATGAATTGTAAGCTAACAGCAAAGGGTTTTAATACTTCTAGAAATGCTTCACTCTTGACAAACTAATACAGAATCTCTCCCAGTTAGAAGTTAAGAAATTGATTTTATCTCAAAAGTTTAAAACATCTATTACATTCATGGGACCTAGCAAATATCCTTTAGCTTGACTCTCAATTTTTTTTTATTAGTTATGAACTTTAGGTTTGCACTTGGTGCTAAATGTCTTCATTTAGCTTTGCTTTTGTGTGTTCAAAACTTTGCCATTATAAAGCTTAATTTCTTTCTTCTTTTTTTACCAAACATCACAAAACAACTAAGAATATTTTGCATCATGTGTTCATCAAAATAGTTGTTTTCTATTCATAAATATATATTTTTTTTCAATCAGAATTTTATGGGTTCCTCCTTGAGTCAAACCCCACCCCTCCACAAAAAGTTTGTATGACACCAAAAATATAACCTCTTACGTGGAAGTAATAAATAAAGAACATTTTTCAAGGTCATTGAAATAAATAGCCTAAGCAGAAGTTTGAACTCTGGATGTGTCACAATTATTTTGCTGCCTCACAGTTTCCTGTAATGCAATATTATGAATGCCAACTGCTATTAAACACAATAACAACCAACAAACATGTATTTTGTAATAATATAAATACAATAATAAAACATCTAAAATGATTTTCTTTCTTGGGGTTAGTTGTGTTCATTTCAAAGCTTTAGTGTGTAACCTTTCAAAATAAACAAATGTCCACAACATTCAAATAATTGCCAAATGTGCTTACACAAACAGCTCCACATGACTCTGTTCCTCAATATTCTGTTTTGTTTCTATGTCTAAGGTGACATAGAGTGATGTGTTTTACATTAAGACTGATTGAGGGAAGGATGAAAGATAACAGCTACACAAATAAAGTGAAAACCTTATCCTTGGTTCTCTGAAACGTGAGTGAGGTTCAAGATATGAAAACAGTGTTGGGGCAATAGAAGTCACTCACTGGACCTGTAAATAGTTTTGTTTCATGTATCATGTATGTCCTACCTTCTCTTGGTACCAGGCTATCCCAGCCATTGTGGTGTGAAGCTGGATCCAGTGAATCAGGAGTTAAGTCATCTTTCACATAGAGCACAGGAGAGAAGGAGGAGGGCCGAGCATCAATCCACAACTACTCATTTAACAAAAAGGCAGCACAGCCATATTCAACCTGAACATAAAGCAGAACAATGGGGAGAACAACAGTTAAGAAATCAAACAGGATATTAAGAGGATCCATTGTTAAGAGCTGCACAATACATCAACTGATCAGTTCTGTAGTAAAAACCCAGCTACATCTCTAAATCCTCCCAAGATTGCTGTAACTATAATTACTGTAATTCTTCATATGTGGGTATGGGCCAGTCATCTCTAATTGTATGAAGTACAATTAGTGCAAAATGCAGCAGCTCTCTGTCCAGTTCAGGATTTATTTTATTGCTTGTTTTTAAGGTTTAACATGGACTGGTCCCAACCTATTTATGTAACTTGGTACATCTCCAACTCCTGTCTGAGTCACGAGATCCTCAAACCAGGGAGTAGCTGCTGAAAAGGCTTGAGCAATGGTTTACCTTATTACACAAGAGTCGCCCAGACCAAACACACCTCTTTTCCTTCAACTCAGGATGAGTTAGACAATTTGCCTTTTCTATTGCACTCCCTCATAATATATATACTTATGTCTGTTTTGTATTAGCTTGCATTTTGGTTTGTTTTTACATGTCTTTACCTTTTGTTTATTGTGCCTGTGTAGCACTTTGATCAACTAAGGATGTGCTATATAGTTGAGAATTGACATCAAGGGACGTTATCAGTCCTTTCAACATATTACCCTCAACTGTCTGGTCATCACTTTGATGACACCTCATTTCCCCCAAACCAATCCCCTGAAAGTATTATTCACATTGATGACCATACATGTAAAACTTCAGCTGAGTTCCTAGTAGAGCTACAATGCATTCAGTTCTCTGAACATGTAAACTTTGTTGCTGTTGCTGCTGAGGTATCATCATCAATCACACGATTACGAGCATACACGGTTAACTAAGTGAGCTAACGCTAACAGTAGCCGCCGCTTACCAAGTAACCAGAACAGCTTACCTGAGATGAAACAACTCGCCAGGATTCGGTTGAGTCCAGCAGGGACTTTTAAGAATCACCACGAACTGGCCTTTAAATCTCTGTCATCGGTGTCGGTGATGCTGTTGCAGCTGTTTGTCAGATTGAGCTAACTGTTAGCTACGCATTCTGTGCAATAACCGACAAGTTTCGCCACGACAAACCAGTTGTAATTTCAATTTTTTATTTCTAAGTTGTTGTCGTTGTCAATATGTGGCCATTTAAACACAAGTTTATTCCAGGTGTTTTCCAACTTCATTCCTGTTAGCCGTTTAGCTCATCTTCCGCTTCCCTTTTCCGGGGTTTGTTATGCTGTTGAAGGTATTCTTTTTTACCCTGGGTAAGGTCTATCAGGTGGGATTCGCTTTATCTCAGGCTGCGGCCGAAATCCTTATATCTTGCGAGAAATTAATAAATGGGTTAATATTTTTTTGTAGTTCTTTCAAAACAAATATTGAATTTATGACCCGTGTTGGAACCTCAAATCAGTAGATGTGAGGTGTTTCCTGTGAGGCTAAAATGAGGACAACATTTCACTCACAGTATATTATAATTGCTGAAACTCAAACCAATCAGAGCGGAGCCTGGGAGAGAGAGAGAGAGAGAGAGAGAGAGAGAGAGAGAGCGCAAGATATGACATGAAAGTAATGGCTAAGAATGCTATAACCATTCATTGCATTTCTGATTAATGTCAGTATTAACTTTAAATGACATACTATTTTGAAATCAGCCAGTACCAGACACATTCTAAATCCCTCTTATGTGTTATTTTTTCCTGATCCTTTCAACATTTTACCACATATTGTATATAAGTCTCAAGGCACCACCAGTTTTGTTGCTTTTATGTCTCCCAAAACATTGGCGTTGGATTGGAATGATTTTTTCACAGCAGATAGTTTTCCACATGAAATAGTACACAGACAAACACAGGTTTTACCAATAAAATGTATTAGGGTTCCACTCTATAAAGTGTAAGGGTAGGTCCCACTAAATACTTGACACTTTAACCTGTAGAAGCTGAGGTTTGTTCCCCCTGAAAATGTCAATTTTTTAATTGATGTTACTTATATTTTCTGGATGTGTTCCAGTAAAGCAATTGGGAAGTAATTATACTGTATGCTCATATAGCATTGCCAAAACAACAAATCTAATAGCCTAGAACTGCACAGAAGTGTATACACAAAATTATTATTAGGAAATTTAAACCCCCACATTTTCAGAAACAATATCATTGCCAAATCATTAACAGTTCCAAAACCAAAGACAAGCTGTTCCATTATACTACAAATACAATAAAAATATTTCTCATCACTCAAAAAGCTCACCAGCCACTTTATTAGGCACATCTATTCAACTGCTCATTATTGCAAACATCTTATCACATGGCAGCCACTGTATGCATTTAGTCATGTAGACATGGTCAGGACAAGCTGCTGAAGTTCACAAAAGGGAAGAAATGTTATGTGGTATATTTGTTAGTGCCAAACAGGCTGGTCTTTAAAAAAGTATAGGATTTACAGAGAATGGTCCAAAAAAGAGAAAATATCCAGGGTCCAGCAAGGGATCAGAGGAGAATGGAATTGCAATTACATTTCATTACAACCTGGGTTTGCAGAAGCCACCGCTGAACACATAACAACAGCAGAACACACCAGGTGCTACCCCTGCCACACACTTCCTAGGTCTGCACCTCATAAAGTGGTCAGTGAGTTTACATGGAACTATTAATGAATTGTTGTATCAATGAAAAGTTTATAAATAAATAACTAATTTATCATTTCAGCTCAAGTGATTATGATTAGAATGACGTGTTATTCCACTGGCACATAACATGACTATAATCAGCCTTGTGGGTACATACATCTGTTTCTTTTATTCCTGAGCAAAATATACACATAAAACCCCCCACTAACACCACTGCAGAAATGTCTCTCTAGCACTTCTCTCTAAAGAGTCCACTGCTCAGCTAAATAACAGTCATCTGTGCATCAGTGCTAAAATTATGAAGTCTGAGAGTACAACGCTGCTGTCAGGCATGTGTCAATCTGTCAAGAAATAGAAAAAGAGTCATTTGTCATTCGACTCCTGAGTGTCAGTTGATGGTTGGTCTTGCTCAGATGCACATATGATCTTCGCCTTGACCTTCTTGTTGGAAGAAATGATAAAGTAGGGACTGAGTGAGGCGTAGCAGGAGGAGAAGAACACTCGCATATCAGCCACCACTGGTGACACCTTAGCCACTGTCAACATGTAGATCCAGATCACATTATCAATCCCAAAAAAGACCACATAGAGAATCACCAGAGTTATCACTGTTTTGGCAGCCCTGGTCTCTGCTCCACCACCCTGAGATTTACGGATCCCTCTCACCTGGCGGCTGTGGCGGTAGAGAAGCACCAGGATGTAACCACTGGAGCCTAACATCAGGGCGACAAAGGCAAAATCCCTCCAAGTGATAGCAACCCCATTGATCACATAGGACAGGTTGTCTCTGAAGTCCACATGACAAAAGCCCAGGTTGAGGGTGAAGGCAGGGACAGTGCCATTACGTGGAGCCATAGAGAACAAAGGGGCTGCAATGCATATGGTCATGTTGAGGAGCCACAGCCCTGCAAAGGTCGGGAGAACCAGGGATGGAAGTGCAGGTTTCAGCCTGGACAAACGTGGTCCAGCTGGGGCGATGGTCATAGCCTGGAACACACTGAGCATGCAGGTGATGCAGACTGACAGGGCACGGCCGATGCGGTAGGCATAGATCACAACCTTACAGCCTGGATCATTCAGCAGCTCCTTCAGCCCAAACACAGTCATGGTCTGAGGGACGCAGCGCGTTAATAGCAGCATCAGGTTGGCAAAGGCCAGGTGGCACAGGATCATGTCCACAGGAAGGAGCTTGGGTCCGGTATAAATGATGCTGCCGTATGCCAGCAGCACCACGCTGTTCCCCAAGATGCCCATACCTGTTTGCAAGAGGAAGGAGACCCCTTTGATGGTCACACACAGATCCATGACACCTCAGCCTGCACAGGTCATGATTTACAAAACAGACAGAGTCAACTCAAAAGTTACGATTCATAAAATGTACTCTATAACATACATGTGCCATCTGTTAGTACTCACCTGAAGCAAAAAGAAAATGGAGCCTGTTGTGAATTAACCTGTGTAATCACAATTTATAGTCTTCAATGCCCCTTGAAATCATTGGGGAACAATCCAGTGTTCAGCTTTGTTGATCAAATCATATTAATAAATATGAGATGGTCTCGGAAGGCAAGGGGGAATACAAGATGGATACACAAACGTATTTGGTTTCAAAACACATATGCAGTATGTGCACTGAAACCTAATTCACTATAAGAATTCCTGTTGTATACACTTATGATTAAAATATATTCATTGAAAACATATCGTATTATTAAGGTATATTTTAATAACCAGTGCTTACTGGAGAAACGATGACATCAAGAGACAACAGTTTCAAAATAGGAAAAGTATTTAAAATGTGACCTTATCCTAATTTACTTAGCCAATGTCAAGGAACAATAGAGCATTCTGTGTGACATCAAATTCAAAAAGTGGCATAAGTCTGCAGATCATCCACCTTTAGTAAAATAAATGTTAAAGTGTTCCAACCTGTAAATCTAGACAGCATTTCACATTAGTTTAATGTGTTATTGTTTGACGTTATAAAAAAGTTATTAACCAACTCTGTAATATAACAGATCTCAAACTTGAATGTTTTCCCAGATGTTAAATTCCACCTGTCAGTTGTTAACTTTGACAGAGAGTCTACACGTAAATCTTCAGAATCAGACTAATGTTATTTCCCTAGTGTACAACAGTGTGTAGTTAATATTGATGCAAAACGAGCCTGATGATGCCTTGAATGAGCCGTCAAGAGGGTTTTTCCATGTACAGCTGGTGCTTCATTGTACTGCTCCATGTCCTGGGAGCATGTTAAAAGGCACAGAGGAGCAAGACAATTAGTCTTATAACAATACGCGTCTGTACATGCCATTATTATTCATGCACACTCTTCACTCTCTGTGCTGCTGTTGAAAAGAATATTGTAACAAAGTACAATACAGAAACAGTACATTTGACGTATATGATGATAAATTGCCAGCAATATTCTCATTTGCAAAATTCAGATTATGTATGAGTAAAGTGGTGTTTGAAAAAGAGTGTGTTCTCCTGAGAGTAAGGCTTGCAAGTGTATTTCCCTGTGTGTTTTTAACATGTTTACATGTTCAGAGGCCCAATTAAATGGCAAGTTTAAGCATGTCCCACTCAGGGGATGTCATCATGTACAATACACTGCATGTTTTTAAAAGAAGGTTTTTCTCCCCCGACATTATTATTGTTTTTTTTGTTTGCTTTCACCTTTTGTTTTAATGGCAGATGTTAATTGTTTTCCACCCCAATTACCCTAATTTAATTTGTTATTTTATAGTAAGTGATACGATAACTGTAACAAACAGTGTTGGTTAACAGGCCAGGCTCAAAATCCCATGTCAAATGATGTCCTGCATGTAAATGAATATATTTATTCTGTACATGCAATAAAATAAACATACATAGTGGCCAGTGGGTCTATATGATACATTTGAAAATAATATTATTTCCTGTTAAATTTATCTGACTTGTCTCTTCAATCATATTTTCTTCAAGTGATCTAAAAATAAGGGTTATTACAATAATAACTAGGAAACAATATGGCTAAGTAAGCTGTTTAGATTTATCTATATATCTATTAGTTTTTAACAATCTGTCACATTAAATTTCCTAAAGACAGTCACATCTTTGGAACTCCTGTCCTGAGAGCAAAAAATGTGTAAGTGATTGTCCTCTTACTATGTGAGACTCACTTTAATTTTGCCCTTTAAAATACATTTTTACTCTTTTCTTATAAAAAAATTACCCACTTGGCCTCCACTACTTGGGCGGTCTTGTGTCTCCTCCAAGCTTGGTTCCTGCCTGAGGGTTCTGCTCAGTATCTCAGCTGTTCATGTTGTTCGTGGAATCTGTTGGAGTCATTCTCCCAGTTAACGAGTGACAGCAACAAGTGCTTCCACCACGGTGACGGAAGCAGCCTTTATATTTCTATTTTTTTTATATGTGGCCCGCAGCTTTAATTTTTGAGCAAGAAAAGTTGAGAGGGCCAAGTAAACATGCACCAGTGCCACTGTAACCTTATTTTTTCTGTATGAAACCCAGTGAGGGCACAGAAGCAGTCAACTGGATTGATCTCAATTAATTGGAGGCTGAGGGAAGTGAAGTCAATGGACCATACAACATAAACTTCTTCGAAAGTAAGAAAGGAGAGTATTTCAGGAGAGAGCGATCAGAGACAGGGTCCACTCCAAACCTTGCCTGCTTGACTGATCGTAGGTGAGAGTGAAACCTTTTACTTTACAGAAATCATTTCAAGTGTTTGTTGATTCAACATTCAAAAAAAGGCCTGGAGCTATAGTATGTTATTGTTAAGAGGTGTACATTTGTACATTATGTGCTATATTTTTACATTAGTTGTTTTTGTATTATTCTTCCTGTGTGTTATGCAACTGTAGAAAAAGAAGCACTGTCCTATCAGGTATGACAGCAGTTTTTCTGATTCTGAAAATGTAGGTGTTCTTATTGATTTGATTTAAATCTGTTTTCTTTCTCTGCAGGAATATGCCATCACATAAGTTCGTTCGTGGGATGCTCTATCTGTCCCTCACTGTGGTCGGAGTCCCAGGTAACACTGCTGTCATCCTGGCATTCCTCCTGATGCTGTACCAGGAGAAACGGCTCCTCCCAGCCGATGCCATTGTCCTGCATCTGGCCTGTTCAAACCTGCTGGTGGTGGCTATTCGCTGTCTGCTGGAAACCCTTGCCTCCTTCCATGTGGCCGATATCTTTGATGACATCAGCTGCAAATCAGTGATTTTTGTCTACAGAACCTCCCGCTCCCTCTCTATCTGGCTCACCTTCGTCCTGAGTGCCTACCAGTGTCTGAGCATTGCCCCTCCAGGATCACGCTGGGCCTCCATGCGTCACTTGATGGGCAAGTATTTGGGGGTTGTGTTCTTCCTCCTCTGGCTCATCAACACCTGCATGAGCTCAGCACCTGTACTCCTCTCTGGCAGACTGAATAACTCCACCACATTAAACTTTGGCATTAATGTGCAATTCTGCTATGTGAACTTCCCCTCAAAGCTGGCCAAAGAGGCCAATGGGGCGGCTCAGGTGGGCAGAGACGTGGTGCCCATGGCTCTTATGGCCCTAGCCAGTCTGATCATCCTGGTCTTTCTCTACAAGCACAGCCGGCAGGTGAAAGGCCTCCGCAGCAGCAGTGGTGGAGGTGGTGGAGGTGGAGGGGCAGAACAACGAGCTGCTAAAGCTGTGGTAGCACTTGTGACCTTGTACGTGGTCCTCTATGGGGTAGACAATGGGCTATGGGTGTACACTCTCACTGTGAGAAAAACCATGACCACCTCACTGATCTCTGACCTGCGTATATTCTTCTCCTCACTCTATGCAGCACTAAGCCCTGTGGTGATCATTGCATCGAACAGAAAGGTGAACAGCAGACTGAGGTGTTCAATGCAGGAGAAACACGTTCAAGAGAAAGCCACATCTGTGATGTGAAGCCTATTGATCACTTAAAGGGGAAGCAAAGATGATGTGGGCTAAGGTTTACTTGAGTCTGGGTCATGTGACGGTCATTCTGTTTTTGTTATATACTGCACCAATTATGTTTTGTGATCACAGTTGCAGGAGAGACTCTTCTTTCATCTGTAATGTGGCTCAAAACAATTACGCTTTTTTAAATTATGTTTATTTAAACATTTTATTCACAAGACTTTGTGACCTGGAGGCAAACATGTTGCCTCATTAAGGAGAAAGCCTTGTCCGTATGAATCTATGCTTATCTGGCACCATCTTGCTTTGTTTTGTTCATATGTTGTGTTACCTCCATATTAAGTCGGTGGCAGAAGTGGGTGACTCAGGACTCAACGCAGCTGTCAAATGATTTCCAGCTGCCTATTCAGCTATAATTAAGGCTTTGAAAGAATTGTAGCAATGTCCCCTCACTGATGTCGAAGCCTAATGTGGAAACTAAATTCTTCAAGGAAAACATTGTTGTTTCTTAATTACTGATGCAGAAAAGTATGTTCAAGGACAAATCTTTTGTCACAGAGCAACATATCACATTTTATTTAAAAGTATGGTCAAGGCAAAGCGATAACATTGTTACAGAAGCCCCCTCCTTACAGATGAGACATTGTGTGCATGTCCAAATTCAACTGATGCTGGACTGGAAATAAGTCTTTACACCAGGGGTTGCTCCCACAATAAATGTTTAACTACTACCAGTTAGATAGGTTCTATAGTGTATGCCATCATGTCTCTTCGTGTGTGTGTGAGAAGGGTGTGCTATGCAAGACTCTCCCTGCACAAGACAGGACCTGTTTTCACTTTTTTCCACCTCTCTGGTGTGTTTTAAGTCTTAAGTATGTGACTGAACCAGAAACACAGGCGCTGATAAATATACATTCTGTCATCTGTGCCACCTCAACTCACCTGTGTCACAGGGGGAGTTTTGTAAAATGTACAAACTGTCTGGAAATATGAAAGTTCAAAACAGCATTTACCAAATAAATCAAATAAATGAACACATTCTAAGTCACAACACAAAATCAGAAACACACTGAACAGAAAAATGACAACAAAAATATACACTCAAATACTGTCCAGAGCAGTCCATTCCTGCTGTGATGTCTGTCTGTTGACTGTCTGCCAGTCTACACCATTGTTCTACTGAGTAAATAGATCACAACCCTCTCCTCCCCCTGCAGAAAAGATTTATAATTTTTCAATTATACAAATGTCAGAATCTGAATCATCAAGTCATGAATCATCAATCACTCATGTTTAATGTGTTAAAAAGGTTGAGTGGATGGGTCCATTTTCTTTAAATGGCTAGGAGTATGATAAGATCAGTATGATAAGATGGTCTAAATAACCACAAAAGCCACAGAGCAAAGACATAAATGTGATAAAGCCACCCTATGTTCTCACACACATCATGGAGAACAGTCTGTGGTGTTTTTCTACAATAACACGGTTGTAAAGCATCAGGGATCACATTGAACACAAAGGTTCTTTTGTACCATTATTCTCGAGGTGTCATATTTCTGCTGTTGTTGAGACACAGTCAAGTTGGAATACGCCTGCACTTTAAATTAAAGATTATTTCAGCACTCACATGTCAACACTAGCCAGAAGCTGTAGTTACTTCACTTTGAGCAGTGTCTTCCCCCCCAGTAAAACTGTGACTGTGGTTTTTAATTCCCAAAGTGATGATACTGCAGATGGTTCATGAAAAGTCATTACATTTAAATAAGTAAATATGTTTTTAATTTTCAATTTAGTAATGAAGTCTTAAATGTAAGATATATTTTAATAAATTCTTACAAGGAATTAAACAAAGCCATGTTTGTTTGTTTTTTTAAAATGATGTGTCATCTTTCTTTCATCTGACCTAGTATAGCAGGTAATATACATAATAATATTGTGACATTTTATGTGGAAGTATCCAGTGTCAACCGCTCAACATACAGGCCTAATATCTCAGTATTTTCACTCGATGTCATTTTAATTAGTAAATTGATATTCATGTTGATGGATAATTATGCACGTTGAGCGTGAGCTAAACCTTTCAAATATTACATGGAGCCCAGCTGGAATAATCACATTCATGTGTGTACGATATGCATGTTCAGAAACAAAATAAAGTGAAGTGATTATTAATCTACACCGACCATTTGTATCACCATGTTCACATAAACGTGAATGAATAAATGAATTATGAATTATAGATCCTATTGCTGTGTGCTGATCAGAGTCGTGATTTAAGTTTGGGGAGGATTTCGAGATTTAATCATCTAACCTCACTTAAGACTGACATCTCTGTATAATTGCTTGCTTCCTTCAAACTACCAGACCATCTATCCATCCATTTTCTACCGCTTTATCCTCCACAGGAGTCTCAGCTGACATAAGGCGATAGGTGAGGTACACCCTGGACAGTTTGCCAGTCCATCACAGGGCGACATATAGAGACAAACCACCATCCACTCTCCATACACTCAAACCTACGGTCAATTTAGAGTGACCAATTTACTTAATCCCCATATTGCATATTTTTGGGAGGAAGCCAGATAACCCAGAGTAAGACCACGCACACATAGGGAGAACATGCAAACTCCATGCAGAAAGGCCCTTGTTCCAAAACTATCAGACCTTCTGTGTTAATTAGTCGTATATTTTTACTTCAGATTTTACCAGACCATCATACTTATATGATCATACTTATTCTGTACCTACTCTTCCTTGGCCTGAAGGAGATGGATAATAAACAAAACAAAACAAAAACAGGATATAATTGCTAACTGCTGGTAGAGAAAGAAGAAATAGAGAAAGAGGCAAAAGACCCCCTAGTGACACCAAAGGAAGAGTTGTCTGTTGGAAGTGTCATCAAATGGGTCACTGGGATAAAGACTGCTATTGTCAAGAGTTGGATGGTCTTCAAATCCACAGTGGAAACAGCCAGGTGCAAGTCTACATTCCTACAGTAAGACTCTCTGAGAAGGAATACAACCTACAAACTGAGGAAAGCAAAATGAGATTTGAAGAGGTGTCACAAAGGAAGACCTCCCTAAAACAGAACAGAGGAGGAAAAAGTGAAGAGAAGTCCAGCCACTCATACAGGAATGTCACCTCCTCTGGAAAACATGGAGGAAAGCCAAGGACCATAAAAAGGAGGCATTATAGAACATATGAAATTACATCAGAGCCAGACTCACACAGGTAAGCAGAGAAAGGCAGAAGTTGCAAGGAGAACGCAAGGGTGAGCTTCTTCTACAATTCTTTCAATTCTGATTTAAGATTGACTGAAGCTGGCTACCTGGTAAATTATAAGTAAATGGTCTGTATACATATAGCTTATCTAGTCTTGATGACCACTCGAAGCTGCTTTACGCTACAGTTTTGCCATTCACCCATTCACTCACACGTTCATACAATGCATCTATGTGCCGTGATTGCAGTAACCTCCCTTTGGCCAGACATTGTACTCTGGTCAACCCGCACTCTGGTCAACTGTTATCATGGCGGAACGGACAATCCTTTGGGAAAACAGCTTGGAGACTCTATTTGAGAGGAAGAAGGACAAGTATGCAGAACTGTCATCTGCATGTAGAGTGTTCACCTTCCCAGGAGAAGTCGGTGGTCAAAGCTTCCCTTGAACCTACACCCAGTAGTTGCTGAGGACTCTCAGGGTCAGAGGCTCCAGGCTGAAAAATGCCATGAAAGTCTGGCTCAGGTTCTGGAGAAAGGACAAGGCATGAGGAAAAGATTATATTAGATTCAATTAAATAGATTAGATTAAATTCCATGCAGGTGGTCCCCCCTGTGCTTATTCTGTTCATTGTCATAAAAAGTAATGTTAGGTAATATAAAACACTTCTAAACTTAAATTTTGTTCAATTGAACCTCTGGACAAACTCTACTCTCTACTCCACAAATCAATCCTTAGAAAAAGTTACACAACCCCTGGAGGCATGGAGGCAACAATGTATAGTTAACATGATGCAAAATGAGCATGATGATGCTTTAAATGAGCCATCAAGAGGGTTTTCCATGTACAGCTGGTGCTTCATTGTACTGCTTCATGTCCTGGGAGCATATTAAAGGTACAGAGGAGCGAGCCAATTAGCCGTATAACAAGACATGTCTGCACTAATTGGGGTTATAGGGACAAGCCGCCATTATTCATGCATGTTGTTCAGTCTCTGTGACGACATATGCTTGAAAAGAATTTTGTGACATCAACACCAGTGACCAAGAAACAGTAAAAGGCAAATGTGTTACCCATTAATTGCCCCAGCTATTTTCTCATTTAGGAAATTCAGGTTGTGTACAGACAGAGTGATGTTTGAGAAGCATGTTTACTCCTGAGAATACAGCTCGGAAACAACATCAGGGGATATGTCATTTCTTGGTGTGATTTGAATGTGTTTACATGTTCAGAGAGCTAATTCAATGGCAAGTTCAAACATGCTCTCGTGTCATCAAGTACAATATGCTGCATGTTTTTGAAACAGCAGGTGTTTAACCAATAACTAATTAGTTATTTTATAGTAACTGATTCATTTACTAGAACTCTTCCATAGTGGAAGTTCGCAAGTCTCAAACTACCAGTTATACATTACATTGTTATACATTGGTTCATTATTTTCTGTAAAGTTTCTCTTCCATATCCTATTTGCTGTACGTAATAATTATGAGGATAACTTGTATTAACAAACACTTATACTTTTTAAAGTGTTGTCGTATTAAATTTGCCAAAGAGGTCAACGTCAGCTCTTCTCACTGCGCCAGTTAATCTGCCCCATAGGAAAAATGTGATTAATAGACTTCACATGGTAAGTAGAAAGACGGTAAAATAAATTGTTTGTTTTTTTGTCTTAACATCTACAATATGTTCATTTTAAACTGAGATACCAGTTTTACTTATGACACTAAAATTTACAATATTGCCCAAAATACCTTTTCCATTTCATAAATAAAATGAAATTACATGAAACAATAAAAAAACAAGGGCCACATGGCTGAGTATTGGCTATCACTGTTGCCTCACAAAGAGAAGGTTGCCCGTTTGACTCCCCGAGTGTGCGCAGGTTTTCTCTGGGTTCTTCGGTTTCCTCCCACAGTCCACAAACATACAAAGGTTAAGAGAAGATTAGTTATTTGACTCTGGATGTTTTCTCTGTGATAGACTGGCGACCTGGCCAGGGTGCACCCCGCCTTTTGCACTGTTAGTTGGGATTGAATCCAGTGGCCCTGTGACCTTCATGTGGAGGATGAAGTGGTAAAACAAAACACCTTCAAAACACCTTCAGTATTAATGGATATCTATGTGTTTTATGCACTTCCATGTCTATTTGTATTCTATTTTTATTTCTTCATTAATTTTTATTATTTATTCTGTTTCACCAGGCTCGAGACAACGTTCTTGTCACAGAAAATGTACTTATTATTACTTAATGTAAATATGCCGAAAAACATACATGCTTATCAAAATATACATTAATTCATGTAACTACTCTCAAGCTTTCTTTTGGCTTCCAAAAGAAAGTGGAGGGACAATGGGAGGTGGCTTTTATGACTGATCTACACATCTGTCAGCAAACGCTAACACAACTTTCGGCCTGCCTGTCTGAAATCCAGTGAGGGGACAGACGCAGTCATCTGGATTGATGTCAAGTAATTGGAAGCTCGGGGAAGAGAAGTCAATGGACCATACAAAACAAATCCAACAGCCATTAGCTGTTTGCAAGTATAAGAAAAACAAACACCCCGACTACTTCAGGAGAGAGCGATCAGAGACAGGGTCCAGTCAAAACCTTGTTCTTTGGTGAGAGTGAAACCATTTATTTTTCTTATATCATTTTCAATGTAAGGTTACTCAACATTCAAAAAAGACAAGATGTGACCTGGAGCTGTAGTATGTTATTGTGAAGAGGCTCAGATTGTTAGATTAGATATTAGGATTTTTTTTACATTACTCCCTGTGTGTGTTGCAACTGTAAGAGAGCGCCATGACCTACAGTAAATCATCCGGTCATTCTTGATTCTGAAAATCTAAGGGATCCTTTTGATTGGAATGTTCAAAACATCTGCTTTGTGTCCCTGCAGGAATGCCATCAGAAGAGTTGATTCGTGGGATGCTCTATCTGTCCCTGACTGTGGTCGGAGTCCCAGGTAACATTGCTGTCATCCTGGCATTCCTTCTACTGCTGCACCAAGAGAACCAGCTCCTTCCAGCTGATGTCATCGTCCTGCACCTGACCTGTGCAAACCTGCTGGTGGTGGCTGTTCGCTGTCTGCTGGAGACCCTTGCCTCCTTCCAGCTGGCCAACGTCTTTGATGACCACGGCTGTAAATCGGTGATTTTTGTCCACAGAACCGCCCGCTCCCTCTCCATCTGGCTCACCTTCGTCCTAAGTGCCTACCAGTGTCTGAGCATTGCCCCTCCAGGATCACGCTGGGCCTCCATGCGTCTCTTGGTGAACAAGTATCTGGGTGTTGTGTTTATCTTCCTCTGGCTCCTTACCACCTGCATGAGCTTAGGTGCTATACTCTTTTCCTCCGGCAGACAGAATAACTTCACCATGATAAGCTATGGCATTAATGTGCAATTCTGTTATGTGAACTTCCCCTCAAAGCTGTCCAAAGAGGTCTATGGGGCGGCTCAGGTGGGCAGAGATGTGGTGCCCATGGCTCTTATGGCCCTAGCCAGTCTGATCATCCTGGTCTTTCTGTACAAGCACAGCCGGCAGGTGAAAGGCCTCCGCAGCAGCAGCAGTGGTGGAGGTGGAGGGGCAGAGCAACGAGCTGCTAAAGCTGTGGTAGCACTTGTGACCTTGTATGTGGTCCTCTATGGGGTAGACAATGGGTTATGGGTGTACACTCTCACTGTGAGAAAAACCATGACCACCTCACTGATCTCTGACCTGCGGGTATTCTTCTCCTCACTCTATGCAGCACTAAGCCCTGTGGTGATCATTGCATCCAACAGGAAGGTGAACAGCAGACTGGGTGTTCAGTGCAGAAGAAACAAAAAATAGCAAATGTGATGTGAGCTAAACTTTGCTCGAGTCCGGGCAATAAATCAATGACAACATATATTGCAGTACCACTTTCTTCAGTCTCAATGTAACAGGTTCAGCATGTATCAGTATAATATACATTCCACAAACTAACTTTGAGGTACAACATCGCTTTGAATGTTTTGAGTGAAGTATTTCTGTGTTTACCAGGTGTGTATTGTTTTCAGCCTATTAAAAGTTTAAACCACAATTTACGTTCCTTTAGTTTTTACTCAAAAGCAAATCATCTGACAATTATCATGATAATTATCGATATTGAGTAATTTGAACATGTCAACATTTATGGCCATATCGTCCAGCCCTGGTCTGGGTCAAAATGTGCATCTGTAATTTGACTCAAAACAATGCTGCTGTTTTACTTATGTTTATTTAAACATTTTATTCATAAGCAACCTTTAGTTTAATATGGTGTTTCATTTCTTATTCATTGCTGTTTTCTCCTGAATCGTATATACATTACATGCTCTATAAATACGGATTATCAAAAAATAAAAAGTAAGACACTACAACTGCATTAAGACAACTTGTACTAACTTCAAATCATAGACCTTTTTAACATTTCTTCATATTAAATTTGCTAAAGAGGGCAATATCTTTGGGCTGGTGAGGGGTGGATATTCAGAGCTCTTCTCACTTTGCCACACAGCAAAAATGTGATTCCAGAAGCATTCATCTCAGCAAGACACTGACAGACCTCATGCAGGATGACAAATGTCCCATGACTTTAGATTTGATTTGTCTTTAACATTTTAAGTCATATCATCCAGCACCCGGTCTGGCTCAAAGCAGCAACACTGTTACTTAATATACTCAATACTGGTCTGTATGAATATATATATTTGCAACTGCCTGTTCAGCTACAATTAAGGCCTCGATGAGAATCAGGAAATGTCCCCACACTGATGCCAGAGGTCATGGAGAAGCACGAGAAGGAACATAGAGTGAGGATGTGAGATTCTCTATGAATAACATACTCAAAGACATAAATGTGGTTGGTGGCAGCGCTGATCCTGCAGTGACTTTCTTAGGTGAACCAGTCACAGAACTTGGGAAAACAAAGTGACAGGGGAGGATGATTAGGCTGACCTCTCAGGCTGGATTATTATTGTATATGAACAACTCGAACTGCACTGCGATACCTAACAATTTCTTGTTCTGACTGCTAAATGAGGATGTGCCTACTTTGATATATTTTTTGAACCGCTGTCAACTTCCACTGATGAATCCCGTTGTTGAAATGCAACTCTTTCCACTTCAATGTATTACTATGTTGAGTAATTTCCTTTACCACAGCTCCAACACATATCAAAGGTTCATGAGGCTGTCATCACCACCACTGCTCAAAGTGGTGGTTTGAGGGAGTCAAGCCAGAGTTTTACCTCCCTTCCGCATACTGTCACTGCAACCTGTCAAGGCAAAGCCAGGCTGTTGGAGAAGCTCCTCAAAACAAAGCCAAACACTGACCAAAGTTCATTTACTTAACGACTGACGTTCTCTCTTCTCCCTTCAGATTTTTTTTTAGCCCTCTGCATTTTTTGGCCTGAAGAACAAAACAGTCAATGAAAACAGATGGTAAAATAAGAACTATGTAAAACCCCCACAGGGGAACAGGGGAACTCTCTCTGCGTGTGCGTGTGTGTATTTGTATTTATATCCTTGTGAGGTCAAAACAAAAACATACAAATCTATCTTTGTGGGGACACTTTGTCTGTGCCCAACAACTTTAAAGGGTTAAACTGTGAAATGATGGACACATAATTTTATCGGATAGCAAGAGTGCAGCCTGACTGTGTTTATGAACAAAAGTCACCAGCCGGCAGTTTTATTCCCTAAGTTCTTGTTACATTTACATTGTAACTATAAGTCCAATTTGACATTAAGACACTAGTGTTTACATTGCAAACAAAGATTATATTATTGATGACAAAATGCAATCCATAAATGTATTTATCAGGGCAGACTAATGTAACAATAAAGCCTTCTGTGCCAAAAAGGAAACTCTTGTGTCAAAAATCTGATTGAATTAACGATTTGGAGAACCGTGACACTTCTAGTGCTTAATGTGAAAGCTTATGCGTGAGCCAGTAGCTGAGAGTATGTTTAGCACAAGCAAATAAATGTGCAGTGCCTGACAATGAGAAAATGCACCTCCTTCTGCGTGCAGGGCTGGTGCTGCTGCTACTGGCAGCTGGACTGCCCGAGGGCCACCTGCTGGACTCCGTCGACACAATCTGGCAGCGCACGGTGCCCAGCAGCAGCATCAGCATCAGACAAGCAGGTCCAAACACCTCACTGGCATTTGCCCCGGGGACCTCCAAGTACACAACATCACTGCTGCCACTGCAGGGAGGGAGCAAAGCATTTGACATTAGCAAACAAAATGGTCTCTTAAGGGACACATTATAACACAATGTTTACTAATGAGATCTCCCTCTCAGGAATGAGCTGCAACAAATGTAAAAATGAAAAAGAAAGACAGAATGGATTTCAATATAAATCTATTTTTCTAAAAGTCATCATGAAGAACAATTGAGACTAATGTTATTCCATCTATGTTCAACAAATATGCTTAACACATTTATTAGAGCTTTGTATGTTTCTCTAATGGTTGATACACCATTATGTTGAAGCTCTTGAACTAAAATTATATTTTTAATGCTAAAATGTAATCATTTTTTCTATCCATTCATTTTCAAATGTACTGTTTTACTTTATTTTTTTATGTCAAATTATAGTTATTTACTAGCATTCCTGAATAGAAAAAGTCGGCTCACATTTGGGTATAAAAAGGTGAATTCAGTTTGTTATTTGCCAAATAAATAACAATAAATAAACAATAAATGTCATTTTTAGTTTTGAACAAGTTTAAAATATCTACGTTGTCTCGTCTTTATGACAGGTGGTCTATACATGTGTGCGTTTTGGTCAACTGAGTTTGTTTTTAAAAAGTGCCATAGAGAGAAACTTTACTTTCTTTCTTACTCACTTCCCTGTGGAAATGAACAATAATAATACAAACCTCAACCGTGTGTGGTTAATGTTGATGCCAAATGAGCCTGAAGGTGCCTTGAATGAGCCCCTAATAGGGTTTTACATGTACAGCTGATGCTCCATTGTACTTCTCCATGTCCTGGAAGCATGTTAAAGAGCACAGAGGAGCGAGACAATTAGTCGTATAAAAATACACGTCTGTACTAATTGGGGTGTAGGGAAAGGCTGCCATTATTCATGAAGATATATCCCTTAGTTATCCAGACAAATGTCAATGATGTCACACATTAGAGGTGCTCTCACTTGGTAAAATACCTGATATTGTCTTAGTTAGAGACAACATCAGGAAAATCAGAACGTGTATGAGCAGAGTGATGTTTGAGAATCATGTTTTCTCTTGAGAGAAAGGCTCAGAAACAACCATCATGAGACATGTTATTTCTAATGTGTTTACGAGACCTTGTTAAAATGGCAGGTTTAAGCACGTCCTGCTCAGGGGATCTATTCATGGACAATGTTGTTGTAATGAAATGGCAGATGGAACTCTTTTCCCACATATTGTACTCATTAAATGTGTTATTTGCAACAGCAAACCATCACAATAATACTACCATTGTGGATTGAAAATACCTCAATACCAGCTATCAAATGATAGCTGGTATTATTTTTTTCAATTATATGCAGTATCTCGTGCCTCAATCAGACACATCATGAGGTTTTTCCTGGACTTATTGTGTGTCAAAGTTCTCGAAAAACATCAGACTTCATCATCCAGGCGTGATCAAACCCAAACTTGTGTCTGAGGAGCCTTACTCTACATCAGTGGTCACCAACGTGGTGCCCGCGGGCACCTGGTAGCCCGCGAGCAGCCAACGAGGTGCCCGCGGGCTCATTTCAGTTCACCTCACTTGTATGTATCCATATGATCACTGAGTAAAATGTCCTTGATATTGTTTATAAAAACTGTGATAATCATTAGGAGTAAGCACTGGAATTAATGTGTATGCAATTGAATGCATAATATTTATCATTTAAATGGTAAACTGCATAAAATGTTAATATGGTAGCCCTCCATATTATGCTCTAACCTTCAGGTAGCTCTCGGTCTCAAAAAGGTTGGTGACCCCTGCTCTACATGATGCTCCTGCTTATTCTCAGCCATCTTGAGAACTGGAGACTTGCAAGCTGTGCTGCTGTGTCCAGAAATCCAAGCCAGTAGCCGGTATTACAAAACAAAACTGCAGGTCCATAATTTTACCCTCTTTGACTTGATATCAAAGGAAAGGTCCTGCTACATGTGGGACAAATCAGAGGGCGACCTGTGTGGCAAGGTATTTGCACACCTTCAATACGCTGCCATTTTGAAGGTGCGATCAAAGACCATCCAGAGCTCAAGGAGATCATAGTGTGGAGCGACGGTTGTGGTTATCAGACCCACAATGCATGTGTGGCAAATGGCGACTTGTTGCTTGGCACACACAAATAGACTATTGAACACAAAATAGTTATGGATATCTTTAGCCCCCCGATGATTACATCATCATACTCCAGACTGTAAGGGTCAGGCCATCACCTCACCATGTGAAGGTGCTCAAGCATGATGAATTCCTGACATTGAATGGATCTTACTTCATTAGCATCAGACCAGGCAAAAAAGCTGGAGATCTGACTGTGCATGAGTCCTCTGGCCAGAATGTGCACTTTCACTGAAACATCTTCTGATGCACTCAGACACATCTGTAGTGATGTTTACCATGAGTCATTGGGTGTTGCTTTATATGCTCCATACTGTATATAAGGGTTAGTAGCTGTGTAATTAGGATACTACAACCACAGAATTTAACCCTAACCTACATGAAGGCAGCTGTTCATATACATACATATAACTTGTATTAACTTGCAGAAATATAACTTTATAACCTGTTATCATATTAAATTTGCTAAAGAAGGTGCTGCCGTTTGGCTCATACTGTTTAAGAAATCAAAATGACACTAAACTAAACAATGAAAAAAAAAATATCTTAAAAAAGATAATGTTTTTATGTGTTTTGTGTACTTTCAAACCTTTTTTCACTTTAAACATGCAGGATTAGAGCCAACATTGTGTTTATGTAATGTTAAATGCAATTAATCTCATTTTGATGGCGCTGTAAGAGTAGTCTGTCTTAATATTTGTCCTTGCAACAACACAGACTTGTCCTTACAACATCCTCATGCTGTAGCTATAAACACATTTTCCAAAATTGTATTGCTTTGGGTGAATTATACAATCATAAATTGGATGCTATGTCAGGCTCTACAAATGAAACTGTAGGTGATCTGTCATGCAGACCGAGCAGTGTGGTCTCTTAGTGTTTCAGCTTTCTCCACTGGAGGTCACTGTGGTGTTGGTATCTGACTGTTGGTCTTTTTTTAATGGGAGGTAGCTTTTAAAGTTGATCTCAGAAATAAAAATACAAAAGTGTGGAAGACATAATGAGGAAATCCAACGTTAGCACTTGCAATAAAAAGAAACATTAAGAAACAGTGACAATGAGAAATGGGTTGACTCTTTTTGTTGTTATAAGCATGAAGAAAATAGATATCATCCTTTAATTAACACCATTTGCGCTGCCTACTTGTTAGATCTATACATCTGTCAGGAAATGCAAACACAACTTTCTGTGTTATCTTGTCTGTCTGAAACCCAGTGAGGGGACAGAAGCAGTCATCTGGATTGATCTCAAGTAATTGGAGGCTGAGGGGAGTGAAGTCAATGGACCATACCAAACAAACCCAACAGCCATTAACTGTTTGCAAGTATAAGACCTTGACTACTTCAGGAGAGAGCGATCAGAGACAGGGTCCAGTGTAAACTGTGGATGCTTGACTGTTCTTAGGTGAGAGTGAAACCTTTTATTTTTCTTCTGTCATTTTGAATCTTAGGTAATTCAATATTCAAAAAAGATGCTGGTTTGCAGTATGTTATTGTTAAGAGGCCTAGATTTGTATGTTGTATATTAGTTATTTGCAAATAACATTGCACATTTCTGTCTAGGGTCATTTGAGTTTTTCTCGTTCTATAATTGAATTGGTTTCATTTATTTAAAACTTTTTCAGGAATGCCATCAGAACAGTTTATTCGTGGGATGCTCTATCTGTCTCTTACCGTGGTCGGAGTCCCAGGTAACATTGCTGTCATCCTTGCATTCCTTCTACTGCTGCACCAAGAGAACCGGCTCCTCCCAGCCGATGCCATCGTCCTGCATCTGGCTTGTGCAAACCTGCTGGTGGTGGGTGTTCGCTGTCTGCTGGAAACCCTTGCTTCCTTCCAGCTGGCTGTAATCTTTGACGACATCAGCTGTAAAGCCATCATTTTTGTCTACAGAACCTCCCGCTCCCTCTCTATCTGGCTCACCTTCGTCCTGAGTGCCTACCAGTGTCTGAGCATTGCCCCTCCGGGATCACGCTGGGCCTCCATGCGTCACTTGGTGGACAAGTATTTGGGTGTTGTGTTCTTCCTCCTCTGGCTTATCAACACCTGCATGAGCTCAGGTGCTATACTCTTTTCCTCTGGCAGACTGAATAACTCCACCATGATAAGCTATGGCATTAATGTGCAATTCTGTTACGTGAGCTTCCCCTCAAAGCTGTCCAAAGAGGCCAATGGGGCGGCTCAGGTGGGCAGAGACGTGGTGCCCATGGCTCTCATGGCCCTAGCCAGTCTGATCATCCTGGTCTTTCTGTACAAGCACAGTCGGCAGGTAAAAGGCCTCCGCAGCAGCAGCAGTGGTGGAGGTGGAGGAGGTGGAGGGGCAGAGAAACGAGCTGCTAAAGCTGTGGTAGCACTTGTGACCTTGTACGTGGTCCTCTATGGGGTAGACAATGGGCTATGGGTGTACACTCTCACTGTGAGAAAAACCATGACCACCTCACTGATCTCTGACCTGCGTATATTCTTCTCCTCACTCTATGCAGCACTAAGCCCTGTGGTGATCATTGCATCGAACAGAAAGGTGAATCGCAGACTGGGGTGTGCAGTGCAGGAGAAACACGTTGAAGAGAGAGTCACAGATATCTCTATGATGTGAGGCCTGCTGATGACTCACAGGGGAAGCAAAGATGATGTGGGCTTATCTTTGTTTGAGTCTGGGTCATATGATGGTCATTCTGGTTTTTTTTTATGTACAGCAAATTAGATTTTGTGATCACAGATGCAGGAGAGACTGTGGGGTGGCTCATAATAATGATGTCTTTCTTCTTACGTTTATTTAAACATTTTCATGAGACTTTGCAAATTAACACCTGTGGCTTTGGATAATGTGGTGTACCTGTAAGCTGGAGGCGAACCTGTTGTCCCATTAAGGAGAAAACTGTCACCAAAACACTGTTAATTAATCCTGTATGGATCTATGTTTATCTGCACCATCTTGCTTTGTTTTCTTTCTATGTTGTGTCACCTTTACCTTAATTGGGTGGAAGAATTATAGCTGTGCAACTCAGGACTCTGTCAAATGATTTCCATCTCCCTGTTCAGCTATAATTAAGTATTTGAGAAGTATTGTGGAAATGTTAGAGGTTAATTGTCCCTTACAGAATATGTTAAAAGCTTAATGTAAAAACTATATTAACCCCCACAGATCTGTGCCTCAGATGCACTTATGGTAATTTGGCGTGGAAATAATACACAACTCCTTATATGGACATCCTGGGGATGTGTATTGATATTTTCCGTCTTCTTATGTGTTGTTGAGTCATGATTCATTTTATATCACATTTTTAGTAGTGATATAAAGTAGCAATAATTGAGCATAAGAAATAACAAAATTATTTTGTTTTTGTTCATAAAAACAAGGCAAGTTAACTTTGAACTGTGACGTATTTCCAAATTTCACAAATTCAATTCGCTCTAAAAGATTTTGAAAACTTTTTGCTAAGGTGTGTTTAAATTTCATTTTTCATCAGAATGCCTAGGTTGTGCTGAAAAAAATACAAGATATAAGACACTCTATATTGGACTTTCTTATAGCCTCTGTATGTACTGTATGTTTAAACATGCTTTTTTAAACAAAAAAGAGATTATTTCATCTTACTTCATTACTGAGTGATGAGTATGCTGACAATATATTGCATATATCTGTGGGTGCAGTTATAAAATGGCGACATGTGTAGGACACAAAGTTACATCTTGGCACAGGAGCCTAGAGAGTTTGCCAGGTGAATTTTAGACGTCAGTACGTAATTGCCGTGTTTTGAAGAATCAAGGGCAGAAAAGACAGAGTAAGGACATAAGTACCTGTGAGAGATAGTCTAAGAGACAGACAAATGTGGGGCTAACAGCACTCTGTGATCCTGCAGTAACTCTAAAGTGCAATCAGTGTGGCTGCTGTCGCAATGCAGGTAAGAAGGAGGAGGCGTCCTCTTTCTGTGCTTGTGTGGAACTGTTCCTTTCAACACCAGGTTGACATCAAAACATATGACAGAACACAGGTCGAATCTTTATCTTTACATATCACATTTAATTGACTTGAATTTCAATTGAAAGTTATTATGGTTTTGCAGAAGCTCCCATCCGTCCAGATGACAAATTCCATGTGTCTTAATCTTCAAACCACTGAAATCTGAATGGCACTTTACACAGACTCCGGTGGAATGAAGGATAGAAAACATGGATGGTCTGTTTGAGCAGCGAGCGCGGTGGGGTGGAGCCTCTGATGAGAAATCACTGAGACACTTAATATAGATGATTCTCTTCCATGCTTTTGATGATGTAGTTTTTTTCCCTTTTCTCTCAGGAAAGAAGAGATTAGTTAAAAAAAAACAAAAAACATAATGAAAGACAGGTTCTATTAGAGTATGCCCCCACATTTCTTTATGTCTGTGTGTGTGCATGTGTGTGCGTGAGAGAGAGTGAGAAGGGTGTGCCAGGAAGGCCTCTCCCTGCACAAGACAGGACCTGTTTTCACCGTTTTCCATCTCCCTGGAGTCTTTTGAGCCAAGTGAACACAGCATGCTGTTGAAAATGCAAAAACCAAAACCCACAGTAACATAACTCAATCAGTCACTCTCAAATCACGACCGACACTCAGCTCACACATTTCCCCTCTAATTCTTAAGTCTGTGAATAAAAACAGTACTTGCAACAGCCTGATAAATGTTGTGTAACCTCAACTCACCTGCGTCGCAGAACAAGATTTGTGAAATGCACAAACACGAGAGCTGAAAAGAGCAGTTCACACATGCCAAAGTAATGAAAAGAACAGATGTTAACTCACAACAGAAAACCTGTGGAATAAACACATTAAAAAGAAAAAAGAAAAGGATAAAAAGCCTGTCAACTTGTCCAGAGTAGTCCATCCTACCGTGCCTGATGTCAGTCTGTTTACCTGCTGCAGGTACAGGTATTTTTGTCCCCTATTCCCACCAATGGCAAAGCAGCAGCAGAGTTAAACCTCGCCCCCTTTATCCTGCCTTGAAATCAGTCTACACCCTAATATAGTCTTTTTCTACTCTGTAAAAGAATCACAACCCTCTCCTCCCATTGCAGAATAAAAAATTCAATTACACAGATGTCAGAATCTTAATCACGACAGCCGCTGTGTGCAGGATTCTTGTCTATTTACACTATTCATACTGATAAAGGGGAAAATAGACCACTGTTGCTTATCCAAGGGAACAGTGATAAAAAGTGTGGCTGATTTTGATTGATTCTCATTTATTTTAATAACAATAAATGATTGTGTCATTGTTTCATGCTTAAATGTAAGCGTATCCTGTGGTACTTTCAAACCCCAAATTTGACTGGAATGACAGACTTAATAGGCCATTTTTAGTTTGCTGATACCATCTTTGCATTTTCTTCAAAGCGATGTTCCTTTAGGCATGTTGTTTAGAGGATTTATTCCCTGTTTGAGTGAAGTACTGACGGAGAGTGCCATTAAAGAAAAAAATCTCCTTTTACATAAATCAATTCATTTTAGATTTTAAAGTGCAAGACAGAAAGAAAAATCCATCTTAGAGACATCTTTGATCCGGTGTTTTTTGAGTTCTCCTGAGTTCCAATTACCTCAGAGTACCTGGGTTTCAAATAATTTTTTATTTTTGTTTTTTTGTGTTTTGCACTCTGTGAAGTTGTGAGTGTGTCGCCCATTTTCTTGCATCCACCCAGTTAGTGTGTTCGCTCAGACAGGGAACACACACAGCCGTGTTCCAACCTGCCTGGAATGCAGCACTGCACGTAAGCAAGGAGCAAAATGGTGGGAAGAAAATTCACATGACTGAAGCAAAAGTGAGAACTGTTCCGCCTGGACAAACATACGCCACTTAATCGGCACTGAATATGAGACCTTTTATCGGAAACATTAGATATAATAGCTGTAAACTGCCAGTTCTGGAGAGCAATATTAGACCTAACAATTCAGACTCGCTTCATTTGAGAATCTAGTGGCAAATATTAAAGAAAGGATTTCACATTAATAATAAAACTAACATATAACAGGTAACTTTGTTTATCTACAATATTTATAATGCATACATTGATGGTCACATGACTTGGTTGTCTTGTCAAGTCTGTGGGGCTGATAAACTTGTATATAAGGGACTAATTAGCCTTAGTCAATTCCTTTAAGATTCCTTAAGAAAGGAACTTTACAGAACATCAGGCAACAACTTGAACCTGCTACTGGCTGCAATGTAATACTTATTGTACAAGATAAAAGAGTGGAATAATCTGATGTAACCTGCTGCTAAAAAGCAAAGGAGTACATTTCTCAAAATGTCTGTTTAAGAAACATAAAATATGAAGCCTCTAATTAATTGTGTGTCATGAGAAAGTCAGCACAACAGAAAGGTGTTACATGCATGTGATAAATATACTGTACAGAGAAATTAAAACTCTATGACAGTGACATGATCTACTGCAGGGAGGTTAGCAGGCCCAGAGTACAGAGACCCCACTGAACGGGGGATGGGGGACTTAGGTGAGGTGTGGTTTGGACTGTGAGGCCCTGAGGCAGCAGCCTGCTGCAATTACAGGTAAGATATGCAATGCTGTGCTGAGACTTGAATGACACTGGCGATGCCGCTGCATAGTGTATTGTGAAGAGAAAGAAGAGACTAAGGAGTGAAGACAGGCAGCGAAATGTTGTCATGTGAACGTCAGAGAACTAAATGGACACTAAATAACTTTCACAGGAAACATGCAGTGGCTGAAACTTGAAAAACTGACAAACCTGCTCTGATGCGAACCAAGTGTCAGCATGTCAGTGTGACTCAGTATATGTTACCCAGGGGTGAATGGGTGAGTTTTTACCTGTAGTCAGGTGATCTCAATGAAAGAGAGAGAAAGACGAGAGATTAAATAAAGATCTAAATAAATAACCCTATAAAGGAGCGAATCACAGATTCATGCTGAATGCCATGTAGGGCACAAGCTTGGAGCCCCGATTTTAATCTCTTTAAATGATTGCAGTCATTTAAGGAGATTGGGCTCAATCTAGGGGATTTTCACTCTCATGTAACATTATTGAAATCTGAGTTCATCACCTGAGGATGCCCTTTGGATTTTCAGTTTTATATCAGGTTCAGTGAAATGTGTTATCTTTGTACAGTCTATGAGCTCACGGACAAAAACTAGATTTTTTTGTGTCGCAGGTGCAGATGTGCTTCAACACATGATCAACAGTAAATAGAATAGAGTAGAATACATATTTATTGTCACTGCAACACAGACAATTGTACAGTGCTACAGGATACACTTTCAGAACTCTTTTAAGATGTAATAAAGGTTAGGAAGATAGATCAAATAGATTAAAAATAAAGTAAAATGAGCAGTGCAACATTTTGGGACATTTCTGGTAGAGTTGGAGAATTTCGATACCATTCTCTGATGATGATGATCTGTTGTGTTGGAAAATATCTGTCATTCTAAAAAGAAAACATTTAAATTGTGTACGTTTGACAAACTCCAGGTTTGCATTTGTCCTGCTGTTTTTGTTCTTTGTCTTTTTTCCAGTTATAGTGTAATATTCATGGAAAATAAGAGTTGAATCAAAGGGAAGAGACAATTTCCGACATACTGCATATTCACAAGTATTTTTACTGCTATAGGTATATTCAGCAGCGGGTCCAGCAAAGACCTTTAATTAAAAACAACCTAACCTTCTTCATGTCAAACTTTCACTGCAGCAGTAACTAGGATCTTGCCCTTTATCGTTACAATCTTCCCCTCTTAAATGCCACAAAGGTGGAATTTTCCACCAGCCACTTCCCTGAGTTTGCTGTGGAATGCAGACAAGATGGAGCAAGTCCAGTGAGCACAGCAATCTCAGCAGTAAAATGTTGAGGTGCTAAGTTCCTGCACGTCATGTGCACCTCCTTAATTCTCTCCTTTTTTGTTGTTGTGTCCCTCTGCTCTGTCCTGCTAGGTTTTCATGGAGATCCTGCAGAGTGACCAGTGATCTCAGCTCAGTACATCGAGCTTTTATTGTCCTTATTAGTCGCAGTTTCGTCTGAATGATGCATAAACTAATTAAATACATCACCGTACACGTCTGTTTGAGAAAGAATCCGAAAAGCAAAAGGTTTAAAACACTTCAAAGCGTTCAGGGACATTTACGGCTGCTCTATTAAACATCCTCAGATTGCTATCTGTGCCTCAGAGGAACATACCTTGAAAAGTTATATAACACGGACATGTACTGACAAAACAGCCACACATATCGCATCTCGCAATTACTGCCCTTTACACATGTAACAGAAGTGCAGAATAACGTGTGGATTGAAACATCACTGTCGTGTCTCTCCCTATACTGTACATTTACACATCACTTAAACGCACCATAGAGCCTTACACTATTAATGCGCTGCATATACGATGACAAATTGCCGTCAGTTGGGATTTGTTGGTGTGTAATGATAAGGAGAGTTATCATGAAAAATTGAGTCTCCTCGTGCTTTTTCAGTCCAACTGAATAATACAGCAGATACAGCTGCTGTCAGAGTAACTGCAAAAGACACAAGTGGAACATTCAGACAGCCATTTCAGACTTTACAAGCATCCACTGTATGTATCTGGCTGCTGCTGGAGGCTGAAGCGAAGTTTGTTTTCCACAGTATTCTCTGAGTTAAACCCAAATGAAATGACATTTAGAGAGCATTATCACAAAATCAGTCAGTTCCCCCTGGAAGTATTTGCAGTTGGAGGAGGAGAGAGTGTCACCTGTTGATTATTTAAGGTATTACAATAAAGGGGCAACTTGGAAAAAGGCACACATGGTGCTGAGAGGGATTCCTGAATGTTCTGGGAAATACAGTTTAAATAATCAACATAATAATCAACTCATCATTCATCTTCTAAACCGCTTTATCCTCCACGTGAGGGTCGCTGGTGCCAATCCCAGCTGACACAGGGCTAAAGACGGGGTACAACCTGGATATGTCGCCAGTCAATAATTAACACAATTATTCATTAAATGATATTGAAACAAATTAATACTAATGTACACTGCTGATTAGAATAGAGACACTTTATATGGTGACAACCACACATAATATGATAACAAGATGTGAAAATCATTCATCGACATGATCCAGGAATCAGCCACAACTTCCAAACAGTCATGAGGTCTGGATATTTTTACCCAAAAGTATCCAGTAGGGCTGTATGTGAGGATACAATTATTTGCGAAAAGTTTTTCCTGCCAGCCCCCCAAGTAAGTTTCCACCAAGTGAGATTTAATTATCTGGAAAATTCACCGCCAGTGAGAGGAAGAGTGTGCTGCCTCCTGCTGGCTCAACACAGCGGCCACACCTCTCCTGAATTATTTTTGTCTATCGAACACAGATAATCTGCTGGAGTCTTTAACGTCGTCTATCATGCAGGCTACCAACAGCCAAGATTTCTGTTGGCCAGCTCTCCTTTTTCTCGTCACACCTTTCACTTTAGTTCATCCATCTCCTTCGCTTCATATTGACTCGTTACGACCGCGTTGATGCATTGAGGCTGAGACAGGTGACAGAAAAGAAGACAAGATGTGATGACAAAAAGATAACCTATCCATCTCCCTCCGCTGAAATCAACAAGCCTTGAAATAATTGCTTGCAGGTTTGTCCTCACAGATAATTACACAGCAGTAATCTTTGTCTCTAATTTTCATTTAAACTGTTGTGGATCTCGCAGCTGTGCGACAGAAAAAAACAATGAGAAAAACAACCACGTTTCGACCGTGCATCCCTCCCACAACAAACACATCAGGCCCATTAAGTGTATGTATGTGGATGGTGAGAGACCCTTTTACCTTTTACCTTCAGCTCTCTGCTGTTTTTCTTCCCCCTGTGGTCCTTCCAGACACTCATCAACAGTAGAGGGCATTGGACACATCCCCACAAACACCTCCCTCCGTCTGACCTTGGAGAATGTCAAGACGAGCAGCACATCAGGCCACGGGAGGGGAGCAAGGTTCAGGTATGAAGGTCAGTGTACCACTGCTTCATGCATGCTGAGGAGCGCTGCTGCTTTCCAGAGAGGACGATTTCTCCATTTCTATCACTGATAGGAAAGTGAACGCCTGAGCATATGAAACCACCTGACACGCTGATGGTTTTGAGCTTTTTTTTTTTTTTATATTCAAATCGCCATGTCTGTGTTTTTCACACCAGATTCTCAAACGCTTGCCTGTTTACTAGATGACGTTGCCTTGTGGCTGAGAATATGAGCCCATGCTTTCTGGAAAAACTGAGTGGGTGGAAGAAGAAAAAGAAAAGTCCATCGATGAGGAAGCTGGAGTCTAAAGTGGAATCGACCACTTTTTAATGATTACTAGCTGTGCAGTAATCAAGCAGCCCAAGACAGGAGGCTTTGAGGAGGATAAATCATCTGGTTCTACATCAAACAGTAGTATTAAAACCTCCGACAGCACCTGAATATGGATTGCTGTTTAATTGTACCATTGTACAATTGAAAAAATATCTATTGTGTTTTATCCCCCCCAATTAAATGTCTCTCAAGCAGAGGATCTGTGGAGATCTAGCATTGATATTTTAGTAGCAGTCAGGATGAATCCTCATGACTTTGCTTAGAAGAATAAAGCATTTTTGCTATTATTATTAGCAGTTCCAGTTCATCCGTAAAAGACGTGCTCGAAAATGATTATGAATAGTTTGCCAATGGTAGCATGTTAACATGCTCAAACTAGCATGGTGAAGTGTCCATGATCCATCATCACCGGACCAAAATGGTGCGGTGGCCCCCTAGTGGACCATAAGGGTATTTCAGAGGGGCAAAGAGAAGTGATTAAAGGTGACATAGAATGCTTGTATCACACATACATGTTAGTTATGGAGGTCTACTTACATATATTAACTTGCATTCATGGTTAAAAACCTCCTAATCACTGCAAACGAGCCGATCAAAATATCTCCTCACTGACGCTCTCGTCAGCCGCGCTGTTTCAGACCAAAACTGTGTTGTGATTGGCCAGCCAACGATTGGCCAGGTAACTGGAAGTGACGTAATAGATAGGCCAGCTCTCAGATACACAGCTCCCCCTCTGGCACGGTGGATGCTCTGCATCTCAGCAGCTACAATGAGAGTAGTTCTTCTTCTTCTGCAGTTGAATGTACGCAACCGGATGTGCCCGGACTAGTGCCCGCACCAGGAGGCGCTACGATGGTGAGAGGAGTGGTGAGGATTTTTGATGACGACATCAAATTAAGGAAGTGCCGATCCGCTTCGCAGAGCCCAGGAAAACAATACAACACTATTTTCTCAGCAGTGGCTGAACTGTTTGTTCTGAAACTTTAGGGTTTCATAAACGAGGTAATGACGCAGATACACACACACAAACGCAGCGTTAATTGGAGCTTCCGGTCTATGTGGGCTTTAAATAATAATGTAATTAAGCTTCCAGTAATTATATAGTAAAATATGTATGATGATATTTTAAAGGATATGAAGCCTAAGTCTTTTAATTATATTTCTGTGTTTAATTTATGTCAAACAAGCATATTTTTCCCAGTCGACTCAGCTCATTACAGCATTGTCAGTGATATGACAATATTTGCTGTTTTTGCTAGTTGTTGTTTGCATGTTTGACCTCGTATTTTATTTGGCCTTTGGATTTGTTTTGCTGCTGAAACATTGTTTTAATTTGCTTCAGATAATATGACAAATTCTAAACAGGAGGCTGACAACAGCAGCAACAACAAAATGACAAGTGAAATTAAGTGGAAAAAATGAATTTGCTATTTTCCAGCTTAGAGTGAAAGTAAGGTAAAGCCACAAAGAAGATTTGTTTTACTATTTTATACGTATTCTGCACAGCTAGATGTTCATTGAATTTTGGAAGCTTGTATGATATCAGTGTTGAATTCATCAATGACCTACTGTAGAGGAATGTAAAGATGAACACCAAACAAAAAAGGTCAAAATATGCTAAGAAAGCAAAGTGACACCTTTCAAATGTAAGTATATATTCTTTCAACTGTCTGCAATATGTCACATTTGAAATACAACACACTGCTCAGTGTGGGACTCTCCCAAAATAAAAAAAACACTGTTCCCTGCTACAGTGCATTGTGAAAGGTTGCAAATGGGCTAATTTGCAGCTTTGACAGCACCAGCCTCAGCAAAGGCGGGTAGTAATAGGTTTTGAGGTGCTGCTTCAGCGACTGCTGTGATGGGAACGCACGTGGCTGAAAGCAGACATAGGTCAGGCTTCTCTGGAAACTCTGACAAATTAAAAACAGAAAACCTTTGACATTTATCATGCTTGGAGTCTGCAAAGGTCATTGCCTGTTCTTTCTGCTTTTATTCCCCCCCCATCGCCCCCTCGTGTTTTGCCGTGATGGGTTATAGCCTGCTGGAAATGTGGCAGGGGAAATCTGTGGAGCCGTGAATTCAGAGGAATACTCACACAATGACAATGTTTTTAACACAAGGGGCAAATATATGAAGTAATGTGCTGCCGTCATAACGCACTATACCACTTATTAATGGCCGTATCAGGAGGTTCATGTATCTCCTCACATTCATGCAGATGCTGTGTGGACATGTAAGAACACACTAACATTCATTCCTGATTTCCTTGTGATGCATCATTCCACACCATAAACACTCAAAACTTGTAATCCCATTGGAGCGTGAATGTCTCATTTAAATGTTAATATAATTCCCATCATTCATAATTTATTGTGCACCCTGGTATTTTCTGTTCATCTCACTAATGCGATCACATGTGACAAGCCAATTTACTGATGGAGTAGACCAAATTGCTTCAGCATTGTAATCCTAACGCCGTAATAAATCCTCGGTAAAAGTTAAAACACATTCTCCATGGAATCAATTTCCATTGATTTCCTTGGTTTTTACACACAACTCCAGATTGTGCTTGTGAGTGCAGCTGGAGAAACACTCCATGTGAGGAATGTGACAGAGGCTGCTCTTTCTCGCCCTCTTGTCATCAGACGTGGCTTTAGCAGGACTGACAGTGGTGAGAGGAATGACACAAGCAGCGCTTGGAAAACGAATCAGACAGATTATAGCTCTGAAGAGAGAGCAGGGCCAGACTCGGTGCTTGTAGGTGCCATTTTGAGTGACCTTTCTGGGAATTGCTGCTGTGCATGACCCAGAGCGTGTCTGCTTGTCACTGAGACAGACTGAAGCTTCGGCTGCTGTTACTCGTCCTCCTCTTCCCTAGCGACTGCCAGCAGACATTATGGTTTCCTCATTCTCCTGATGCTTGACTGCTTTCCTACTACGACCTGATCATAACCAATAATACTGATAATACCAATAATACCTTGGTTCTAATTTACTCCCTCAAACAGCTCATACTAATATTTGAATTCTGCGGGGCACCACCTGTGTCTGTGAGGCAGCTTAATCTTTGATTGCAGAGAGAACTCTCGTGGAAGCTGTTGTGCTGGAAATCATTTGAAGTGAATTATTATTATTGTTAAATTGAGGGTATTTGACTGTGGTATTTGCTTGTGAGGGCTGCACAGTATCGCAGTGTTTTGACTCACACATTAATTAATTAACAGTTCAAATCAGTTCAGCCACCATCCTAATAAGGACATGCAGATTGGGGTTAGAATAATAAACTGACCCGTGTTTCCTCTGTTTGTTGGTCCAGTGACTGGCTGGTGACCTGTGCACAGTGTCACATGCCTCCAGCTTCCCTCGTGACTCACAAAGGAATGAAGTAGAGAACAAAGGAAAGGAATGAATGAATGAATAAATGCAGATTTTCACAATGAATCACCAATAATAAAAAAAAATTCAGTTTTTACGGAATTTAACTAGATTTTTAAAGATAGCGAAAGCAGCACATTTGTTCTCTCTAAATCGTTTGTAATATCTGGCCTCCTTTTATTCTGTATAAATTGACGGCATATTTCATTTTATTTCTTAAACGGTGTGTGATTGTTTTTTTTTTGTTTGTATCATGATTTTCATTTTAATATCATTATGCTGCCTTCTTGGCCATGCAGGTATCTCTTGTAAAAGTGATTTTAATCGTAACTAGCTTTCGATAAGAACATCTGTCAACTTACATTTTTTTATGTATTAAATCAGTCAAATGCATTATTTGATCTGAAAAAAAAAAATAGAAAGTAATTTCCAAAAACAGCAGGAGTAGTAAATTCATTAGCGTCAAAAGCAGTAGAACAGCGGATGTTGTGCAGCCTTCAAATAACCTACAGTGCTGATGTTGAAAGGAAAACCAAATGTCCCGCTGTGCAACTGTGTGACTCAATCTCCTGAATCTCTACATCTGTAAGGAAACATTTATTCAAAATGCTGATGTTTTGCTTCGGCACGTGTTCAGTATATCAACAATATTATGTGGCAAATGATGTCTCTGAAGTTACACACCTATGAAAACAAATCTTGAACAACAATTTGAAGCAATGTTGGGTTTGTGGTCCTCTTGCAGCAGGACCACAATGAAAGCCGCCAACTAAACACAAAACGTTTTCGTACGTCGCTGTCACAGAGAGATCACAAATTGAAATATTTTGTATTATTTATTAAGGTGAGAATTACTGTGAATCAAGCAAAAACTGAGACGGGGAAAGAGAAGCAGAGGGAGATGTAGGAATCACAAGTTTGAAGTTAGTTTAACAATCTTTACACAACCCACTGTATTTATTAGCTGTCAGGTAGGTTTCGTGTTGTATTGTCATGCTGCCCTCGCTGCTGTGATGTGTCAGGGATCCACACGTGCCTGAGGTTTTGTCTTTGTTTAAGGCACATTCTGTCAGAAATTAAATGGCGGCTGCCTCCAAAAGTGCTTCGGTTTTAGCTCTTGTTTCCTCTTGACAACACATCGCAGAATGTGTGACACCAACGGTTACAGAGATACAAAGAGGGAACAATATTGTCATTTTACTTAAAATATTTGTAGGCTTGCACAAAGAAAAAAAAACAGACGTCTCACATGAATCAATTTTTCCTTTGCCTCAACATGTTTCTCCCTGAAGAGTTTTTGCTTTCATGCATTCATAACAGCAATGTGTCTATGTTTTGCCCTTTTCTTCACACCGCTGTCTGGATTTGGTGTCTTTCACCATCCAGACCTTGGACACAGTGTGTTTGCAGGGACAGATGAGAGGAAATGATTCATTCATCAGACGTGGCCCTGGGTACAAATCCCTGCTGACCTGCTGATCAGCTGGTTGATATTGCAGGTGGATGCCAGGCCACACTTATTAGGGCTTTTAGTGGCACACGGTGCACGGGTCATCATCTCTGACACAGAGACTCGTTGACTGCCGACACATGCCTCACCGCTCACCATACCTCTGAAGATGAACACATCGCATCATCAAACTGGATAAGGGACTGCGGGGATGACGGTGTGATGGGAGGATTGGAGAGGCCTGTCAGAGTGGTAATTATTTATTTATCAGAGGAAATGTGGTTTTGGCCTCAGGTGTGTGTCGTCTTGTTTCTGAGAGCATTTGGTGGGAAAACGTGTCACACGAGAACTCAGAGGCAGATACGTGTATATACTCATCAAACCTTTTCTGATTGCTTTCGACTGCCTATTTCGAGTTTCAGCATGGAAACGGACTGAATGCAGCTGTCCGTGGTGCTGAAATTGACACACAAAGAAGTGCTGCGTGTGTGTTTGCCTCCCGTGTTTGCCCCCTGTACCTTTGACAGTGACATTCTATGAAAGTGAATGGACTAATAAACGCTTGATTACAGTTGAAGTGGATTTGTCTACCCAATATTGAAATTACAGACATTATAAACACATACAACTGCAGACTGATGAAACATTAGATTTTCTATTTAAATGTACCTTTTATTATTGTGGTTGTTTTCATTTGAGAGGCAGAGAAATATCTTTGTTTGTCTCAAAATAGAATTTTTGTGGACTCTTGCTAATGTATTGCTAATTGCTCATATCTTTGCCATTTACCATTTTATACCATCCTGGTGCCTTTCTAACAACAGTGGCTTTTGTTGTTATGACTGTGATGTGAACGATTCATAAAATTTTATTTTCACCTCAAACTTAACATGAGTAAAAATATAAATCTGTTTTTAAATGATGACACTGTATCTCGAGGGGCTGTTGTTTTTGGCACTGGTGGGTGAAGATCCTTCAGTTTGGTAAAAGCAACGATTTAAAGTGAAGTAAAATTCATGAATTGTAAATTTATTCAAATCAAAATATGCAAGTATTTTCTGCAAATGGTGTTATAAATTATTAACTAAGCAATTTAACCGAAAATAGTTTCATCTGTAAGCCTGCTTCAGATCACATTAACAGTTTTGTTGTATTTTTTTAAATAAACGCAGCTATGACATAAAATGTACAACATTGTACATACATGTATTACATACAAGTAATGTAGCATCACATGGAAATTACGACTATCTAACCACAGTCTTTTAGTAAATGTACAACATTTTTGCTAACTGACATCATAAGTATCATTTTATGTGAATGTAATATCTGGTCTGTGGTATATTAAAGAATAATAGTGCAGGTTTGGGTATTATTTGTTATTGCCGCATGGCAGCGCCAGGTGTTGTAGAAACCAAAGCAGACAAGCAGCTGCTGAAGAACAGAAGTTTTTTGATATACAACATGATTTAACATATTCTCAGTATTGTCACTAAAATCAATCTTCAGTTGTGTAAAACTGTCAGGAAGTTAAAAGACGTTCACACTGATGTGCACTTCTGTCGACATGTTAATAAGTAACATCATTTTGGGACTGCAACCGACACGTATGTGTTGGTTTGCAGAAAAACAGAATAAAGTCGGATCACATCGACTGGGTTAGAGCCAAGTTGATGAGATATGATGAGTTAAGACAACTCTACATGGGGAAAAACAGGCATGCAAGACAATGTTTATGCACTTACGGATGCTCAAATAAACAATGTGGTTCTGTGATCACCGACAAGCTTTGAGAGTTAACACGTCCCCTGATGCCTCTGCTCTGCTTTGATTTTTATAATAATTCCAATAATGAAACAAACAAATCCTTTCCAAACAGCAGGGATGGATGCTGAGGCACAATCTCTTGCCCTGCCTCACTTCCTTTATTTGCTAAACGACTGTGCAGTGATTTCCTGTGCCAGGGCAGGAGCACTGCACATTAAACTCTATTCCGAGCACAGGCTTCATCCTGCCTGTGTGTGTTGTGAGAGATTCTAATAATAAGGCTGATAGTGAGAGAAACCCTGCAGAAATCTATTCAGCACCAACCATTATAGTGCGCCAGTGTCCGCATGGACTGTATGCCTGAGCCAATTTAAGAATCATCATCACTTTAGGTCTGTAGCACAGTTTCCAGCTCAAATTAAACTAAAAACCCCTCTGACACTTGTGCTGAGATTTCACTCGCCGACCCCCCAGAACATTTGCAGACGGGCAATTCTGAAATCTCGCTGAGCTGGTGTTTAAATGGCAATGATAGACATTTTCCTCAATTGTTTTCTCTTTCAGCTCTGCCACAGCACACCTCCACTCCCATTTTAAACCAGAGCTGTCTCGATCTTACTCAATCTTACATTTCACCACATTAATTTGCAGCCCCAGGGAAGGTTTCCATCTGTTCCTGTTGAATATTTACACACGCAGTATCTTCCTCTGACACAAAAATGCCAATTTATGAGGCACACAAACTACTTTCATTCAATAAGCCACATGCAAATGAATCCCAGTGAAGAAGGTCACATATATTCCAGATATTTCCCAGCCCTCTTTAACAAAATGGGTCTGATGATGGTCGAAAAATTGACTGATTGTTGGCTCGTAACACATTTTTAATTTCTTTTTGACTTGCCTGCTCAATGACAAAATATGCTATGGATTAATAAAAAAAACCTCATAAACAATTACATATACTTCAGGGGAAAAGGTCGGTTGACATTTTCATGGAGAACTCATGCGTACACAGGGCTCAAATGTGTGCAGTGGGAAGGATACCAGAGCAATTTGGCTTGAAGTGTGCATCCTGCTCTGCAGGAATCAGGGAAATGCTGAGTGAGACGATCAAGTTCTGTGCACCTGTTCGCATAGGAAATGACCTCCAGGAAGAGGTAGATGTCCCAGCAGGATGGGTTTGTGCTCAAGCCAAGCAATCAGGTAATGCACGGTTGAGTGATGGGGCTTTAAAATCAGCGTACAAAGAGAACACACTCCTAAAGTTTAAACACAAGGCAGACGTGCCAGAAAAGGTGATCCTTGGTGTTTCAGGTAAATTAGAATCGTCCACACAACAAAGTAAGATGTATGTTTACTGTCACATGTAACCTAAGGAAGAAAACTACATTACACTGGAGCAGCAACATGGTCATAACTATGTAGTAGGGAGGTAATAACATCTTAATTCTAATGCTATTTATTAAATGTATTCCACTGAAGATTACTGCCTAATTGCTTGTGTACACTGTGTGGCCCACATTTCTATCAGAGTGACAAACACATTTCTAACACTTCAACATTGTTGAACATTGCATTTGAATCAATGTTCCGTTCACATAATGCTGCAGCCTTGAGAGGACTGAACCCATTAGTCACTCTGATAGTTTTTCCTTGAACTTTCGTTCAGAGTATTATGCCAGAATGAAAACCAGTAAACAATATGATTCACATAAAAACTGAATTTGCAGTTCTAAACACAGCTTGCTGTTGCCTCTGAACTAATGTGCAATGCTGAATAAAATCATCAAAAGATTTTCAGAGATAATCTTCAGCTACTCACGGACTCCATTTCCTGATCCCACAACACTATCGATCGTGGAGAAACAGTTCTCTCTTGCGATGAAGGGCTTTGCGGCACAAAGTAAAACACTTATGTAAAGTTTTATCTGCCGCACTAAACAGAGCATGCTGACTGGATGGATGGCAGTGTAGTTAGGTAATGCCAAGTACCATCTGTACTGCCACTAAGATCATTGGTGCAGATCTCTATCCTTTGCCTGAGGAAGGCTGTGTCCAATCATCAGAGACACTAACAACCCGGCTCATGTCCTCTACTCACCACTGCTCCTGGGTAAACAGGAACTACAGGAGCATCTGAACAGGTGGTGCCTGTTAAGATGCCCAATCAGGGCAATGAATAGCAAATGAACAAGAAAACCTGATGGACTTGCACACTCAGCTGAATTTCTGCTCTCCACACTCATTTGCAACTTACATTTTGCACATTCGGAACTTTGAATTGCTTCTTCTTCTTTAAAAAAAGAGAAATATTTAAAGGGTTTGTTTTAAGTTTGTTTGCAGCTGAAGTATTTCACAGTGTTTTTTGAAATGTTATAGTAAAGTAGTTCCTTAAGGTAAAGTGTGTAAACTTTGACAACATTTATTGGTGAAGTTGCACGTTGCAGCTGAATATGCTTCTTCCACATTTCCCTTTAAAGCAGGGGTGTCAAACATACGGCCCGGGGGCCAGAACCGGCCCGCCAGAGGGTCCAATCCGGCCCACAGGATGAATTTGTTAAAATTTCACACTAATCTAAACGTAATGTCAAATGCTCCAGATACCCGTGACTAAATGTTTGTGCCTTTATAGATCCAGTGTGCTGTGTAAATAGCACATTTAGGCATGATATTTTTGAAATCTATATATATATATATAATATATGTATATATATATATATATATATATATATATATATATATATATATATATATATATATATACATATATATATATATATACATATATATATATATTATATTTATATTTCTCGAGAAATTTCATGTTTTGTAAAATTATCCTTTATTAAATGTAAAACAAAGGAGAAAAATAAAAGTAGTTCTTGTTGTTTATAGGTTATTATTCTATTATTTTGCTATTTTTACTGGTCCAGCCCCCTTGAGATCAAATTGTGCTGTATGTGGCCCCTGAACAAAAATGAGTTTGACACCCCTGCTTTAAAGTGTGTGTTGGAAAACCTACTGTACTGTATGTAGCATTCAGGTAGCATCAAAACTCATATGTATTCTGATGTAAATACAATACACTCATTCTGGGCTAATAAAAAACAACAATTTATACAATTAGAAGATTGTTCACTAATTAAGTATACTTATTTTATCTTCAATTACTGTCTAATGAAATCAAAATTTTTATTCTTGAGACCTACTGTACATCAAATATTGGTTATGCTGAAAGATAAACAAAAAACACTCAAAACAACCAGTTCCCCTTAAATGATTCCACATGACCTTAATATTTATATTAGATTAATGCCAGTTCAACATGATTGAAAAAAACACTGTGTTTCCTGTCCTCTACTTTGTGTTCTCAATATTTACAGCAGGGATTTGTTGCATCATCTACAATGGAACGAATGGGGAAAACCCCAGAATGCCAGAAAATGTCAGCTGATGACTGATGTGTTTATACCACGTTCACATACACTTGGTTTCTATACTCTGCCTCTCTCCTGCTTCCTGCTGCAGGTTTCAGCATCCTGCAAAACTCCTTCAGAGTCACTGAGGGGTAATAAGCTGCTGAGAAACACATGAGCAGATCAGACAACTTTCATAACCAAGGAAAGCATCAATTTCCTCTCAACGCGACGAGGCGGATTGTTTAGAAAATAACCAAAGTTGGAAATCTTTTGCTGTACTTCTAGTCTTCTGGTTCATTTCAATCACATGTCTTTGGAGTTCTTATAAACATATTTTGATGACACTAGTTGTAGCAGTTGTTTTCTTATCTTTTTGTCATTTGTGATGGAATAGATTGCCCTACAAATTATAAGGTAAATGTACTTAATTAGGATGTTGCTGCTATGGTAGATGCAAGAAAAATCGATCTATCTGTCCGTCCATCTCACTGTCTAGTGACCCTTCTTCAAACGAGATGTAAAAGTGGTCAAAGAGAGTTTAATGTCATTTTACTTTAAATTGTCCTCCTCACCTCTTCCAGTCTCACGCTGCAGATAATACCTAAGGGTATGCTCATTAAAACAGTGAGTCCTTTAACTGAGAAACACACAGCAGATGGAGGCTGCTCATTTCTATTCAGCGATCGTCGGAATGACAACTGTCACTGGCAGATGCCTTCAGCTTTAAAAATGCACTCTCTGGCTGGCTTTATAATGGGACTCTTGTAAAAGAGGGTCTAAATATGCACTTATGACTGCATACATAGTAATGAAAAAAAGAAAAGAAAAAAAGACTGGGGCTAAAGCAACATATTTCCATCGTAAAAAGCTGCATATAAGCTCAACGAATAGCTTTTTCTACCAAAAAAAAAGAAAAGAAAAGGTGTGGCCAATTCCAGAGCTTGACAGTTCTTATTATAAGATTGCAAAGTTGTTACTTTCACATTGCAAAGTTATAAATAACAGCTTTGAGAAGCTCACAGTGGATTTTGTTTTCGTCATAGAAGTGTCATTTCAAGGTGTAAGGGCTCGGGGCTGTACCTTTAGCAGCTTTCACAGATGCTCTCAATTTGTTGGCGAGGGTTGGATTTTGAATGATCCTGTTTACAGTTGGTCTGTGTGGGGCAGATAGTATGACAATTCCCCTCGTAGCATCACGTAGCGCAGCAGAGCCTGTGGTTGGTATACATACAGCATCATTTCAGGTAACAACTGTACCATCTTTCAGCCTCTGTTCGTGCCCTGGAAACCAGCTGCAGTGAAATACTGAAACTCTGTATTGAACCTTATGCTAAATGAGGTTAATGGCATTATTTTTATTATTCTATGTATATGTCTGTGTATATTTAAACGATGGAAGAGGCCACATGTAAAAAGATTTTTTTTGGAAGAAAGTAAAAAGAAAATCAAACATTCTGAAATCTGAATCAGAGTTCTGACTTTTTTCTCAGAATTCTGATTTTTTTTCTCAGAATCCTGACTAGAATCTCACAATTCTGTCTTTAATCTCTGAATTCTGTGTCTAATCTCAGAATATTATACAAACAGTCTTCTGTATTCAACACAAATTGATTCTTCCTCAAGATATTTTGGCATATATATCTATGCAATTTGTTGTTACTTACAGTACAATATTTTGTAAAGCAATATTTTGGTGTTAAAGGCAGATGGAAGCATTGCATTCTGTCCACATTTTCCCAGTTGCACTGGAGAGCTGAAGCTGTTACACACAAACGTTATTAAATCAAAGCACAAACCACCAGTGGGGAAAAACACACCCACTTTGACTTTTCTCCTGAAGATGTTTATGTGGACAAAAGCAAGGAGACATTTTTATGAGAAACCAGTGATGAGGGAATAGGTAAATGTTCTGCGGCACATGACTCCTTTTGATGAATGCCTCACTCTAACCTGAAGATGATGGATGTGAGTAGTATAAAGCCTGCTGTTTTTATTTGATTGTTCAGGGTGAAATGAGAGATATGAGGGCCTCACAGTTCCATTCTTTACACAGTGAGGTGTAACTGTTTAGAGTGAGAAATTTTAATGGTTTTCAGTTGTTATTATCCTGCATGTTATGACAGCTTGATTGGGCCTGTAGTCCCCTTTCTTTGCCGTTCCATTTGCATGCGCCTCCATATGCCTCCTTCCACAGATTTGTGTTGTTATGGTAATTTTTATGAGGTAGATTGCATCTAGCTGGCTGCTCCCCATGTGTCCTGTCTACGAGAGGAGCCTGAAGCAACGGCATAATAATAGTAATAATGAACATATCAGAACAAACACTGGAGCAAAATACCATGTGCACCATGGGCACACTCGAGCTGTTCCAGTGACCACCGAGGTTACCTGAGTAACTAATTGCAAACACTGATGAAGTGTCTTCAGGTGCTGCATTTTCATCCGTTTGTGTTTGACTCGTTTCCCTCAGAATCTCTTTAGGGTTAGAGTTTACTTCATATTAGTAGTAGTATAGTATTCAGAAATTTCCTGAAACTAAAACAAAGTATAGATTAATGCCTGTCAGTCATCCTTAACGAGTCACTACGGAGACACTGCCATCTGCAATGATTTACTGTTTCCTCTCTGGGTCGGGAGGTTTCTGGTCAGTTTGGCCAGTTTGTTTATATCCTCCAGCAGCGTGGGGCGAGGGGGTAGGACAATCAGGTAACTGAAGGGCAAGTATCTGAAGATGCCATATTGGTTGACACTTAAGGGCCAAACACGCAGAGTCAATCTGTGCTTGGTCTTCACACAAGCAGGTGAGACGCGGGGGTTAGACAAGTGTTAGCTGTCAGCGAAAGTAGCTTGAATAGATAAAGTATCGGCATTTCTTGTCACAACAACCGACATGGTATGCAACGTAGTAGTACAGAGATTGCAGTGTATGCAGCATAGATACTGAGAACCACCGCTAATAACTGTAGGTTCTGACAAAACAAACCCTGAAGGTGTGAGCTCTGAATCGCTCCACCACTCCAGCTAATGCAAGATACCGTGTGTGGGTCTGAGGCAGTGTGACTGACCTAATCTGTTTATGAAAAGCTGTTCCAGACATAGTTCCACAGTGTGCATGCAGCCAGTTCGGCGCAGGTGTTAGAATAAGTTTATTATGGGACAATCCGTGCTATTGATAGTGATTGCGGGGAGGAGGGGCCAACTTTGTCTCTGCGGTGTTTACAAACACGAATGCTCCGTTCTGACATACACTGCCTTTAAGAGAGGTGACTGAGATCGTAATTGAAATATTTCATCCAATCAAGAGCCCTCTGTACGGTGGATTGTGAATTTCTGACACAATAAACCAGCAGTCCTCAACTGTTATCCCTCTGGTTTCCTCACTGACGGAACTTTAACTTATCCATTCTGACATTCTAAGGTCAGAGATTTACGTAAAGGATGTTGTTCAGATTGTACAAAATGCTTTCGACTTTTAGCTGTAATGACATGATTGTGATTTGGAACAGAAGACGAAAGTGTCGCCGCAAATGAGCAAATTAAGCAGTTGTTGCTGCTGCTAACACAACACGGCACAACACTAGATTTTTGAGTACACATCTTCTTGACAGCTTCACTGCACACAGGGACATAGCTTTATAGCACAAAGCAGTTTACTTAACAAAGGCAATTCATGCGATTCCTCTTTAAAGTAAAAAAAACACCTAATATTTAAGTATATAAAGCAGTTTGAATACCCGCATACACCTGAGGGCTTTGTTAAGCTGTAGTTTGGCACAGCATGGCTTATTTGAGCTGAATGCTGCTAATGCAAAATACTGCATGAACTAAAACTCCACATGCAACCATTGCAACATTTACGAATTAGCAGAAAATACTGATCGTGGTTTAGGTTGATTAGGTTGCCTTTACTTTTGCAGGTATTTAGTCATGTATGACACCGTTGGGTGTTTTAAAAGTTTCACCTGCAGCTGAATTCAGGCTATTCTCCTCTGTTGAACACAAACGTGTGCACAGAAGTGTCACACAGTCTGACTGAGCGCTTGTCCTCTGTGACTAGCCATCAATCATACCACGCCCCAGTGTATGCCATGGTTCATCGTTAATTCAAGACCTGAGACTATCGATTACAAGCATAAACTGCTCCATATTTACAGGTTTTATAAATCAAATGGTAGATTCAACAACTAGTAGCAGACTAATAGCTGATGTTCTCATGAATTCAAAATGCCAAGTTTGTTAAAACACACAAAAAAAAGTAATTACAGTGACATAATGAGATGTCAGAGAGTTTCCTTTCGCCTCTGCAGCGGTCACTTTCAGATATTTTGCATTTGAGCAGATAACCCGGGGTTTCTCCTCTTTGTGAGCTTCCGCTGGAATCACAAACACATACATACAAATGCCGCGTTTGAAGGGATGATGCATGAGTTTGCCCAACAGCTCGTAAAATTAAAGAGCTGCTGCCCTTGACTAGGTTCACGCATGCATAACATTCACCTACAACTCGGAAACTCACACAGTCCACACTGAAGCCTTGAACGATCACTGAAGAGCAACGACACAGTATTCATACAAGCATGAATCATCCTTTCAGGCACAATGGACAGCTTCTCTAATTGTGGATCTAATCAACAGTCTACAATTTGGAGCGCGACAGAAAACATTCAAACAAATATTTTTAAATCATTAGAGGCAAGAAAGCATCCTCACCTCACCACTCTGAAAGCCTAGTAAACACTGGAAAAAGCTGTGTTTATTCTGAGATTTTCTATTTTGCCTCTCGCCTGAAACTGCGCCTTTTTTCCAGTGCTGCAATTTGCATTTGCATTCCTATTTCCAGCACTGTTAGTGTGCACCAGTGTCGCCTTCAGCTGTATGTTTATGCGCATTCTGTGTTTGTTTTTCTGTCTGCAGGCGCGTGCAGCCGTGCTTGCTTTTGCGTTACGTGTGAGTAACAGGGGCTCATGATCAAGTCACCTGACGTGGGGACAGTGAGGAGGAGCTGCCATCTGGTCAGCCCTGAGGGGAGTCTGTCTGCCATCCAGAGCTGCTCAGCACCAACAGGTAACCTGTCTGACAACTCCAACTCATCTCCACACCACCAGTCAGATAATGAAGGACAGACAGCTGGCTGAGGGACCCATTATGTCCCCCCCCCCTTCAAACAACATGTCAGAAGTGGCGTGTGATATTTTAAACAATGCAGTTTCTGGTCTTTAGTGAGTTTGGGGAACGTTATCCTGAACATAGACAACACAGGCTCTAACAATGAAGCCCTCTCTGTCACAAAGAGCTGAGTGGTTACATTATCCAGCCTACAGATGGCAGTATTTCAAAGGAAACATCTGCATGGTGGGGGCTTGTGTGCATTTAATAACCTACACCTCTGAATGGAAATAAAACACATGGATTTACTGTCAGACGTGTGAATGCTTTTATTATTTACTTTATGAGGTGTCAAACAGGCCTGACTGACTGAGGTGGGTCTAATCAGCTGCAATAAAATCCCCCCCTTCGCCTTCTTCTTCTTCTTCTTCTTCTTCCTCCTCCTCTCACCACATCTCATCATGTTTCCAAACAACAGAGCAAAAGCACATATGGAAGGCAGTCATTTTTACAAACACATGAAGATAGCAATCAAGCAATTTGACAAATAGGGCTGTTTGAGACACTGGCGGGACATTCATCCTGTGTGCTGCTGATAACACAGCCAGGCATGGTTCAAATACGTACATATTATTATTATTATTATTATTATTATTATTATTATTAATATTTCTAGAGGCTGATTCGGTGTTAGTAGTTGATTTTTCGATTATGTGATTTTTGATTACTCAAATATGAACTGAATCGACTTAGATTTATTTTATTTTTTTTGGAAAAACCGACTGGTGAATGACAGACATGTAGAAATACTGTATATTGCAATGCGCTTAAGTTGTGCCAAAGGAGGACTCGAAGGAGGCTGGGTCTAAAACCGCTCACTGTACGTGAGGTGCAAGTGAAGCACCGGCATCCAGAGAGAGAGAGAGAGAGAGACAGAGAGGCAGAGAGAGAGAGAGACAGAGAGAGGGAGGGAGAGAGAGGTTAGGTGGCAGCAGCGTGATACAGAAGATGAAAAATCCCTGAACGAGGCGGGAGGGTCACTTGACACCGTCTCCTTCTCGGCGGCTGACGGGGAGATACTCGCTGTGGTCCTTGTGACTTTACAGTTTGCAGCGCGCAGAAAACATGAGCCTGCAGCTCAGCTCATGAAAGCTGATGAGTCTTTGCTCTCGCACACGTTCACTGACTCACTGACTGACCGACTGACCGACTCGGGACGTTTCCACAGAGAAATACCCGGACTCATGAAAGAGCCTCCTCTTATGTCAAGGTGAGTAGACTCTCCTTTCTTTACAGTGCAGCCCGCCAGTGTGTGTGTGTGTGTGTGTGTGTGTGTGTAGGGGCAAAGTTGGACAGACTTTACGCGCACAGGACGCAGAGAAAGACGCTCAGTGACACTGTGCACAGTGAGTGGAGGTGTTACACGAGAGCCCTGCACGAGTAAATGATGACAGTATGGCGTTACGGACACCTGTAACATGCACATGCTCTGACTGTAAACGGCTCAGCAGCTCCAGCATCCATCACCTCCGCACACAGAAGAAGTGTGATGTCTGCGCACCAGCTGTTACAGAGTTAAATGTCTAGGTAAGGAGACAGACAGTCAGACAGACAGACAGACAGTCAGTCCTCCACTGCTGCAGCGGGAGCTCCTGCAGTTTTGACAGTGAGTGCAGAAGCTGATGCTGATAAGACTGAGCATCTTAGACGGAGCCTGGTTCTGACTGAATGTTTCAAAGCTCATGCAGTCACAACAATACTGTTGTTGACCAAGTGCATCTTTGCCCAGGTCTGTCAGTGTGGTACTGTAAGCAGAGGAGGGGGCAGTGTCGGCTGATGGAGGTGCTGGTTGTTGGACCCTCAGCTCTTTGACTCTCTCATCCCTCATGCAAACCAGCTGAAGCTCTCTTCGCTCTGCGCTGGCTTATCTGGCCGGCCAGTTGGACTAGCTTTTATTCTCCTGGCCCCTCCAGAGTGGGGAAAGCCTCTCACATACACAGAAAGAGCGAGGATAGAGACAGAGGGGGAGAAACTGGCTTCTCACTTAACCAGTTGCCTGCACATTTTTAGAATTAGAATTAATCTCCACAGTAGTTCTGCCCCCCTTTATCTGCACTTGACAGAAATAAATTAAACTGGGGTTTGAAGTGTTCATCTGAGGAGACTCGATATTGCAGCTAAGAGTCAACGACATAATGTAGTAGTGCACATTTTAGAAACGTGTGAGGACACAAATTCACATTTCATCATATTCCCACTTGAACTACTTAAGAACAAAATGAGTGTATCATCCAACCTAAACCTCTGAAAAGTTGTGGATGAGATAAAAAAAATACTACATTTGTCTCTGCATCATTTTGTTTCAAAGCAACACCAGACTAGTGAGGTCGGTAGGTGAAGTAATTCAGAACATCCGTCTCTGTCATTTTCACCCACATTTTCACGCCACGACGTACGTGCTGTCTCAGACCTTCGCAGAGATTAATGGTCTCTTCTGTATGTTTTGGGGAAAACACATATAAAAAAAACAACAAAAAAACAACAGCTTTTGATTTGAATAATCGCCGGTACCATCTGCGACATTGATCTTGGAGTTATTTGAATTTCAGGGCGCGTGATGTGGGTCAGGGTCAAAGGCAACGGCGCATAGTCGCTGGGGTAGTACAATAGGCAAATTAGTGTATGTAACACAATTACACGGTGTGTGAGTGCACAGCAGCTCACTGCGACTACCCAGAGCTGGAGACCTCCCACCTCCAACTGCCAACCCCCCTCCCCCAGCCGCTGCCCTGGCTGCCCATGGAGACGCTGATTAAACATGACTGTTAGGATGTTACAGCCCAAGGAGGAAGTAGAAGTAGTGTGTGTGCGTGTGTGTGTGTGTGTTCATACACGGTATACTGTATGTCCGTTAGAGCTTAAACTGAATCATCGACTATTTTGATAATCAATTGATCGGTGTGAATTGAAACAAGTTCAGATTTTTCAGCTTGTGTGTGAGTATTTGGGAATCTCTGGATTATTTGCTCCATTTAACAAAGACATTGTGAAAACTGAGCCATTTTGGCTTGTGAACAAAACAAGGTGCGAAAAAACACTGATCAACATTTTATTGACTAAATGATTACTCCATTCATTGGGAAAATAATCGAGAGGGTGATTATGAAAATAATCGTCATTTTCGCAGCCCCAATTCCTGTGCACGTACTTGACAATAGAGGAGAGTCCACAAAAAAAATACCAGAGGCACAAATTGTGACATTAACCAACACTAATTGGAAATGGGGAGAGCGCTGGAGAGGATAATAGTGCAGATCATCAATCATTCCAGACATGCCGTTATTCCAACTCTTTTCTCCTCTTCATCCCACCCTCCAACCTTCACACCTCTGCTTGATTCAGAATAGACGCGATCCAGACCTGGAGGGAGGTGCATGTACCGGTGGATGAAGGTGGCGAATGAACGGATGATACAGAGGTAGTGAGGAGGGAATAGAAAGGTAGCAGGAGTGAGAAAGACTAATAAAGACAGGAACAGTCAGAGAGAGAGAGAGAGAGAGAGAGAAAGGAGAGGGAGGAGAAGTAGAAAGCGTGCAGCTCACCTACCAGATGGCAGCTTTGGCAGTGCTCAGCATGCAGTGATGGTGGTCTTGCAATATGGTGCATCGCCTCCAGATTGTCGCACCGGTGTTAATACAAACAGTGCAATAACTTTGCGGTTGTGTGTGTTTTCTTTGGCTCCGGTGTTAACAGACGACATATGTTTATAAAGAAAAACTGACGGAGTTGAAGGATGTTACATTCACTTTTTTTTCCCTCGTAAAAGCACCGACACATTACTTTTAACGTTTAATCTCTTTTTTTTTTTCCCTCAAAGAGGCACTGCAGTTGTTTGGCATCATTATCATTATGATGAGTTGTATATTTTCTTTCTGTCAAAGTTTTTTTTGTAGTTAAAGAAAATAACCATCTGGATTTGGAGAATCTGTTTTTACAAACTTGTGGCCTGAAGTTTGAAGTGCTTGTTATGCAGACAGGAAGGAAGTTGTTGGTGTTTTTGGAGCTTGATTCATATAATACACTACAAAAGGACAGCCTCTTCATTTACTTTTATTTTCACCACCTTTTTTAAAGAATATTGTGAGACTACCCCTTTAATTAGTCCTTATGGTGAGGTTTGGATTTGAGCTTGCTTAAAAAAAAAGTCTTGGGACATTCTTATTTGCTATCAATTAAAATGTGAGGATTTGAAATGGAGTCGAAGACCAGAGAGAATGTATAAATTTATAAAACATGGAAAAAAAAAGAGGCAAAAGACAGTGTCACGTCACTTAAAAACCTTTTGGCACATCCAAAGGCGTAGTAGGTGAAATCCTCCGTAAATAACTCAATAAATCAGCAAACTGCACATTCATGAATCAGTTCACCCATTAACAAATTACACGTCTGAAAAGGATAAAAGCACTCTTTATAATATATAATTGCTTCTCCCATTATGACTTGGAATGACAGAGAGTTGGGGGAAATGTGAATTGTAGAAGACACAGCAAATTACCTCGAAATGAGTTTCAGCTGTCTTCCTATTAATGCCCGGTGTGGGTGCTTATTGGGAACATCTGCAAAATAGTCCCCATCAGATTATCTACAGTACGCCCAGAACCTCTGGACTACATCTGACACTGCTGTAGTGTTCAGCCTCTGGCAGCCGCAAACCCGCCGGGACTGGATTTAATAGATTTTAACAATTAAATTTTAATTTGCCGATCAAGTCCTATGTGCCGCACACTTCCCTGTTTCCCGAGAATATTGTACCTGAAGGAGCTTTTGTAAAAAAAAATTGATAAAACTGTGTCCCCTATTTGCCTTCCAGTGAATTTCTATTTGTGGAAATTCACCTGTTTAGAGTCCTGGTAGACCTCTGGCCCACATGGGTACTGTTCTTTTTAACCAGGCTATTTCTATTTCGGAATATTGTGGAAATTTCTGGGCACAGTCAGAGACTTAGGAAACAGGATAGAGTTTCAGAGTAGGTTAGAATTAGGGCCAAGCTGGGCCGAGCGTGGAGGCAGACGGAGATAATCTGGGCAGATGCGTGTATTTGTACAGCTTTTGGGTGAATGGCCACCAAAGACCTTATCTACACTGTGGATTAAATGTTAAATGGGTTTTGAAGCAGCAGATACTTAGAGGCAAAGTTGGGGAAATTGTAGAACATGCACAGTCTCTCCTCCTCTTCCCTGTTTGTCTCTCCCTCACTCATTGTCAATCCCTTTCTCCTCTTGCTCACAGTGATTTGTCAGCAGTGGAGGGAGCAGCTGTTCCTTTTGCGCCGTAATTTCTTTGATCATAATTATTCGTGCCAGTTACCTCCAACCTTGGCATCCTCCACCCAATAAAGCCATATGGGCAAAGTCGGCGTTACCCTGGAAAACACACAGGCTTCTTTGGAACGAGTTCTTTGATTTCTGTGTGCAGTGGTGTGGGAAATGTGGACATATGTGCTTTACAGCTTCACATGGTTGCTCTGCATCACTGTGCTTGATTATTTCCCTCATTAATATAAACCCCTGTTTTATTCTCTGCCAAATGCGATGTCTTTTCACTGTAAGGTCTCAAAGATTTATGCACGCAGAAGCTATATAGCACCTGCATATCTGTAAGTAAATCAGTCTGAACAGAGGTATCGCCTTTTTTTCTACAGGAAGGCGGCATCACCTCAGATTAGAAAAAGAAGAAGAAAAAAGACGTTTAGAACATGGCAGTAGACAATACAACTGAAGAGCAGACTGCAGGTTACTGAGCCAAGAAAAGAAGCCTCGAAGAATGGTCTTTGGTACAGAAAAACAGAACTGGAGTGGTGTTCTGTACATGGTTAGAGACAAGAGCTAATTCTCTTTCCCTTTCAGCAGTGCCATCTACAGATCACTCTGAGCCTCGCTTGGACTCCTCTGTTTATTCCTTATTGTACTTCTTGCACTTAAGTGGTGTTAAGGATGACGTGTGCCAAGCAGCGGTTCTAGCACAGCTCATACACATAGTGTGTGGCTCTCCAGAAAATGCAGCTCACTCTGTCTTCTTCTTCTTCTGCGGCTGTTGAATTATAGAAGACCCTCTATTGCACTCGAGCTGCATGGATTTTCATCACAGTGCTGGGGGTCACTTTGACTCTCCCCTCCATGCTCATCATATATGCAACATGAGGGCTCAGCAGTGGAGAGGAGCCTGCTTGAGGTCACCATTAAACAGGGAAGAACGACAATGAGATTTATGGAAGAGGAGAGAGAGCTGCAAAGAGGGATAGCAGGAGAAAGACATGCATGGTTAAATCTGACTGTGGCAGCAGTGTCCTTCAATTGGTCCCTGCTCTTAACAGCAATTCCAGATATATGGTACTATATCTGCATGTATAATGCATATGCCTTGAGATAATGGCATTCATTGCAGAGGAGGCTGCTGGCTGTGTTGTGGCAATGTGTTGGAATTGTTCCCCTATGTCACATTTGCCTCTGTCCAGGTCCCTTGTCGTATTCTGCAGTTATTAGGAGCAGAGCATGCTGCGATGACATAGTGCTTTTATACTGTTCCCCGCAGACGACCTCTGCTACTCTACCATCAAGATTAGTGGCTGGCTGGAGAGTCCTAAAGCCTGCAATATCGGTGCTGACCAATAAACTACACAAAGAGACACAAAACAAAAGCAATTATGTTTTTAATACAAAACCAAAACCATGCCAGACCATGGCAGAGGAGCTCCCAATGCGGCTAACTGAATTTACAGCTGCATACAAGGTTTCCAGAGAGTACTTGCATACAAAAAAAAAATGCTAGTGTCATTAATCTAAACACTGGTTGTAAGGCAGTTCCTCCCCGAGTGTGAGAAATGTCTGCAGGATGCACTGCTGTTCGAATTAATATTGTAGAACATAAAGATGAAAATTAACCTCAGGCCCCACTTTGTGGGTTCAAAGGGAAGATATCCCGTGGATATGTACAGTGTGAGCATCCACGCCACACATTGTGCCCTCTGAGGCCCACATTTGTGTTTCTTTGTAGGGGAATATGAGTCCATCGCCCTGGGCAACACCCCCCGCCGCACCACAACACAAAGGACTAATCACAAAATACTGATTTTTCTAATAAACCCGACCAGTCCCTTGGGATACAATATGACATTTACTTAAAAGTCCTTGTTAATATAGACGGCATTTCATGTCCTAATTGTAGATCGTATAGTGACAGCCTATGGCTCTGGCACACCGACTCCCTCCTTCCTCCCGTCTCTGCCATGTTTGACCTACTTCTGTCTCGACAACATTGTAAACAGATCTACTAATTGCTTTCATTTATTCATTTGGAAGTTAAGTTCTGTTGCGGCTGTCGCCGTCTGAGCTCATTTATCTGTAATGTGTACAATGTTGGCCCTGCCCCCGCAGAGACTCATCAGTATAGATTTGCAGAAAACCTCAGACAAACGTATCCCATCAGGTGCCGTGTCTTTGCATACTGTAAGTGCAAACACGGTACAGTGGACTATCAATAAGAGAAAATAAACTTGAACATCATCATTTCATCTAATCATACCGGTGAAGACACCTAAACTTTAAGTCAGACAATCTATTAACACACAAGAACACTGACATCTCTCACTATGAGAACAGATGCTGTTATGACTGTACTTTTTGTGCGGCCTTGTGAAACTAAACCACAAATCACAAGAGCAACAAATACGTTTATCACCTCTGAAGTGGTTGACAATGACTCCCAGTGTTGACTAAGTGGGAGAGATGAGATCTTCTGACCTTTACAAAGATCTTCATGGCACATTCTGGTCGACAGTGCTCCCAAACTCAACCTAATCTATAACCCAAAATGTAAACAAGCTAAACTTGATCACAGTAAAGTTTGTACTAAACATTTGGAAAGATCTGCTTTGTGAAAATGTCATGAAGATGGTTTTTACTTTTCTGGGTTTTAACAGGATATTATACAAACAGTAGGTCTGGCAGAAAATCTGCTCTTTTGCCCTTTTCAAGAACTTATACATTTATCAAAAGAACAAATGTTTGCTGAGACGCTTGCTGCCGTTAGCTTCTTTCCTCAAGTTTGAGTGAGCGGTGATAGTGATGCACATGGACACACAGCCCTAAAAAGAAACATCCTCTGTACATTTTAGTTTACCTCTGATGGCAGATGGGTCAAACAAAAAAAGCTAGCCATCCCTTCTGTCCCATGAATCACGCCTAACTGGTAGGTTCAGCAGCTATGACAGCATTTCACCCCGATAACTGCTGAACCCATGAGACGCGTTTGGTTCCACTGATCTCAATCCAGGTCAAAGGGTCTTGTCTGTGGAGCACAAAAGAGACTGGCTTCTCCGTTGTCTGCGTTGTGCGATTGTGATTGGTGTCCCTAGAGGCCACAGCAAACCCTGTTCCTGTGTATGAGTGTGAATGAGTCACGTCTTGGCCGGAGCGTGTCTGAGTGGCGAGGCGGAGAATTCAGCAGGGAGGACTGTGCGGGGCGAAGCGCTGTCTCTATAATCCTGGGTAAACACTGAGCAGCATGACTGCACGCCTTAGACGTGACCAAAGCCGGCAGAACAGAAATGAATGAAACGATGAGGTTGCTGCTGGCCTGCGTGCTCGTCCAATTCCGTTTGCCGCCAGCACTTCCTATGTCTCAAAAGTAACAATACACCAAGAGTGTGGTGTAGTAAATAATATCTCTCTGGTGCTCTTTAGGTTGGTGATCAAAAAAAACAACTTTGAAATCTGAGGCACTCTAGAGGGTGATAGTAAAAACATGCCAAGGCGTTTCAGCCATCAAGGCATTGATCAGTGCAAACGTACAAAATTGTTCCACTGCAGACAGTTCAGATCACATGGCAACATGTCCAACAGGGAAAAACAACACACACACACACACAGAAACACAAATCAATCTGTAAATATGCCTAGACCTTAGGACATCTACTGCATTTATTCAAATATTTAAAAAGCCCATGTCCAACTTCACGCCACATACTTTCAAAACCACTCTGAATACCTTTTTGTTTGTTGTTTTAAACAAAACTGCAACATTTAAAGTTGACAAACTCTTCACATCTAAAAGAAAAGGGGATCATAACCCATCAAAAGAATAAATGGATGCATTAAATGACTTTCAACTGGTGAAACTATTACAATAAAAAAGAGTGTATGAAGCAGGAGCAGTACATCACTGTGGCCACCTCGCAATCAAACTAAAGACATTAAGACTGAACTTATTGTAAGAAATGATCTTACATGCACAGGACGGAGCGTGGCTTTCCCAAACAGCATTAGATTTGCTCTGAGAGAATCCAATAATCCTTTCTTTCTATAAGCTTTCTAATGCGAACATATAGAACCCACCTGGAAGACCAATAATCAATGGAAATAAGTCAGTTACAGAGCAAGCATCCACATTTGTTGATTTTCTACATCAAGCCAATAGTCCTAGATCTGCCTTCATGTAGTCAAGATAGCATACATGTACTAAAAGAATATCTGGTTCTTAATTTCTAGTGATAATGGATGTGTAATCATTATATACAGTATTAACATTATTCATGAAGTAGGTCTAGAGGTTCTAGCACATTATTTTGAGAAAAAGAACAGATGTCCCCTCTTCGTCCTGCAACTAGCAGAATGGACTTTAATAATAATGCAATTCTGGGTTCAGCTATGAGAGCCTGATTTGCACCTAACTATACTAATCTAATTATGGGATTTTTTTGCCTTAATACCTGTAAAAAAGCAGGTACATCAAATGACATTCTTCTACTTTTAGAAGAACTTTTAGAGTTCAATATGAATAACAACTTGAAACTGAGTTTAGATTTCTCTGACAGAAATACAGTTTCTTGACCATAAGATGTTCAAAGATGGCACTGCAGATTTACATACTACCATATAATACCAAACTGATGATAACACCATTCTTAGAACAGACAGTTTCCACCCTCATTGGCTGATTGGCAATATACATGTTAGTACTATTCAAAGACTAAAACTTATTTGTGATTCAGAAGAAGACTCTGAAAGAACTGAGGCATTTGGAAAAAGGGGGATATAGACAAAAACTACACAAAGCTTGTAATAAAAAGGGTTTTACGAGAGACCAACTGTTAATAAAGAAAACCAGAAACAACAACAACATTCAGGTCAGGTGGACTTTGTGACACAGCTCTGAAGCAAATCAATTTGAACAAATAATCAAAAAGGAATTGGGACAAATTTAGAAGTAATAGTTCTATATAGAGAGGCTTTTATCAGATGTACCAACCATCAGCTTCAGACGAGCTCCAAACCTCAAAGACATTTATGTTGGCACAACTAATAAAAAATAAAGGCAAGATTGTCTAAACATAGACAACATCCTATGGCAAGCAATTACCAAGATTCCAATCATGGTAACTGCAAAGTCATTCAACGATTTTTAACTAGAGCGCCTCCTTTGAGGGTTTGATTCTCAACACTGAGTAGTTTAAGGTCATACCAGACTCATGCCCACCCTCTGAAATATCAGCTGTTCTGCTATTTAGTGTCAGTAAGTCAGTGTCCACAGTCCCTGCAATAAAGTAATAAACCAACCAATGATTTCAATTTCCACACTTGCAGATGCTAGTTTTAGTCAACATGAAATTGCTATTCTGCATTCTTTTGTAGCAGATTACAGGATTATTGAGTCAGAGTTCTAACACCCATTATCAAACATTGCTATTAATCTAAAAAAAAAAAAAGGTGGACAAAACCAGTGTCGCATGGCTTTATTATTATTGTGGTTATCGGAACCAAGCAGAGTACTGCACAAAATTTACATTACACTGATATATCAACATATCCTGCCTAATTTCAGCCTTCTGAGAACTAATAAAGGTATACATTCTTATTTATCTCATGTAGGTCTGTGGAAATGCTTGTGTATATTATAAATATTACAAATGTATATTACAAATAAGAAAAAAACAATAACCTAATATTAAAATGCAGCTAGTCAGCGTGTGAAAGGTTTTACTCATGGTTGGCCAATTACTGGTAGAACTGCTCACATCAAGTCTGCCAAACTGAGCAGAGTAGGTCGAGACACAGCTTCGCCCCTGATGTGACTGCGGTGGGGACAGATGGACAGGAGACGCTGGACTGGATCTGGAGTTGACCCAGTCAACTCAGTGTCAGTTCATCCGCTTCATTGCTAGCCCCAGCTCAACTCAGCCGGACGTCCTGTTAGTCAGCCACTGGACTGAACTGACTCCCTTTAAAATGGCTGTTTTCATTTAACCTTTACTTAAAGCAGGAAGTCTCACTGAGGAAAAAAGTCCTGTTTATGTTGGTGCCAGCCAAAAGACACAGTTGTCATCGAGCTATAAAAGACATCGGACATTTGTCAGGATATCCAGTGAGGACCCTTGGGTAGGTAGGCATTATTAGAGGAATGTGAAGGGGATTTTGGTGCAATAATGAAGAATCCAAAGAGGCAAACGAGCTTTGGGAGCCTGTTTAGAGAACTGTGGGACACAGACACGATTCAGGAGGATGTGGATGTTTTATGTCTGTTCTTGTATGCATTATGTTTTACATAACGTTTGCATCAATTCTCTTTTATGAAGCAAGAGCATGTGTGTTGTCACTTTATCCACAATGACTGTGTTGACTTCTGTCATTGTAGTTGGCTGAGAAAAAAACGATTGTTGGTTTCTCATATGAGCTTATTTCGTTTCATCTACATGGAAACCAGCTTGCGTCAGAATAAAAGACAACAGTTATGGCAAGGGAAACAAAAGCTGCTCATACATCACACATGCTGCTCTGTGTTTAACTCATCCATCCTCCAGTTAATCATGTGTTTGAGAGACATTGTTTGCCCCCTGGATAATATCTACATAAATTATGTTAATGAAATTAAACACGCAAGTCTGAGCATTGATGTTTCCTGGCTCTAAAACTGTAATGACTTCCCCGCCATCTCTAGGAAAAGCCTGATTATTAAGGAATGTCGGCTGTGATTAATTCTTCCTGGATTCACCATTTAAACGAACAGAGGGGCAGAAAGGAAGCCCAAAATATGGACACCTAAATAATACATTAATATAGAGGGTACTGTAACTACTGCTACAGTGTAATAATAGTAATAATAGTAATAATAGTAATAAGCCACAGTTATTCTTTCTCTTGCAGAGAGGTCAATATAATGTCCCCCCATGTTGAGAGGGGTAATATTACACCTCCTGCTTGGCTGGTAAATATGGAGAGACAGTTTGAACTGATGATTACTTGTTTCTTTGATATGATAGATGAAGAAGGAAACAAGCAAATAATTTTGCTTGGTCTGATGATACCTTGGATACCCATTTCACTCTTGGCTTTTCAATTAAATGTCTTTTCTGTCCTTTTATCTTTCAGAATGAGGTGAAGATCACTTATGGCGGACTAGAGCACACTTCAGCTCATTGTATTCAGCGCATTCCAGCTCCTTACTGCTTATGTGTATCAGCTCCTTAGCTGATACACAATCCCAGGGGGTTTGTCTGAGCTCTGTATCATTTGGGAATGGGAATGTGTGAGCATAAAGGATGGACTTACTGCAGTCTCACTAAAGGTCACAGTCCTCCAAAGGTCATGTCGTGGCCCCTTGCACTGTGGCTACTGACTCTGATCTCTGTCAATCAAAAGACAACTGTTGGACAGACTCTGAACACCTTCCAATCAGAGAGGAGGGAATGGTCCCTGAACCACCTCACTGTGCATCAGTCCACTGGAGCGCTGTACGTCGGAGCCGTGAACCGAATCTACAAGCTGTCGGCCAATCTCACCCTCTTGGTGTCCCATGGCACGGGGCCAGAATATGACAACAAAGCATGTTATCCTCCTCTGATTGTCCAGCCCTGCTCTGAGCCGTTGGCCTCTACCGACAACATTAACAAACTGTTGCTCATAGACTACTCTCACAACCGCCTGCTGGCCTGTGGCAGCCTCTACCAGGGCGTTTGCAAGCTGATGAGGCTTGACGACTTGTTCATCCTTGTGGAGCCCACACATAAGAAAGAACACTACCTGTCCAGTGACAATCAGACGGGGACAATGTATGGTGTTGTTGTGCCCTCACAAGGTCAGGATGCCACTCTGTATATTGGCACAGCTGTTGGAGGCAAACAGGACTACTTCCCAACTATCTCCAGCCGCAAGCTGCCTCGGGATCCAGAGTCCTCTGCCATGCTGGACTATGAGCTTCATACTGACTTTGTTTCATCTCTAATTAAAATCCCCTCAGACACACTGGCACTTGTTCCACACTTTGATATTTACTACATCTATGGCTTTGCTAGCGGCAACTTTGTCTATTTCATGAGTGTCCAGCCAGAGACTCCAGAGAATGGGATGCCTGCAGGCGGCTCCCCCGGGGATCTATTTTACACCACTCGCATCATTCGACTCTGCAAAGGTGACAAGAGGTTCCACTCCTATGTGTCACTTCCTGTGGGGTGTATACACAGAGGTGAGGAATACCGTCTTCTTCAGGCGGCTTACCTGACCAAGGCCGGCAGAGTTCTAGCAAAGTCACTCAACATTAGCGCTCAGGAGGACGTGGTCTTTGCCGTGTTCTCCAAGGGACAGAAGCAGTTCCACGACCCTCCAGATCACTCCGCTCTCTGCGTCTTCACCATCCAAGACATCAACACACGCATCAAGGAACGCCTGCAGTCTTGCTACCAGGGAGAAGGAAACCTGGAGCTGCACTGGCTGCTGGGGAAGGATGTGCAGTGCACCAAAGCGGTAGGTAAACCACAGAGAGCAAAGGCCACAATGATGTCTGAACAGCTGATTCACCCTCTCATTTAGCATCACAATGTGGTAGACATTACATGTGTAGTCCAACTAAAGAACCCACATGGTGGTGCGCAGAGCTGCTGTATATGTATTTACTTAAAGTTGGCTCTTGCAGCATCCACAACTCTGACTGCATTGAAGTCTAAATAGCTGATAAGCAGGCGGCCAGCACTGTGCTCATGACACTATTCAAGTTTCCAGGATCCCACAAAGGCAGAAGAGCTAGAGAAGATTAATTCTACAAAGCTAATCAGAAGAGTTTTGTATGTAGCTTTGATTTCATTCAGGGGTTTGGGTACCGCTGCCCATCCCTGCTCCCTCCTTTTTGCTCGAGTCACTCTCAGCAGCATCCAAAACCCTCAGAGACCTGTTCTTGATCTTGAGAAACAAGAATTCTTGTAAATGTCCAAGTCTGTGTCCTTTGTGCAACTCTGCATAATGAGGGGCTTTCATGGAAACAAGTTAAAAGCAAACCACACAGCACAATGATATTTGTCACATCCACCACTCTGGTGGTTCCCAACATGTAGTACTTTCATTCTACCACGTTATCAGACAAATGAGGTGTCATTTTATTCATTAAAGCAACTGAGGGAGGATAGGGATACATGATAATTCAATAATTAACACTCACCGTGCAGGTGACCTACGCTCTTATGTCTTAAATGTAAATTAATCACTAGTTCTGTTTTGATGATTAATACAGTCAAGATGCATTACTGTTTTTTGTTTTTTTTAAATTTAACTACCACTCCTTGTGCAAACTTATCCAGGCAGTCACTGAAACACTAAACTTATTAGAATTCATCCTCACAGCTACATTCTATATCATTCAATATGTATATAATAAAAAGTTAAGGCACTTTCAAAACCACAATCTGCAGGAGAAAAATTATTGTCTCTACAAAAGTGATTTTATTACATATTACATTTAGTTATGTCTGATATGTTTAACTTTTTACAAGACTGGAGCTCAGGCACAAGAGGAGAGATAGCGGCGTGGTGGTGAGAAATTCTTTACTCACTGACTCACTTTCAGTAAAACTCATCCCTTAATGACAGGAAAAGCACCGTGAGGCTTAATATTCAGATACGAAGTACAGGATGTGAAGTGAGACATTAGCTGCGCTTAAAAGGTAGATCCATATACTGAGTGACAGGTAATTAGTGTAGATTTGAGGTGCATTTCAGTCGATGTAACAAGATTGCTTAGCATGCCGCTCTCTTTGATGCTTAATCAAAACCTGACATCTCCTGCGCTGTGTTTGTATGATGTTAGATCAAGCAATCCGAAAAATCACAGAAACAGGCGCAAAACTCTCAGCATCTCTTGGGTTTGCCAACATCAATTAGTGTGATCCGCAAATTCGACTGCTCCGATGCTTGTTGATAAACGCCATAGCCCAAACCCTTTTGAAGTAACCATTTTTAACCCTGAAAGTTGTGCACTTAATGCCTGTTATGCCTTCTGCGGGTCAGTTTGTGCTCTCTTCTTATATTTGCATGTGTCTACAACGATCACAGTCATTTTATATGCTCCTATTTATGTTCTTGCTATTTGTTCCCATTACCTCCGCCTTCCTTGCTTATGTCTGTCATTCTCACTGCTGCTTCCACTCACTCTCCCACCTTTTCAATCCCTCCTTTTTCTCACCTATTTTCCTGATTTTTTTTTTTTCCAAAAACACACCCCACTGCCCTCATTCCACAAACACTTTCTTTATCTGAACCCCTCCCTTTCCCCACACAGCCTGTTCCCATTGATGATCACTTCTGTGGCCTGGATATAAACCAACCCCTCGGGGGTTCTCAGCTGGTGTCGGGTCGGACAGTCTACACTGAGAACAGGGACAGGCTGACCTCTGTCACCTCCTACATCTACAATGGACACACTGTGGTCTTCCTAGGCACCAGATGTGGACGCTTGAAAAAGGTGAGAATTCACTGTTTAAGTCTTTTAACCTGTATTTCTGAAAGTGAAATGAGGCACTTTAGGATAACATGATTGTCACAGCCCGGTTCTTTATGGCAGATCTGGCTCGGTAGGTAGAGCTTTGTTGTTCAACCTCTGGCTCCTACTGTTCACATGTCGAAGTGTCCCGAGAAAAGATTCCTAACTACAAATTGCTTCTGATGGTTGTACTGCAAGTGTGTAGACTAACGTGTAAATGTCATGTAATGTAACCCAGTCATGCAACCCATCACTTACACTAAATCTGTAACGATCATTTATCAATGCTGTTTGTGACTGACTGGCATCTTTACCCTCTGATCTCCCTGTTTTAGGTTTTTTAAGCTAAAACAAAATGTAGTGTGGTGCTGCCAATATATCAGATTTATGCAGTGATTCAACATGGCCTGACGTGGTGCCTGCTGACAGCTATTTTCTTCCTTGGCAAAAAGGATCAATTAATCAGAGCTTAGTCGGCGTGATTCCAAATGAGAACGTTATCTTCCTTCAGAGTCGTCAAGCAAATTTCCAGTTTCAAGTCCATGCACATAAGCAATAGCTTTTAAATCGATGATGATGATTATTATTATTTTTTTATTATTATTATTCTTATTATTATTATCTAATTGTATTATTATTATTATTATTATTATTATATACATAATAATACATGTGTCAAATTATTGGTGGACTGTGTTGAGCAACTGTTGCCATAGCTTTATTGTTGAGTGAAAATAATGCCCATGGACATGATGAAATTGAAGTAACTCTCTCCCACTAACATAATAAAATAAGTCAGTTAAGTTCAGTTTCATTACCAGACTATGCAGCATGATAGAACTTTAACGTCTTACGTTGCTTTAAAGGTCTCATGTAACATAAATCATTACTATTTTATAGATTAGATTAATAATCCATCGCTATTGTTTGAGTCTCTCTACGACAGCACATCTATGTAATAATGGTCCTTCATTCCTTTACACTAATTAATGCAATAAGCTGCTCAATGAGTGATCTAATTAGCAAAACTAATATTATGTCTAATATATCATGATGACTATAGTGGAAAATTATGCAGCTGAACAAAGGTGCAGTTCTACAATTAAAATTTCCATCCATGGATACTTGAGCCAAAATTGAAAGAAACACCACTTTATGTTTCATTTTGCCTGTAGTTTAATGTCCTCTGCATGAATTTTGTTTTGAATGACTGTAGGGGTGTTGAAAATAATCATTTTTAAGATGCATCGTGGTGCACACACGGACAAGTCTGCATCCATGCATCGATGCATTGGCGGCACATAATCGATGTAGACCCTCCCCTCGCAGGTGGTGCAAAGGCTGAGTAAATATCTTGTTATCACAGTGAATCAAAATGCAGCAAATGTTAAAAGCGGATGAATGTGGACACACTGTACTTATATGTGGTTTAAAAAGCAGAGTGAAGAACTTTGAAATGAGAGTTTTGGCTGTGACAGAAAAAAATACCTAAATTCTCACTTCTGAGAAACTAAAATTAGAAGAAATTGGTACAGCTATACAGAAGGCGACTGAAGGAGGATTTGTACAAAACCATAGGCTGTATGTAAAAGTAAAAATACTAAACAGGTAACTCTGCTTGTTGTAAAAAGGCGTCCATTTGAATGTAAGTTTATGTGAAAATAAACCAGTCAGTCAATGGTCTTATTCCCTAACTTCATGTCTTCTTCAATAGTACATGATGTCTATTTTCTAACTTATGTCAGAGAGAAATTGACATTAAAGCACGGCATGTATGAGCGGTCACCAATGTGATTGACAGCTTGTGTTGTCAAATAGGAGCCTCTATAGAAGAGGGTCATGAAGAGGATTCAGGTCACTGACTAACATGCTTCTTTTCAAACACTCACTGTGATGATGCACTGTAATCAAATCCTGGTAAAGGTCATTGTTTTATTGCAATGGAGTGACTTGGTAACACTGAGGGCTCTCTCTGGTAAACAGTCATACAGCATAAAGCTGACTGTTGTGACATTAGCCTGCGGGTGTCAGTCTTATGAGGAGAAAGCTGTCTGATACACACACACACACACACACACGTCCAGATTGGGAGTACAGATAGCATCAGTGCAGCTCTTTCAATAGATGAGCCATTGGGGATAGAGACAAGATAGCGCGAAAGAAGGAGACAGGGAAAAAGAAACCCTGAAACAGAGTGAGACAAAGACAGAAGAATGGCCAAGGGAAAAATGAGCGAGACAACAAATAGAGTGATATTACGTGAGAAAACAAAGAGGGCCAGAAACAGAAAGAAAGAAAAGACAGAGCGGCAAAAACACAGAGGGGAAATAACGGTTTGCACACGTTCAGGAAATGAGAAGCGTAAAAAAGCCATTATTGCTGTATGAAGTTCTGAATCTCTTCAGGCCAGAGTGTGTCACTACACTGACTGAACATGCAACCATGATTCACACTCCCAGGAGCCTCCAAGGACCACTCCAATCCTGCTCCCTCACCCTCAAATGGATAGCCAGAATGGAAATGGGGCATGACAATAAATGCCTTCAATGGATCACTCCAGCTGCAGGGCCATTGAAAAGGTCAAGCCTGTCACAGGAAGGGTGTAACTGGGGTTAAAGATCACAAAGGCAACCAACAGCCTCACCTATCAGGCTCCGTGCAGCACATGGAAATGTCCATCAACATCTCTTTATTACATCACTCCTGTTTCCTAATATAACAGGACATTTCTATCATGGTCTGCTACAGCTTCCTTAGGTGGTTGATGGTAGGATCCTGTGGTTAACACTGAATATGAAAGGGGCTTTTACACTCTGCATGATGCACACTAATGAGGTAAATCCAGGGAAAAGTCATTATCTCTCACTCATCCTTATTTAAATGTATTCCAGTCTCAAGGCAGGTGGTGCAGGTAAACACAACTTTCAGTGTTTCCATTTGTTAGCAGAAACATTACAATGCTTTTGGGATGTGGTGAGGGCATGATTAGCATTTCAGTCAGTACAGTTATATTAAGGTTTTTTTTAAGTATTTACTGCAACAACAATTTGCATTTTTGAGTGGTTATATCTGGTGTGTGTGATGTTCTCTCAACAAAGACTGCCCCAGAGCTAGAGAAGTCAGTAAAATAAGCCCACACAACGTGTAAATGTGCATTTAAATGAACATCAACACATATTGAAGGGGAATCTTCAAAAATTTGGAATCAGAATTTTTGCAGGTAGTCAATGTTTCTTCTCATGCATCTCCTTTATGTTACTTCTTTTTTTTCTTTTCTTTTTTTTCAAAAAAGGTTTGAAAGACTACAGAAACAACTAGAATACAGTCATTTTGGCAATTGATTAGGAGTTATCCTTCAAAAAGGCACTTGGTCTTGGTTTTCAGTGAACTCAAAAAGACAACTGAGCTTGGTGTTGTACAAACAGTAGAGGATTTGTTTTATAGCTTAGTGACACATTTTCACCCGTTGATTGCATAGTCACATAATATGCATAATCAGGTTTTATTATATAATATTGAAGACAGTAAATGTTTACAGTGTCTCATTCACTTTGTACATATATCAGATACCAAGCGTGGGAAAGTCCAGCTCGTGCTATTAAAGAACAGAAGACCACAGTCATGCTATTACTATTGTAGGTTCTTTCATTCAGGAGTGGTAGACAGAAATATTAGACTGGTGGTAGGGTGGTTATGCTCAGTATGATGTGAGTGTATGAAACATTAAGACTAATTGTCTGCCTGCCAAAACCGCTGAGAAGCTCTGTTTACGTCCGCCAGACTGTAATATTTGGCTAAGAAAAAGGGACTTAAATCTTTATGGATGTATCACTAAGCCATGTCCAAAACCAGTAAAAACAGATTTTCCACCTTCCCTGGATTTGCATTCGTTTTCCCGTTCACATCAGATGCCGTGTTACTGATGCTGAATGATATTATAGCTTTAGTTTACCATGTGGCAGCCCTATAGACATAACATTTGTGCAGTGGAATTGATTTTCCAGAGGAGACGTTTCTGCAGACCACACTGACGTTTAAAAAACAAGGAGTAGGGACGGCATACGGAGTGAAACATGAGGGGTGTTAAAAAAGAAGATTGTGCTTGTAACAATAAGATATTTCGATTTTTTATAAGATACATGCCATGTTTTGTGTGTATACTGTATATTATAAGTCAGTGATGTCATAGGTGCCTGGGAGGAAAAAATGCAGGGGTATGTTAATGTATGATTAATCCCTTAATATGGACTTCACCTGGGGCAGACAGTGATTGACAGGCTGGAAGTGTGTTGTAGGGTGTAGTGTGGAGTCTTGTGTGGACTACTAGATTGAACGATCTGAAGAATCATATGAATCATATGAGCCATCTCAACACTGCTCTTTTGAAAGCCATTGACGTCTGTGCTTTTCGATCACTATCACTGTAAGGAAACCTGATCAGTGCTGGTAAATACAAATTGAAGGACGCATGTTTTATCATGTGAAAACGAGTGAGTTGTCGAAGTGAATAAAAGCAGACCACTGCATTGACTCAGTGGCTGTTGTTACTCAGCAGCAACATTTCTCTAGAAACGGTAAATAAAGCCTTTAATCTACTCTCATGCACAACTAGTGGATTCATAATGGCTTATTGAGAGTACATGACGAAAGAGCATGGACTTTTCAAAGTCTCCATTTCCAAGGGGGCCAGGAAGAGGAGATTTGCTGATTGAAATCATTAGAATAGAGTTTCAGAGCAGAGGAGGGGTGCTGGCAGACTGGTGTGTTTGAAAGACTACATTTAAAGGTGACATCGGATGCTTGTATCACACATATATGTTAGTTATGGAGGTCTACTCACATATATTAACTTGCTTTCATGGTTAAAAACCTCCTAATCGCTGCAAACGAGCCGATCAAAATATCTCCTCACTGACGCTCTCGTCAGCCGCGCTGTTTCAGACCAAAACCACACCCCTAGAATGTGGACTGTGTTGTGATTGGCCAGCCAACGAGAGCTTTCCCACTGTCCTGTGATTGGCCAGGTACCTGGAAGTGACGTAATAGATAGGCCAGCTCTCAGATACACAGCTCCCCCTCTGGCACGGTGGATGCTCTGCATCTCAGCAGCTACAATGAGAGTAGTTCTTCTTCTTCTGCGGTTGAATGTACGCAACCGAATGTGCCCGGACTAGTGCCGCACCAGGAGGCGCTACGGTGGTGAGGATTTCTGATGACGACATCAAATTAAGGAAGTGCCGATCTGCTTCGCAGAGCCTAGGAAAACAATACAACACTATTTTCTCAGCAGTGGCTGAACTGTTTGTTCTGAAACTTTAGGGTTTCATAAACAAGGTAATGACGCAGATAGACACACACAAACGCAGCGTTAATTGGAGCTTCCAGTCTATGTGGCCTTTAAAGGATTTTCATCACTGCTTGAAGGGGACAAGACCTGTGAGTATTCTTCAGAGCGATTCACTGTTCAATGTCTTAGTAAAGCTGAAGCAGGTAAAGCAGGAGTAGGCTTCCAACTTCCTGATGTCCAGACTACAGTTTTATTTAGCAGCTCCATCTCTTTCTGTCATCTTACAAGTGGAAAAAACACAAAAGTGCTGTGACTGTTTGCACTCATGAAAATTAAAACCATACGGAAAAATTGTTCAACTGCCCCCTCCCACTCCTTTTGTTGGAGGACCATGGGAACCTAACAAACAATGGTAATCATTGGCGGGATGAGGGCCATATGGAGGAGGACAGGAAACAGAGAGCAGGAAAAGATGTCCTCAAGGAGAGAGAAAAGAAGTGAACATGCAGAGACTAAGAGGAGACTGTGGTCAGGTTGTAGAAATTGCGGCATGAGAACTTGGAGGCTGGCCATGCAGCTGAAGGTTAGAGAAAAATGTGGCTGCTCCCAAAACACACACATACAAGGACACACACTTGAAGACGCCATGACGTCTCGCTTTTGTGTTTAGGTCTGGGCACTTAGGTATTTAGTGGCTGTGATCAATTCAGCCCTCTTTGAGACTGTAGTAAATGTGATGACTGGATGAACAGTCGTGTCCGGTAATAAACACATGCACCTCAGTGACCCCTCGTCGCCGAATGCGCTTCATTTTCATTGGCCGCTGTAGCTCAGTTCCTTTGTCTTATTAGAATTCACAAAAGCATGATGGATACATGGGATAATCAATGCCCACTCTGCATCACTGTCATCCACCATTGGACCATATGCACAGTCACTCAACCTTGAAGGCGGCCAGTTGTCTGGCCCTTATGTCGCTGCATGCCCCTTGTGTCAACATTGAGTCAAGCCTGGGAGCATTGGCTGGGAATTCTGTGCCAAATTCTTGTTCTTGTTCGCAATCGGCATACATCTACTTTATATACTTGCATTTATTTTGTAGTATGGGTGCGTGTATGTGGTCCAGTGGGACGGAGGAATGTCACAGCCTACAAATTAGGTGATATTTAGTTTTATGAGGTCTGTGTTATGCTGTGACCAAGAATAAATGTATGAGTATTGAGCCATATAGGCTCATTTAAATTTGTGAATGAGCGTTCTACAAATATAATTTGATTGATTGTAATTTCACAATCAGTAGGTGCCTTAAAATAAACGTTTGCATGCAGGAGAACACTATTTTGTTGTAAAAGAAATGACTCATCCTCCGTGTGTCCGGCTCAAGTTGGACAGACGAGTCTTGGGGGACAGATGAAACCTATTACAGTGGCAGATTGGGAATGGTTGGTTGCGCAGAGTGCACCATCCCCGCTGGGTCATCATCATCCATATGTTTAAGTTAGGTGGTCGACTTTGGGGAGCACAGACTGGCCTCATATGGACACACATTTTTAAGATGCGTAAACATAGTAATCATCTGCTTACAAGGTTCCCCAATCTGCAGCGGGAAAAAACCCAGAGGTTCGGGAATTTACATGTATACTTCCTCTCAGCATGAATAAAAATCATCACCCGAGATGAATCTCCGACTCAATCCCATATGTAAACACTCATGGAGGAACCATTTCCGTGAGTGCACAGCTCATCCAAAGGTCTGGCAGCTTTAGAGCTAACCCTGCTTAAGCCAAGTGACATCTTAGAAGTCTGGGGGTTTCTGTTTTCTTTGGCTCTCACAGGATGAGAGTGCAGCCGAGCATTTAAGATGAAAACCCAGCCACAAGGAAGGGAGGCTGTTAAGAGCACACGGATTCAGGTTGCAGTTGTTGTTTGTGGAAGCCATGTTAAGCTGATTTGTTTATATCCAGTGCAGGTTCTGCATGGAAATCTTAGCAGCAAGGAGGATATCACTGTTAATGGCTTAAATATTGTACACGGGTTTAATATATATGCCCGTCAGTTGTGATACTCAGAGAGGAGAGAATTAAACACGAGGCCAACTGAGGTCACATAACGGCAAATCACTTCCTTTGTCCATTACATGACATGGGTCATGCAAGGGTTATAACTTGAAATTTAAAAGGTTTACTTGGGTAAGATGTAGTACATGATGCTGACCTGAAGGACAGGATTTTATCTTAAATAGGTTCTCATTGTCTCTAACCACTGTGTAGCAAGTGACAACAGCAGCTGAAGTGACACTAAAACATACATTTACTGTGTCTGGAAGAGAGATTTCAAACATACACTATATGGACAAAAGTATTTGGCCACACCTAAGTTAAGTATTGAATTCAGTTGTTTCAATCAGGCTTTGGGCTCGAGTAGTGAAGGTCAATTTTAACGCTTCAGCATACCAAGACATTTGAACAATGCTATGCTTCCAACTTTGTGGCCACAGTTTTGAGGAAGGACCTTTTCTATTCCAACATGACTGAACCCCTGTGCACAAAGCAAGAACTAGAAAGACATGGTTTGACGGGTTTGGTGTGGAAGAACTTGACTGGCCCGCACAGAGCCCTGACCGCAACCCCATCGAGCACCTTTGGGATGAACTGGAACAGAGATTGTGAGCCAGGTCTCCTCGTCCAACATCAGTGCCTGACCTCATACGTGGTCTACAGAATGAATGAGGTCAAATTCCCATAGAAACACTTGCAGAAGTGTGGAAGTTGTTATAGCGAGCAAAAGGGAGACCAACTCCAGATTAAAGCACTGTATATGTATTTGAATATGTCATTAAAGTCTCTGTTATACTTTTATCCATATACTGTAGTATTGGTATTGACTATAAGGTGTCCTTACATTGTCTGACATATATCTGATCACCGATCAAATCACAGAATCCTGTGTGGGTCAGAGTGTAGTTTAGAGTGTGGCTCGTCCTGACAAGCTTTTGCAGCATATCCACACTCTAGCACGGCAAGTTTAAGAAAAATATTAAAATGGCTGCGTGACGGAGGCCTTCAATTCAACTACATTGATTGTTGTATACTTGGTGGATGTTCAGCAGCAGTTTGTGTTGTACAAATGCGTCATTGATTTGAATGGGGTGGACAAAACAAAAGGAAGATCTCTCAATAGTTTAACAGCATCACAAAATGTAGCCTCTAAAATGATCATATAGTTGAATCAATAGGACACGGGGAAGATTTATTCCAAGACTGTTTTATTAGATTGCTTTAGTTTTGGCAAGATGTCCCTAATAAAATAACAAGTTTTTATGAGCCTTTCTTTAAGCGCTTGCGTGTGTGTGTATGTGTGTGCGCGTGTATTACAAACAGCCTCATTATAAAACCAATTAAACCCACGTTACTCTCATTATGGAGCTGTGGGACTTAAGGAGAGATTGAGGACCTGTTGTTCTCCCTGGGGGGGTTTTGCCCGGTCAGTTCTCTTTTACATGATAAAACCACTTTTCAATCTGCTGAAATCAAATAGCACAGATTGCTCTCGATGGGTCATTGTTAGAGATCATCCCACATCCCCTGACCCCAGGTCAGCCTCATCATGCCCAATCTCACAAAGGAGACCACAAATGCCAAAAGTCAGAAGACGACGATCACTTTAGGGATTTTTTTTTAACATAGCACCTCCCGCAACCCTCATGTGGAGGATAAAGCAGTAGAGGATGGATGGGTTTCAACACATTCTGGTTTCTGTTTGTACTATTTATGAAATCAGGAGTGTGGGAATGAATAGTATGAACTGTGATATAAATTACTGCATGGGACTATAAAGCAACAGTTTAAGTATGAGGAGGAAAAAAGGAGGATGGGACAAGCGGGAGCAATGAGCGTGAGAAAAAGGAGCTCGAACTGTGGGATAAATTAGTCTATGAAATAATTATTAAATCGGTTTGCGCATGGTGTCAAGGTAATGACTGGTGAGAGAAAAAGTGTCCCTTTATGATCTGGAATCAGCTGATACACATCACATGTCATTGTTGTACTAATTTCTTTGGTGTTTTTATATGTGTTTCCCCACCTTCCTTGAAACACCACAGTATTTACTCACATACACACACAATGTACAAAGACCCCAACCCTCCTTCATTGGGAAGGCACAGCTGCCTGGAAGGTGGAGGTGTGAGTGATTGATGAAGTTCTGGTGCCCATGGGATCCAATCATATAATCAGCTTGTATTGAACAACTGTCCCAATTGAGAGACTGCTGTGCCTCTGCCACCGTGTGAAGAAACAAGCCCTGGCACACATTCAAAATCTCTTCCGCTCGCGTTTGGTTTTGGTGGCGAGGCTTTGCATCTCCACATGTCAGGACACACGCTGGACTGGTATGATCGTACTTCAGAATTTAAATAGAGCATCAACCTGGGTTTGCATTGCTGAGGAGTTTTTTTTTTTTTCCATTACTGCAGCATGGGTGAAAGATGGAGTTTATGAATGTTAATAAAGAAGCACTGCTTAGTTTTTGTTGTTTAAAGGGCATAGGTCAATGGCCAAGCAATATAAAGGTTTGTCTCCGTGGTTAGTCACAGAATGTTGAAACACTTTCATTATGGACGGAGTGCAACAAGCGTGTAGTTGACAAGTCGATAATAAGAATATTCCCGGCTTATTCTTTAAAAGCATCTGTGGTCTTCGCATGGCTGTGTTTTTCGCCAACTCCAAAATCAGTAAGCCACTTACAGCAAAGACAGACCTGCAAAACCTCATCTTGTTTGTAGGCAGAAGTGGGAGAGGAGAATTGAAAAGCCTCCACCAGTGGGGCATCTGTTCTCCATGCTCACATTTAATGAGCCCCAAGAGACTGCTGCTTGAAAGTCATTCCAAAGTCAAATTAAGGCTGAGCTCACCGAACATGTTTCAAAACTGTAGTGCGTCAGGGGTGGATTTAGGTTAAGTTGGCAAGCAGCACATCAATCTGCATCAGCATCACCTCTACGAAGAAAACACAGTTTCTTGGTGGCATTTCGGAAGATGCTTTCGGAGCCAACTGCACATAAGTCAATGTGCTGAAATGCAGTTCATGAAGTACTCAAAGCATTCACGTCACCGCAAACTCCACACCTGGGTCATTTACACAGACCTTCATCAAAGCATACTTTTTATGTATAAACAGTAGAACAGTATTTGAAACCCACAGGAAGTCGTTCCTTCCTTTGTGCATTTGAAAGTCACAGCACAACAACTCAGCTGCCTTTTCTGAAGACTCCTCCAAATGCTTTTTTTTTCTCTGAGCAACGAAGGATCCAGGCTTCAACTTAACACAATAGCTAACACAATTAAAAAAAAGCCTAAAAATAATTACATGCCATTTTTTCCACGTCTAGGTAGTCATGTGATATGGAACTCACCCATAGAGCAGACTGTCTAATTGTTCAACCTCCATGGTCTAGGAAGGGTAACTGACTTTACCGGGATTGTTCTCCGAAAGACGCAGCCCCAGAGATTATTGAGCCAGAGATTATTGTAATAGGGTGGCTAAAGATATGTCATGAACTGGATCTTCTCATTTATTGTACCTCATAATTTAACGATGAGTACGTTTTCCTTACCTGCTTTTTAGATACCTGCATCCACCGATTGAACTCCTATTTGTGAAGTTACGTTTCTAGCAGGAATCTGTGTCGGTTTCAGTGATGTACTTCTGTTTCATATTCAAACAAACTCAAGCTGTTCCATGTTCTCATTGATTAACAAACGAGAGAGTTAACTCATTATCAGATAAGACAATTTGTCGGTGTAAAATGTAAATGGCTTCTCAGGTGTTTCGCAGTGAGACTTTGTAAAGGCATTTGCCTCTTACTGAAAGCAGGAATCAGGAAAATCCGGAATGCAAAACACGTCATTAAAGATAAAAGTAGAATTAGTAGTTGTCTATATCTGAAAAAAACAACGTTTGTTATATGTCTCATATCATTTAGAGGATAACACCTGTGTTCTGGAGTTATACTGAGCTTTGATTTAAAAGCAAAAGTAAGAATATGATGATATGCAAGTGAAGACAGCTCACTTTACAGATGTAGAGTTTCTAACTGACAGTATCCTGCAGCACGGAGCTCACTGTCTTCCTCTCTGTTTTCTGTGTCTCTAAAGATCAGGGTGGACGACCCTCTGGAGGGAGGAGTGCTGTACGAGACAGTGACTGTGATGAAGGATAGCAGCGCCATCCTCCGGGACATGGCCTTCTCCCTGGACAGGAAATCTCTCTATGTCATGTCTGACTATCAGGTGAGGAAACGCCCTTGTTTCCCTGCTGCTGTCAGGAGAAACAGTGAGTGAGTGATGTAATGTAGTGAGACCGTCTTTCAGATCGAACCCCAGTGGTTCGAGGTCCTGTGAGGATGAGTGTTTGCTATGCTGACACGTGCTTCTGTGAGATACTGTACATGTGGCATGCAATTTGTAGTCAAAAGCATTACTTAACATGAGGAGGTGCACTATAGGAGTATTTATGCCTTCAGGTCTGTGGGGAATTGATTAGACGTGCTTGAAAATATTTACATTTCCACTGAGGGCGTCAGGATATTGCACAATCAAATGTTTAGCTTTGATCTGGCACAGATAATAACATTAATGTTAATATTACCATTATTGTGTTAATTCTGGGAATTAGCAATAAATCAGATTTAAATCAACAACATCCTACCAGATGACTATGACTTATCCCCTCAACAATGTGGCAAAACTCTCTATTATCCACACACGTACATCCACAGTAGGGTTTGTTAAATATGGAGGCTGTGTGTAAGGGGATGGACCGCTGTTCTAATTACTTATCCATGCGAATCGACTTACAGTGCATACGCAACACAAACTCAATAGAAAATTGTGGCTGCATCCCTCCCCATCTGCTCCTCACTTGGCCTAGCATCACAGAGGTGAGCAGTAGTTGTTGTTGTTGGATGATATTCCTGCGTTCCCTGGAGATAAGAAGGAAACAGTGGTAATCACTTGCAACACCCATCAAGCGAATATTTTGGCGTGGCTGCGTGCACTGTGAAATGCAATTACGTTTCAGTTAGGCCACACTATTACTCAAAAAACGACATATCTTGTGCTCTCAGTTGTCTGAGAGTCACTGAGCTACAACTAAAACCATTGTGACAAAATGCTTTGGCATCATTTATTTCCGAGTGTTACCAAACTCTTTTGTCGGAGCCTGAGAAACAGTCTAAAAAACAAAGTTTATGAGAACAGATGATGTCACTTGAGGAAGCATGGGGGAGTAGAGTCAGTGCTGTGCTGGATTCTGTCTTTTAAAACAACTCAAGGCCACTCTTCCTTCTGTGTGATAGACTGGAAGAGACATGGCATCACTTATTGATGAGCTCTGGTCGTTTAAGGAGAGACGCGTGCTTCCGTCAGGAGGAAAGCCAGCTCTTCACTCCACCTCCAGTGACACACACACACACACACACACTGTGATAAACAGCAAAAACCAAACCTAGCTTGGCCAGGCATTTTCTCTCAATATTGGAACAGCGCGGGCTGTGTAGCCATCAGAGTACAGCCCTTCCCTCTCTGTCTCCTTCACCATTTCTGCTCAGCTTTTAATCCAGACTGAGGAATCCCCCAGGGAGAGAGAGTCACTCAGAGATTTCGCACATTTACAGTAGATCCCAGAGACGAGAGATTTACAGATTCTTGGGAGCCAAACAATTCAGGAATGATGTGGCATGAGGAGCGAGGCACAGACAGATTTGGCTGGGATCAGCCGACCCTTATGGAATAACAATGAGCCTCTCTGTCTCCTGCCGAGTGAAACACGCAGGGTTAGCGTGATGATGAAGAGTAAGGAGAGAAAAGGAGGAATCAGCATGTTGATGTAGGGATATGTCCATTTGTGTTTGTGCGTGTATGTGTCTGCAAACAAAAAGTCCTTTAGGAGCCATCATCCAAATGAAAAAAAATTATCCCAGCATTTAATCTTTTTTTTTTTTCCGTTCTGTGTGCCTTTATTTTGATTATTTCTAAGAAAAATAATGCTTGGTATCTAAACACACAACCTCACTGAATGTCACTCAGCTGTCTGTAAAATGATGGCTAAGGCTTTAAATGTCAGAGGGGCAGGGTGACTCTGCTCCAGGGTTTTTCCAGTGCAATCTGTCAAAGTGGCACTCTGAAAAATTTAAAATAATTGCTCGAAATCCCACCCATGCACTTCTTTGTTTCACTCTGGCCCTGTCTGTCTATCCTCCCTCCCTCACCTGTATATGACTTTAATGTACGGTGGTGGTTTCCATCCTTTTTTGTCCGACATATCCGAGAAAGGACCCCTTTACGACACTATCAGTCATGTTCAAAACAAGGCTGCTTCAGGTCTACTTACTCCGTGTCATTTAGTCTTTGTCATTTGTCGAGAGAGCAATTAAGTTATACAGTACGTAGAGTACACGTTGAGCTCATTTGTTGTCGAGTTTCATCACGTTCATTTTAAATTTGATTACTCAATACATTATTTGAGCTGCTGCACAGTCCACGCAACAGAAATCCAGCCATGTTTGAAGATACAGTTTAATATTGCATGAATGTAATTTCGAGGAGACAGAGCCGGCTGTGCAGCATGTGTGCTTAGCAGGCTTTGAGGAAAAGAACACAGAAATGTGACATGACAAAGATGTGGAGTTATCCGCCTCCAGCTGGAGCCACTGTTTATAAACTGATAAATGTACAGATGGGCGACAAAGCCCTACAGGCAATGAGAGGGATCAATGCATTGTTTAATGAACATTAAAATGGGTCTACGCCATATGCTACATAGCAGTGACAGTCACTAGATCTCAAACCAACTCAAAACCTTTGGACTGACATATTGGACAGTGCTCTCCATTATGACCATCAAAACAACAAATAAGGGAATACCTCTAATAACATACAGTATGAATGAAATCTCTTCAAAGTCTAAAACCAAAACATGAATAACAAACAGGTGATTAAATCATGGTATTACTTGTCTTGATGTGCCCTAAATTTAAAATCCTGGCTATGACTAATATATCCAGCCACTGTGCGACACAATGTGATGGTTGTGAATTTTTCCAGAGCCAGACTGACGATGTAGGATGACAGCAGTGCAGAGGTTTTAAAGCGTACATGCTCATCTGACAGCATTCGTTAAGTTCCAGTAAATCCGGATGAAAGTGTTGAAGTGACAGAGAGAGTTGGTATAATGACAAGGTCAAGCATTAGTCAGTGCAAGGGGACAGCCCAGATGTTGTGAAATATAAAGGTTTTTCAAATTCCCAAAGCGGTGAAAGTGGACATGATCGTCATCATCGTCCAAGCCACGACATAACAGAGCGGGAAAATGTTTGTGATCACGAAGGGTGAGACTTTCCCTCTGGGGTTTTCTTTGCTTGTTCTAATGATCAGTTTCTCCTGAAGAAATGATCTCGGAGAAGTCAAGGCAAACAAAAGCTTGATGAGAAAAATGCAGCATCTGCTCATGAATGATTTATGAGGCATTTACGGATCATTGAGCGCAAACCGAGTATGGAGGCTAAACTCAATGGTCCAGCGACCGTAGAAAGAAGACACACGTATATGTTTAACTGAAACATTTTTGACAGTTTTCAAATGCACCACAATCATCACAAACTTTACATTTTTAAATATAAGGATCACTCCTGAAAACCTGCACTAATGACATCTCCACCACAGCACCTGCTATTTAGGGACAATTCATTGATTAATAAACAACTTCTTAAATGATTCGTGTAAATGTTTTCATAAATGTGATATATTCTGGAGTATTTGCTCCTTTGTGACAGCGAAGTGATTTCTTTTGGCCTGTGGACAAAATGAGACATTTAAGATTGTCATTTTGTTTTTTGTGGCATTTTCTGACATTTTATGGGGCAAAGAACTAACGATTAAATCATTTTAACTCTCTTCAGCCTTGCATGACCATTTATTGTTACGGCCACATCTGCACAACCAACCCCCACTTGACCTCATTCGGTTGAGTGGCGACATTTTAACCTACAATGACCTACACTTGTGGGAAACGCGGCATAAATGTTGAATGAGGGACTATATTAGATTGTCAGATTTCCTTTTAATTTGGTTACTATGATGTCCTTCTGAACAAACAGCAAATACCTCCGAACATTGCTTCAGAGGCGGAATTTTATTTTTTGCAAAACGACTTATAGTGCATGAATAGCAACTGTGTCTGTATCTGAACAGCTGGTATCCAGTAATGAGGGAAAAAACATCCTCAAGACAAAAGAACAGTATCATCATACAGTGTACGCTGAGTGGGAGACTGATGAATGGATCCACATGCTGAGCTGCTATCATATCTTAGTGCCCTGTGGACACAAAACCAAGGAATACCAAGGCCACTAAACCAACTCTGATGTGCAGCAACATTAGACTTTCAGCGGGGCAACAGAAAGGAGGAGATCCATAGCTCTCACCGTGGAAAGGTCACGCTGCCTAATGGCCACAAACCAAGTTTGTTTGTTTAGATGAGCTCCAGTCCACAACAATTCATGGATTATTCCAAGTGCGTCAGATATGGACTTTTAAGCCTTAGGCCCTACCCGCACTATAAATTCATTTTGCTAATGGAATGCACCAAATGGGCTCTGAACTGCTGAAGAAAAAAAGAGAGAAACTTATTTTGTGTAAAGCAGCAAATAATCCATTTCGCCAACACAAACCTGAGAGAGCACCCATTTATGCTATCAAGAGCACCGGGGACACTCTAATCCATAATCCACTCTTCATTTGTGATTGTTTACATCAGGAAATTGCTTGCACCATACAGTCAAACCCAGATGAATAACAAAGTATAAAATAGCCAGGCTCAGGCTGCAGCTCCAACCTGGTTCTGTATGTGGTGGAGTGGTTTTGTAAATCGTGGAACGTGCTCGCTGTGTGACAGCAGCATCTCTCAGGCAGCTAATGGACAGCTTATGTTTTGCCAGACGTGCACGCACGGATGCGGCAGCAATAGCAAAGATTGTGGCTGTCTGACAGTCTTTCTGCTTGTATGTATGTGTATGGGAAAACAAATTGTAAGATAAACACAAAATCATTACAATTGCAAGAGTCCACAAATATAAAGGAAAGTTAAATAAAGGTTCTGCTGCCAAAAAAGCTTTCAAAACAGCTGTGGTTAGAGCACAATATTGCATGTTCCGTTACATATTTGTGTCACAAGCAAGAACTAGAAAGAAATGGCCTGTTTTCCTCTGGGATATTTCACTGTGTGTACTGTGATGAGACTTCCATATATTTCAAAATAGTCAACATGATGAAATGGCCTCTGGTCCCTCCTCATCAGAGGGCCTTGCTATTTCATCAGAATGTTTTGGTAGTGGGCCCTCGGCAGCCTTATTTCCAGTTTGTGGCTGCCATATTTAACTTTTATCACACAAACATGTAAGAAACTTTATTCAAAAACAGTGGCATTTACATAAAAGCACAGAGTAAATGAAGGCCAAACAAAATGTTTGTCTTGTTGTTTCTGAATGATTGGTGTTTTGTTTGTTATGTTTGTATTTATATATATATATATATATATTATATATATATATACATATATATATATATATATATATATATATATATATATATAAATATATATATATATATATATATATATATATATATATACATATATATATATATATATATACAGTTGACTTCATAGTATCAGCATAGTCCCTTAAAGCTGCTGTGAGATACTTAAAATACATTTAAAAAAAACACTCTATATTCTGACAGCTATCATTGATCTTGAGCAGCCATTCCCAAATTTAAATGTGCCGGGGCCCACTTTGAAATCTGAAAATCCTCCACCCACACCTTCAAAATCAAAACTATGATCGACTAGGATCAATAATTCCCATATTTGTTTTCATGTGATGGGAAACATCCAGTGCAGATTAATAATCAGTTCACTCCATGGGCTCCATGTAATATTTTGAAAGGTTTAGCTTCACGACAAAGTGAGGAGACGAGAGAATATAACACACAATTTCAACGCCATATACTCCTTACAAGTATTTCTTAAAATATACCGTACATATTGTACAGCAATTTAAAACTTAATTACAAAACTGAAAATTAAAAACACCACGGTCCACCTGCAGTACCACCATGGTCCACTAGGGGGCCACAGCCCACACTTTGGGAATCACTGATCGAGAATTTTTAGTCAGTGACCATGGGTCTCTATCCCACAAAACTCTATCCAATCAGGAGCCAGGAGTCCCCCTAGTGGACCATGGTGGTCCTTTCTGCTCATGAGGTTAAACTGTAAATAAATGTGTTCATAAAGTGACATAGGATGATAAATGGTAACAGCAGCCACAGACAGGAAGTTAATAAAATGACTTCTGACAACAGCTTTAACTCACCACTGTGTTACTATGTTTGGTATCTCACTTCATTAGTGAAACGCCACAGTCTGCATATTCCCTTTAAATCACATGAAGCATCGTAGTCTTAAGTCTTTAACTAACTTTTAACTTTAAGGTCTGCGAAGTGGAGCCTAAAAGCCGTGGCCATAAGGGGGGGAAACACCAAGAAATTCAAAATAAAGCTCATAGGTGAAGACAAATTCACTGTCTCTTTAAGTTTCCCCTCATGCGTGTGATGTGAACGACTTGAAGTAGAAATAACAGAGGGGCGAGTGATGTTTATATTTTCTTTACTGGAAAAGCTGTCACATTTCCGCCCTCACTCAACTCTCTGATAATATTTCTGTGCATCTTTCTTCAACCTCACATTTTAAACCTCCCTGTCATTCCTCTGGTTTAGGTGGCTCAGGTTCCCGTGGAGGCCTGTGAGCAGCACACTACATGCGCCGAGTGCCTGAGCTCTGGTGACCCTCACTGCGGCTGGTGTGTCCTGTTTAACATGTGAGTCTGCTCCCTTATATCGTCTCCCACGCTGAAATACACATGTCACAGCCGAGGGACTGGAACCACAACCACAGCAACGGCTCTTTCCAAGCAAGTGCATAAAAAAAAAAAGCTATCAATAAATCCTAAGTGCATGTGGTCATATGATTTGTGCAGTTGGAAACAACAGACTCCCCGGAGTTTGCCCATTTTTATCAACAGCTGGTGGGAAAGGCAGAAAACGGAAGTTGGACAATGATCCCTCGTAAATAGCATTATTTAGGACAGCACATACTGCATGCCCACCAGATTTCATTGACTCTCGGGTGAATGAACGATAGGCATTAATGAAGGACAAGAGGGATTAGTCTGGCAGACACAGCAGGTGTACAAACTGGACCTCAGCATACCCAGGGAACATTTTGGACCTGACAGAGCCAGCTTATCTCTGCCATCTTAATTATCTGACCCCTGGGTTAGCTTGCATAATACCTCCATGTAGAGCAAAGGGAATTCAGGAGATTAAAAAAAAAAAAAACGGGTTTCACAACCAGCCGCCATGTTTGAAGCTGACCTTAGATGGGGGAATTCCCGCCCCCCCGTTTGATCATGTGATGTCTGCATTTCAGCCAGCAATATATTGATGGTGATAAGAGTTATTTAAATTGGTGCTCTCATTGTACGATCAAATTGGCAGTGACTTTAGAAGAGGGAAAAACATTTAAGTTTTGTTTTAATTTAAATTACCTCATTAAAAAGTTATTTCGCCCCCTTTTTTTTTTCCCTGAGTGCTGACTGTGTCTGCAAGTCCCATTACACTGCTTATTTAAATTAATGCCTCACACTTATCAGTAAACAGATAGGCTGCTGTTCCCTCAAGTTACCCTAAGTGAATCATGAGCTCTCACTCTGCAAAATGAGGCCACTTTATTTTTATGTCCATTAAATCCAGATTTTGTTAGCCACTCAATCATCTCACAGGGTGTCATGCACATCGCTTTCAGGATTTTACTTTCCCACCCCTAGCATAGTGTCCTATCAGTCAGAGACCGTGGGGAGAGTTTGCTATGGTTCATGTAAAAAGCCCAAAGGAAATGGGAACAAATGGCTCCATCAGACAAAACACAGTGAATAAAAGAGGCAATGAAAGACAGGCTGAGATGAAAGACAACCCCCCCCCACATTTTTCCGAGGCACTTCAGCTGATGAGCGGTCAGAAGGTGACCGTCTATACTCCTGCGGCTCGGGTCCACCTCAAGGAGCCGAGCCAGCAACAGCTGTCAATGCCTTTCCATTCCGCCTTTTTATTGTGTTGTAATTACAGCAGAGGCCTCAATGCGCTTTCAGCTCTCTCAGGAGGTGCCACCCAAGTACCGTCTCCCCTCTGTGTGTGTGTGTGTGTGTGCATTTCACATTTAAAAAAGAACGACACGATGGTGAACAGCCAGAATACTGTGTGTTTACACTTCCAATTTAATTCTGCTGCTGCTGAGGGACTCTTTCTTTTAAAGACAGCATTTAGGAATGGTCTGTCTGTTACTACTGTGCAGAGAGCTCCTATTCTGCCTCATTTAAAAAAGTCTCTATAAATACAAGTACATTAAAACCCTCATCAGCAGCCCCTGATAGTAAAACTGGACACACAGTTGAAAGAAAAAGTACCTCTTCCCATAACTTCAAATGTAGTTTTACTTCTCACTTCTCTCACACAAGATTATTATTTTAAAGGTCATTCTGTGCTGCCGACCCTTTCACTACTTACTTTTAATTGCCTGTTGGGATCTGGGAGCTGAAATGTATTCTACTGTTGCACTCAGTGTAATTTACTCTGCTGAAAAGTACGGTTAAAACAAAAAAGCAGCAAGAGAGATCACACATCTGACATGTGCAAGAAAGTAAGAAGACAGTGTACGCAAATGGAAGGAAGACATAATATTAATACAACATTATACCATCATTCTGAGTAAAGAGACATGATTACATTTATTTAAATATACAGTAAATAGGTTTCCCTCCATGTTTGACTTGGCAGAGTCACAACATCATGATTTTGCTGTGGCGTTTAACACGGGAGTAAAGATAACCCTTTAATGAGTGATTTAATCTTGTAGTATACTACTAAAAATATAAGGTAATGGAAATATGTTAGAAGTAGCATAGTTCATTGACCAGGTTATGTTGAAAAAATATGATTTTGTGAGGTGAGAGGTTAAAAAAGCTTTGGCTTTAGCTTTTGTCTTTTTGAAAATGAACCAGAATCAAAATCCTGCACTCAGTCTTCTGAGAGGCATTTTGTATTCTTCAGTGAGGCAGATATTATTGTGTATTATTACGTAATTGTGTCTCGCAATTAACCAATTATCGTGGAATCACTGTGTCACGATATTACGCATGAGTTAACTGGCAAATTCCCACCCTTAATGCAAGCTCTAATGATTAACGCATACAATATTCATTCTGCCATCTTGGTTTAGCGTTAGCATGCTAACAACTGGGGTCCAGCAGCCATTAGCTCTGCAGCTATTTACTCCTGAGGGGAACATGAATGTCTTTGCCAAATATGAAGAGACCCCAATTCATATAAAAGCTCCGAGCTGAGCCTCTTGTAAGAGCCAAAGCAAAAGTCATGGGATCAACAAATTCGGCCAACTTCATCCTGTGGGAACCATGAACATCGGCGCAAAAACAGTGTTTGATTTGCATACTTTTCCTTTTTTAACTAGCTGTACATGCATCTGCATGTATACTGTGCATACATGCACACACACACACACACATACATGTGTGCATCTGTTTAAATATAACATCATTGGAAGAACAAGAATTACCCAATTACAAAGACTTGAGTAGAGCTCATAAGGTCTTTGCTTCACATACAGTGTTTAACAAATTTACTAGACCACCTGTCGTAAAAATTAGACAATATCATTGATCAGGAAATAATAATGTGCTTTTAGTATTTTTTTTCAGATTGTTTTATAAAACAGCACATTGGAAAATTCATGGATAACAACAACAATTATATTTTAGCATTAAAAATATAATTTTGGTTAAAGAGCTTCTACATTCAGGTGTATTAACCATTACAGAAACCATTACCAATGCTGTTGATTTAGGGCAGTTGTAGCATAAACCTTACATTAAGTGGTGGTAATACATTCGTTAAGCACTGTATATTTCTGTATAACTAAAGATAGTGAGAGTAAAGTAGAGCCACAGGATTGCTTCTCTATATTGTGTCTGTTCTGCTTGACAGGTGCTCACGCAGGGACAGGTGTCCGAGGGCAGAGGAGAACTTCCGCTTTGCCACGGACATTGACCGCTGTGTGAAAGTTATCGCTCACCCGGACAGCATTGCAGTATCAGCACATAGTGTCCCAGTGAGTGTGCTCATCATTCCACCACTGTCACTTCAAACATAATGTGTTTTATGAGCAGGTTTTTTTTTGTAGAGGTGAGGGGAATTTATTTTTGGTTTAAACGGTCAGAACCATTTTCGCAGCAATTAGCTGCTTTGTCTGTCTGCATCTGCATTCAACCAAAGGTTCATTAAATATCCTAAAAGCTTATTTCCTCAGTAGCCGTTGGAGCAAAGCAACATTATTACCAGAGAATAGTTTGACATTTTGAGAAAAACACTTCAATTTGTTTAAATGTTAAATATGACGTTAGAGTCAGGATATAATCACCTGCACAAAGACAAGTGAAACACAATGACTGGCTTTCTCGTTGAAAATGCTGCAGATCCTGCCCACCACTAACACGGGTGCTCATTTGATCTTATTCTATTATTCTACAAATATAAAAGTGTGAAAATAACATACTGTATTCTAACAGGGAGCTTATATGCAGGAGTATATTTCCTGGGCAATCGGTATTACTGAACCGTTAAAACACTAAATTATTCAAATCTTCAGTGAATAAAAGATACCATAAGATGTTAGTGATGTTCACAACATCTATTATGTATTTAAATATTCAGTCTATAATTAAATAACTAAAAACTGGACTTTTTGCCAACTTGTCTACTCAGATTATCTTTAACATTGGCAACAATGATTTAAAGTCCATGTTATTTGGTGTACTGTTATTATGCTGTCTTCCACAGCTGATCACCTGTCTGATAGATGTTGTTCTTATTAACAATAACAAATAAACACAATAAACTAGACTCTCACAAGAACAGGTGAACGTCAGGTGATTATTCTGGACCATAATCATAAATTAGACAGATAACCTAACAGAAATAAAAGTGCTGGTACATAAAGTAGTGAAATTAAAAAGTTGAGTTACTACACTTGCAGCTTTTGTGTGCATTAAATAAAAGAGATAATGTGTTAGAGGTCACTTTGGCCTGAACACAAAACAGGCCAAACTAAAGTTTGATACATCTTCTTTCTTTTAGCTTCTGCTGGAGGTGAATAATGTTCCAGACCTTTCTGCTGGGATCACCTGTTCATTTGGCCAGCAGGCCCAAGTGGAGGGTCACGTCAAAGGGAACAGGGTGATGTGTCTGTCCCCAGCTGGCAAGGAGGTCCCTCAGATACAAGAGGGACAAGGTAAGTTCAGAGTTTTCTGAAAACACTGCCTGCTCCCTTCTGTTTGAAAACTCCAGGGCTGTGTTAAGCGGCTTTTCCACGACATGGTTCCAGCACGACTAGACTTGCCTCAGACAGCTTTTCCATTAGTGGTAGTACCTGGTACCTGATACTAGTCAATAGTTTGCTTTGTGTCGCATATAAAACAAAGTCACAGCAGTTCCGTGCAGCCATGCTATGTGATGACACCGCTCACATTGAGGAGGTACTACACTGTAATGGAAAACCAACCAAACCGCGTAGAGTCGAGCCGTGCCGTGCCAAGGCGAGGCAAGTCGTGCTGGGACCATATAGTGGAAAAGCGGCATTATAGTGTATAGTGTAGAAACTATGACAGTTACCAGCATTGATTGGTTCTTTTGAGCTACAACTTGACTATAAGCTGTGAACATAAAGCTCCATTAACACTCCACCAACCCTAACCACTTCTGAGATTGAGCTATATGCTGATCGTTTTTATCTGAAAAGGCTGTTTTCAAATGAAAATGTAGTATGGATATAACCTCAGTCTGCACATAACATACTGTGACTGTGACCATGGTCTAAATTAAAACCCCCTCAGTCCATAAGTGTCAGTGAACAGAGATAGATTTGAAATGATTATCTTGTGTTTTTAAGATAACACACAAGAACCGTGACATCCCTCATGATGAGGCAAGAGTGGACGTTGATCTTTGACCACAAAGTTTGAATTCTTGAGTTTTAATTCTTTTAAGTTTGAGTCCAAGTGGATGTTTGTACCTCATAGGAAATGTTGGTGAGATATCGTAGTCACAAAGTAGAAATGTTGAAGATGACCAGTGAAAATATTTAAATATCAACACCATATAAAAACCCAGCAGTTGCTTTTTCACACTGACCAAATGCGCAATTTTTAGTTTACCCACAAAGTTTGCACCAACAAGCTTTAGAATTTCCCTCCGAGAATATACAGTAATCCTTCAATTGAAGTTTGTGACTAAAGACAACAGCAATATGCCCTCACAGAGACGCAGACACCAGGTGCAGTGAGATTAAAGTATTAACATTTTTCTCATTTTTACCTCCTTTTTCACTTCATTCACTCGTCCCTTTGTTGTCTCTCTGTCTCTCTCACCATATTTCACTCTGTACTCCTTTCTCACTTTTTCTTCCATTCCCTTGCCTCTTCTTTTCACTCATTAACCCCCCCCGCTCCCTGCTCTCACTCTCAGACTGGGCCGGCGTAGAACTTCGTCTAAACTCAAAGGAGACAGGTCAAATGGTTGCCAGCACGGAGGTGAAATTCTACAACTGCAGCACACACAAAACGTGAGTCAGACTGTCACAAGCCCCTCCCCCGACCCCCCCTTTCTCTGATTTGTTCAATAGATGGTGGAGCACAACTTAATTTAGGGCAATGATGTACTGATGTACTGACGCTCACAACCCCACTTAAGATCGGGCTGTTAGATAACCTCCAAGTTCAATTTATCTGTCAAGTTTCATTTCAATCAACATGATGCACTTGCCATGGTCTGTTTGTTTCCAGTTTGTTCACATTGGCAGTTAGGGAGTGGACTACTCTTTGCACTTTCAATTTCAATTCAACTAAACTAATACTATTTTTTTCCCCCCAAACAAAGCAAAAACAGCCCCAATGATCCTCGTGTTAAATTCTAATCATTACACGTTAAAATGTTGCCAAGCAACTACAGTGTTAATGATGGAGACTCAACACGAGTAGACTGTAGTCCTCAGAGGTCCAGCCAAAGTTGCGTTTGTTGTCAGACTTTTCAGATTTCCCGCCTTTCCTTGGTGCCCTGAGGTCTGATGAAATCAAGTGAATTACAATGGAATTCATTTAAATTGTCATCAGTTTTCCCCCCCTGACAAAATAATCTTCCTAAATGAGCAGAGAAGCTCCTTTGACTTTGATCCATTTTGCTTGTGTCAAATGTACTTAACGTAAGAGACGAGGATAAGAAGGTTTCCATTGTGAATAACAATTGCTCTGCAACACATTAGGATGCATGCAAAGAAGCAGCGTTTGGCAAATTAGCAATTTCACAAGTCGCCGTGGCAACAAAAGACAAAGACGTGAATATGCACTCTAACCACTCACCTTTATCGTGAAATATCTTTGTTTATGAGTGGCTGAAACTTTTGAAAGTTGAGAGTTGATTGGGTTGTATACAGTGAAACATTTTGTTTGTGTCGTACATTTCTTAACAAAAGACGCATGAGCGGAAAATAAGATAAAAAACAAACACAGTGTTGAAAATAAAAGAAATAAATAGAATACATTTTCACAAGCAAATTGGACACTCTAAATTGGCCGTAGGTGTTTGAGTGCATGGTTGTTTGTCTCAGCCGCGATCCTCATGTGGAGGATAAAGCGGTAGAAAATGGATGGATGGACATTTTCACAAGCTAAAAGCTATAATAAAGGATTTGCTCTCAGGGTCCCCCGACAGTTGATAAACAGTATTATGTGTTACAACGGCAGTGTAAGTGGGGTGAGGTTGTGGTAGTGATGTATGCTGTAAAGTAGTCAAATGTTGCAGTTCTTTTTGTGCTATGGTGCCGACCAGAAACCTGAATTTCCCTCGTGCCAATGCAGGCAATGTGGCTTTTCTGTGGGTGCCGACGTTCTAAGTCGACGTACCATCAAAATGATAATGGAGACATTATTTGAAGGTTGAAATTGTACATTTTGTTGCTTTAAATGGATGAAAAAGTCAAAGGGGGATTGAATACATAAAATTATCTTACAAGCAGGAAAAAAAGTATTTTAAAACACAAGTGCAATAAAATGGAAAATAAGTTTTAAGCTTATTCATACATGCACGACATCACCTTCAAGTGTGCTGTTAATGATAGAGCTCCATAATTACACATTTTATTCCGACATAAACAGTAGGTTGGAGACATTTGACTAATGGGGAGTAGTCACGGCTTAACCATGTGAATTAGCCTACAGTGGACTCACATGACATTTATCCAACGTGCCCTCTGAGTGCAACATGAGCGAGTCTATATCACCATATTACAGAAAAACAGTTGGAAGCTCATCACGTCTGCCGCACAACAATATGGCCTTCATTAGCTGTGAGGTGACCATGTGAATGACTGTGATTAATACTTCAGCCCAAACACACTCATAACCTGACACCTCCGTCTCCACCTCCCTCACCTCAGCATCACACAAGCCCCCAATAATTAATTACCCAGAGTTTGCAGCACTCTGCCAGTTAGTTCTATTTATACCCTACCTCCCAAATGTCTTTCTCACTCTCACACACACACACACACACACACACACACACACACACAAGCACACATTTTTATGTCCATAGTGGCCTTGGGCACCTTATTAATATCAACATTTAATGGTGCTGCACTACATTTATTGGCAATTGCAGCTTTCGAAGAGCTGCAGTGCTGGAGGTCTGCTTGTGGTTTTAAGGTTTTATCCTATAGTAGGACCTCATCCTGGATACTGATAGTGCATAGATTCATTTCTTTTCTTTTTTTTTCATGCACAGTGCTACACCTCCATTGTGCACAGCTAAGTCCATTTTGCCCCCACAGGAAAATAGAACAAGATCCATTTTCAGCACTCAATTGCGCTGTTTGACATATCAGCAGCTGTGAATCACATTCAATCTAATTCTGTCAGTGCTTCTCCCAAACCTGTACCAGCACCACCTCCATGTTTTTCAACCAAAGTGTGATTAAATCCAGTCCAACAGCTCAATGTTAATCCACACAGTATCGGAGCCAGATACATGGCACAGTTCTACCCATCAAATATGCACTTGGCACTTTAATTTCAGAGATGGTTATAATCCGGAACTGCACCAGGTGAATTGCATCGTTTTCATTTAAAACAAAACAAAACTGAGGTGCACATCTGTCAGGGACACTGTATGTCTGTAATTTATGTATTACATGTTTTCATTTTGTATTCCACTGTTACAAGTGTTTAAACCCTGCTCAGATGTCATGCTCAAGGTCATCCATAACAAATGCTTCCCTTCATGCTGCTGCATAGAAACTGAAAAGATATGATTGTTGTTTCCATGAAACAACAAGATACTGTAATCCTTTATCAGCGTCCCAGTTCAATCCTCTTCACGCAGGAGGAGGACGTACACTACATGACGGATAGAAAGTACATAAGGATTACTGTTGAACAAATGACTTACTGTGTAAATGCAAAATACACTCATTATGCAAGCGGTGCTATTAATGTTTTGCAGGCACCATGTGCAGTAATGTGATCATTTCCTCTCGCAGGTGTCTGTCCTGTGTAAACAGCACTTTTCGCTGCCACTGGTGTAAATACCGCAACCTGTGCACACATGACCCCAGCAGCTGTTCTTTCCAGGAGGGAAGAGTCAACGCCTCAGAGGTACATTAACACAGAGACACCGCAGAGTTGCTCTTTCATTAGCTAATTAAATTGCTCCTTTCAAGAGCACCATCTATCTTTGCCAATGAGATACTTTGACTGTGAGGAAACAGTCAAAAAGCACAGCAGAGCCCCAGTGCAGAGAGGTGATGGATGCAATGGATACAGCACAACTGTACAGATGGGATTTGATTATTAATGTCCCGGTGTCACCAAGTCACTATTAAGTAAAACTTGTTAATCTGAAAAGGAAGTACATTTCTATGCAGTAGCTGAGAGGTTTTAAACAAAGGGAAAGCCAGGGCACAGCTCAGTCATTATGCTATCTGTGTAAAAATGTGAAGCCTATGCTCTCAAGAGATTTAGAGGTTCTTCTTTTTTCTTTTTTCTTTTTTTTTTGTTACTGGACACAGCAGTTTTTGGTAACCATGGATACATGTACCAAGTTTATTGGCAAATCCTCCCTTAATGATATTTTAGTCTGAACTAGAATGGCAGACTGACTGAAAAACAGCGACCATGACTAAATATAATTGCCTTAAAGAATACAGTGATGCTGCAAAGATAGAAAAATTCCAATAATACTACTACTGCATATCATCAATCAAATTGCACATTTTTATGAATCTAATATGGGAGAATAATGTACATTGGGTATTTACATAATATTGCCACACATGTATATAGAAAAAAAAGAGAGAGAGAGCGCGATACTATATAGAGCTAATATCCAGAGGAGTAATTAGTGATGTAACTGTTATTTACATAACTTACTGTGACTGATGGTATGATGGATGATGATAACTGTGAATAAAGTTACTGTGTTTGTTTTCAAAGGATTGCCCTCAGCTCCTGCACTCTGGGGAAATTCTCATCCCGGCCGGTGAAGTCAGACCCATCACCCTTAGGGCCCGGAACCTTCCCCAGCCGCAGTCTGGTCAGCGGGGCTACGAGTGTGTGGTGCACGTGCAGGGAGTCAGCCAGCGTGTCACGGCGCTGCGCTTCAACAGCACCAGTGTGCAGTGCCAGAACAGCTCGGTATGACCTCAAACAGTCCCAGTGGGAGTCTCACAGCTGCCAAATGAGGTAGACAGCTTGGATGCTGTGCAGGCAAGGTAGATAGGGTACATCAGTGGATACTGCCTGAGGTGCTAAGCATATTGAGGAGAAAGTAGAGGAAGGGGGAAGTGAGTGAGGAGAAGTGCACAGGAGAAAGGAAGGAAGTTTAAGGAAAGGAAGAAGTTTTTCTTAACTAGAATTATAACTAATACACATCAATATGGTTTCATCATCATGTCTAAATGTATTTGACCCACCAGAATCACAGGATTGGAGACATGTTTTGTTGCACAGTGCAAAAGCCAGGATACATTTCACTGCAAAGCATTTCTTGTTTCTCTGTGACAATGAGCAAAAAGGCCATTTTATTTAGATGTGGATGATCAGCCATCCCATTCAGGGTTTGCGTCCCTACACATCAAAGAGGAGAGGAGCAGCCAACCATGGCAGAAATGACAGATGGTTAAAAGCCTCGTCTCTCTGCTGCCCTTTCATCCTTTCATTTCCCTCCCTTCTGTCTTTCTCCATCATTTTTTTTTACCTTCATTCCTTGTCTCGTTGGTATTCTTTCTCCTTGCATGCACTTTCTGCACACTCCCTCATTCTGTGTGTCTGCTTTGCAGTACATGTATGAGGGTGTGAAGATCAGTGACCTGGCAGTGGACCTCTCCATTGTATGGAACGGCAATTTCATCATCGACAATCCCGAGAAGATTAAAGGTAACTCTGCAATCTATCACTGCCAGACCCAAGAAGTGTAAAGCACTCAATCCTGGGGGATAGGTGGGCCACTGAGAGCACTTCAAGGCTCCCAAATGGCCTTGAGAGAAAGTTCTCAATAGTAGGGAGTGTTATCAAATAGTACCCAATCACCTGTGATCCCAGAGACATGAACGGTAAATCTTCATATTTGCTTAGTTTCGCTCCTATGGCTATGACCTCTTCATCATGCAAGAAAAAGTGTCTGTCAGTTGTTGTTATTGGTTTTGCACTAAATACATCCCTGTTCTGATGGATAGAGACATACATTTTAATGCAGTGGGCCTTGTCATTACTGACTGCATACGGGCATAAATAAAGTCTACTTACGAGAGGATGCAAGAGACAGACTTTAAAGAAGGCTTTATTGGATTACTTTGGCATCTTCTCTTCTTAATACATGAAAGAGGGATTTACATGAATGCTTCTTTGATTCAGTGTGTCAATTTGAATTTTTGTTATAGCCAGTCCCCAGTTACCTTTACAATCTATTCATAGTGATATATTAATTGTGATATTAATGTTTGCATGAATAAAAAGTGACCAGATGTCCTCTGGGTTATCTTAAAGTGCATCTGTACAAGTGCAGTGCTCAGCGGGACAGCTGTGGCATGTGCCTGCGGGCAGACAGGAAGTTCCAGTGCGGCTGGTGCAGCGGCGAGGGTCGGTGCACCATGAAGCAGCACTGTCCTCCCATCTCCCCCTATGCGAGTCGCTGGCTGGACCTGTCCGTCAGGAATGTCAAGTGCACCAACCCACGCATTACTGAGGTTTGTTGTTTATTTGGGATGTTGCCCAAATGTCTGCCACTTAGTTAGTCATGGCGGATAATGGGTTTCTGGGTAATTATACGCATTTCTCAGCCGTCGTCATCATTCCCTTGAAACAGAGCTACAAGTGCTCTTAAGAAACTAAACGTTTAGTTTATCTTCTTCAACCACATTTCGGAAGATAACACTTTTTTTCATTGTTCACTACTGAAGCCACTTTTTCAAAAGTCTCCACACGGTGAGCTTGACCTGCATGCATCTTGTCCAAACAATTAATGTCACCCCCAAAACTCACTCAAATCACCAAAACACCTTATACAAATCTCAAAATGAACTCACTCCATCATACAGTGACAACAAGTCTCAGTCAGAATGCAAATGTGGTCGCTCATAATGCACCGATTTAAGCATCACATAAAGTCATTTACATGTGCAGAATAAAAGTAGATAGAGTTAAAGAAATATATTATCAGCCAGCACTCGGTCCTGAATTTGCCAGTGTTATCACATTGTTGCAATTACCGAGTCAACAGTGGCAAATTCCTGCACAACTGAAAATGTACTGCCTCAGGTCCTGAACTGAATGAGAACTCATGACATATCGTTCATTTGTTGTGAAACTTTGTTTCCCCGAGTTTAAATGAACTAGGTTGTTCATTTCACACTGTTCTCCATGATGCCATCTCCACCACACTGATGTTTGCTAATCCTATTAAAAAGCTGTGTTACATTTGTTTTTTTTCATTTGCTAACAAGCACGACTAAAGCTGCGTTTTCTAAACTCTTCACTCAATCTGTATTACTAATGCACGTATGAGCTTAACAGTTCATCTCACATCCGCAACATCAGCAACAAAACACCAACACTCTTAGCACACCAAACTACAAAATACTAACAACCGAGACCATTACATAAAGTACATTTTATGTTTAAGGTTTAAGAGCTTTCTTTAAGATAAATCAGTATTTTATCAAGATCTTTGCGCTTGTATTTTGTAACAAGAATGAATCAGCACTGCAGCAATAAACATTCATTCTTTATCTATCTTTTCATAGTGATATACGGCACTATGAAACAGTAAACAGTACAATCACAGAAATATAATGTTTAACCAAAAAAAGAAACAAGGTAGAATGAAAATTAAAACCTGCTAAACAACTGTGCTTGTGAGGTGACATAGGAAGGAAAGAGGGCAATGGTACAGGAAGTGAGCCAAAAGTTGACAGCAGCTTTAAGAATTGTTGGGCTTCATCAAATGTTTGGATGAAACGGTTTCTTTAAAAGTACATTTGGAATTGCATTCACCTTTGGCTTCTGCAGGACCACATGCATATATGACTGAAATGTTCAGCTCTTCACTGGTGACTAAAGGCTTTAAATAGAAGCTGTTTATCTTTCTGGTACCCTGAAAATCTGTGTTGGATGGGAATTCATGAACGTCGACAAACAAAGATTTTGTCCGTGGCCACTTCTTAGTGTCTGTTTACGTGAAAGCGCCTCGTGTTTTTTTCCCCCCAGTACTGAATACCTTAAAAAGTGTTTGAGAGCTAAATGAATTCAGTCTGTCTCGAGTAGTGATGGATCTTTTATGTCACAAACTCCTGTTCATTCTCCTGAATGAGGCACAGTGGGTCAGGAACAGAAATGCAAGGCTCTCCCACTTCAAAGAGCCGTGAGTCTTTGATGTCCCTGTCACATTATTAGTGTTTCTGAAGGAGCTGCAGCCGACTGAGTGTGGTTCTGCCATTGCTCCTGTTCTGCTCTGCAGGTCCAATACTTTCTTGCTGGGGTGGTTAACTTTGCACCAGAGAAACGTGTGAATAGGTTTCCTTTGACTTTTGTTATTCATTACAATACTCATTTACATTTGTTTTGAATCGCAGGATTTCTAGGCTGTCTGAATGAACCCAATTTAATGAGAGTTACATATTTCTCATGCACACATACATTCAAGGTGAAGGTACAATGTAAATGTGCTCCACATCCACACTAATAGATTTGCATTTTAAAAACATCAATGCAAAAGCTGAGTGGATCTTATCAGTTGAAGCATAACGGTTCAGCAGGACAACATAACAATTAACCCGTGTTGCTAACCCTTACTTTGAGTCAAAGTCCCACCTCATTGTATGAGTAAGGTTTTTTTTCTTTCTGTCAGCACTGTACCCATTTTCTACCACTAAGAAACCGACTGCAGAGTAGACCGCTTCCTTTTTCCAACAGCTTGCTCGATTCCTAGTTTTACCAATCACACGCACCAATTGGTCGCATGCAGGAAAAACATCCACGAGGAGAGCAAAAAAAAACGGAACACATTGACAGAAATGTCTTTTTGGCTTTTAACTTGACTGCATTCACATGTAGCGATAGCTGTTCACAGAGATTAACCAACGTGTAGCCTGAGAAAAATTTGATTGTAAATATCACCTCTTAAATCAATTCTCTTGTGTGATGCGGTGAGTCAGACAGGAGTAACAGACTTGCCTGGATATGCAGTATGTCTTTACTGGAAACCAACAAATACAGGGCCATTGGCCTCAAAGGTTAATTCGTCAGCAGATGATGGCGGATAGACTTCAAGATTGCACTCTCAAAGGCAAATGGACTTTCAATTTGAAAATCTAATACAAAGTGCCTTTGTTAGTGCAGGAGAGAATGTTTTACAATTTTAAGATATTCATTACTAGACTCTAAGACTTCAACCCACAACTGTATTTGTCTTGGGCGAGAAATTCATGTAGAAGACCAGTGAAACTGTAAGTAATTAAATTATTCTGGAGCTGAACACTCCAGAAAACTCTTAAGATACTGCTGCCTCTGACCAACGTCCCCCGTCCATCATAAATTAACATAAATTTCAATGTCACTGCAGGTTTTAAAGGATTCAATTTGTAGATACCATTAAGTAGCTGGGGTCATGTAGGTATTTTATTCATAAGGCTGTGCACTGACAAACTGAATTTCCTTTTTTATGTAGGTGAGTCCAGTGGCAGGTCCTTTGGAGGGGGGTACTCTGGTCACCATCCAGGGCCTGAACCTTGGCCTGTCCTTCTCTGAGCTGGAGGGTAACGTGGAGGTTGCAGGAGTGCAGTGTACCCCACAGGAGGACGGATATATCACTGCAGAACAGTAAGAGACTCCTCTTCTGCTCAGATATTTATGAATTCATACTGTACGTACTGTAAATATGCAAATGCACAAACACAGAATATAAAAAAAAAATAAACACATGCAATCTCTCCATTTTGATCACGGACATGATCACAGTCTGTGACTAAGCCTGAGCCCAGTGACGCCTCATCAGGTGGTAGACACATGTGGGGGGCTTTTCTATTTTCTATTTTTCTATCTATACAGGCAGAGCCATTGCAATAGACGGTCTTTGTGTTAGTGCCATTATGAGGCTGTCGGCACAGCTGTAATTGAAGTGCGCTGTGTGTTGCTGACTGGAGGACAATCGGATAGCCATGTGTTTCTCACAGGCATGTAACGCGAATGTGCTTAGGCGACAGGGTCTTTATTTATGTCGTTGTAAAATAGAAAAGGGAAAAAAAAAAAAAAAGAATATGCCAGCAGAAAATTGGAGAACTCTGGTGATGTATGAATGGAAGGACTGGGCAGGGACGATTCATTGGGCGCTCTTATGGTATTGGAGAACCGTTCCTTGCACAGAGCAAGACCATTCATTTGGCACATGCACACAGTGCTTTAAAACATGGCATTACAGCTGTTACAGCCATTAACTTCAACATGGGGTCAGTTACTATAATGACTTATTCATGACTCACTTTATCTTATTGACCTGACAGGCAATACTGATTTATTGAAGAAACCCCTGTGTTGTCATGGAAACCGGAGGTAATGGTGGGTGGCAATCTTGCTGGAGATGAGGAGGGGTGTAGTTTATCATTTGAGTTATATTGCTGTTATAGGTTTCCCATTAGGAAGAAAGATGGCCCTCTGAATTGACCCACAACTTCTATGAAAGTCTGCTTCAATCACACCAGCCAGCAGAAGCCATCTTCCCCCAATGTGTTTCATAACAAATGTGATTGACTGCAGCGATTCTGTTGTGTGTGTCCCTGGTTGGTGTTATTGGTTGTATGCTATATGATCTACAGCATGGCTGTGTTTTTATGCAACCATATTCATGTGTCTATGTCTTGTGTCTCAACAGAATTGTGTGCGAGATGGCCGCAGCTCCTAAAGGAAGCACACCGGGTCCAGCAAAGCTCTGTGTTGGCGAATGCAGACCAGAACTCCGCGCACAGTCGTCCCAGTTCTACTTCTTTGTGGTAATTTTGACAGTGAAACACATTTATCTGGTTAAACTGTTTGGAAACATGAAGTGCCTGCAGTGAATTAGATTATGGGTGTGATTGCAGGTAAAAACCAAACGACTATTTTGATCTATTTTTACCACAGCAATCATCACCTGTAGACAGGAGCGAAAATCCCTTTTCGTTGTTGAGGGGGACAATGAACAGTAGCATTTCAGAGCGACATAAAAATGCTGTGTTGTCCGGCACTTTCTCCCTTACTCTCCTTTGAAAAGTTAAATTTATATTTTATTAAATGTTATTTGTCCATATCCTAACTGTGTAAAGTTGTTGTACATGTTCAACCGAGCAATACCAAGAATGGGTAGGGTATTCAATGATACACACTATATGACCTTTCTCACCATGACCACTGCTCAAATCAAATCTCCACTACATTGGCTTTACAAGAACTAATAGCTCAAAATAAGTTCTAAAAAAAAAACTTCAATAATCAAACTGCACCAATCTATTCTTCTTTATTTTAATCTGATCAAAAAAGCGACAAAATAATCAATTCATATCAATCTTTAAATGATTTAAATGATCCAATGTAAGTTCATGAAATAGTAGTGGATCTTTTACTACATGCTGTTTCCTGTATCCTCAGCATAAATCTTGCAAGACCATCATTGTCAGTGACGGTGCAGATTACTTTGACATCAGTGGTGTAAGACCATGCCATCACATTGCTGCTTTTCAGATGCTTTGGTGTTGCGATTTTTGTTGTTTAGTTTGCGTTTGCCCTCCATTGTCATCTTAAATCTTGTCTCAATTCTTCTAATTCAAACTGAGAAAAAAAGGCATGGATTAAGGCCAAGCTTCACCCCTTACCTTGACGACAAGTTGGTAATTAGTCTTAACAGTTTGATGCACTTCTAGGCTGTATATTTTGAAGTTCAACCAGTATTTAAGGTTCAAGTTTTAATCATCACCTACTACTGTTTTGTTTTTATTTCCACAGGTCCCATCAATGTTGGCGCTGACCCCAGCCAGAGGACCTGAATCTGGGGGCACCAAAGTCACCATTGTTGGAGAGAATCTGGGTGCTGGCAGCACTGTAAATGTCTTCTTCGGTAATCAGACCTGTGAGCTGTACAGGTGAGACAGACATAATGCTTAAATGTTCAAGCGCACATTCTTTACGGCTTTAGATTCACAGACACTAAAGTGAGACTGCCTTCACTCAACATTAAAGATTCACGCTTCTCCAATAGCTATGAAACACAGTGAGAAATTGCTCTATTTAAAGAAGCACACTGTAGTTAAAATTAAGTGACTGTGATAAATGTTTTAATTATGATTTGTGGCGAGGCGACGAAGCCACACTGTGCTAGGTATTGTTCATATTTATAGATATCTATTTTAAGTTTAAAATGCCTCAAATGGTAGGAGTCAGGAGGGTGAGGCAAAGAAGTCATTAGCTCAAGCACCCTCTACTAATTACTGTGTCCCAATTCTAATGTGTCTGTAACGAGGATGAGACAGGACAGGTTATAATGAATCCTCTCTCCTCATGGTAATGCGAATGGCTCATAACTGCATGGAGTGAGATTTGCCATTGCACCACAGACAGTGACATACAAAAGCATGAATAATTCCCTCTTTTGATACTGCCACCAGGAGGACCATGTCAGAAATCGTGTGCTTCTCTGCACCAGCAGTGACAGGAGCGGGGTTGGTGCAGGTCAGTTTGAGAGTCGACAGAGCCAAAGTTCCTGGGAGTTTGGTCTTTGAGTACATAGAAGACCCCACAGTCCAGCGCATTGAACCCCTATGGAGCATTATCAGGTAACATTATGGGTCTCAAGTGTGTCCATGTTGCCTCAGGATCATTCATGACTAAGCAGGTATTTATGGAAGCATCACATCCCAACCATTCTAGAGTCGCATACAGGTTAAAAAGGGTCAAGAGGAAGGGAACTGGGCTTGTAACAGGAAGGTTGCCGCCGGTTCAAATCCCAGGACAGGTCAAGGGCTGGGATGTCACTGAGCAAGGCTGGGTTAAATGCAGAGGTCAAATTCACTATCACTAATTTGTGTGTGTGCAAAAATAACTTCTTTTTCTTAATAAAAAACACGTATTGTGCATAAGATGCAAATCTGTATTTCTCTGAAGTATATTGTCATAGTCATAATGTTGTGTTGCTGTGTGTCTGGTCCACATTAGTACGCAGCCAGTCAATCTGTAAACTAGCCAGTATGTCAGGAACTAAGGAGTGGCCAGTTATAACAAGGTTATGAAATAATATCTAGTCTTTGGTGACAAAAAAAAAGACTCAACTTTGCTGCGTGAACATCTTTTTCACAGTTGAGTTGTGTGTTAAATGTTCCCCTAAATAAATGATGAAATGTAATGTGGGGTGGGTAGCCAGCACTACGTCTCTACAGACATCAGACACCCTGGCCCTCAGCCTAGTACCAGGAGCAGCTTTGTGGAGCTCGGCCCTACAAGCTTAGGTAGCCTTTGAAGTGCGAGAAGGACTGGCACTCTGTCAGTCTCAGTGGACTGGACTTTTTTGAAATTCGCTACTTTTTCTCCTTTGTCTCACCTTCTCTACTTATCTCTCCACTTCACCACACTCTGGTTCACTCTTCTGTTTGTTTCTAATCTCAAGGTGCTGCACAGGTTATGCAAAGATTAGAGCATGTTGTTTATTTTAATCAAATCCGGCAAAGATATGTAAACAAGCAGCACCTGTATTCATGCAACGCATCCACAGTCCTGGATGAATATAAAACAGCAGCCAGCTGGTTCACCGTTTGATCTGGCTCGTCTGTCCCATAACAAAGAGCAAGCGAGAGAGCGACCATCCCAGCTTTGTCTACTCAAACCCTACATTAATGAGATTCTCGCCAAAATACTGGTGTCAAGACTGACCTATGAGTGGTCATCTCTCTAGTTAAACTACAATGAAAAGGCTGTTTTTGTTCATACAGCGAGTCAGCGATCAGTATATCAACTTGTGAAATAACGATTTCTCTCTTTGAACCACAGTGGACACACCACCCTGACAGTGACTGGGACTAACCTGGACGTGGTGCAGGAACCGCGTGTCAGAGTCAAATATGACGGCCATGAATCTGTCAATGTGAGTGAGACAATATATGACACTCAACATTTAGGGACGTTGCTAACTCAAGCTGGTAGAAAATGGCCCAGTAAATCAGCTGATGATTTGCTGTGGGAGTAACAAGGTAGCGGTCAATTTGCTACTTTTTATTTTTCATTTTTTTAATGGAGCCCAAAAGCATTTTATTGTTTAACAAAAGGTACACATGATAACTCATGATACTTGTTTTAAACCCTTTATAATTTTGAGTGTCAGTATTGTAAAACCGGTCACACGGTTGGTGTAGTGGTTAGCACACAGACCTGGGTTCGAGCCCCGGTCGGAACAAGGGTCTTTCTGCATGAAGTTTGCATGTTCTCCCCATGTGTGCATGGGTTTTCTCCAGGTTTTCTGGCTTCCTCCCACAAAAACATGCAATATAGGGAATAAGGTAAATTGACCAAAGGTGTGAGAGTGAATGGTTGTTTGCCTCTATATGTGGCCCCGCGATGGACTGGCGAACTGTCACCCTATGTTAGCTGAGATTGGCACAGCATCCCCCACGACCCTCATGTGGAGGATAAAGTGGTAGAAAATGGATGGATGGAATATTAAAATCAGCCCTACCGGTGTCTGCAATGTTTTAAACCTCAACATCACAATCTGTTTTGAAAATGTTATTGGTGCTGCGACTGTAAAAACGAAGCCAAACATTAACAGAAAGGTTGGAAAGAGGTGCATTATACATTGATTAATTACATAATGAGATATAAAAAAAACATTGGCATGAAAAACAAAGACTTGGAACATGATATATGGTGCTGATTCTATTTTCCTCAGCTCCTTAGGCACATCACTTCAATGTGATTGATTGTTCCAAAGTGTTGAGGCCCCATTGGCAAAAGTCCAGTCATCGTTAGCCCCAAATTTTCCCACTTTTGGACCAGTCAGAGAATGACCTATTGGTGTAAGACTGCAAAAAAATGGTAAAAGTTTTTGTTTCAACCTTGTAAGAGCTCAAAATAAAAACTTTAAAAGTCAGATGACTCATAAAATAGACTTTATAGAGTACAGGCTGAGGTCAAGATAAAGTTAAATATGATTTGAAAGTGATAATAATCTATTTGAGCCATTTGATATGAAAATAGATGCTAGTCTAAAGGTCCAGGTGGAGGCCTCTCAAAGAAAAATAGGACAGGCGATATTAACTTCAAATGTGTTAAAAAAAATATCATTTTTTTTGTAGATAATGCTGTGTTTGAGAGGCATGCCCTCAGCTAGATAAATAGTGTTAATGATGCCAGCCAAAATATAAGCCTGTTAATTAAGAATGCTACTGGAAAACTGAGATTTAAAGGGATTAAAGATGAACTTTCACCCAAATCATCTGCTAAAAGAGGGTCACTGGTAAATTTAATGAGGGCACTCTTGTTATCTCACTTGTCTGGAAAACATAACTGGATCTCCTTAAAAAATGTTTTCAATCACAAAAGCAGTTAATTGACTTGAAACAACCTTCTGTGAAAGCTCAGATAAAGAAGTGAAGCTTAGAAATGTTCCCAAAATTGAAGAACTATATATGGGAGCAGCATAACTATACAGAGATTGAAAACCTGCTGTTGGGTATAGTTGTTGGTTATTATAATATTATTATTATAACAGACATATGACACCTGTAAGAAATGACCTATGTCTGGTCTGGGATTAAAAAAGATATTTTCAAAATAGCTTTCCCTGATTTCCCAAAAATTAGGTCAAAAACATGTACATACAGGACAAAACCCCTATCTCTGAGTGGGAGGATGAAAATATGGAAATATTAAAATCTGTAGAATAAGACGTTTCATAATAATTACATAATCACTTTATTTGCTCTGTTACTAATGCATTTGGGAGAAAACGTATGAAATGGTAAATTCCGCAAATAAAACAGTATACACCATGAAAGGTTTCCACAGTAGGCTCATGTGTTACGTGGTTGTGGGTATTTTATGAACAGACACACTTGATGTATTCCTCTCCAGGTGTGCAAAGTGCTGAACACGACCACTATCAGCTGCTTCGCTCCCTCGCTCAAGGCCGAGCACACCGCAGACCAGGAGACGATCAAACACGTGGACGAGATTGGCTTCGTCTTCAACAATGTCCAAGCTCTGCTCACGTACAACAACACAAGCTTTGTCTACTACCCCAACCCCTACCTGGAGCCCCTGAGTCTGTCTGGTGTTCTGGAGCAAAAACCTGGAGCTCCCATCATACTTAAGGTACAGTATGTCAGAGGAAATATGACCTGAAGCTGCCATTGTGTTATGTATTCTTTTTTATTTCCCTTCAGATAGATGGAGATAGAGGGAATCATTTCCAGCCACTAACTGTTTGACTATGCTGTGCATAAAATAAAGTATTTGTCACTTTTGTTTCATCCCAGTTATCCCACAGAAACAAATTTGCCAGGGTTCTTGAATGCATCTCATTAACTGCTCCTGTCAGCTCAACACCTTGCATTTATTTTGCTTTCTCTCATGCGCTGGGGTTACAATACCATTTTTCAAAAAAGCCAATCCCTATTTTTCATTACTCATTACATATTAATCTTCACATTCATGCAGTGGGTGCTTATTATGTACACATGTGCCACAGCAAGAAATTGATACTTTAGTTCATTTTGTCATAAAGAGCTCATTTAATATTGGTTTGTATCTTAAAAGAACCAACTGATTTCCTGCTAAATATGAATTAGTGCAGAACGCACCATAAAAACTTGCTGCTCCCCTTTTCTCTGAAGGTCGATTACAGTAATTATAGTTATGGCTCAAATGGCAAAATCCCTCCTGCTAATAGTATAATCAGCATAACTCACTCATAAATAAATTTATCAAAAATAATCCAAAATAATTTGGGACCAAGTCACACAGGGGTTAAAAACGAACTTAATTTTGCTTGAGAAGCAGCTCTGACCTGTTTTATTTTTAGAATTACACAGACTTCAGACAGCTAAAGTAACGTTCCTACAGTCTGAAGAGGATTGATCTGACATCTACATTTGCTTGTTAGTATCTCAATGTAGTCCTCTCCATCCTGTGTGCTGGCTCGGTATAGGTGGCCCACCAGAAATCCAAGCCATATATAGAGATCGAGTTCCCCAAATGAATTAATTTTGTGAATATTATCATTTTATGTCATAGTATAATATTTTTCTTACCTTTTTATGTAATATTAAAAGACACAGATGACGATTCTTGGCACACTATAAAAAAGACAATGTATAACGATTTAATATGTAATCGCTTCCTACATGCAACTACAGTTTCTGTTCTCGTTAACCATGTTACAGGGACGGAACCTGGTGCCATCAGCATCTGGTGGAGCCAGGCTGAATTACACAGTGTTGATTGGGGGCACACCTTGTTCTCTCACCGTGTCTGACACACAGTTACTCTGTGAACCACCAAACCTCACCGGGCAGCACAAAGTCCTGGTCAGTGTGAAGCCTTTTCTTCCTATTTGGTGGTTTTCTGCCTGTCTGTGCATTTGATTCACCGTCTGCAGGGATGTGGGTCATTGTCTGTCAGTAGGTCAGCGTTTGTCTGTACGTCACTGTGTTTGTGGGTCACTGACTGGCTTTCAGTTAGCCACAGTCTGTCTGTCATTGTCTGTCACTCATGGTCTAGTAGGTTCCCAATTACAGCACATTGCCTCACAGAATTATTCACAGCCACTCTTGCAAATAATGAGAAAAGAGCTGTAAAATAAAACAAAAGCTGGTGTGCCTGGAACTGGAGCAGCTCAGGGACGTCATCCAGACTGTATGTCCTTGTAGCTGCCAGTTAAGATCTTTAACAATATCGTTTTTTTAAATATTTTCAATGTTTTGAAAGTTTTCTTCCACATTATTATCCAGGTCCAAGTCGGAGGACTCCACATCTCCCCAGGAGAAGTTCACATCCGGTCCGACAGCCTGCTCACCCTCCCTGTCATCCTCAGCATCACAGCTGGAGGAGGGCTGCTCCTCATCATAGTCATCATAGTCTTACTGGCCTACAGGCGAAAGTCACAGGAGAACGATCTGACTTTGAAACGCCTGCAGATGCAGATGGACAATCTGGAGTCGCGAGTGGCTTTGGAATGCAAGGAGGGTGAGTGAGACTATTAGTAATGTTTTTAAGGAAATACTTTACGGTAAAAGAATTGTGATTTTGTTGTGATAAACTGGAAGGAAATATATATATATATATATATATAAAAAAATCTTTGTTCCAACATTTAAGGCTCTCCTCTTTTCATGTGCAGCCTTTGCAGAACTGCAGACAGACATCAATGAGTTAACCAGTGATCTAGACAGAGCTGGCATCCCCTACCTGGACTATCGAACTTATGCCATGAGGGTTCTCTTCCCTGGCATCGACGATCACCCTGTGCTCAGAGAGTTGGAGGTGAGGGATCGCTGAAGCACAGCTGCACTCCTTGAGTCCAGTTTCAACCATTTTATCTGACATCTTGATCTTCAGGCTCCATGTGTCCTCCAAAACTAAATTGATTTTGGCTTTTTGACGAGTGCTGTCAAACTGCTGTCAAACGGAGCAGTGTGAGCAAATGTCAATGTGCTCGATCTAGTTTGACATCTGTTTGTTAATGGTGTCCTCACCAGCCAAGGTCAGTGAGCAGGGTTTTTGCAGCTCCCCTCTCGCCTTAGTCTTTCAACAGACTCAAACTTTTCTAACACTTGACTACGTCATTTGACAAGTAAAACTTTTCCAAGATTTTCAACATGCCATTTGTCTATGCCTCTGCTGTGCCCACTTATTTTAATTACATCTGCCAAAGAGATATTTTTTTGGTGCCGTTTGTTTGCTAGTGTGTCTGTCTGTCTGAATTTTAGCTGGAGTATGCATGAATTTCAATTTCAAGAAAAAATGCAGGGACTTGAGATGTTATTGAGCTCAAGTCACTTATAAAAAGATCTGACTAACCTTTTTATCAAACTAACAGGACCTTCATATGTTACATTTCTGCTGCTGGGAGAAGCCTGCAGGAAACTGGTGATTCATGTGTGACATCCACCCTGACAGTGTTTTTCCTGTTGTCTACAACTGCTTTTTCTATTGCTGTTTTCTTTTGTTTTTCAAATCGTTTTTTTTTTTGTGTGCATTTATGTTGTCTGTTACTCTATCTAACGAGTGTGCATCTGTGTTTGCGGCATGATCCATTCAGGTGCCCGGGAGCGGACAAGCAAATGTGGAGAAGGCTTTGAAGCAGTTTGCTCAGCTGCTAAATAATAAGGTTTTCCTGCTGACTTTCATCCGGACACTGGAGCTGCAGCGCTCTTTCTCCATGCGCGACCGTGGCTATGTCGCCTCGCTCATCATGACTGCTCTGCAGGGACGGCTGGAATATGCTACCGACATCCTCAAACACCTGCTTTCCGACCTTATCGAACGCAATCTGGAGAGCAAGAACCATCCCAAACTACTACTCCGCAGGTTTGTTATGACTGAAAAATGTGATTATTCATTCATTAATTTTCAGCTCAGTTATGCTTTAAAAGAAGAAATACATTTTCCGTACTGCTGTTAGCTAACTTTACTTTTGACTAACTCCCTAGACCCATGTCTAGCTCAGTTATAGGAAAATAAAACCATTGAACGTATATTTAAATGTAGCTTCACTGTAGCTTTAAGCATGTTAAATTAAAGTATTACAAATGAATCTTTTAAGTTTTGATGGGAAATCGCACATCCAACCACACAAAGTTTGTCATCACTGGCCAGGTGACATGTTGGGAAATGCAGCAAAGATTTTTGGTTCAAACACGGCCTTGTGAATTGTCCAAAATATTAACTATTTATTTTAACTGTAGGGGTCTCCTTGTCACAAATTGGGTCAGGTCTGCTAAACGCTACTTATCGTTTGGCATAAATAACTCCTTTGTTTTTTTCCAGCCCAGATGCACCAATTTTGATGGATGAATAACTAGGCCAGCGACAGAAAGCCCACCTCTGTTCAGCTTTGTTTTGTGCAGTGGCATGAAACAGCCGTTACGAGACTGAGAAACAGGGTGCCTGAGCAGACAGGTGAAGGACAGGAGCAGTAAAAGTGACAGAGCCTGGGAGAGACTACTTGAGGAAGAGAAACTAATGGGGTAGAGTGAGTGCAGCGGCGGCAGGGCTGTTGTCAGTCTGACTTATCTTCTGTGTGCCACTCATGAATGATTCAGCTGTAGCTCACATTTCTTTACCCGTCACCTCTCATCTCCTCCCTTCTCTCGCCTCTTTCCTCCACCTCTGGTTATCTGCTGATTGTTTTCCCACTTCTTAGGCTAGCCTCGTGAATGTTTTAAGAGGCTTTTTATTTGGAAAACCAGGACTCTCAATCTGAAGCACACTAATTCAGTATAAGGACATGATAATAGAGTCAATATAGCCCAAAGTTGTTACATGCTATTTCTGCAAAAAATACCAAAACACTCAGAAAATGTAATGGGATGCTGTTGACAGTGGAGTCAGTAGAGGTTTAGGTTGGAAGCAAGGACGTAAAAGTAGGGTCAGAGAGACAGAGTGTTAGAGGTGACCTCATTTCTGCAGATTAAAAGATGCTTACGGTAAATTCAGTTTGACATCGATAACGTTACATGATTTTAGTTAAATCTCCCTGTCTGGACACATATTAATGTTCTTATTAAGTGCATTCACAGGAAAAAAAAAAAGACCGAGTGGGAGTGGACCTTTGAGTCGTGACCTAAACATGATGCACCTAATTACAAGAGTTTATATCAGATCCCATGTGAAATCTCCACGTCATGTTTTTTAGCTTCTCCAATAATGAAGAATCATTACTCCAGAGTACTCCAGCTCACTCTCTTGCTGACAAATCAGTGTGTGATTTGTTCTTGTCTTGCAGAACGGAGTCGGTGGCGGAGAAGATGCTGACAAATTGGTTTGCCTTCTTGCTCCACAAATTTCTCAAGGTAAAACAACAAACTTCCTCTCTCTTTAACGCTACAGGTGAAATACACTGACGATTCTAATGGTTTTGAAATGGATTGCTGTGTATATCTTTGTTTGTTCTTATTTATACATGTTTTATAGACATTGTGAAAGGATAATGGTGACCTGTCAGTTGGACATATCTTTAGCTTTGCATTCTAAAGAAGAGAAAGCTCCATTTCATTAGGGTTTTATGCGTCACACTTTAGTTCCTGCGTTATAATATATAATACAGATTTTCTCCCTTTCTTCCTTCCACTTCTTTCCTCTCCCCCACCTTTCACTATAATCACGGGCTTCCCTTCCAAAACAAAGGAGTGTGCCGGAGAGCCTCTCTTCATGCTGTTCTGTGCCATCAAACAGCAAATGGAGAAGGGACCGATAGACTCCATCACTGGAGAAGCACGTTATTCTCTCAGTGAGGACAAGCTCATCCGACAGCAGATTGAATACAAGACACTGGTGAGTAATAAAAGAAATAAGGTCCAAACATTTGTTCGTTTTCAGTTTTGAACATTTCTTGCCAAAGAGTAAAAAAAAACAAAAAAAAGGGAAAAAATGGGAGAAAAAAGGACAAAAAGGCCTCCAATTTGACCTCCATAACCATGTAACCATGAGAAATGGTTACATGGTTATGGAGGACAAACACCTCACGGGTGTCCGCGTCACTCCTAGTATAAACGGAACTGTCGTAATAGACACGCATGCAGAAATGTCACACAGCTCTCTACAGACACGGGACTTGAACATTTCCATTTAACATTTAAGCATTTAGCGGACGCTTTCATACAAAGCGACTAACAAGAGAGGAATAAGCGACATAGAAGAAGTCTTGGTGCAGAAGCAGATACTGCAGGGGAGGGGTAGAGTAAGTGCTAGGACAGAAGATGGGTTTTCAAGAGCTTTTTGAAGATAGACAGGGACGCCCCTGTTCTGTTAGTGTGGAACGACACATGAAAACACATGACTTGGAGAGTATGACACAGCCATTAGCCATGAGCTTTACAACAATTATACTCTCTAATATACAGTAGACACAAGTATATGACCTCCCCCCCCTCACTTTAATATAATAGATTTCTTTTTTCTGTGCATTTTCTCATTAGAGGAATTTGAGATTCAGTGTTTTGGTCCCGTTGGCATGTTGTTGCGGTGGTTAGCACTGGTGCTCAACAACAAGAAGGAAGGTTCTTGGTCCAAGTCCAAGTTTGTCTGTGAGAGTTTAATCTGGGTACTCCAGCTTCCTAGGATCAGCAGGATGGATGGATGGATGTTGGCCCTTTTCTGACAAACATTGTCAACGATTGTGCCTTTCTAGCTGGTCACAATGAAATCAAATTGATAACATAATGAATGCATCACATTACGTACATGTTTCAGGGAGAAAGGCTCTGAGTCACTCTGAATCCCTTCAGCAGATTGCAGAGCTTCATATCAACAGAATGCCAGACCACTATTCTTTCTCCTTGTCTAAAGCATTTTAGCCAAAGAAAGAGCTGTCTTTGAAGGTTAAACCATAAACTCACCTTCACTTAGATGCTCTGACCTGCTTTCTGCCACTTCAGAGTGTTACTTGCTGCTGTTTCCAAGCAGATCTTGTAAAATCATAATCCCGACATTCACATTGTAAACAGGAGATACCAGAGATTTAAAAAAAGGTAATAGATGTAAATATGATGGTGGAATGTTCTTGTAGGCTCGTCTTGTGAACACTGCAACAGCTGCACTTGAACACAGCGTATTTATATGCAGGGTTTGGCATTTCCTGTGGTACTCAAATGCCATGACGGGACATTTGCACTCTAAATCCCCTGGTAGCTTACGAATCAGAATGTTGAATATTGAACCTTAAAACCAAAGAAACAAAATTGGAGCAAACCTCTGAAGAAGAAGAATACCTGATCGTAACAACTGAAGAATTTAAAATGTTTCACAAGAGGTCAGAGTTCCTCCATTGGGCCATCAGGATAACTTGGCAGAGTCAGCCACACAACAGGATGACACCTCTCTGATCACCACGTCAATTTAATCCCCTTCATCCCTCCACAATTTGGTGAGGAGGAGGTAATGAACGGGCTTTCCTAGCAAGTAACACCTTTCTCTCCGTCTCTTCCTCTGACTTCCATCCCCTGCATCCCCAGACGCTGAGTTGTGTGAACCCAGACAACGAGAACAGCCCAGAAATCCCTGTGAAGGTGCTCAACTGTGACACCATCACCCAGGTCAAGGAGAAGATCCTGGATGCGGTGTACAAAAACATGCCATACTCACAGCGACCGCGAGCCGCCGACATGGATCTAGGTGAGACCTCATTCATATCCTGTGCACAACTACTTGTTTAATTCTACCTACTTGTGGGTATTCTTCTACACAGTGAAAACAGAGTGGACATTTGCCTTTGCACATGAGCTGTTGGAAGAATGACAGAAAGGACAAATGTACCCGAGAGCGTATCCTCGGCACGATCACAGACTCAACGTGATTTAATAAAACAGACCCCTCCCCCCACTTGTTTACGCCCCTAATCAGAGCAACACCCTCTAATGCTGATATTAAACCTCACTGACAGCGCTGTCAGTGAGCCTATATTCAGGTTTTCAACCAGTACTGAGTGACTTGGTACACACACCCAGCTGTACCTTCACAAACAAGAAAATAAGATACCTTTTAAGTAGTGGCTGCTTCTGTTTTGGGGTTTGTATAGTTTTATACCTTGAGGGGCATTAAAAGGTTAGGGATCTGGAGACGATCGTCTTCTCGGTGTTGCTGTGGGCACCTTATATCCTGTGAAGACACTGTCATTTGTGGGTTGTTCACTGAGTCACTTTAATTGTCAAGCACAAGTGCACGCAGGCGACTTAATGACATTTTGGCTGCTACACTTGACATCTCACAGAATTTCAAAGATAAAAGAGCAGCCAAAAAAAAAAAAAGCAGCACAAAGGCACAGTGCAAGAGTGACTGCAGACAACAGACGATATGTAACTGTCAGACCGTTGACTCACAAACAAAGTGTCACACATTCACTATTAATATTATTTCCCCGCAGAGTGGCGGCAGGGCAGAACTGCCCGTGTGGTCCTGCAGGACGAGGACATCACCACCAAGATTGAGAGCGACTGGAAGAGACTCAACACGCTTATGCACTACCAGGTGTGTTAAAAATCATTTAAACAACTACCACATTCACTTTTACTCTGCAGATTAGCTTTAATAATTAATTGATAGGGGTGGGAATCACGGGGTACCTCACGATACAATACTATACGCGATACACGGTCTGCGATACCAAACAGTCAATATACTGCAAGGCAATTATATAGCGATACATTCAAGATTCAAGATCCTTTATTTGTCATTTCACATGATATTTGTTAAAATACTCACATTGAAGCAAAACTATGTTTCTCGCCAGCTTCTGACAAGACCGCGATGTCTTTGTAACTGAAGAAGACAAAACGTCCGTGAAAAGTTCAAAGTGCAGGATCTCTCTGTTTATTCACAACATAGAGAACAAAGTGCATTAAGTCTAGGTATTGAACGTGGATGGGGGCATCACTTAACGTAGCTTTCTCCCGCTGTAAACTCCCTCTTCTTCAGCCAGGTAACTTCCGCCCCAAGTTCCCATCATTTATTTGAGCAGCAAAGATGAAACTGTCACTGGGACTGTTTACTTTAGATCGCCTTCATTTATTAATTAAAATATTGATATTTGCCCTGGCCTAACGATTACCTTATTGCACAAGAAAGGATGACGATATATCACCACGCCGATATTTTGACCCACCCCCCATTAATTGATCTGCTCAAATATTGAACATCATCATCATTAAACATATAATCATATGTAAACTGCTTATTTTGTCCAATAATTTTGGATTTATTTTGCATATAGTTGTAATAAAAGATCAAAAACTTCAAAAAAATTTAATCTGAGCTCTATTCTATACCAAGTACAAAAAGACCATGGTACTCATTCACCTGTAAACCCTACATCTTTTTCAACCGGTTTGAAAAATGGCGATTATCCATTTGCTAAAGGGCGTTGAGAGCAGTGACTGCTGATGAAGGACAGAGCATGACTCATTCATATTCATCTCACTCACCTCACCCCCGCCAACATTCTCTTTCTTCAAACTTCCAGGCACAAGTATACGCTTAGTCACTGAAAATGCACTTGAGTGCTTGTGTCTTTTACATCTGTTTCTCAGCTCATGAATAGAACATCACAGGTCACTGACCTCACAGTCTGACATTGTTTTGTCAGCCGCGATTTTCTCACCAATCAAAACATTCTGGAAACTTGTGCAAACGAAGAGAGAGAGAAAGAAAAATGCTGGCAATCGACATTTTCAGCGCTTAAAGCAGAGTTTGACGTGAGAGGGATGTAGTGCACGTGCTTGAAAATGTCAAGGAGATGAACAGCCCTGCTCTTTCACATTTAGATATATGTGGAATCGTTACATGGGTTTCTGCACCGGATTTGTATTAGCTACATTTGAGAATGTAAGCGTGAACATCTTCATGCTGAAGTATCGTCTGCCAAGCAGTAAACCAACAGTGTTTACCTGGAGCTAATGCATCGACAAAGTGTGGTAAACCTGGACACCGGTTATTCAAAACATTTAATTGTAAGCAAACTACACGTGATCCCGACACACTTATTCCACTTTATCTACCACTTATAGCAAAACAAAGTTACAGTCATTTAAATAATCAACTCCTCTCTCATTGGCAGCAGGGGAGTTTACCCTTCTTTATTTTAAGTCATGTTCATCGTCGCAAAAATGTGCCGTATACTCGGGACACGGGAATCACACAACAGAAGAATGCCCCACAATGCAAAAGTGGCTACTCAGTGATATGTCTTTCACTTCAGCCCTTCTGTCAGACTCAGTGCTTAGAGAAAGATTTTAGATTGGGGCTTGGACGGTGCGCCGGGAGAAAGATGCAATATCAGCATCTATAATGGCAAAATTAAGAAGAAGAAGAGGAGGAAGAAATAGCTGTGTTCCCGCATTTGCCACGTCAGTCAGTGCCAGAGCCGATAAAATCCTGTGTCTGCTGCAGCGCTATTTGTTTTCCGGGAGTGAATGGCCATTGTTTCCTTTCCCATAAAAGCCAGATGTTAGTGAATGTTAATGGTGTAAATGGAAATGTTGAGTTTTAATGAGATTAATCGACACTGAAACTAAAATATGAATTGATTTAATTACGTGGGAATTGTTTCTGTTAGTACAAAAGTTCTGCCCTGTGGTAAACCGAGTTTTGATTCACACAACTGTATTTCTGTATTTCTATCTAGCTGATTGTTCAAACTTGAACTAAGGGCCAAGCCATACACACATTTATTGTACATCTAATGACTCAATGACTTGAACCTTTTTTTCCCCATCATGTTTTCACAAATACCTGGTCCTTGGATTTCAATGTCATGCTTTTCTTTTTAATTCTAGTCATGCTATCATTTCAACTATACCCATTCATTCCTTCATTCAAAAACAAACAAAGAAAGATAGCAGCGTGTACCTTTTTCTCCCAGGTATCTGAACGCTGCGTCGTGGCCTTGGTGCCCAAACAGATGTCCTCTTTCAACATCCCCTCATCAGCCAGCTTCCCTCGCAGCATCAGCAGATACGGTCGGTACTGTTTAAGAAACGCACATGCTTAATATTCATCCGACATAACAGCAGTGTTGCACCATCTGCTGTTGTCACTCACAAGGCCATTGTAAGAAACTAAACGTGGGAAAAAAAACCAGCGCCAACGGTCTATACCTTTATGTACGTCTGCACAAGCAGATCAAACATGTATTATTTGAAAACATTCACTAGGTGGTGTACTGTATGTTTACAGGTTACTGAATGATTTAGACACACTACTGACATAGCATGTCATTTTAGTGAACTGAAACTCACTTTGAGTTTTCACACCGTTGTTTATATCACACAGGAACACAAGGAGAGGAGAAAAACGAGGTCCATGGTAGATAGCATGCCTTTAGTGACTGCATGTCTGTGTCATTGCTATGACAACCAGAGAAATAAGGACACAATTACACATGGCCAAAGTGCCCACTTGAAGAGTACTAAGAGACAGTCCTCTGCTGACATTATTGATTATCAGATGAAAAGTGTTCTATTTAGGACATTTCGGAAAAGACGTATTTCTCTATTCAATCTCAAAAAAATTGGCCGTCTAGGTGTGGATGTGCCCTTCCGTTCCACCCCGACCAGTCCCGACAGCCCACACTCTCGTGTGCCCATGTTGACTCCAGACCTGGAGAGTGGCGTTAAGGTCTGGCACTTGGTTAAGAATCACGACCACGGGGACCAGAAAGAGGGAGAACGTGGAAGCAAAATGGTGTCTGAGATCTACCTGACCAGGCTACTATCAACAAAGGTACGCTGTGTTACATGCAAAAAAAACAGTTCCGGGTACTTTTGGAATACACAAACAATATGTGAAAAACTTTGAGTCTAAAGTCCAGATGCTGCTTTTACAGGGCACACTGCAGAAGTTTGTGGATGACTTGTTTGAGACCCTGTTCAGCACAGTGTGTCGGGGCACCGCCCTGCCCCTTGCTATCAAATACATGTTCGACTTTCTGGATGAGCAGGCGGACAGACACGGCATCCACGACATGGATGTTCGCCACACGTGGAAGAGCAACTGGTGAGAAAGATTTCTGAAGTTATATGCTGAGAAAAGAGCCCGTTTGCATTGACTTCCAATGGAGTGAAACATTTGCTTTACTTTTGATTTTCAGTGGAACACTCACTGCTCTGCCCTCAGTTCACATTAATCCACTAATAAGGCCATGGATATGCTTGGCTGCACTCTGATGTCTGTTTAGTTCTACATCTTTCAAGAAACTGTGCACCCTCCTTTTAAATCCTCATCTTGAACATTCATTTATTGATCTATGTGCCATTTTAATAAACAATATCTTATTCTTTTTATCACATTAGCATAAACACATTTGCTGGGCTTTGTTATATCGTCTATCGTTGCATGTTGTTCAAGCTACTCCTGTATTTAAAATGTAATCATAAAATAGACAATTCTAGCGATGCCTTAAACATTTCTTTTTCTTCCTCCACCAACATGTGCAGTCTGCCGCTGCGTTTTTGGGTAAACATGATCAAGAATCCTCAGTTTGTGTTCGACATTCACAAGAGCAGCATCACGGACGCGTGTCTGTCTGTGGTGGCCCAGACCTTTATGGACTCATGCTCAACATCTGAGCACCGTCTGGGAAAAGACTCTCCCTCCACCAAACTCCTCTATGCCAAGGATATACCACATTACAAAAGCTGGGTCGAGAGGTGTGTATATGTGTGTGTGTGTGTGTGTGTGTGTGCAGACATGTGAAGACAGACTGTCTCTTGGGTTTCAATTAACTTAGGATCAGGACATTCATGCTAAAATGTGAATGATCGCTTCAATCCCCTGTTACTAGAGGTTGTCAGCTGTTGTACTGTGTTGTGTCTTCAATAGGAACATCATTTAAGTTCTGTATATTGATGTAATATTTATAGATTTATATGAAAATCAAATGTCAAATTTGGAAAATATTTCTTAACTACCGTTTGTCTGTTCATAAATTAGTTTAAGAACCAATATTAACTTCTTCAACTTTCACTCAGGAGCAAAGAAAATTGTCTGACTTATCTGACATTCATTATGACTAACTACAATCATTAGGATTTGACTGTTTAAGTTTTTATAAGTTTATGCGCCAGACATATTTTATCACTGCCATGCTACTCTCACAGACTTGCCATGTGGTGTACTTTGGTGCAAGTGTGTTATATTTATATAACATGTGGCCAAGTGAAGGTCTTAATAAATACTGTGGTATCAGTATGTGCCTTAATCAAGAAAACACCATTGTACAGGTATGTTTTTAAAGGCACCTGGTCCAATCAGTGAAACATTTCCAAATCTACCTCTGTAATTGCAATTTGTGGTATGTATGCGGTATAGCTTTAAAAATGAATAGAGCATTGCCACATGAGGGGCCCTCAAAAATATTTGCTGATACTGTAATGGAATCATTGTTTACATTTACTGTATGTATTGTATTTTTTTAATAGGTATAGAACATAAAACAATAAGAATAGAACGATCAAATTGCAGCTTTTGTGTTTTGCATACTGCCGTCTTTCATATGACAATTTGGATTTGGGAAAAAAAACAATGAACTGTTCACCCCGACTTCCTGCTGAAACGTCTCGGATTTTTTGTCAGCCTTTAACGTCTGATATTCTTTGACTTTTCACATCAACAGACTGAAATCAAGTGCAGAGAGAAGCTCTGCTGTGCTCGATTGTGCCCTCGACGCTCACTCTGTGTCTGTGTGTGTGTGTGTGTGTGTGTGTGTGTGTGCGTGCGTGTCCTCTCAGGTACTATGCTGACATCAACCGCCTGCCTGCCATCAGTGATCAGGATATGAATGCCTATCTGGCTGAACAGGCTCGCCTTCACTCCAGTGAGTTCAATGTGCTCAGTGCTCTCCATGAGATCTACGCTTATGTCAGCAAGTACAGCCAAGAGGTAAGGCCCCGTCAAACACACTGCATCATGGAAATGTGCTGTAGAGCGTCTTCTGCTGCGTTTAGCCCGCAAGAAATTTGCATTTTGTTTGTAATACATTTTATAGCAGCTATAACCGGTTCTTTGCTGCTACGATGAATAAATGAATTGTGTGTTATGTAAATAATGTGTCACACATAGTGATAAAGTCACCAAGAACTATTGTTCTACCGTGCAGTTCACCACAGCTCATTGCATTTTAATATCGCTCTCCTTATTGCTTTGGATTCACTCCTCACGGCGCTATTTTTACACAGCGAATTTTACTGCTCGTACTGTATATGGTGTCATTTACAGCCACAGCAGGCAGCTGTTTTTAGGGAAAAAGCCTGAGTCAAGGTCTGCCTGCACAACACCACACAGAAGCCAGACAATGTTAAAGCTAATATTTGTGTTATTAAATTGGCTTGAATTCAGATAGTGGTGGAGTTTGAGCTAAAGGGAAAGAAAGTATTGGACACAAACACACCTGAATAGTGTTGCTCTGTATGTGTTGGATGGTCACACAGCAAAGGCAGTAGCAACACCCTCATCATTCATCATCGTTACTCTTTTAAGTTATTCATTTACAGTAAGCGGAAGCAATTGCGACTGCATTAGGTGGCTGAAATATAAACCAATAATCCAGGTTTATACAGTATATAGGGCTGACCATGTTGATTATTTTCACAGCTGATTGATTTATATAAAAAAGCCTAATGTGGCTTTATCTTTTTGCTTTTAATTTCTGAATTAAAGTTAATGTGCAGCGGTGATTTTGAAACTAAACTATGGATGACTTGATGCCACTTTTTTATCACGTGAAGGTGGTGGTGGACATTAGGGCTGCAACTAACTAACAATTATTTTCACAATCGATTAATCTGTTGATTAGTTTCTCGATTAATTGAGTACGGACTACTGGTCCGTAAAATGCCAGAAAATGTTGAAAAAGGTTGAAATGATGATATTCTTGAATGTCATATTTTGTCCACAATCCAAAATGATTCTGTTTTAATGAGTTATTTGTCAAATAGAGCAAAGACAACAGAAAATATTCACGTTTAAGAAGCTGAAAAATTAGGAGGCTTGTTTTAATTATTGAAAAAACACTTAATCCGTTTCCTTGATTAATCGATTAATCGTTGCAGCCCTAGTGGACATACCTCTTTAAAGCATGTTGCCTAGGTTTGGTGAAGCATTTACACCATTATGTAGGATTTACGGAATATATCGCATTTTATTTTTATAATATATGACCAAGTGGTTTTGGCCAGTATTGAGTATTGTATCCGCTTATCTGTAAATGAAAACTTTATCAAATGAGGTAAAAATGTGTCGCAGCACAGTCTTTGTATTTTCTCATCAAAATAGAAAACAGCAGTAGAAGCCGTTGGTTTATGTAGGGCTGCTGTGCGTTTGTTTGATTTACAGTCTGTGTGTGCACACTCTGACCAATAACACGCATCATGCTCTTATCCCCGCGTGTGTTTGTTTAGATCACTGAGGCACTGGAGCAAGATGAACAGGCCCAGAAGCAAAAGTTGGCATATAAAGTGGAGCAGATCATCGCAGTCATGTCTACCGAGAGCTGAGAACAGACACACACACACACACACACACACACACACACACACACACACACTATAAACCCTTTCACCAAAACGGGCACTCATGCACATATACAATCACTCATAAACAGAAATACTGATGTACACATTATGGACCTTCTGCATAACCAAACAATGCATACACAAAGAAAGACATACAGTGCAAACGCACACCTGCAAATGTACATACACAAGCCATAGCCCACATCAAAGAGCAGATTGTCCCAAAGCATGACTTTTACATCAGTGTCATTGGCAAACATCCAGCTCCTACAACGCTCATATGAAGAGGGGGAGAAAGAGGATTTGAGCCATCGTGGTCGTTGAATTTGCTGCCAATTGTTTTCCGCTGGGTAATGGTTTTTTTTTCTTTGTAGTTGGTGCTTACACTAAATGTCATAAAACAGCACTTGATAAAGAACAATTCAACTTAAAAAGTCACTGGAGGAGCTCAGCAAAGGCGGGAACCAATTTATAGACAGAACATGTGGTGGGAGCAAGTACTTTTTATATGTCAAAGATGACGGACTACATATCAGAGGCTTGAAGTGAGCCACTGGGAGCCGAAATGTTAAATTATTTATTGTTAAGCCTTTTCCTATTGCCTTTTAAAGGCTTTAAAAAAAGAAGAGATATAGCTACAGACTCACTGCTTTAAGTTATTTTTGTTTAAAGCTAGGATTGGTACAATACCAGACTACACTTTGGGAAAAAAAAAACTTAAAACCAATGTATTCCATCACCTCCTGTCTGCTATCTGATCAAATCTCTGTTCCCAAAGCACTGGAAGTTGTAAGCTGTAAATTGTGGCTGTGTTTTGTTTTTTTTCCCCGTCATTTTCCTCCAGCTTAATGTGAAGGCTCTGGTCAGATGCAGAGAGAACACAGTGAAGGACAGGTACACCAGCTAATCATTCCAGCCAGTCTGAAAGAAACGACAGGTTGTGTTTATCGGAGTGGCGACAGGGCTACAGACACCAGCTTTTACTTTCATTAAGAGACAGGCATCAGTACATGCAGAGGATTTAAACACTAAAGATGAAAAGTGTCTTGGAAACAAATGACCAATCCTAGTTTTTTTGTTTGTTTGTTTGTTTTTCATCGTCATTTACAAGGTGAGGCTTTAATACTCCAAAACCAAAAAGGTACTGATTTGAAACTGAAGTATAGTATGTAGATATATTTCCTGTTCCACTCCCTGGCTTAATTGTGCCAAATATATCCCATGATTCATTAATGTTGAACACTCTTGTAGAAGCTATTAATAGAATATGTCATTGTGCGGAAAAGATTCCATTTAAGATAGGGACTTTTGTTAAGTGATGATGAAGAGACCACTAATTCAGCCATTCAAAGATAAGTGGAGGCCCAATTGATCTGTGACAGGAAGCATGATTAATGACGCTACAAGCCCGATCGAGGACGAGATTAGCCGAACCCTTGCCAGTGGCACCGCTACCCCATCCTCCACATTTCAACAGTCACTGTTTACATCGAGCATTATACTTGAAATGCCCCGAGTGTACGAGATATTAAGAATATTCTACACAGATGAAGTTAGGAGAGAGCTCAGATGCCTTATTGACTGTCCTCACTAAATCTGGAAATGAACCCTGGAGATCTTGAGATGCATTCTTTATAGTCTGTACACAGAGTGCACGTGTGATTAATGATATGTGTTTGGGTCAGCAGTCGGTCCCTGTAAAGTTTATTCATTAAATGTCTGTTTGCTTCATCGTGCTGTTTTTGCCTTACACCCCGACTATGTTCATGCTCCAGTAAATAACTCACACGTTTTCCTTTAAGTGGGTATTTGACCTCACTGCCTGTTGTCTCCTCGCTGCTGTATTTATATATAGTGCCATATCTAAACTCTAATGTAGTTACCATTTCAAAATGTCTGTCCAAGGCATCACGATCTTTCAGGGTTTTGGCTTCAAATGTTTCATATTAATCTAAAGGAACAAGATAAAACAACAAATGCATTTCCCTGTTAAGTGTTGAAAACAACGGCGAGAGCTCATCTGTTTCATGTGTAGTTCAATTATGCTAATTTATAAATGTGTCGTGCAATAAACCGTCAGGCATTTAAACTGTAATGTTTTTTAAATGATATATTGTATAAATACTGTACATAGAAAACAATTACTATTTTGCAAGCAAAAAACTTCACTTTGTACTGTTGTAATACATTAAATGCGCAGCTGATGAAAATTGATTTTTGACTGGTTTCTGTTTTGCGTGATGAAACAACAATGAACCTGTTTTTTTTCTGTATTTTAAGACGAGCTGAATTCTAAAGTGAAACTCTGGTGTGCGACAGCAAGGATAAACCAATGTGTAACTGGTTATTAAAAGGATCATCAACTCTTCTGGTAACTGATTAATCGTTTGAGCATATTTAATTAAGAATAAAACAAGACACTTTGACATTTTTCACCCTTAATGGACCAAACAACTCATCAGAAAATATCCAACGCATTAATCAATCATGAAAATAATCATTAGTTGCAGCCTACTCTGCAGAGTGCGTTTTGAATTTAAACATTTTATTTTACCGCGTTATACATCCGTTTGTCAAAAGAGTAATTATATGACTGATTAAATGTGCAGTTCCTGTTTTGTATTTCACAGACACAAAGCTGCGGCCTTTAAAGGTGAGGTGATTCTACCCACATGTAACTGGGTAATCTATTGTAATTATGTTAGTGAACCACTTGCATAGTAATTTAATTGTTGAGCGTTTCATGGGAAGACTCTAAAAGCAAGATGAAGTCAGACATGAAATCCCAGGGGCACGTCCATTGTTCCAATTTTGTACTTAAAAAGGGGTAGAGGATTGTTTGCCCCATGCACAAATCATGTTAGCCCTGCACTAAAAAACAAAACTGTTCCAGTGTACGACCAGAAAGATGGTTACGTGAATATACATTTTATACATGTAATGTTTTTACCCATTAGGTAGTGCACCTTATATATAAATACAGTATATAGATACTGCAGTTTGCACATCAATCGGTTATTCCAATAACACATAATCTTTTCCCAATCAACAAATATAAATACAAAAAATTGAATATAAATCTATACTCTACTTTTTTAATTCACCAATGCCCTCTTCAAAAGGTGTTACAAGAGATATTGAAACATCAGCTCATTAAGTCTTTAGGTTTAGTGAAGTGAAATTACTGTGAAGAATGGAATAATTACACACTAGCTATGCAGGAAGAGAGGTTATATATCGACGGCCTTTTTACCTAAAGTCAAGTGCTATGGCACAAATCAATGTACAGTATGGACAATGAGTTGTGTGCCATTCAGAATGTGGGGAAATGACTGAATGTGTGTGTAAAATATAGTTTTCACTTTGACTATGTATTCCTTGCTGCTTACCTCAGGAAAAAACCAAGGCACAGCCCACAATCAATAAATAAACACCTTGTCAACGGTTGAGAAATGTCCTCAAGAAAACGAGTGCATTTGAATTGTATTAAATACACAATACTGTACAACCTCAGCAACGCGCTCAGAGAGAAGCGCCTGCTCTGCTGTCACTGTGACAGCATTTGGAATGGCATGTGAGCAGCATGCAGGAGGCTCCAGAGCACTTGCCATAAGGAGCAAGAATATATAATTCATGTTTACCCCTGGGGGCTGTGGGCAAGCAGAGCAGGAGGGAGACGGGGAGGAGAAAATCGAGGGCTGCATGAGCATCCAGGCCTCTCAACGCATACCTGTCAGATCCAGGTGTGGGTGTCATTAGTGCATATGGCTCCTCTGTACACCTGCCATGCTATAACCCTCTGTCTTTCCTCACCTTTCTCTTTACTCGTCAGAGTTAGAGTCACACACCCCCCCCAAAAAAAAAATGAGGCATCCACTCTTGATAGACTATGAAGTTGGATGGCACCAGACAGGTTTATGACTCCAGTACAGCCATTAGAAACTCATTATTCTTCTATCAGTCCCAGACAGTTATCAAAATAATTAATCTTGCTCTGTACCATCGCTGATGTGTCAACATTTTATACTGCACGTGCCAGAGAGTCAAATAACACAGGCAATGCTGAAAAGAAAAAAAAATCACTGGGTGAACACTGCCAGGAATAAGTGCTGTTCAGTGTCTCCTGCTGCCCAGAATATTTGATTCAGGGGAAAATGGCAGTTACACACTGACTGCAGACCTTGAAGAATTATTCAAACCGTAGCTCCAACTGTGGAATGAGGGACAAATGGGAAAGGCCTGAGACTTCCTATGTAGGCTACCCTGAACAGACCAAGAGAGACTGTAATCCACGGCAAAAGCTCTGCTTCACTGTGGATCAGCACGCAGCGCGTGGAGTCAGTCGTTAACCAATGTTTGATATCATATTTGTCATATCATCGCATGGCTTTAATCCAATATATTCAAGAACTATTGAGTAAAAGCTCTATATTGTGTGAATCCTTTGGCAGTTTTTTCAGTAAAGGTTGTACTGGCGTTACTGATCAATCAATTTTCAGGATAATGTAAATCAAATGATCTCAGAGAGAAAGAGAATGACACTTTTACATCTCACTTCTTATCCCATGATGGGAGACAATCACAGGGCAGATTAGAGAGAGCATGGTCACTCCTATTGACTGCTCTACTTAAAACTATACATGTCCTTTATGGGGCAAGGACAACACTCCAGCAACAACTACCTACGCTGCAAAGAGGCAATTAAATGTGTGTCAATATAGAGTGTTTCAGCGTCGAGTCATCTGTTGTGTATAAAAGGAGTACAACTGTTGGAGCTTATGTGTTTAAAGGAGCTCAGTGCAGACAGTTGTGAGCCCAAAACATTAGTATTTTAATGTGCCGCAGATGAAACTCCAACAGCCAACTGTTTTTCTACTGATTCATTCAAGTACAGCTTTAAGCCCGCTGATCTTTATTCATCTTTGTTCATTTCATCTTCTCTTTACCTAAGCTAATAATGCACTTACAATTAGAATAATTTGTTGCATCTACAAAACGTGGTTAAAAAAAAACGTTAACCCATGGATTTAATAACCGGCCGAGCTCCGTATCTCTCTAATGACTTCCGATAGATACAAAGAAGTCCGTCTCTTGATAAACTTTGTTCTGAGTCATCCTCCCACTCTACATCACTGTTGGTATGACGTTCGCAGGCTGGTGTCCTTTGTGCTGCTCACGCTCCCTTTTTTCTTTTTCAAAACCATTTCGTCATTTTTTTGTCCGGTATATAATTAAATATCTCTCTGGCAAATGTGCAAATGCAGACAGATTCTTTTCTGAAGGCTGAAGTTGCACTAAGCGCACGTTTTATGAACCAAAGTACAAATGACCTGCTGACCTGCTTCATTTGTTTGACAGAGGATTTGCCAACACCTGATTGAGGAGTGTAAAAATATTTTCAATTTTGAAACCAGCAAGCTAGAAAACATCATTAGATGGTAGCTCAGTAGTAGAGTGAGTTTCAACTAGAAGGTTGACTTGATGTGCCGATGTGTCCTTGGGCAAGACACTTACTGTGCGTTGCTCCCGGTTATGAAAGAAGTGTAATAGACAAATGCGCTGTATGAATGGGTGAATAGCAAAACTGTAGTGTAAAGCAGCTTCGAGTGGTCATCAAGATCAGAAAATTCATCCATCCATCGTCTACCACCTTATCCTTCTCATGCTGATCCCAGCTGACATAGGGTGAAAGGTGGGGTACACCCTGGAGAGCCAACATATAGAGACAAACAGCACTACAATACATAAACAATATATTAGCATAATATAAAATGTACACATATATCTGACGAGAGCTTATACACATGAGAGAGGTGTTGGCTAATGTCAGTAAATGTTTGCAGCTGTATTGTGAGTTGTTTTGCATGTTAACTGCACACAGAAAACAGTTCTTTCTTTGGCAGGACCTTTTTATATAACTCCACAGATGGTTTTCCTTATGGGTTATGGTTCTTTTTAAGTGGGAGGAAAAACCCAGCAACCACCGTCAGTGTACATCGATACAAATGTGTCACACTTGGATTTTTTTTTTAACTCTCTCCGAAGCGCAGTCACCCACCGCCACACCATCAAGCATCACATTCTTTTAAGCACTGCTAGAAATGCAGCTTTGAGGTCTGCGAGCATCACTCTGCTGTCGCTATAATTTCATTCATACCGCATTATCACAGAGCGCGCAATAAAACAGGCACTGGTGTTTGTTCTCGCCAAGGACAAATGACAGCTGTCCAAGTGAAGAAAGAGTAATACCTCATGTACGGAACAAATATTAAATGGACACAGCTGAGCACCTTGTTTCAGGAGTTACGGAATGAGTTATTCCATGATGGCATTTTACGTCATCCATTTGCAGTAGTAATTTTGCCTACTAGACATTACATAGGCACTTACATATTAGGCTTTATAGCTACAACTGCCTTAATTGCTCATTCATTTAAAAACTGCCGTCATTAAATGCACACAGGTGGAACATTTTAGTTCAGTTCAACCAAAATGTACAGTATGCAGCAATAAATGACATGTTTCATGATCTACTGAAGCCACTCTGGACTGAATACCAATGTAGTAGTGCCATCTTCTGGCCAAAGTCATTACAACAGCACATTTAAACTGGCTGACCGAGACAGAAAGAGTGTGATGGCAAACTTGTACTATAGAGACAGAGATCATGTTAGAATCTGTGATGTAAGAAGAGGACAAAGGGTATCTGTTTCACGGCCGCTGCCTCAGGGTGTTCCCTCTCTCTCTGTCCATGTGTGTGTGTGTGTGTGTGTGTGTGTGTGTTAAACTTCTCCATGGCATGACTATAACCTAACCCACACATGGACGTCCCTGATGCCACACATTCCGTCTATGGAAGAAGGGACCTCATCAATCCAGCCCGTTTTTTTTTTCTACATTTACTCCTTCCCGCCTTACATCTCCGACTCTGCTGCTTGGCCCAGCTCACAGAGAGGCAACGGTCAACATTTGCTGCAGTTTGAAATTAAATCCCCTCCCACCGTTTCTCCTCCCCCTACTCTCACACCTACCTTGAAAGTCCCTCCCTTTCTGCTTCTCTTGCACTCGTGAATCAAGACATGCTCTCTCTACTGCTGGCCATCTGTAAACTCTGTGGGATTTATTACGATTCCCGTTTTCAAAGCTCCATAAAATGTGCAATGTGTCTGTGTCTCTCTAAATTAAAATCTGTAGTTCAACAACAACCTAAAGAAATGTCCTTGCCACTGATTTAACTGATTTAAATTGTTAACTATGAATGTAGTATATCACAGAAACTCTCTTCCCACAAATGGACTGTCACATTAGGAGAGTCACTGCTCAGTACTCTTCATTCTGCTGTTACAAATAATCCGTGAATGGTACAATCTTGTTTTCAGGCAGAATAAATATTGCTTACACTGCTGCTAGCACAATTATATTTTGAAGATTTACATTTTAAATAAAGCCTTAGAGGCAAAACTCCATAATTTGATGTGTGGAAATTTAAAGAGAAGGATAAATCTTCTCCTTGCACGTTAGAAGCAAGTAAAGTTGTGTTAGAAACCTCATCTGTTTCAAGAATATCATCCATGACATGTTCTGCTAATAAGCTTTAGTTTCTCAAGGGGAACTGCACTTGAAAGTAAACAGCTGAACTTCAGTGATCATATCAACAGTTGAGACTTTTATTACCACAAAGTAAGACTTATTGGATAAAACCCAAGAGACCTTTTTTCTAAAGCGCCTACAAGACATTTGCCATTAGATTCAAGGAAGACTGTGGGAAACACCTTCACTAGCTATAGACAACAACATTATTATAAGGTCCTGGTTCATATCAAGTATGTCAATCGTGTTTAGTCTTCTGGTCATATTATGGTTTTTGAGGATTTTAAATCATGTCCCAATAATGTAATTTGTAACTTTCTAACTATTAAGTTTGAGACATAACAATGTCTATGCAATGTGTATGTATGCATGTATGCAAGTGTTCAGCGTTGCTGCTTTAGCTCTTACAACATATGTATCAAATATTTAATCAATGTGTATCTTTCATATGTAAGACAAGACGCATATAAAACATCTGTCAAAAACATTTTCATCAAGAAAAAGAATGTGGGCTCAGCCAAAGCTCCTAGTAATGGTCTCTGACATATTTTAAAGTGTGACGGAATTAGAAAATGAGCAGACTTCTCATCTAAACCTGTTTGACTCGTTGTAATGCATGGTCATTTAAAAATAGTTCAGTTTGTCTTAAGAATGACATGTTTTTGTGTTGAGATCAGAATGAATCATGTGCATGAGTGAAGGCGTTTGGTGCTTTAACCGCATTTACTCATTTTCAAACATAAACTCCAGGTAAGGCCCAGACATTCGAGTCTGCAAGCAGCAAACAGGACATTCACCCATTCACTCGCTATGGATCCTCCTGTTGTGTTCTCCCAGGAGCTCATTCAGACAATAACCAGAGATTATACTGTGGAGTTGGCAGCAGAGTCTCCACATAATCTCTGGAGTCCACTGCACAACTGAGAGCAGCTTTATTGCGTGTAAGACAGAGAAAAAAACAAAAAAAGGAGACTAAAGTGAAGTGAGGAAGAGGATTGCTGGCATGCACTTAAAATGGCATACTCACAAAATGTTTGGCAGCAGTTCAGGGTTTTTTGTGGTGTATGGGAGTAGAGGGCAGGGGACTCCTCGTAGGCAGAACAAAAGCACAAGTCCTCTGTCGTGATGATTTCTTATATACTCCTCAAACAATCGAGTGGAATTTTAACAGAGAATTTCACACACATGCTCCAAAGTGCAAATGCACGGAACGAAGAGGTGCAACCATCACATCTGGCTAAAATACACGTGCAAGTTAGAACAATATACTGTCAATATACTGTAAACAAATAAAGCAGGAAAGAAGGAAGGAAGGAAGGAAGGAAGACGGGCGCTAAATCACGGGATGCCAGAGGTAGAAATGTTATGTAGACTTTGTTAGGTCTTCAGAAATATGCACTCGCAGTCAGTATTGGTTTCCCACTCTGTGACTCTGACAAGCTACTTTACCGGACACTCTCTAAAGCTTCTACTCAGGATTTTTAAACCTGGGTCAATGCACTAAAAGAGGCCAATTAACTACATTCCCATTGCAAGTGGCTGTTCTGCGCTATGGTGTTTCTTTCCACCCCTGAGTCACCCATGTGTGAATTGTGTTGTCATGGGTGTGCCAGAAACAAAGAGTTGGGCCAAGAAGCCAAGAAAAGAACAACAACAACTTTAAATCAGAAGTGGCAGAACCTTTATTGTGTTTTTGAGATAAAAAAAAAATGGCATCCGGTCACGTACATCCCGTTTATGTTTCCTAAAAGATCAACGATCAACAACACCATGGCCTTCACTGATAATGTTATGGCGGTCACTATTATGCAACTTCTACTTCGGTCTCTTTAAATCGAGATAAGTAGGGATGTGGGGATAATAAGTAGGGATGTGAAATAATGCCCCCGAGTCTGAAAACAGCCGGAGAGGACATTATACTGACATCTTCAACTTCCCCATTAACTTCCATTCATTTTACTCCAGAGAGTCACTGAATGTTAACAAGAGCCTGGGGGGAAACAAATGGACACAATCTGTCTTTGTGACAAAGATTCAACTCTGGAGTTTACTGGCTGAAGATAGCATTGTTGTCACTTTAGCATAGTGTTAGCATTAGCAACGGGCAGTGTAATGAAATCTGTGGTCCCGTCTTCTCCTGTTAGCCTGTTTGCCTGATTATTTTGGCCTACTGGAGCACAACAGCTAACTACACTCTTCACTTTTATGATGAAAACAGCCAGCGAAGAGACAAGTTGTGTGACAAATTGCCTGATTTATGTGTTGTTTTATACGTCTATAGAGGTGAACAACATAGTATCGTGCCAGGGGACGTCACCTTGGTTGTGTGACACCAGGTACCGGAGCTCTATAGGGTGGAGATCTTTGCAAAAAAGAGAGAAACTATGGTACATGAAAACACCACGAGAAAGAAGAGTGGTTTGTCTTGCTGCCCGTGGCTGAGGTCTATTCTGCGCCTAACTGCCATCTGACAGGAAGCTGTGATTAATGGGATGACAGAAATACTTAACTAGCTAACAGTTTAATGAATGTTTTACTGAGGCAGCATGACTACAGTGGTGCAGCTGTGTCTGCTGCAGTGGGCACAGGCCAGCTTTTTCTCTTGGAGTTTTCACCAAAGCTCATCTTGGGTCACAGTGAGGGGCCATTTGCCCACCTCAACACCCTGCTGTTTGAGTATTGGATAGTGAGTCCAGCAAGGGGGGGGTTGAGAGGTAACAGGGAGGAAATGGAGTGATGGGGGTATGGGGCCAGAACAGGGACTGGGGTACAACAGGGATCAAGAACTGGTATCAAATTACAAGACCAGATTTTGACAAGATTTTGCTGTGGTTTAGTTTACTTCTGACTTGTAGTTGTTGCTTCTTCTTTTTTTCTTTGTCTAAGAGGGTGTTTTTTTTTTGTTTTTTTTTAACAAGTCATTTAGCATACCTTCTCCAGTGGTTCCAGATGTGTGATTTACACGGAGCATGAGAACTTTAGCAGAGAGAGCTTACAAAGAGCTAACAAAAGTAAAGCAAAGATCCCCAAGTTGCAGGGGGGCTGGGTGCTTTCAGGAGTCTGTGGAAGTGTGAATGGTTTTAAGCGGATCCTGTGGTGTCTCCGCCACTTGGATAGTGGTTGTTGATTGATGGCCTTGCTGAGCAGTGGGGGCTTTGGGCCACTAAAATGGATTAATACTATTAACATAACAGTAGACAGCACCTTTGTTTCGTGTATGATTATTCAGCTCTCTAGTCCATCTTGATAAGCCTATTAAGGCCTAGAGTGTCACAGGCTATTGTCAGCTATCACCTTTTTTTGTGAGGTAGATTAATGCTCCAAACCGGACAGGGTTCACAGTTCAAGCACAATAGTAAGATAGTGTGAATGAGTTTGAATGTTTTCCCACTTAAACAAAATATAGGATGGTTATAATGCAGCAATCATTCGTGTCTACATGTAAGCATACAAACTTGGGTATTCGAAGAACGCTGCAAAAAGTTTTTCTTGTTTAAAAATACTCAACGTCCCAAAAAGACTTCATTCTTCTCATTTCCCTCCATTACATGCTCGTTCTTCTCATGGAGAGGTGGGGGCACAGGAGGAAGGGTTAATGTAACCAGTGGAAGACATGGGCGTAGGGCTGGGCCATGGTAAGGGAGTAGGGAGAGGGTGGGGTGAGGGGGAGTATATAAAAACTGACAGAACACAAGCGGTGCTTTATCCACCCTGTCCTGCTCTGTGTAAGAGGAAACCGTAAACTGCTCAGGCTCAACCAGCTTTAGCCTACTCTCTTCCACTTTCCCTCCCTTTTCACTCACACCCTTTCGGACGTGTGCGCACCCAGGATGAGAATGGCAGCATCACCTGCAAAGAGAAAAGAAAACCCCTGCAAAATGTTGGCTATTACCTTGCTACTCATCGCCTCCCTCATAAATAGTAAGTAGTCACAATTACATGTAAAATTGTCAGCTTTTCAAAAGCCTTTAAGACCATCTGGAGGGACAGGGAGGGAAGGCCAGGAGGGGTGGGGTTGGAACGGAGAGGAGTGTTTGTTTGAATGGTCTTTGAGCTGAATCCAGGTTTTAACCCTACAACCCTTTCACTCACTGGAATGCTAACATATTATACACTGAAATCAACAACACTTGAGTCATTCTATGTATTTAAATGCGAAATTCTGCATCAATCACCTTACAGTAACTGTAGAAATGAGTTTGACTTTATTACTTTATTCACTTTAAAAACCTGACACAAACCAGCCTTTGTCGCTATGCCTGCTATTCCACTGACCTGATTCCCATAATCTTCAAGGACTTTAAGAAACATGCGTGTTTATATTTAGCCGGTTGCAATGTGAGGCCAGAAGTGTGCGTGAGAGGAGGGCGTGGAGTTTGGTTGTTGATGTGCATTTCAAAAATGTGGTTGCGCTCTGCTAGGTGCCACAATGAAGCATCAAGGGTGACCGATGGTAAACTATGTGTAGCAATTAAATATTAGAATAGATACACAAATTCAAAGTAATTGGATTTATTTTATTATAAAATGCTATATTCCACTTAAGTATCTTAAAATTAAATTAAGCAAGTCAATTCAAGTTTAATAATAATTTTTATTGCTTTATATCAGGCAAAGAAAGTATTAAAGTCTAAAAGCTCATGGGCACAATATAACTGTTTTTACAAGTACTCAGGCATGCATTTGCAGAAAACTGCAGATTAGAACATATCCTATCTGCAATATCATGAGGAGAAATAGGTGATAAATCATATGGAGGAGGAAAAATATTTGCCTTCCATATTGGACAGCCAAATTTTTGGCCAAAAGAAACACGAGGCATGTCCAATATGACAAAGAAAATGAAGCCGAGAATGAACTACAGCTATGCTAGCATTTGCAGTGCTCTCTGTTGTGGCTGTAGACGAATCTCACGCGAGATTTCTTAATTCAAACCTCCTGTCTTATGGGGATGAGATCATCAGCAGAGAGAAGCAGATACATCTGCTTTGGAAAATAAAACTGCCTTGGCATCATATCAAACTAAAAAAACAAAAAAACTTTAAACCAGAAGTAGCAGAGCCTTCATTATACTGATGAGATTATATACATTTATTATATTTTATGTATTGATTATATACTTTTCTAAACGTATAACCAAGATGTAGAAGAATGTGATGAATTTGATACAGATGTGGACTGCGCAAAGAAAATAACTGAACTATAAAGCATCCGTCTCCTTAGTCAGACAAAAATCCCTCTTGTTGAATGGTCCTGTCAACCTGAGAGATGGTAAGTTGTTATGCACATTCAGGAAAGCTGAGTCTACTGAACAACTTTACTACGATGAGGTCAGAGCGGATTCACAGATGGTGGTGAGCATCAGGACATAATCACTGAGAAACACTGAGGGGGGAAACAAATCCATGTTGATCGAAGATAGAAGAAATCCACAGAGGCCAAAATATGCTCACGTTGACTTTGTTGTCACTGACATGACTGGAATGTCACATGCTTGGAAAGACTCCGTTCAAATATCTGAAAACTGTACTTGAAAACAATTTTTGTAGTACAGTTAAAGCTCCTTCTGTGCTATGAAGTGGTTTTAGGAGGCTCTCTAGTTAAGCAGGAACAGTAGGAAACCCTGCCCAACATCTCTGCCAACCCCAGAGCATGTAATTATGTAAATCATTGTTTATGTTGTAGCCATTGAAGTAGCAGATGCGCCAGAGAAAAACAACAGCGTGCTTAATCTTCAAGAAGAAAGTAGCTCAGAGCAAGCCAAGTTGAGACTCAGAGTCAAGTTAGCCAGTGGTGACAACAAGACATCTGGGTCCACACACACACATCACTGTCTTTCTATAGCTATGAGCACATTTATAGACATAGCCCACACATACACATACTGTATATATAGATATATATAATGTTTTTATAACTTTGGTTTTATTTACAGAGCCATTATTATTTTATAAAAAAATTTATTTATCAGACGATGGCATCGTCATTTGACTGCACTACAAGGTAAAAAGATGGTAAGCTGTGCATCAAGCAAGTCATTCTCACAACATAAACTACACTGTAAGTGAATAATTCTAAATACTATTCACATAATGCAAGAGCTGAAATTGCAGTTCCCCCCAGAGTTTGCTATGCACCCTGGTCTGCTGTAAAGTGGATACATGGAGGGAAAAGGGAAGGCAAAGATGTATCCGAGTATCAGATAGCAACAGGGTCTAAAAAAGCATGCTGAAGTGAAAGGGAGTGATGAATAAAAGCACCAAACACATCTTAGTTTGCACACTGAATAAGTGCACTTCAGTCCAGCAATTGTATGGCCTATTAAAGCTGTTTTTCAATACCTTCAATACTTTGGGTGTGTGTGCAAGCAATTACTGTTCTAGAATTATGACCAAAATTCTATGTCTCAAATTCTTTCTGGACAGAATCAATGTTGAGCCTCTAAGCTATTGATGGCGAGACATGGTTCAAAGTTGCAACAGGATCCGGTAACAGTCTACCTGCATACACTCAAAACAGACAGGCTCATTCAAGGTAATGCACGAGGCAGTGAAACTGCAGTGGTCAATTGGGAGCGCGTGTGTCGGGGGGTGGGGCGGGTCAGGGTGGGTGGTGATATAATGCTGCCAAATGAAAGCAGATGTCATGTTTCCTGATTGTATTCCCGAAGAACAGGGAGCCAGCTCTTGATAAGAAGCCGCTGTTGCCTGAGGGCTAGGTTGGGCGAACACTGCAGCTGGGCAGTGTTGGTGGAGTGAGAGCGGCTTCAACACCCTGATTGAAACCATGAGACCCAGTTGATATTGTGCCAAGGAAGGAGAATGGCCCAGGTTCTGCTCTTAATCGCTGTGACAGGAACAACAGGCACGGGGGAGCAGAGTGGGAGGGTCAACATAGTGGGGTCAGCAGTCTGTTGTTTCAGTGAGGGTCGAGTTGCACACTGTGTTCAACCCTAAGGGACTGGGTTCCAATGTCACATTCCACTGAGTGCTCTTAACTCTTCAATTCAGACTCTTCAAGAGCAGGAGGATATCAAATAATGAAAACCACACTGAATGAATAGAGTGTTGATTATGCAAAATAATGAGGTAACCACATATGGGGCTCATGAAGAGAAAAATAACGAGCACTTGTATATTTCTGCAATAGATTAACAAAAAATTCACAACATACCCTTTTGTTTAATGTTTTACCTCTACCTCTATGCAACTCTGAGAATCCATGCTGAAGTGAATGACTGAGGGAAGGGCGGAGGGTGTAACTGTGCATGTGTATCTTATTTCAATCAAGCTGTTGCCAGAAAGTGATGCCTCCACTTTTACTGTACAATTCCAGGCCAAGTGCAAAGGCAGCACAAGGAAAATAGTGGGAATATTAGGACCTTTTCACAGGGTTGGTGCACTAAGTGCATGTATTGTGTTACGCGTCATAATAGGCACATCACCATTAACCCACCCCCACACACACTCAATCAAGGCTCTTGTTCCTTATCCTGTAGATAAGGAACATCACCAAGAATATGTGCTACAACCCTGGTTGAAAAGGAGAGACAATATTGAGATTCTTTATAGAATCTGTCTAAGCTAGACAGACTCTCACATGCTCAGAACAGTTGAGACACTTCTAGTCAGCATCAAATCTAGCAGAGAAAAATACAATTTTTGGCACTGCTCAAAGCTGCCAACTTTGTTCAACTTGTGAGACACCAGTGAGTGAGTGAGTGGAGTGTCTTGGCTTTATGAAAACACAACATTACATGGTAACCTCTCCATGAGTTGCAGGGGTGTTGGCTGACTGAAATCAGGAATTTGACACAGTGTCAAAAAACAAACTTGTGCAGACTATTATCACCTTACTGTGTTTTATTGCAAGGCATAGGGTTTTCTTAATAGAAGCAAGAAGGGGTCAGGGGGCTCCAGGAGGGATGGAGGGTCATATTTTCACAGTTTGTCCCTCAATGGACATGCTGCATAGATCTTTTTAAGCCAGACTAGGACTGGGACTCAGGCCAAAGCCATGACAGTGTCTAAAACATCCAACAGCTGGTTCTTGTTTCACTTAAAAACAAATAGGTGCAGTGGCTGCATGTAGAAGAGGGTGAAATTAAGACAAGGTTTTATTTAATAGTCCGTACATTACAGAAGGTAGAACAGATATGGTCAGTAAAGCACTCTGCTGGCAAAGTTGAGTTTTCAGGCATAAGGTCATATCCAAGAGGAATAATAAGAACAAATGCAAAACTATGAGAAGAGGACATGTGCCTCCACGTGCAACTTAAGCCATTAGATACACAAAGAAGACTAAAATACTTAAGACAGAGGAAAGCTGTCTGGGATCATGGGAGGGAAATTAGCTGTCGCAGTTTGACCCTTGGCATGTTGTTGAATATTACACCGTACGTTGAGGAAGGTGAGACGACTTGCATCTCACCTCAATAGATGGCTGGGATTAGTTGTGCGTGACTTGGAGAGGGTGAGGAGACGGGAAGAGTTGGGAGGGAAGAAGGCTCGTCTCCTCCAAAGCCTGCCACATTCCTCCATCCGGAATCCCAAGAGATGGGGGGTTGCGGGGTGGAGTATTTCCAGACCACAGCCGTCATCCAGGGCATCTGGTGGGAAAATCTTCAAGAGAGCAATGAAGTCAGGTCCCATGCTGTACAACATATGGAGTCAGGGTTGATTAAAATGCCTGGCTTAGGTTTGTTGTGTTTGTGCAATAATGGCCAGACACGCGCCTGATGAGTGATCGTTTTGGCTGCTTTAAAGCATTGTGTAAGAAAAAGGAATGAAGGACAAATTTGGGTGGGTATCTGTCGTGGGGCTCAGGGGTTGCTGATGTCTCAGATGCAAGCGTGTACTGCATGAATTACTTTCAATGTTCAGGAACGTCATTGAATAATCATCGTCGTCTGTGACTCTCAATGACTGAGTGGAGGGTAAAGGGCAGCAAGTCACTGATGGGGTCAGAGGTCACAGTGTAAGGAAGTATGCTGACCCCAAGCAGGGAACAAGGATAAAAACAGTGATGTATTAATTACAGCACACCAAGTCAGAAGTTATGGAAGATGGCTCCCAGTTAAAGCGAGTTGGGTTGATATGGCCTAAAATGTTATTGCAGCTCTTTGTCCTGAGCTCCTCTCATCTGATAAGCACCAACACACACACTGACTTTGTTTTGCGGCAGATGACCAAAGGCAACTTCTCAGTCTGCAATCCAGCACAGAGAGCTGTGATGGAACAGCAGATTTTGAAGAAATCAGAGGGTTTATTCAAGACACGCTTTAGCAAATGACCTAAACTAATGGAAATTGTGCTACTATAAAAGACAAACATTCAGTCACATCATTCCAATCCAAATGCCAGTGATCACAGAATTTGACAGACATAAAGACAGCAAAGCTGGTGGTTGTCTTTTGCACAATACTGTATTTTGAGAGGGTTTGTTCCACGTGGGCTCTGGTCTGTCAGGATAATGGGTGTGTCAAACAGGTGATGGCAGGTCAGATAGCTTTATTAGCTGTGTCTGGAACCTGAACTAGCACGTGATGCTTCATGAAAATGTAACAGGCAACTTTTACAAGTGTGCTTGAGGTGCCATTACATTTTTAGCACAAGACCTTTAGGACAGGATTAACTTCATTCATCCTTAAGGGGAAACTGGTTTGCCACCATACACATTAATCCACAAAACATGAAGGCACAACATCACAACCATTCACATTTACATCGTTCAAATTACGTTCTGAACCTTTAAGTGGAGCATTCCAGGAGCATGTTGTCTTTTATAATGCGGATTTTATCCTAAATCCCTCAAAACTAAAAGAAATATGCTACACAAACTTGGACAGAGTCACCATTACCTCAGGATAACTCAATATCTCCAAAAGAATCCAGAGGCTAAATGCTAAACATGATCATGATCTTCAGCTTCTGTCTTTAGACTTCTATAAACACCATCAAAAGTGTTACCTCCTCTGCAACTCATCCTTCCATTAACAGAAAGCAATCCCAAAGCTAAACCAACACATTTTGGCCTCTGTCACATCTGAATGAAAAAACATGCTTTACGCACGACCATCTCACCCATTTAGTACCTCATCCTTTCCAGTAAAATAAACAAACAGACCACCCAGAGATGGTGGAGGGGTGACAGCTGTATGCTACAAGATGGAGAAAGGAGACTAAAAGACTGACTTGCAAGGTTAGGGAGTCCTTGACCTGCTGCTGGTCCACACCCACTCACATACTCCAGATAGTGAACTAGAGACACCACGCATATTGTACATACACACATGAGAGGGCTTTTAGAGTAGATTTGACATGATTACAGAAAGTGCAAAACTGCTCAGAGGTTAGTAACCCTGGTTTTTCCTCATACAAGCTAAACACTTACAGTACAAGGTGTTCCAGGCTTACTTCTGCTGGACACTGAATGACAGACAGCTGCAATGTACAGTTGCTAAGCATGCGCCAAGACCTCCTTGGAGATTATTGTGCCCCCCCATTTGCAAACACAGCATTTACTCAGTACTTGTGGCACCTGTCTGTCACATTGACCCATCTAAGGAAGTCAGTAGACATGTGTCACAGTGTCACCATTGTGTGAATAAATGTGTGGAAACCTTAAGTAACAACTTGGAACAGTGAAACCATGTGAGTGAGTGTACCAGATGTACAAAGCAATAATGTTATACACATGGAGCATTTTTTAAAGCAATATAAAAACATCAATTTAATCGGAATCATAAATTTGTGTGACCATTTTCCAACAGGAATGGCTAACCCGTGATTAAAGCTGGTATGTACTGAACATTGATGGCCTTTTAATATCAAAGTAGTGCATCACGGGTAGACCTTTCTAGGATTTGATTTTAGCCTGTGTGACGTCAAATACAACAAAACACATAACACAAAAGGGACTCAAGAATAATTGAATTGTCTAAATCTCAACAGCACAATTTATCACAGATTATCAGCAGGCATTTTAAATACACCGGCTCATATTAGACATCAAATTAAGAACTCAATGTGTTGAACATGATTTCAGATGACGAAAACGTTGCTATCGTTGGCTTTATTTCTAAACAGAACAGTCACTCGGGAATGTACTGCATGTAAGATACTGATCAGTTTCTAAAGGTTATCACCACAAGCACAAAATCATGTTTTACATAATTGTTCACATTTTTATTTTTTCAACATGTTTTAAAGTCACACTTACATATCTGGTACTTTACATAAAGTACCAGATTAAAGAAAAGCTCTATGTAAAAAGAAAAAATGCTCAAGAGGGCACAGCACAATACACTTCTTAAATAAATTACAGAGCAAGAGAGTGATAAGTACTGAAATCTACAGAGTTTATGATGTATGGGAATGTTTTGAAAATGAGGTAATGCTGTTGTTAGAAGCAGAGAGGGAGATCTGGGTACAGGGATTGCATTCTGGGGTATTTGAGGTTTCACTCCAACATTGCAATTTGTCCTGAGAAATTCACAGCAATAATGACCTGAGGCTCAACAGCTCAGTGGTTGTGCGTTGTATTGGCATATGTTTTATAAAATAGCAGAGCATCTAACAAACCCTACACTTTATCCAGCTAAAAGAACCGAACAAGAAACAAGACTTTCATTTCATATTTTTAAAAGTCATAACGTCACAAAGTATTTTGGAAAAGCGACTACATGATTCTATGTTCACTCCATGTGCACGTGGGTTCTCTCCAGGTACTCCATGTTCCTTCCAGATCAAACCACAGCATGTATATTAAGTTAATTGGACTCTACTGTTGTGAGAGTGAATGGCTGTTCGTCTATGTATGTTGGCCTTGTGATGAACATAGGGTGCAACCCGCCTGTCACCCCATGTCAGCTAGGATTGGCTACAGCCCTAGTGACCCTCATATAGAGGATAAAGCAGTAGACAATGAATTAATGATGTATTCAATGGCAACCCTTACCTGGAACCTCTCAGTGCCTCATTTAATTAGAGTTTTTTCATCAACATGGCTGATGGAAAAAATTTTTGCTATTTGAGAAAACATTTTTTTGCTCGTACATTCCACTCATGCCCAAACTAAAGTGAGTCATTGTACCCACAAGATGTTTTCAAGACCAAGTGAGAGAGATTGCATTTCAAAGTAAATTACTTCATGACGTGATCCATGGATCTGAGAGTATCATTTATCTACTGCAATAAGATCTATTACCTAATATTCCACCAATGCAGAGGTAGGCCTCCAGGGACACAAAGGAATCTTACAGTGAACACAGGGAAGATTTCTCACACACCAAGTTCATTAGGGTGATAACTCATGTAAAGGCAGGACCATGAAGAAAACAGACGGGTCACGTGAGCTCTGAGCTACTACGCCCAATTATAAGTCATGTGTGTAGAAGAATAGGTTTATGTGGGGAAACTACTACTCATTACATCATCCAGAAAACAACTTTCTTTCCATTTGTACATGACAATGTGGAGCTGCCTCCGAACACCTCTTTGTCTTAAAGAAATAAAGTGCTCTAAAATGTTCTCAATCCATAGAAAGTAAAACTAACTTACCAGTAGACGTTTTTTACCCCGTTTGTATAGTCTTATAAGAATATAAATATTATCCTAGGTGAGTGAGGTAATGCACAGTAAGGCACAGAGAAAATAATTTTGAGCCAAAGTCTTAGCTTGGTCCATGGCTTATTTTTAGAATAAAACCATTGGCATAAATCCATGATGCAGCGCACAGTATGTTCATCAGGAGCCTAATGGTTTCCCTAAGAAGATCATTGCACACGTCCCAGTGGGAGTGAACAGGAGGTCAGAGCTTCTGGCTCGTGCAGATCTTGTACAATTGGATACTTATGACAGACAGTTCCACAGTGCTGACACTTTGTGATGTAAGAACAGACTGTGTAGAGTTGTTTAGTGAAATGTCCCACTGCACAGCACAGCACACATTATTATTATTTAAATAACTGACACAAGATCTTACACTGATTTTACAGCAGGTGTCATTGCACAGGAGGATGGCATTGTCGCTGCGACAGCACAGTCGCTGGAGGGACATGTACGAGGGGATATGATTCCAAGGACAACTAAATCTCCAGGTAAAAAGCACACACACACTCACTGGCATTCATTCATACAAATAAATAATGAGCTTACATCTGTAGCTTGATTCATTAGTGGTGGCAGGAGAATCTTCAGAGAATGTCCAGAGTGACAGAGTTAACACAAAAATGTGTTAACAGGTTCAATAGTTTTAAAGTTTTTAATTGACTTTAAAGGACTGATATCTTGTGCAAGAGATGTCCTGGCAAAGACAGGCAGCAATACACAGAGGTTAGGGCACAGATACAACTATTCAAGCATACAGCATACTCAATAGGATGCAAAAAATATACAAAATGCTATATAAAATCATATATTCAGCATTATTTTTCAATAAAATTAAAAGTGTATTTAAAGTGTCCAATGAGACAAGATCCTTCAGTTTCACAGAAACATCACTTTTCAGAATGAAAGGACCAGTGTGCAGGATTTGATAGGATATATTATTGACAGATTTAAAGCAGTTCTAAAGAGGGCCATTTGCATTTTAATGTTACTCAAAGGCTTGGATTTAACCAAATCCTATAAACTTCCCAGTAAACCTGTGCACCTGGGTCTTTTAGTTTGAAATCAAACCTCTAAATAAAGAACAAACACTTTTAATAAGGCGTAAAATAAACATTCAAGTTAAAGTTGTTTTTTTTTTTTTTCTTTTTATAGAAACAGGGCCAGAAAGTTCACAGGGCCAAATCTTGGTGCTCCCTACTCTAAAGTCTCCAGAACCGGCTGGACAGACTACAGCAGCAGCAGGAAACGACATGGACAGCAGCCCAGCAGATGCAGAGAAAGCAGTTGATGCAGGAACTCAGACCACCGTCAAAGCACTTACTGAAAAACCCAAAGTGGAGGAAGCGGAAACCCCGGCACCGATACCTCCCAGAGGTGATGGCCCCAGGAACATACCACAGGTAAGCCAAATCTAATGCAAGTTATATAATATTTACATTTAATAATTTAATACTACATTTACTTTGCCATGTTAATATGAAACTCTTATTTTTCATTTCCAAATGTTTGCTGAGAAATGTATATATGTACACATATATATATATATATATATATATATATATATATATATATATATATAAATAAAAAATAAGAGCTTTTTTAAAAATATTTTGTTTACAAATGTTGACAATCCTACATAATTTTGCATTACATGAATAATTTCAAAATGATGTCAAATGGGTTTGGTTCTCAAAAAAGTCTGCTGTGTTGTAGCTCAGCTGTAAAGTATATTTATAGTTAAGAAATAAAGTAATTGGATAAATACAAGGTTTTGGTTTCTCTCTGCGCAGCCAACGCCAAAGGATGATGTCATCTGTGTCAGCAAAGAGGTGGTCCAGAATAAGAATGCTGTCAATCTGAAACTCAAGGAATCCTCCAGCTGTGTATGTTTAAAACACATTCTCTGTCTGTTACTAATGTGATGTGCAGTACAGTATATACTGTAGAATGAAAATATCTTTGTAAAACAAAAGGGAGAGAGAGAAAATAAGTCAAGTTTGTGTTAAAAAAAATTTAAATTGTAGTGCAAACAACAAAATGCAAAGAGCAGAAAATAATCACAGGCCATATGATCCTGCAGGAGGACAAAAGACTGATGCACGTGTACACTTAAACCAACAAAATATGTCAAATAGAAAAATAGTCTCTGTCCTTGTTTTGATGCCACGCTGTAATAAATTCTTACCTATTTAAGAATCAGACAGACACCGTTAATCAGCAAAGCGAAAAAAATGTCAGTGAGTCAGGGTGTGGATTGAGTTGTGAGGGAAGATGGAGAGTGGGCTCAATGCCACCATAGATTATATAATGTACAGAGGCCTAAGGCAGCAATGTTGGTGTGGGTTTGTGTTTTGTTAGTGTGCCAGGATAACAGCTTTGAGGTCTACAGAAATTCTAACTTCTATGTAGAGGTCTTCACCAACTCGATGTGATTTTATCCAGCCACACTTTCACAGCCCGAGCATCAAATCCGGCATTTAACATTTAAACATTTGAACAAGGCCAGAATTACCATTCAATTCAGCTGGACTGCCTTCTCTCTTACATTTCCAGACAAGTAAAACGTTTGGTAAACCAAGGACTTACTATTTAGCCAGTCTGCAAAAAGCTAAATGTATAAACAGATTGGGGAATCAAATAATTATAGATTCCAAAAAGAACTATCATGAAATTAATTCTGCTCATAAAAAAGGTTTAAGGGTTTTTACAATTTTAAAATATATCATGGTTTTATATCCAGCTGATATGCTCATAAACCCTGAAAATATTTCCTAAACACACAGCTCAAACTGTACAAAGATATTCCAATTTCGCTGTACATTGTGAACGTCCAATGGCAATGAAGATATTCAATTATTATTTAAAATAGCTTAAGAAACAATGAGGCTTTGTTAAGGGGCAGAAGGCTTTGACCATTTTGCTGTTTGAAGTGTGGGTTAGATGAGTGATGGCATTTGTTTTTTCTCATCTCAGACACAGATACGGTATCCAATCCTCAGATATGAATGAACTATGACTCCATTTAAAATAAAGCAGGCTATGGCAATATTTCACACCCAGCAGAGTAAATGAGAGTCTCTTAGTGACTCGGTGTGAACACTTTCATGATATAGCAGAGGAAATATTAAGACCAAATGTCACTCTAGTTATAAGAAAGTGAGAGACAGAGGTCACTGTTTCCTACTCCAGTCTTGTAAGAAAGCCTCATGTCCACTCCTGAAATGTGGAATAAGAGCTCCCACAAGAGGAGGCAGCAGGATCAGATCAGGGGAACGGAAGATGAAGATGTTAAAGTGTTAAAGGAGGGATGGAAATTAACTGAAGGTGCAAGACGGATTCAATCTTCATATTCGTGAAACATTTTAATGCTAATAATCTTACATTTGTGTCACCTTGCAGAAAGACACCAAAGTGAAGATTGAAAGTGTTCTACAGGAGCTGTGTGGTGAGGATTGTAAACTAGAGATCTACCAAGAGGACAACACTGATGAAATCCTTGTGTCTGGAAAGTATGTTGAAGGTGAGTAACATTCTCACAGCACAAACAAAACATACTATTACACACCATCAGTTTTCATTTGATATTTTGAAGTGTGAAGCCTTTGTGAAGGTTAATTTGTAAAAGTTAGTGAGTGAGTCAAAACTATTTTGCAGAAAAGTACAGCAAGAATGTACAGTTACACTGCAGAATGATGACTTCCAGGGTTGTGCGGGATGTACTGTATCCATTTCCATTTTGTGAATGAATATATATTTTAACATGAAATCATTTTTTTTTTGCAGATGATGTTACAGGCATGGCTAACAAATTCAATAACGACAACATCAAAGATAAGGTAAAGCACCACTTTCTTAAGAGAGTATTTCAGTCAGTAGGATTTTCACTTTAAAATAAATTTGGGAACTGTAAAGGCAGGTTCAAGTTCATTATTGTGATTCTCTATGGTCATGACCGAGGCATGAACCAAGATGGTAAAAAAAAAAATGTCTCGTAAAATATAGAGACTATAGCAACAACTGACAAGTTGTTTGCTGACTCAAAACCTGACTGGATGAGAACATGCACTCGGCAGAAGAAAAACACTCCCCGTGTTTTGCAAAGACTTCGAGCTGCCAAGATGACAACTTGTGTGACAAAATAAAAAGCCCACAAACAATCAATTTGTCAGCTGCAGAGCATTTATCCCCAGTACCTAGGGAATAATCTTGGGGTATGGGTGTGCCTCTCACACCCATCCATCTCTTTGTATTTGACGTACATTTTTCTTGCCTTAGTCCACCACACGCAGTAAAAACCTCATTAGCACTAACTAACTGTGTGTAGCGTAAAACGTATTTCTTTCAGTCTGCTCACTGGCATCTTTTGGTTCAATATTGCCATAATCAAGAGCTAAAAATGTTTTTATCTGGGCACAAAAAAGGATAGTGAGGTTGTCTTCTTTTTTTGAGTATTCTGTCCTGATTTTTTTCAAAAAGACGACAGAATGCTGATGCGTGAAATACTCAGGTCATCAAATTTGCAGCACAAAAAACACCCTTGTCCCGAAACCCACTCCATAAGCTATACAATTGTTTCCATTTGCATCACATTTAATACAATATAATTTGCACAATTTACAGAACACATAGTCACAATTATCCTAATATATAATACAAAGTTTTATAGACATAATACAAAGGGAAGTGTATACTTTTCATTTATGGTGTAATGACATAATCAGCATAAGTCTCTTGTCAACATGTATGTCAGTTGTACTTCATACCGAGGGACAGAATGTTTTTGGCTTGCTAAAAGCTGTCGTGATCAGCTGAGTGATGGCTTTGGTGTTGTTTCATTGTCATTTCTGCGTTCAGACTGATGTGGAGGAAGCTGTGCCTCATTGGGGGAAAAACTCCAAGTTGGTTCTGGTTTCTCTGCTGCTGACCGGCCTTGTGCTTGCTGCACTGCTGGTAGCTGGTTATTACTTCAAGACCCACCGCAAGAACTCCAAAGGTGTTAGACTGGTGAGTAAAGTCAAAGAGGTGTGTTGCAATGGTAATGCAAAATGTCTCTAAAATCTGAGGTTTGTTAAAACCACAGAGAAAAGGAAACAGCATATACATGTACTGCTTATCCTTTGATGGTCATTTTTGGGGCGAGCTTGAGCTAATATTATTGTGGGAGAAAGCTAGAGCACCTAGGGCAACACCACCCTCATGGGAAGAACATTCATACTCACTACACATGGAAAGACCTTGTTTGTAGCAGGATTTAAAACAAGAACCTTTCTCCTGTGAGACACCACTTCCACCCACTGCATGACCATGTCACTCTGTTGTCAACTTGTTGGGTCATCTACGGAAAGTGTGCCGATGGAGACACTGACTATTGAGAAGCTTCTCCCCTGATCCATTTTTTTCTATCCTATAGTTTCCCCTTTAGTTCTACTACGTGAGAAAAGAAGAGTATTGTGAGCTTTGGATAAAAGCTCACATTTATGGTTATCGTCCGTTCAATCCCTGTTCAGTCCAACTCAAAGCATCATTAATGGGTTGAAGCTGTTTCTGCTTCAACCTCCTCCCATGGGGCTACATATTCTGTTGTATTGCTTTGTGAGAACCCATGACATCATTTTAAATGCTTTCATATGGGGGCACACCCATGTTTATGAAACCGTGAATAATATTCTTAAATATTACCTGCAGACTTGTCACTGGCAAAGAACACCTCATCATACCTTTGCTAAGTCACTTACACATGGATAACAGGTTCTGTTAGAAGTAAAACAGCAAGCTTGCGTACATCTCATTTCTCACCCATAAAATAATTCCAAACACTCCTCTAAGTGCACACAGCTGAAATCCATAAACTTCACCCATGAAGAATGTCTTTGTTTAATTTTGACCACAACCCACAAAAACAAATCAATTTTCTGCCACACTTTCTTAATGGTTTGTTAGTCATATTTGAACGGTAAAATTAAAATGTTTTCATCAATTTCGAAACTCTGATATCAAGTGATGTCTCTGTTCTGTCCATAGGCGGAGTCTTTCCAGGTAGACGAGGAGAACCAAGCTAATACCCTGGTGTCTGTGGCCCCCTTGCCTCAGGAGCCCATCGACAAGCCCACCACCAATGGAGAATCTCCACCCGAAAATGGGACCAGCCAGGTCCCCACCACTAACGGACACTCCCAGAATTCAGTGGCAGACACTGAGATGTGAATCTCGACACTCACCACCTCCTGCTAAACCAATCACAAACTGGGACACACCATCCACAAGTCCCTCTGCTGCCTCAGAGACTGTCCACACATTGAGAAAATGGTAAATGACAACAACATGACTGACCCACCAACAAGATTCAGGCCCACTCCTTCTACCCTCACCTTGTACCCACCAGAACGGTGACGTCAACAATGATGACACTCACCTCGACAATGACAATAATGACAATGCCTGTAATGTGAAAAGTTTGGGATCACTGGCCACGGTGTCAAGAGGAGCCTACTAAAGCTGTTTGGGTCTGGGATTGATCAGCAGGAGACTGTTAGTTGCCCTGACTTCAGCCCTGAAGTGATCATTCTAGGATCAGTAAACAATGCCAAATATGTGACGTTGATCCCTCACAAAGAAGCAGAGAATGCAATTAAACCAATGAAGGCAGGCATAAATAACACCAGTCTATGTGATATTGTAAAAAGGGCTGACACTCACTGCTTAATGTTTTCTTTATGACATATAAAGTGAAAAATAAATGATACTGGGGTTAGAATTTAAAGACAGATGAAGATTATCTCAGAGATGGCCATCCTTGAATGAAAACATGCCATTTTTGACATTCTTCATAGAAACCAAAGAACGGGTGACAGTATAAGGTCGCCATTGTTAGGCGAACAAACATGATCTTTGGTTTACTGAAGAATTAACATGCCACCCTAACCATGTTAAAGGTCAGAGAACACTTTGCCTCAGTTCTTAATAATGATAGCATAACAAAAAACTAAACCTTGATAACTACTGTTTATTAGAATAGCTTGCAAAGAATACATTTCTGTTTTTGTGGTTGAACACAGTATTTTTCATGACATCTGTACAGTTTTAGTTTTTTCCAACTTCAAATAACTTCAACTGTTTCCTACGCTTTACCACTGCCTTTGTGAAAAGTAAAGTCCAGCAGCATTTTTCCCAACCCTTAGAAAAGGGTGGAACAGATAGCTTGGGAGTTTTATAACTTGTCAGGTTGATAATCAAAAATCACTACCATGAAATTCCCACACGACACACAGCAAGTTCAGCATTCCAAAGACTGCCTTTATCTCCTTGTTGATACAAAAAAATACATCAGTGGTCCTTTATTTTTTTACACTTTTTTTAGCCTCTAAAACTAGGTGCTTTCATAATGTCCTGCATGTGTAAATAAGCCTGTTTTATCTGTTAGTAGTAACTGTGTCTGATTCATAAACTGTGATTGTTGACAATATCATTGTGTGTCGTGTCAGTGCTGCTTATTTGGTTTAAGAATGTTCATTCATTTGTTTTCGACCACAAATCCTTTGAGGGTCACAAGAAAAATAAAAAATACAGAGACAAACAGGCATCCACACTACACACTACATATACACGCATACACACACGCATACACACACATATACATATACATATATATATATATACACATATATACATATATATATATATACACATACATATATATATACATATATATATATATATATATATACACATACATACATACATACATACATACATACATACATACATATATATAGTATATATATACATACATATATACACACACACACATATATACAAGCACACATACACACGCTAACAGGGGTTTAACTCTGGATGGTACAGAATCATGTATTATAAACATACATATTTGTCCTGTAGATAACTGGTCTCATAGCTCATTAATATCTTTTATCTATGATCTAAACAAAAACGTTCACGTAATGTATTATCTTTAAGCTTAACACACAGCGAATCAGATAATGTACACGAGTGCTTTAGAGTAAACTGTTATAAACTTCGCCAAAACATTGGAAACCCCTAGGTGCTCTAGCTTTCTCCCACAATAATATTAGCTCAAGCTCGCCCCAAAAATGACCATCAAATTGAAATGGTGTGGTGTTCAGTGTCCGCACCTATAGACCCCTCCCTCGGCCTACAAGCTCTGACCCATGCGACACTCAATGTCTCCTATGCGTCGATTGGTTTGTCAACAGTTGCCCCTGCAAAAACAAATGATTTTAAGTTTGAAAATGTTTCAAATGTGACGCAAGATTGGAGCCTGCCACCGGAGACGCAACATGGAGCCAGGTGCATGGTCTAGCGTGGGCTGTCATGGTCATGGACTGTCTGACAAGGTGTGGACCAGACTGTGCTACTTGGCAGGAAGTACCAGGCCTGGAGACAAGGGAAGACACCCCAATGGCCCCAAAATAAGTCATCAAAGTGGGGTCCGATTGCTAAAGAGACACACTGGAGAGTCATGATTGGGTGGACAAATTAACAACTCTCTCCTGAAACATATGCATATAACAGATAAAAATGTCACTCCCCACATCAACAATTACAGTACATGGAGTTGCTCCACCAGTGAGTTCAAATGAGTTATTTGTGTTTTTGAAATCATTCAGATATTCTTAGTGACACAAACTTCTCAGACTCTGCAACAGTAGACCAGCAGCTCCCATGTCCCACTGATATCTTCTATGGACTTTGGTGCGGGGAAAGTGAGTGCTTTACAAACTTCAGCTTCAAGTCAGAAAATTGTCAAGAGAAAGTGGTGAACATATTCTTCACATAATGTCGATTTTAACTAAGTTTAGGTAACTGTACTGATATCCATATCACAATTTACCTCACAGGCCAAGGTAGTCTCCTTCATACAGTAGATGTTTCCAGCAGTTTAAAGTTAATATTTTGATCTACTGTGAATCAAATCTGTAAACCTGTATCTTAATAACATAATGTTTTTACTACTGGTGCTGTCAGTAATGGTCCACTGCCAATGTCAACAAGTACTTAGAGACAAAGGGGCTTGTCCTTGGGGCGCCTAATGGCCGTGAAGATTCAGTCACACAGCACACGGTCAGAAGGTCACCTGTCATTCTGCCTGTGGGTCATCTGGAATATGCATTACTTTCTCATCCCTTCTGTGTGTGTGTGTGTGTGTGTGTGTGTGTGTGTGTGTGTGTGTGTGTGTGTGTGACAGCCTACACATGCTTGCTGTAATGGTTCACTTACCAAACTCACTGGGACAGAGATGGCCACTGGCTGCTGTAAGGCTGAATTGGTACACACGAGGTCACAGGTGCAGTGGTGTTTTGTTGATAGCATCTCAGCAATGACTCTGATCAAGGCCTCCTCATCACTCACTGAAGGTCACTCTAAATCCTTCAACAACACATATTTAAAATGTCAGTCCCATTTGTCATTTATCGCACAGTCATGGCTATATTTTCAAACATCCATGTTGCACTGCAATTATCTCTCAATTCATTTGCAACATATCATATCCACATATTTGTTTCCGAGGGGCCAACATCACCAAGCTTATCAGTTGACACAGTCCATTACCATCATTATCTTTACAATATATAAAAATGATATGGGTGTATATCTTTTTTTTGTTTGTCCATGTGCCCTGGTTTTCTTGTACAGTAACAGCTTTCAAATGTATGTTTTGATTGCCATACATCTTTTGTGCTCTGTGGTCAAAAATGCCCCCACATGGTTTGTCTGTTATTCAAATCATATAGGATAAATTGTCAATCAATTATGTGTTACACCTTTTAGTCTTACTTCAGTCCAACCCTTCACCACAGTCTTTCCCTTCAACGGAATAGATAATAAACAGTATTTAGAAGGCAACTTAATCATGTACATACAAATAAAAATGACTACATCTTGTGACCAAAGTGCACTTCTAAGTGGGTAAAAGATCATGATAAAACAAGTGGAAAGTCTAATATGTTAGAAAAAACACGTTGACCCATGTGCTAGAGCACAATAGTTGAGGCTTTAACTCCATCTACTGGGAGAATGTCGCTATCTCACTATAACTGAAGAGACTGTAGAATAAAACCGCAAAGACCAACTCATGTGGTGTTATTTATGACAGAAAAGTCGACTTTATCGTGAGCTTGACTTCTAGCTGTTTCATTACAACGTTGACTGTTGCTATATGTGGTGATTTAAAGGCTTGTTCTGTTCAAACGCTGTGTATGTGAAATGTATGAGCTCTGCCATTTTACGACACTGGCTCTAAACAGTTTGTATACTTACTTTAAACACGGCGGGAGTAAAAACAAAATGAACATCGCTGACCGACACAAACACTGGGATTTACTTAATGTGATGGTGAGCTCAGCTGAGATGATTTACCGCCAAAACCCGCGTGAGATGACGTAACGTGTCCCTTACCGTAAGGGACAGTAAAGTGGAGCAGTGAGTCAGTTACCGTAAAATACAGTCAAGACGTTTTTTTCTTTCTTCTTTCTTTCTATATATAATTCTAATATATTTCTAATATAATTCCATTGCACAAGACTAAGGTTTTACCTAGAAAAGAACAACAGGACGAAGACAAAACTACAACTCAAACAGACACGAAGTTAAAGTAAATACATGAAATACAATCAGAAAACAAGTAAATAAACCAAAGAGGCATATCAAAATAAGGGGCGATACACAAGCACACTGATAGCTTTATCACTTGAACTGATTCAGAGTGAAACTTGAGGTAACCGAACATAAAATATCATAGTGTTGCCCTCTTTTCCTTGTCATATGATGAGTCAGAAAAATGAGTCAGCAAGACGTCACGTCTCCTCAGGCCTCTGTTGAGCTGTGCCCACTCAGAGATGGTCCTCATTCTGATCTGTGTGATAGGACACAATGATAAAAGACTATTCTGAGTCATTTCTATATCTACATAACATCTATACTGAGCTATACTGAGCTATAATAGCACTTCAAAATGTGTATTACCTACCAATTTAATAAGACACTGATATCAGACTCAAAATAGTAGATAGATAGTCGTACCAGTAATTTATTTAATAGATAGATGGATGGATGGATGGATGGATAGATAGATAGATAGATAGATAGATAGATAGATAGATATATGTCTGTCTGTCTGTCTATCTATCTATCTATCTATCTATCTGTGTGTCTCTGTCCTTTATTTTTGTAATTATTGTTACTATACAATTGTTTTGAGCTGTCAATTATTCATAAAGGCGCCATGCCCTGAAATATTCCAAAACACACAAAAAACAGCAAATAAATAAATAAATGTTGTGTCAAATTCCTGATTGTACAGTTTATCCATATGATATGACCATTGGCCTGATGTGACAGGCGCTGTCCACTTCAATGTAAACGGAAATGTTCATCTGATGTGTTTTCGTGATGCAGAGAAGGGAATAATTGGCTCTCGACACGACATCTGGACGCTGCGTCAAAGGGAGGTAGTTTACGGTAAAACGGCGCCATTTCCATGTGATCTCACCGATGTTTGTAAACATGCGTCAGCCACATGTGATTCTGGTGATGAGGAAAGACTCTTCAGCCGCTCCACCAACCACTGACCGGGGGAGTGTCCGGGGCGGAGTTACCGTGTTGCGCTATGGAAAATCGTTTGGAGGATACACGGTGTCAAACGTAACGCACCGAGATCGCTAACGGCGACAGTGACGCTGAAACAGAAGCCGAGTGGACTGTTTGCTGAGCGGGGAGCGGCTCTGACTGGCGCCGGCCGGGACATCGACGAGAGTCTCTCCCCACTGGGGAAATGAGGAAAACATGCTTGCGATAAACACGTAAGTCATTTGTGTTGTAATAGAACGAGAGCACAACGCTGCGTATGTTACGTAGAGAATACCACTATGTTATTCATAACCACTCGAGTGCTCGCTAAGAATTAAAGCCGAGAGGCGCAAGTGTTAAGTCGATGAAAGAAAATAAAAAGTCCGGAGTTTACCGTAGCACAGAGAGCAAAGGGCTGACGAGGAAAATGTTGTAAACACTTTCTGGTAATCACGAGTGTTTCATCATCGACATGACAACAGGTAAATTAAAACTGCGTCAGCGGGAAGGAGCGACACGCAAACCACATGAAATCCACTGGGAATTTCCGCTGCGATGGTGGAGCAGGCTGCGTAGTTGTGCTCGGTGTTAAAGTGGAGTTATGGCCGCGTCTTGTGTTAAAATGTGGAAGTAAACAAAGCGTGGAATCGGCAGGGATGGCGTGTGAAGCCAGAGCTCGGAATAGGATGCTGCGCAAGAGATGGGTAGTGCGTAATCTTTGTTGTGGGAGAGGACGATGTTACGCAGTTTTTATTAGCACGGTCATTTAACACTTCATAGCCTCGTGGACTGTTTTCTTCTGTTTTTAATAATCACAGATCATTTCGAGTAAAGAAAAGAAAAAAGAAAATCAGAGCACTTTTCAAACATAGTGAGCAGTGGACACTGGAACTATTGTTGTGTTGTTTGTGTAATTACGCAGGCAAAAAAAAAGAAAAAAACTTAAAGTGAGAAACACAATGGTGACGCAGCTTGTTTTGTGTTCCATGTGTCAAACAACATTTTTGCTGCGTCACAGAGATCCCACCGAGTTCCTTAATAATAATCTGGATTCTCAGTGCGCACTTGATACGATGAAAACACATCGTATCCAAACATAGGGGGTGCTGTGGGGCAGCATAGTTCTTGATGTCATCAGTTGTTGGATGTTGACAATCAGATATGCCTCGTCTCTCCATGAAAACAGCTGGTTTTTAGCTTTCTATTGCTTTGTTTTGTTTGTATTGATGGCATGGACAAACATATTGTTATTATTCCACATAAGTTAATCTCACAAAGCTGTGGGTTCTCAGTCACCGAGTTGTTGTGTTGCATTCCTCTGAGATGTTGTTGTCATTTAGCAGATCTGTTTCCCTTTGCTGGAGCTCGTAATGCACACCAGCCGGAGCCCAGCAGGACACTGACATGTCTGATGTGTTGTCACTGTTGCTGTTGACACAGGCCGCGGGCTTCTTGTACAGTGCCTTCCTAATGACCCTGGTGAAAAAAGGGTGTGGTGCCGCCTACTGCTTACCTGCCAGAAGGCCAGGAGATGACGTACTTACTCGCCTCGGTGAGCCTCTGAGGTGAAAATGAGACACACACAGAGGGAGCAAACTACTTCACGACAAGTGGATTTGCACGGTCAATGGGTGAATCAGCAGCAGACCTCATGAGCTGTTGCTAAACTGTTGGCAAGGAAATGGAAAGAGAGACAGAGTGAGCCAGCGTGAGGAGGGGAGGGAAAGGAAGGGGAGCTTTAGAGCTTTAATTATGTGTACTGAATAGAAACTTGACTCCTGAGGGAATGTCAGTAGTAGTTTTGAAACAAACAGGTAAAGGTCAGAGCACGAAGTAAAAGTCAGGGATGGCGTACGACAGAATCTCCCTTCTTCTTCTTCTTTTTTAACATTATCTTGAAAATATGAGTCCAATAATGTACTTTATTTCAGATGCTGCCAAAGTTCTGCATACTGTGATTAGCACATCCTCTGCAGTCGTACTGTTTACCATGTCTTCTGAGGCTGACCATTAGAACAAGTGACCCACTTTCCCAGACAAGGGAACTTGACCTCAATAGTTATTTTGCTATTCTTTTGGGGAGCGGCGCTGCCTCTCAAGTCAAACAAACAGAGGAGCCTTGCACAAGAGGCCTACATGCGAAACTTTAAACCTAGTTTTACTTGGAGGTTTTTGGAGAAATTTTTCAATTATTTTGTTAAGCCTAATCTAGATCACTTTTAAAAGTCAACAGAGAGGCAGTGTGCGTGTGCACAGTCAGGGCTCAGCATCACCTGTAGCCCACATAACCCCCTGAGAGAAAAATGGAAAGTGACCCCGCTGCCTTTTAAAATAGATCCCTCCTTCTCACAGATCATAGAAAAGGAGGTGGCACAGAGCCGAGAGATGACAGGGCTAAAATTAAACTCAAAGCGCGGCTGGTCTTGCTTGATGATGATGTATTATTAGACAAGTGTGAGGCGGCATTCATTTGCAGGTATCATTAGCAGCAAGACACCCAGCGTGCTCCAAACGGGGGGAAAAAATAACTGTTGCCTTGTTTTCTGAATCACAACGGGAACATCTCCTTACTGCCATTATTACTGGCCTTTAATTATTCTTGTAAGGTAAGGACAGTACACACTGCAAGAGCAGGGTGAAATAGTGACACAGCTTATTTGTGCCTCAGTGATTTGACCAACTTTTACTAGTTAGTCAATCGGGAATGCCAGTCAGGTTTCCTCTCTCTCCCTGGAAACCTGATTGGCTTTCACGGAGACACTCTGTGAATTAGTCCTAACCCTATTTCCAACCTATATACAGGATGTAGTCATTTAAATAAGTGCAGTCAAATAATGTTAAAAAAACCTGTAGTTTTCCTTTATCAAACAAAAGTTGAGAGGTTTAAAATACATCACTTCAAGTTCGCCCCTCCCACTCTTGATAAATTAGAGCCTCTAATCTGTAAGAGGATTAACCACCAACCCTGTTTACACATGCACACGTGTGTACAGCTCCACCTCCCGCTGTACTACAAACACACAATGTCACAAACCTATAGGAATTCAGTCTTCACATCTCTTATGTGTCTCTCCCTGTGACACAGTTTGGCTCCTAACAGCCCGTCCGGCCGCGTACACAGTGGGATTCGTCGCTATAATTAATTTCGGATAACCACGATGATGTTGCTGCGTGAACCGAAGAACAGTTTGAACACAGTTTGACAAAGCAGCTGCGACTGAAACCCGCAGCGACAAACTTCAGTTTTGCTTTGGTTTCAGACTGAGCCGGCGCTCCTTTAACTAACGGGAGATGGTCAGGTGACTCGGCAAGGGGGGGGGAAACAAGCTGCTCAGATGCAGAGAGCAGTCGCTTCAAACACACAATAGACAGAGTAAAAAGCATAACAGCAGGAGAGAGATAGCTACAGAGTTCACAAATAACACTGTTACGCGGGAGGAGTCGGAACAGCAAGAACAAGGAGAAGACAGATGAAAGCAGTGTTGCAGTCTTCAGACTCCATTGTCTGCCCGAGTTACCGCTCAAACCTGACACTGTGTTTTTGCAGGAAGTGCTTTTAGAAATTGAGGATATTTAACTTTTTTTCTGGGTCAAAGTACATGTCCATAAAACAGTGACAACATTGTGTGTGTGTGTGTGCTCACCTGCTCTTTTGTTCTAGAAGCCAAGACGCTAAACTGCCAGTGAAGAGGATTAGGGAGAAACGCCAGGGGAATTTGTCCCTGAAAGACATGAAGATTTTGGATTATTTGCCATGTCTCCTTCTCCCATCAATGGGACAACAGTGAGGCGTTGATGAGACAGGATTACGCCACAACTACAAATATTTCACATGAATCATTTCATTAATCAAAGATTATAACAAAAAGGGAATTGGGACAGAGAATGTCTTTGTATCCCATATGTTACCATAATGTACTGCATGTCTCACAGGGATGGATCCTTACCTACTTTAGCACCTGGTTTTGCCACCTGTCAGCTCTATTGGTGCTGGGACAGGACTGAGTTTCTGGCTGTTGTGAATTAAAAAGAAGTCTATGAGGAGTTGCGGGGATCTGTTTTTCCACAGTGTGATTCATTGGCAGTTTTTTTGTGTTGGGGCTCAGTTCTGGTGCCAGACGGCTGTCGTGCCCTTACAGATACAGAGATCCTGGTTATCTGATGCACTTGCTGGAGCTGCTGTGTCACTCTTGTATGTGCTGACTGTGACTCAGTGGTTCTTCTTGTCGTTTGATCTTGGTGCCCGCAATTAGCTTTGGATCTTTGACTGTCGCTCTGTCTTTAGGAAGAAATAATGATGGTCATTTGAAATCATGTTATCCAATTATTTTATCGGTACCGCTGTAGAACTACTGAGGCAAAGTATTTGCAGATGTTTACACAGACAAAGATCTTTTGTGCGACTGAAAAAAAAAAACCATCATAGCTTTTCCTGTTAAATGGCCTAAAGAGGAACAGATACCTGCATCAAAGGAGGTAGCACCTGTGGTATATATTTTTGTCATGATGTCTGACTGTCATGTGGGAGTCATCTTAAAATATGAATTGAAATACTGTATGTTTTGCAGACGATGGCCCAATAACCACAGTCTGACTTGTCTAAGAGAGAGAAATGTGTATAAAACATAATTGAATGTACCGAATAAAAAAAAAAAAACACTTGGATAGATTGGATAAAAATGATGTACTGCATTTAGAATGTTGGTTCATGCCATTTGTATGGCAGAGTCAAGGCAATGATAAAACCTGTTCAAAACTACGATATTAATGTTTGTTTGTTTTTCTTTTAATTTCAGATGGAAAAGTGGCTTTTCCGTGTTTAAACATCAAGGCCTCCTCCCCAGGGAACTGGTTTCAGATGGTGTCTTGAGTATAAAATCCCATCTAGCACCATTTGAAATCGGTGTTCTTGAGCAGGAACAGACTTCAGGAATGCTCACCGTGTGCAGAAGGTTTTGGATGTCTTGGTGGCGATGTTTCCATCCTTCATTTTTGACTTTTTATACATTCAGCCAGTTGCAGAGATGAAGGAATGTTAAAAAATACAAGATACTCCCTAATGACCACTGGTGCTCTTCTTCCAGCCAGAGTTCCACTGATCACGAAAGTCATCTGAGCAACCTGATTCCCCACCCCCCCTCACCAAGGCTGACCGTTTTCTTCTGGTGTTTAGAGTTTCCATCATGTCTAGCACCATTTGAAATCGGTTACAATGTGGAGGGAATCTCAGCAAAGGTTTCATCTTTCAGGGGTTGCATCATGAACTTCCTTAAAGTGCCAGAAGATGGCAGCATTGAGCTGCTATCCTTGCAATTACTTTGAAGCAGCGACTGATGACCCTGACCTGACAAGAGTAAAAATAAAAATCTGGGCCAAAACAGAACTTTATGCAATGGAGTTCTTCTTTAACCACGTCGTCACTAAAACTGTTATCTTGTTTTTCTCAATGAACACGTGGCAATGAAAGACATTACTTGGCTAAATGCTTCAGTAGAAGTTAATGTGTATCTATTATAGTGCTGGATTTACACAAGTTACTCCTTGGTGTTAATTATTAAGCAGCCAGTTTAATCTATTTTAATTTTTTTGTTTTAAGTACCAAGGTTTTGGTTTGAGATGAAACAAAACGTTCAGAGTTGAGTTGATAAGAAATCTCTTGTTAGATCCCAGAGCAGACGTGGTTCAGGTCAGTGTTTGAGCTTTAAATTAAATAAAAACACAGCATGCAATATTTCAATTCATACCTGTCTAATATTCTAAGTCTAATTACATGGAGTCAGATTGCAAAGTAACAGGAAATGTAATCCTACAACTTCAAGCTTGCAATTGCCCATAATGCAACCTGCCACATGTCATATTCGGCATTAATACAGTTGTCTCTTTCAATTTAGTATTGAAAACTTGTAGTTATGTATGAATAATGAACCCACGCTGTCATGGCAAATGAGGAAAAAAGAATCTTGGCTCGTCTATAATAATATAAAAATATTCATTGTCTCACCTAGGAGCACAGATATCATTATGCAACACTCAGTTATGTTTTAAACAGTTTTTCCTCTGATTGATCATGTCATCAACCGATCTGACCAGCTTTAAGATTCAAGATTATGATGTGTTCTTCTGCTCCTTTCTAACAAATAAATGTTCTATTATGGATCCCTTGCTTTGTTCCTTGTGTTTATTGAGTCAAACTGTAAATATTTAGTACAGTGTGTATGTAAATGAGTTGTAGTCACTCATATCAAGTCCCAATTTCAGTTATTTTGACCCTTCGTTGACCCGGCTGTGTGAGCCTGTGAATCACAGATACACGAACACTCTCACTGTTAAACCCTCCGGAAACAGAGAACTCTCATTGATATTTCAAAGGCTCCTATGACATTTCCGTAAACCCAATAATGACACTCCACCGCTACCTGCTGATCGTCTCTCACAAGTGATCTGTGTTGTCATGTTCAAAAAAAGCTGAAAACAAAAACAGCAGCAGCTTGAATATCTGGCCTCGGGAGGGGTGGATGCCTTTGCCATCAGCACATCTAGTTTTTTATCTCTGATGTCTGAACGGGTAAAGATATATTCATAGCAGAGTCTGTTGCTATATAAACAACACAACACTCATTCAGTGTTCTACGTAGAGGCAACAGTGAATCATAGGGAGCGTCTCCGTGCAACGTGACGTAATCCTCAGCATCATCAGTTTTTGTTTGCACACAGCCCTGCTTTGACTTGCCAGGCTTGCTCCTCCGTGACGTGGCAAGTGTGACTATTGTGTTTGGATGCGCTAAGAAACATTCAGAAAATCTCTGTAGCCACAGCTAATGTGTGTGTGTGGGACTGACAGTTAAAATTACACACACTGTAGGTCATATCAGACATGTGGGCTGGAAATAAAGAGTAAAGGTTTTTTGTTTTTTTTTACCATAGGTCAGTAAATGTTTACTTTAAAGCACTACTTTCTATGCCATAAGTAGCATCTTTATTCTTTACAATAAATAATTGTAGGCCCTATAACGGAGGAGTATGGGGTACGGTTGAAGGTGAAATAAAGTCCTGCCATGTTGGTGATAGAGACAGAAAACAGAGTTAAATCCTTATTCTACTTATCTAAACTGGCCACAGTTCAACAGAAACATAGGCCACAGCTTTAACAAATATTCAACATCAGGACCATATTGTACATTTCTTTGTGCTGTAGCTAATAACCACATGTTTCTTTGCCAAACTAAGAGTGGGAGTTCAGTGTGCAGGATTTGTGGCATCTGGCAGTGAGGTTGCATTGGTAAACCATCTGAATACCCCTTGCTTCTCTTCAAAGTGTGCCAGAGTACATGTGGAGGCCTTCAGGTAAAATTAAAACCCTCTCCACTTGTACTTACTGTTTAAAACATGATAGTATAACGTGGTTCATTCAAAGGTAACAAAAGCACAGCAATCATTTCAGGTGATTTTTACTGTAATTTAAACTCACGTATGGATATCCTGCTCCCCTATGGCCAACAGATCCCTTTAAATACTGCACACTGAATCTGAAAGTAAAACAAATCCATATTGTTGAAGGTGCTTACATTATGTGAAGCTCAGTTAAAAGGCATGTAAACACTGAAAGTGTTGGTACAGTATCCATGCTAAACATCTGTTTCTGGTCTATTGCCCGAGGCCTCAGTGGGAACCATTTATGTCATGTTCGTCTTAAGCCTAAAGATCTTCATCCGCCCTGTTCATGAGAACAACATTAAAGCGGTGATTCCTGACTATTGCCAGGGCAATCGGGGGGTTTTCTCCTTTTTTCTTTTTTTCTTTTCCACAGCCAAGTCTGTTGTGCCAAAACCACATTAACCACTCCAACCACAGTGGTGTGGTGCATGACTCATGTCCTTTGTTTTTGTCATGTAGCCAGGTTGAATCTACTCCGCCACAGACATGCGAATTTGTCTGTGTGTGTGTTTGCGTGGTGTAATTGCCTCTGTTTTTAAACTTGTGAGGAGAAGTGCATCACATCCTCTGCGGTGAGCTTCTGCGTGACCTGATAGTGTGACTGGAACATGATGAAGTGGACAGGCCTGTGCAGGCCTGATGAGCAGACCGCTTCCTCTCTGTGTACTGACACTATTTAAAGATCCTTCATGGGATCACGACCTGGAGAAGTTAATGTGACGAGAGCCATCTTAATGTCCAGCTGTGACGCGTTTCATTCAGTCCGTAACTTCCTCAAAGAGTGTGATTAATTCCTGTCATTATTATCAGACTCATAACACTTCAAGTAGACTCTCCATAAGTATGAATGTGTATTTACTGTCAATAAATGCTTTGAAATGCACTAACTTCATATTTATTTGATTATTATTACATTTAGAATGAAATGCCTGGATCTGATTATGTCCTTCTTTCCTATTGTACTATACACTTTAACGCATGTTTTGGCGGATCTTTTTAACTATTTATACACTGCGTTTATACACTGGAGTAAAAGCATTATACAGTATTTTAAATAAGTCATATAGCTTAGCTCATTTAGTTTAGCTCTCAGATAACCTCTGAAAATGGGTTGTAAAGTATAAAGTGAATTCCTGCTGAACCTATGGAAAAACTTGTGGAAGCTTTTTTTGACCCATGAAAGCTGATATTTAGGAGACTCAAGTTGTTCAAGGCTTAATTCAGACAGCGATGATATGCTATGTGCCAGGGTGGGTGTGGTACTAATGCACTGGAAAAACTGGATTTTGATTTAAGAGGAGCAGAGTGGAAAACTATGAAGCAGGGAGGACACACCGTGTTTCTCACTGTCACTCCGGTTTACAAGGTTTGTTGAAGCCAGAGAATGAACCGATAAAATGTGCTTTTATGACACAAACTGTCATATTGACTAGGTTGTACCTTGTTTGTTTTTGGATGTGGTTGCAAACCTGCATCACTGGGTTTGAGGCTGAGCAAATCAAAAAGGGAGAGCCACTGTGTTGACTTGAAGTTGGAGAAAAGTAGCCACATTATATGAGTTTCATTTCATTCACTGCACATATTTTAGTGTATTGTTCACATGGTTTTATTTAGGGATGAGGCAGCTGGTGATAGCCCACATTTCCGGCCCGGCAGGATGAGTTCTGCGGACTTTGTTTTTCTTTTTCCTCTAACTCTGTGAAGTTAACTTTTGAAGTTTGAAGTGAAATGCCTTTACAATCACACAATGGACTGCCATGGAATTTTCTTTTTGAAATATTACCCTCAGGATGAATGTTTTAAGCGAAATGGCTTGATAGTATAACTTATTTACATCAATCTTAACAAGCTCCTGACGCATTTTCAGGAATGATATTGTGAATTTTTCACTTTCCTTTAAAAAACAAGAATAAAAACCACCTCTGACTTTTGTATGTCGTGTATATTTTTGTGAGGAACACAATTTTTTTTATTTTGCATAACATTTAAAAAAAAAAAACTCAGATACTTATACTACAAACAATACCACAAAAAACATTCCCATCCACTTAAGCTGTAACTTGTGTTTCGTTTATCATTTAGAACATGCTAAACTAAGATATGTTAACATATAGCTCAATGCACCTACTGTGCCCAGTGACAACAGCCTCACATAGCTGTTAGCATTTCATTTTCATATCCTGTGGGGAGCTGGAAGGGGGGATGAATGAATGAATGAATGAATGAATGAATTTCACAAATAGCACCACTGTTGTAGAGGCTTATCTGAGAAACATGGTCAACCCCTGCTCTCTGGTGACAAACTGTCTGTCCACATAACTAAGATGAGTGACTGAAGTTATGAAAGAGCGCCTTGTTTAGCGCCGTAGTTTTGTCTTCCAGGGGATTTTAGTCCGATAAAGCGGCATTTTCTTTTCATAATTGTTCAAGGAAACGGTCAAATCTGATCAGATATAATTTGACGAAAGGTGTAATTTGATGAAAGCTGGAAGTGTAAGGTTTAAAAAAAATGTCTCTTGATGTTTACAGCCAAAGTTTAAGAATCTGGCACCAAACCAGAACATTTTATTGCCGGCCTTTGCTGTGTAGTCCCCTGCACAACACTGCTGTTACCATGGCAGGGAATGTTTCAAGTTTTTACTATATTTTTTTATTTATTTATAAAAAAAAAAAAGAAGAAGAAGTTAGATACAGGTATTTGTTATTTTCATAAATGACTCATAATTACTGTTAGTATTTTTTCCGCTCACTAACACATTCAGGGTCACAACCATTCTGCTTACTTTCCCTTCACATTTTATACAAGCTTCAATAATGACGGTTTATGTATTAAACTGTGTCGTCATTGTTTTGTACAGCTCGCAGAACAAAAGACAATGATGAGAAGAAAGCCAGGAGGCGAAAAATGCAGCAGATCGTATCTTTATCAGTCGCCATTTCACTTTGAATAAACCACATTGTGTGCTCCGTGAATCACCTTTTTCTTGGTTCTGTCCAAACATAACAGCACATTGATAACAGAGTTTTGCCTGAACACTTTTAAGAAAAGAATAATAAAATAAAATAAAAATCCTAAACTTAAAACAAAAGAAAATAAGGGCACAAAATTAAAATATAGAGACACTTAAAATACTTCAAAAAAAGAGACACGGAGGACATGTTATATAAATAATGTACCAAACAGTTTTCGCTTAACATATTTACAACTTTGCATTAATATTATGTGTAAATAAAAACTTACATCATTATGAAAAAGTGCTTTTGATAGCTGGAATGTGATGCTTCCCTTTAAATTACAATACTTCTCTGTGGATTTGTTATCCGTCCTTCATAGTGCAATAATATATATATATATATAAATATACATAAAAAAGTGAGTTCTGCCTTTTTTTCCCTACTGGCATCCTCTCCGGTAACAGATGTTCTTCAACAGATAGGCATCGTTCCATTTGCAGAGCTGGTGTTGACATGAAACGAAGAGACAGAGCAAGTCAGTTTGAGCTTCATTCTCATAAAAGGTGCACAACACAATTCTCTGGCTTTACTTCAAATCATTTTGGGCTTCATTCATCATTAATGAAGTTCCTAAGAAAATTCCACGACACAATAATGACATATTCTTGTACTGATTATAAAAGTCCATAATGCTACGTGAAAAATGAAATCAATTACTGTACAAATCACAAGTGAACAGTTTGATTTTCCACAGTATAGTAAAATGTGTGATTTTATTGTTTTTATTTAAGGACAAATCCAAAAGAAGAAACTATTGATGAATTTCAAAATCACCAGCCCACATCAGAAGGTCTTAACAAGAATTTTTGATGAATGATGCCCATAAGAGAATTTAAATGAATTAGTGAACAGTAATTAAATATTTTTTTGAGTTATTTTTTTTTAAAGGGATGAATACATGAGTTTACAAATACCTGAGTGAGGAGGGCAACCTAAAGATTTTGGAACTGTAATAACTCCGGCTTCAGGTCTTCTCTGGTGTCATATGAGCTATAGTGTCACCAAATAAGGAATCTGTGTCAGCACTGTTGTGTTACGTTGTTCTTATATTAGAGTTGTATTAGTTCACCAAAGGATTGTTGGATTGCATTCTTGATCAGCATTCGGCGACGTTAGTGTTAAAGTCAGCGTTGAACTCGGCTTAATGCACTGAAGCTTATTTAGAAGTATACAGGTAATGAGAAGCATGTTTAAGGAGAGTTTCCGTATTTTTATTGCTTCAGCATGAAAGATGAAAGATAAAAGAATCAAAAAAATGTTGGGGATTGTGATTATTAAAAACATTTGTCCTGATTCATTCCAACATGGAGAGAAATGTTGCCCTGAAGCAGTTTTGTTCACAGCAGGTGATACAGTGTTAAAGAATTTCCTGTTGACTTCCCTCATTCCTCAGGTCCGGAAACACAGACATCTAGATTTCCTTAAACGGGTCAAAAGCTAAAAAGCAGCGTGGAAACTGAAATCGGCACAGAGTTAGTCTTGTTGTTACTTCGCTTCACGTTTCATTGCTCACACAAATGTGTGCCAGTACTGAGCCATATACTTTACTGCTTTTATGACAACGTCAAAAAGGTGAGAGGAGCAGACATGAAAAAAGCAACAGCAGGAAAGGAAGGGGAAAGAAAGATGAAGCCAAAATCAAGTAGAACCAATGCAGAAAGAGTAAAATAGTGGATCTCACCCTTTTCTCCTCAGAAGAAACTTGTATAAAAACCCGACCATTATTAAAATTACAACTGTAAAGAAAAGTAAAGTTATTGCTTTTTGTATTTCAAATGTAGTACATGAGTTAGCGTGTGCAATCCAACAAGGAAAAACAGGACATTACCTGAAACGCACACAACAGTGATGATGACAGGCACATGTCCTGAAAGACACATTCAAAGGTAAATGCAGGGCAAATAAATAACCCAGCATATTTATACTACACAGGAATGGGACTGAATTAATAACTCACCATTATCCTTGCTGGTATCTACAGTACCACCATGCATGTCTGCAAGTATAAACCCACACAATTACTATGGTAATGAGTATTTAAATGTCAAGGGCAACAAGAGAGAGTCAAGCCACATCAACACACACACACACACACACACACACACACAGGATCTGAACATCTCATTTACTGATTTCAAGCCACTATGTGAACATTAATGGGTAACTGTAGGATCCTTCAAATGTATATAACAATCTATTTTCCTACGCAGGGAAAAACCGTGACATTTCATCTGCTTTTATCTGCAGGAAATTAAAACAAACACAAAAGAGATTATAATTATTATTTGCAATGGTTAGTTAAACGAAGAAAGGGCGACTGACAACAACCTAGTGCCTGTTAGACGAAGACACAAACTTATTAATCTAGCTATAGAAAGAGCCATCATTTGCCGAATTATGGCACGGCTGTGTGCGGTGGCTTCCTTCGCAGAGTCTCTGCTTGTCTGGCAACTGCTCAGTGGCAAGAAATAGTCTGACACTGAACCCCACACCACTCTATAAACTGCAACTGCAAATTAACGGACCCGTTGAAATGTCTCCTTATTCTATTTTGAATAACTACTGTATCAATGTTAACGGACCTGTCTGAAAATGGACTACACAAAGTACCTCCCTCTTTAACGCTTAATGATCGGAAGCTTGGTGTCCACCATTGTTGGTGTCCATTCTGGCTGTGTAGTGTACAAAAGTGATTTTAAAGGCTCAGGTTGGAATATTTGCGTGACATGATTTGATTGGCTGAGGCACACACTGCCTTAGGATATTGAACCTTACAACTTTTAATACACGCAACGTGAGTGAAGTGAAGCAATGCAGTTGGAAATACTTCATTGAAAGTAAATGAAAAGCGTCTCAGTCAAGTTTAAGAATGTAACGCTGTACGTGTACCTTTGCTAAATAGAGCAGAATAACCATACAATATCTTAGTCTTAGACTGGAAATGTCTTAAGAGGAACAACAACAATGATAATAATTATACAAAAAAGAAAAGAATCCATCTATACCTCGATTCGCCGACGCTGGTGATGTTACGCTGGTCGTAGCTTTAACATCAGCTGTGAAAATGCCTCTGCCACCTTTGAACAGAAGGATGGAAGTAATTGAGGATGAGAGAACAATGCCTTGACATGCTGACAAGCCATTTCTGAAACATGCATCACACTCTTCATGCTTCTACGAGCAGCGTCTAAAACGCTTTTTTAGCTTAATTACGTGCCGTTGTGTGCAGACATGTTCCCGTACCTTGTGTAGACGGTGGGCCAGTTGTTATAGTTTTACCTCTGTGAGTTGTGGATGGGGCAGTTAAATCTGTGGAAGTGGACACTGGTATCACATGGAAAAAAAAAATCACTGTTGTCAAAAATATCTTTGATATTCAGGAAAGTCCTCTTAAAGTGACAGTTCAGATTTATTAGGTAATGACACATAGTCTGTGCTGACTGTGCCGTTTCCACTCCCTGGGCTGAGAAACGCCCTACAATGCAGAAGCTCACTTACACTGAAAACAAGGGGGGAAAAAAACTATTTAGCCTCTCATCAAAAGGTTCACCAATAAAACATACCTTAACTTAAGTCTAACATATCTCTTAAGAATAATGTTTGCTGCTTTTTCACCCTTTTCAACTGAAAACTGAAGAGAAAATCAGGAACATGACGGCACACAGGATCTGTTGATTCACCGCTGACGCCATCAATAAATGTGTCATTTTGGGACTGCAGTGTTTGATGTGAAGACACATCCTCCTGATTGTGGGGAGTGGACAGTTTACAGAGTTACAGTCAGAAATGGGTGTTCAACAGTGAGATGAAACAGCAAACATATTCTGGAGATCTTGTAGACTTAAACAGGAGGGAATTTTATTAACTGAGCCTTTGATTAAGAGCCAAAAATCTGTTTTTCCTTGCATCCCTGCTGGCAGCCACGTTTTCAATGAGAGCATGCCGGCCCGTCTCATGCTGGTTCTCAGTGAAAGGGGAGTGCTGTGGGCACTTAAAGCACAGTCAGCCATGACTCTTGGGGCTTTTCCATTATACAGTTCTAGCACGGCTCGGCTCACCTTGGCTCGACTCGACTCTACATAGTTTTTTTGCTTTACCATTCGGAATAGTACCTGGTGTTTTTTGATTACCTACCCTGGTGAGGTTCTAAGCGAGCGCAGACCCCGCCCACATTGAGGAGGTGCTATAGTTAGTGTTGTAGTACTTGAGATCGGTCTTGGTCTCAAGACCACATTTTGAAGGTCTTGGTCTCGTCTCGGAATCAACTGCATTTTTACTCGCTCTTGTCTTGGTCTCGGACAAAGCGGACTCTGGATTTTATTTCAAGACCAGCCAAGACCTGAGAACTGTGGGGATATCAATAAATTGCCTGTGCATTTTTGGATTAACTTAAAGTTAAAGTTAATATCATCACTGTGATTTTGCGTAAATCGTTTTGCTTCGGGTACAACCAATAAATTGACTCATTTATCATTCGAAATTTTTGTCACCGTTAACGACTGTCACCCCTCCCGCCCCCTTTCACACGCCCCCCACAAAAGTGCATGTGAGTGACAGGAGAAGAGGCCGTGAGAAGATGTCAGCCAACTCATCTATAATAAAATTTGGTTTCCTTTTTGTGCATAAATACCTCCAAAAGAAAACACAGCGCAACGTGTAAATTCTGCAAAGCGACACTAACGGTCTTGGTCTTGTCTCGGTCTCGACCCCTCAAGTCCTTGGTCTCGTCTTGGTCTCGGTTTAGGTGGTCTCGACTACAACACTAGCTATAGTACTGAAAAACGAGGTACCTGACACCAAACCGAGCAGAGCCGAGCCAAGTTGGGCTACAACAGTGTCATGGAAAAGCGCCATAATGTGTCAGTAACTCGTGCAACCACACTTCAATAACTACTGAACTATCCCTTTAATGTATTTCTTATTTAGTGAGGATACAAATCATATGATATACTGTAACGTAATAATTTAGCATTGTTTCATTTAATGATAAAGTATATAACATGAATATTTATATACCTTGTGGTGGAAGTGTAGATATGTCTAGCGTAATCGGCCCTTCTGTCGTCACATCTACAAATGAAAAGACGGCTGAATTCATCTATGGGTTGTGAAGTTGGCGGTGTGACACACATGTACACTTAATGTCACAGAACATGCAACAACTGAGCAAAAAACAAGACATTTCTTTGTTACACTGTCCACTTGTAGGAAAAGTATACCAAGTGCAGTGTTTTTATTTGACAACACTTTGTTACCTTTGGTTTGTCTCGTCGCTGTAACATTGATTTGTAAGCTGTTATAGAGCAGTAAAAAAAAAAAAAAGTTGCATGGTGTTACATTATTTTGTTAAAGAGGGTTTGAGCGTGACCATTAGTAGAGAAAAACACTTAACGTGAGAATAAAGGGTTAGAAGGGGTAAAATGGGGGTATTTCAAGATGCCTGCGCTGTGAACAGTGGTGTCCAGGCTCAGTGTCCCCATGGCAACACCTACACGCATGTTCGATGTCCTTAATTAAAAACAATTTATGACATAAATATTTGTTTAAAATGAAGTGCTTGAAGCTGCAAACTTGCTCCAGAAAGACGATCTTAAAAGCCTCTCACATAGTTTATGGTTAGTGGCTTTTTGGGGGTGTTTTTGGAATGTTGTAATCTATTTACTGCAAACCTTGCATAAATTACATTAAGCTCACACACAGCCAGTGTTTTTATTTTAAACTAATTTCACGAGGCAGGAAACTTGTATTTTTGTACAGTTTTGTACACGTGCACAATTGTGTGGTTTATTGAGGCAGATATATCTGTCACCTGAGAGTCGTTTGAGAAGAAATCACCTACATTAGAATGTAATATAAATGGAACCGTCAATAGGGAACACAGCTCTTTTTGTCATCTAACTCCCTGATTTTAGAATGGAAATAGAATTAGTATTAGCATTATTTATTATTAGAAAACAGAAACAAGTCAAGTTGCTCCAACCAAAAATAGAATTACATACAAACTATAAGACTTTGCTATAATAGAAATTTAAGTAGAAAGAAATATGTCTCGTCTTGGCCAAGACTCTCTGTAAAATAGATTTGTAATATCAACGAGGCTTTGAAATGTGAAATGAATTGATACTGAGCCAAGGTCAGTCAATAATGAGCTTTAGACTAGAATATTCTTAAGGCTTTGTCCACTCTCATCAGAATAACTGGTAATCTGTAGATAAATACACACACACGAAAGCAGTGGACTTACTTTTACATTCAGGAGGCTGAGGATCAAATCCACCCGTTTCACTGCACATGATGGTGCCCGTGCCACTCAGGGTGTATCCTTCATCACACTCGAACTGTATGGTTTCGCCATATCTGGGGTCATACTGAGAATCCCACAGTATTCTGCCATTGGTCACTTTTGTAGGTTTCGCACACGTCACAGCTGAGGCACACACAAACGTTCACTTATTCACAAACATTCACTTCACAGCAGAAATGAAAAGAAAACCACTACTTCACATGGTTGTCACATAAACTGACACAAAAAGAGACATTTACTTTCACAATTGGCTTTTCCACTCCATCCTTTAGCATAGCACTGTTTGTAGCTCGATCCTCTGATCTGGTATCTGTTGACAGATGAAGGAAAATGAGTGTCTGCAGAGATTCGAAGAGGAAGCTGATGAGGGACCACGACAGACGACTGTTGTAGGAGGATGTTTGTTCTTTGTTAGAGGATATTGTTTAACGTATATAATGTTTTTACTGCCTTGTTATCTCCTCTCATTGTGTGACAACACTCCAGTGCTGCTCTTAAGCAAACAAACTTGCACTTTCAATATCCACCTGTTGCTAAACTCGCTAAGAGGTCTCCAACTTGCGGGCCACACGCAGCCCGCATTTCTTTTGGCCCACCACATAATATCAACGTTATTTTTGTATGTTTGAATGTTTGTTTGTTTTTTATTCATAGATTTGTTTTGGATCATAAATATGTTTCTATTATGACCTATATATTGTTCCATATCAAAACAAACACTTTTATTTTGAAATTCTGTGAAATATCGTCAATTTTCAGCTCATATTGCCCACCCCCGACTTTTTTTTCACCAGACTAGATGCTCAGTGGCCTCCAGGTAAATCATAGTTTAAGACCCCTGCCTTCAATTAACAAAATTTGGTTCAATGTTTACAAAAATAAAACAGACAGCAGGACAGTTGCATATGTGGATGAACACATGTAACGTCTGGTGTAAGTGAAGCATCTTATTTAGGTCATTTGGCGAATCTGACAACCACATGCAGTGATTTAAACTGGGATCACAGTAACTGTTTTTAAAAGGTTAAAGGTCGTTGTTGTGTATATTTTACGAGGTGCAACTGAAACCATACACCCATGATCATTCAAATGCAATGGAAATGTATTTTCAACTAACGGAAGACTAAATTCCTTCAGAATTACATCAGGAACCTTATATCAACAACCCTCTCAAGGCAAAACGAGAGCCAGGTTTCTAATCAGTGAAACTATGAACACATTCTGGCACAGCCTTTATTTGTCTTTTATTCCATTTAAAGACTAAGGCATCAAGCATGATGTCAGTCATATTCTGTATGTTGCCAGTAGATCTAGTGAGAACAGAACATGATGAACACGATAATTGACTGAGTGATTATCACTGGAGCCTCTGAACATTAAGACATATATCACTATTTAATTTCAGATATATAGGACAGTTATACTCACCCTTTATCACAGATGACTTTTATTACGGCACCAAACAGAGTACCAGAAGTGATATTAAAACTCATATTTGCCTGAGGTCTGGGAGGACCACAGTCCATCTCTGTAAAGACAAACAAAAACATTGCTGCTGGGCGTTTGCTCATTAAGAGTCAGTAGAGTTGTGATTCAAAGTTGACAGGACTCACTTCTACAGACGAGACTGGGTTCAGTCCAATTTGCAGAGGTGCAGGTAATAATCCCACTACCACTTTCAGCAATGAATCCATTAGCACACTCTACAGAGGCAACAGAGCCTTCAGGGAAATCATTCATTAGAAGTGAATCAGTCGTGAGGACGGTGTTTCCACCACCCTGAGGTTTCGAGCAGGCTAAGTTGGCTAAGAAAAAAAATAGAAAAAGAAGAAAGATCAACAACTAACGACATCTTATTGTTTCATAATGCAGACAAGAGGAAGCCTTTGTTTCCATTAAAAAAAAAAGTCTCATGCATTTTTATTTGGGCGATACACAGTCCATGTTAAGTAAATAAATCACCAATAAAAGATTTTTTGTGGTTGCTCTTAATTAATTAGGTACAGTTACAGATATGTAAAGTATGAGTAGAGCCAGAGGTCTCAAACTTATGGTTTGCAGGCCAAATGCGGGCCCAACTATCAATTTCATGTGGCCCGCCACCTAATTTCAAGTTATAATTAGATATTTCAATTACATTTAGCTATCACATATATAATCAAATCAAACACTTTTATTTTGAAATTATGTGAACTATGGAAGCAGTGGACTTACTTACCACTGGAATTTATTATGTATACATATATGTATATATATATATATATATGTATATATATATATATATATATATATATATATATATATATATATATATACACATAATATATGTATATACATATATAAATATATATATATATACATGAGTTTTCTCAAGTGAGATCCAAAATAATTAGATAACAAATACGAAAGTCGATAATTATATTGCCTATTAGCAATTTTATATAATATCTGAGGCCAAATAAAACATTATTAACCAATAATATTTGGAGGAGTACACATTAAAGTACAACTATTGTCGCATGTAACAGACAGTTTCCCAGAAAATTCAAACAATGTTCATCTAAAATGTGGAGGAATTCATACTCTGGCTGTATCGTAAGTGAAACTTGTTTGTAAACAACACTTTTCCCCTCACACTTTACAGCAAACACTACTCATTACGTATTCATAGTTTACGCACTTTTTTTTGTACAAACGTGTGTTAAGTTAGTGGAAGCACACGGTGTATTAATTTGTCACGGTTGTTTTTGCTGTTGACATAAGTGTTTTTTAAACTCTGCTGTGACAAACTTTATCTCACTAAAACAGACCGTCACGCTGGTGTTTTACTGACCTGCTGCTCTGAGGACAAACAGATGGATTAACAGCAGATAAGGTCGCCGTCCGCACGAGTCCAGGAAACAGTCCATGTCGAAGGAGACAAAATAAAAGCGGTTCCGTCTCTGTGTGAGTGTCGGTCCTGCTGCTTCAGGGGAAAGTGTCGCCGGGACGAGAGTCTGTTTTAAAGTGAGCCGGAGTCACCACTTCAACTCAGCACACTCCAACTTCTACGCTGGTCAAGCTAACTTCAACAGGTAAATTGACCAACATATTTTCACAATAAAAGAAGCAGTAGTCTTTCCTTGAAACTGGGCTTCAACCATATTTGAACTTCTTAAAGGGCTAGTTCAGGTTTCATGACACACCATCACATTTTGCGTTCTTTTTTGGTTCTATTTCTGTTTGATTGTGTTGTATGTCTATTATCTGTCCTTTAACTACTACAACATGTGCATTTCCCCAGTGTGGGATCAATCACACAAAGCCTTTTTAACATTCTGGAAACACCATACCAGATTTTCTGTGACATCATTTAACTGTTTAAAAAAGACATTTTTGACAGTCTGACGTACTGTACTTGAGTTCAGTACATACTTGTCTTATTTTGAAAGGCAGAGCGGAACATGTTGCTATTAAATCGTAATTGACTGACTGTACCAGTGTATGGTCTGAACTAGTGATGGACAGCGGGCAAAAATAACCTCCTCACAATTAAGGAGGAAAAGGCTCTTTTTTAAATTTGTTTAAATTTTTTTAAAATTTTATTTCATTTTTTACATGAATACAATGTTACAACTTTGTGAAAGTGAACCCTGGGCTTAAGTCAAGTAAAAGTAGTTCAATAATAGATTCCTCCTCCTGCAACAGACAAGATGTTTTCTATGGCAACGGAGAAAAAAAAATACAAAAAACTATGATGGGTGTGTCCTGTAAAAAAGCGGATAAGTCCTCACTACCTCACTCAAAAACGTCTCAAACAAAGGAGAAGCAAAACAAGTGTCTGTACTTAAAGTGGAGAGGAATTTGAAGAAAGATGCCAGTGAAGGCCTCTCTCTCTCATTGTCAGAACATATTTAACGTATATGTTTTTATTGTCTGTTGTTGTCGCCTCGTCCACATTGTCGCGTATCTGTCCTCTCGTCATTCTCTGCTGCTCGGAGCAGACACACCACCTTGGACTCGATGGCACTTAAGACAAATGCAGGTCGCAAATGATGAATAAAGCAACGTTTGAAACCGAATTTGTGTGCTGCATTGTGGTAAAACCTGGTAAAATACCTTTCATAGCAAAAAAAACACAAAATACAGGCTTTGAGTATGTGGATGAACACTGGGTAGAAGAGCAGCTCCTTGTTTAACTGTTTAAGAAACTTGCCGTACGTAGTTTTAAGAAACAATGGATTTCTTTTGAGTTATTCTGAGTATTCTATTCTATTCTATTATGAGTATTTTAGTAGGTGCATCATTTCCAGTAGTAAAGTAGTAAAGTTTTTAAAGGCTAACGTTCTTCTGTGTCTGTCACTCACACACTCCATCACACAAATATATGACTTAACCTTTAATCTGCAATTAGAAGATATTCTTTTTCAGTATAGCCTAGATACATGTGTGTGTCAGGTATCTGAGAAAAACGTCCTATTTGCAAGTAGCCTGATGACAGTATGGTTGATAAATGCAGCAAGAAAAGAAAGTGACTTAGTCTTAGTGGGGATTGCCTTTTACATGTCGTCAAAGAGCCTGAGTCACTTTCTGTGTTTCCATTATTTTCTTTTCCAACAAGGGGGCTGTGCCTCATTGGGTAAATTCCGGAGAGTTCTCCCTAACACTCATTGCAACCACATAACTCTGTTGACAGGAGACGTCTGCGTCCTCCACCCAGAGTTGCTGGAGAAACATGTGTTGCACAAAAACCCTGGCAACTAAGAGCAAACACAATGTGTGTCCGCGCTCTGTGGTGAGTGCATTTTCTTAAAGAGGGAAGATACACTGCTAGGGTATGCCGTCTTTTTTTGGAGTTACATGTTACGTCATTAAAAAAAATGAATGTACAGCCAATAAAGTGAGACCTGTAAAAATGGTGTAAGTGCTCCTCATGTCCTTTTAAGGTGTGTAAAGAAACGGCAATCGCAGGCAACAAATGCCCAGGCAATGTATCATGGTCAAAGCCTTTGAGAGCAATAATCTAGGCCGCTCTTCTTATCTCTCCTGCACCTTCAACTTTACTGTTGGACAACTCCCTTCTCAGCGACCAGTGAAAAGGAATGTGTCTGCATCTTATCATGTGAGATAAGATGCTGACCAATCTGCATTGTTCACCTGTACTGTTTTCGTCTGTGATCACTCATATCAAGGAGGTTTCAACAGAAGTGGTGCAGGAACTTTTACTCACTCTCTAACTTTCCACAACTTGAGGGCAAGGTTTTACTCCCCAATATTCAGTTTTCACAAAACTACCAGGCTATAAAATAAAGGTGTATGTGTAGGATAAGAGACAAGAGGCTGTATCTACTTAAACTCTTTATGTTGTGTTATTTAAGTCACTGTGAAAGAGACATTGTTGAGGTTCTAAAGCCCATATGACCCAACTAAACGCCTGTTCCTTTTCTTTCACAAGTCGTCTTCCAGCCTCGGCTACTTGTCGGAATCAAAAAGCTACTCTGCCATATGTGGAGCTTCCTCATGCTGTTTTCCCCAAAAATGTTAAAATGATGTTCCTTATGTTATTTTATAGGTAAAAAAACACACATAAGGTTCGAGATTTATCCAAAATATTCAGTGAAAGTGTTCAGCTCATGTTAAGCCTGGGTTAAAGCTGTACTATTCACAAATACAGGTTTTTAAAATGTAATAAAATGTAACCCTTAGTGGTCATGGGCTATACTAACATTCTGTTAAGTTTGTTTATGAGCAAAAAGTATTTCAAAATTCTGGGGATGTAGATTATAGCCCAAAGGAAAAAATATTTTGTTTTATTATTAACGATTATTAGTTTGCTCTTAAAAATAATAATAAAAATATCTTTTTCTCTTCTTTCTTGCTCTATTTCTTCAAATAATAATTCCCAGCAGGTTGTACACTGAGGGGACACTGTAATGCTGCCCTCCACAGGTTGCAGTTCCCAATCACAGCTCGTTCATCTCCTCAGTCTCAGCCCATTCTCATCCTCACTGTCAGATCTCTTTTTTATTCTTTCAAAAGCTACAATTGTGTTGTTGATCTGTTGTTTTACTATGTGCCATTAATACTGATAAACCTCCTCAGAGAACAGCGGACACTAACCAAGCTATTCCTCACATCACATCATTTATTCCACTGAATTAGAATGGTTATACTGATGTACAGTGTATCACTTCTCAGCCATTCAGTGACACCTAGTGGTAAAAACTATGAACTGCATTTATAAGAGCTGGAAAGGAGGATCATTATGCAACAAACAGATAATAAAAAAAAAAAAAATCATGCTCTATTCCTTTCTTAACAAAGTTATGTAATTAGATCACATACATTTAATGGTGTGTGGAAGTGCTACTGCTGGCAGTTCCACACACCATTGAATGCCTGCACCTGAAATAGAACATAAAACATGTCATATTGCAGCCATTTTAAAGCAGTTTAGCCAATTATCACACCACACGCAATTACCGGCCGCTCAGTGTGCAGCCCATAAAAGCTGCTCATGACTGAACGTGTCTCACACGAGCCGGGGTCAGTCGCTAACATCACAGAAGCACAGAGGCAGCTTAAGTGAAGCCTGCGCTCTATGTCAATGATGCATTCAACAATAAAGATGTATTATGCTGGTCTGAGGCTGCTGGTCAGTCCTCAGCTCGGACTGGTCCATGTTGCCTGCAGCTAATCCAGGTTTGGATTACAAATGTTTCAAAGACAGCGTACATGAGTAATTCACGAGGTCAGACAAACGTTTCAGTTCATTTATGCATTTCAGCTTTACGTAAAAATACGCTTATATAAGCATTCTCATTTTCTCATCGTGGCTTTAAGCAGATTTCATTTGTATTTTCGTTCCAAATACAGCCTCATGATTCATGCCTCTGTTTTGAAATACAGTTATTTAATTAATGGACATGATGTACATGGAACACAAGAGCCCCTTGTAATTGAAAAGGCTTTCTCTTTATGCTGAGAAAAGCAGTCGGCTGCCATGACAACTGGAAATCTGCCATAGTAACGGCGGCTGTTGGACTGTAGTGTGCAACAAATTAATCTACACGACACCTAAATGATTGGTGGCATACAGTTCAGAAACAGACGGTTTTAATCTCAGTTTTATGTTGAATTAATCTCAGCTTCAGAGCAAAAAAAAAAATCAAAAATGTGTTTTCAGCAAAACTTTATTTTTCAGTGCATGAACGGAACACCATGTCAAGCTCACAGCCTGTCCTATTATATCAATTTTAAATATTTTTCTCTCTTTTTTTTTTTTTTTACATTAAAAAAATAATGGAGCGATATAATATACCTCTGTTTTTCTCTCTCTCTCTGGAAGAGCACTCGGCAAGTATTTATAAAGGTGCTGTACAATGTACAAACATTTACATCTACTGTCTACGTACAGAATGTAGAAGATACCACAAGGATTTTCTTTTTTCTTTTTTTTCTTTCTAATGAAGCGATGCAAGGCCACAGTATGATACAGAGAAGGAACACAAAGTCAAAGTGGTTAAGGAGAACGACTGTGAAGGAAAAGGACATTAACTGAGTCTTGACCAGAGAGAATTGCCTCAACCTGAAAACCAAGGGTTGGATTTAGTCCATCAACCAACCAACCTATTGCACAAAAACCTACCACTGCTCAGCTCACAGCGCATCCTAACCTGATATCCCCATTTTACAATCACACTCTTATCACAGTCCCTGCGACTTTCACTGATATTGACTTTACAGATATCGACACTGCAGTGCTGTGCAAAATCTTAGGCTCAACATAATGACAGTGTACGGTAGAATTATTTCTCCCTTGACACATCGGGAAAATGAATGAATGCAGGTTTTAAAGAGTCGAGTGTTTAATGTGACCTGTTCTTACAGCCGCGTTCTCGTAAAGCTGAAGTGGAACCCGAATTAATGTTATTGTGTTTGTCCTGACGTGCTTGAGCATTACATGCACATGTTGTATGAGTTTGCTAATATATGAGACCAAATTTCAGTCACATGACTCCAATCCAAAGGCCAATGATCACGACCTTTGACAAACAACAATGAAAACAAAAGTCTTTTGCACAGCACTGTATGTTCCCTGAGCTTATCTGACATACTTCTCATTCTCCTAAATTGTATAAGCATGTGCGCATGCACTCCACGAGATTGAACCTTTTCAGTAAAACACTGGAATTCAACTACTTTTCTCAGAGATTGCACTTTTAGAACAGATCACACTTTAAAGGGTCAGCGTGTAGGACTTGGCGGCATCTAGAGCTGAAGTCGCGTATTGCATCCAAATGAATATCTGTTGCAGACAAACACGGCAGCACAACAAGGCAGACTCCACGGAACAGCGCCATCTTTGGCATAATATGAAGGGGTCATTAAAAGGTGATAAAAACAAAGCAGCTCTTCATTTTCAGGTGATCATTTTAAATATTGTGTTCAATTTCAGTTGATCGACACCGTAAATTCTACACACTGGCCCTTTAAATATATAAACGTGGTGGGACATTACATCAGCAGTATCTCAGCAAACCATCAAATGACTCCATCATCCTTCAAGGTACCCCATCACACGGTTACACAGCAGGAGCGACAAATGCATACATGTAGAATTCTAATCCTAACAATCCTTTTCTTTATAGGATGAAGTAAAACAACGAGGGCATGACGCAAATAAGTAAAACGCAAATTTGGCCTTAAACAGTGAACCCTTTAGGAGAAAAGAAACAACTTTATAAAGTAAAAAAACAAGTAATAATAATAATAATAATAACAATAATAAAGGCAATGCATTGGTCACAATTCAACATCACAAATTAAATACAACTCATGGTCATTCTGTTACAGTAATGCTACAAGGGCAGATGCAGTGCAATCAAATTCAATAGATATTTTCAAAGTCAGAATCTGCAAATATGACACATTCAAATATATATATGTGTATATAATATATCACAATGGGACACTTTCTGAGCGACTGCAAACATTTGGTACAGTGGTTTGTACATTAACTACAAAGATCCATGGTAATTCCTACCACCAAAGTACATTGGAAATAAGGTGAGAGCTCAAATAACATGGGACAAATCTTTGAAGTCTATATCAAAAATGTGGAATGGCTTGGTATGGCTACATATAGATATATATAGATATATATATATATATATATATTCATCTATTACCTTAATAAATGACACTCTGGTCGTCTGGTTGTTATCATAAGCATGGTAAACCACAAGTTTCTGGTCTTTTTAGTGATGCTGTCGTTTTTACACGGGAGAGTTCCGTCCATAACCACAGAACAGTCTCGGGTCCCCGGTAAAGTGAAACACTTGCTGGGTTGTGTTCGATTTCAACGGAATGAGAATTATAAACAAGCAAAAGGCTCATCCTCGGTGATGTGCAGAACATGTGCAGAAAAACAAACAAGAAGTCCCGAGTGCATGCGCTTGAGAAAACCTTTAAAGGACACAATTGTCAAGTAAGAGCGGAAACTAAATCCCGGATGACGGTCACACTTGGCGTGCACTTGGGACGGGAAGTGACGGCCTGTCCCCCTTTTCTTTGCATATGGGTCATTGTGTTGTAGTGGGCGAAGTGCTGTTGGTCGTCGTCGTTGCACAGAAGACTCAGAAGGATTGGCACGTACTGTATTCACATTTGAGAGTGTCTTGTCTGACAGAGCCCCGAGCATGCGGCACATGCGTAAGTCCCACAACAAAGACGCTGAAGCAGCGGACAAGGCAGGGAGAGCTGCTACATGCCACTCGCCATGTCCCAGGACTCCAGGAAAAACAGACCTTTTCAAAAGAGACCTGCACATGGCCCAAAGGTAACAAAATGGCACAAAGTTGCACTTGTCTGTGTCATGGAAGAACTGAGGAAGACAATCCAGTGAAGGTACTGTTAAAAATACAATGGCACAGCTCAAGTCTGAGTCAATGTTCTATCACAAAGGTTCACGGAGAATCTCTTCGTGGGAGAGGATTCGTGCTGAGCTGGGCACTTTCCAAGGTCCAGGGCTAATAGGTCCCTGTGGACTCACTGGAATACTGTTCATAGAGGCTATAAAGTATTTCTTACTACTGTTGTCTTTGCATTGAAAACCCCCATCTTGTTTATCTTTAGCCTCCCCTGGTAAAACTACAGAAACTTTACTACTCTGTGCATCTGACGCGTGTCTTCTGTTGACCTCTGCACTTCTATTCCTGTCTTCGGTAGATTTGCTCTTGCAGCTAGCATCTCTCTGGCCAGAGTCTTTACCTGAACCACTGTCACTCTCTCTGACCTTAACAGACGATGTTCCATGATGGCGTGATCTTCCCACCGCTCTCCTTTCAAAAGTTTCATGATCATGGCCGTGCCTGGTCCTCTCTCCTCTCCCTTCCATCTCTCTGTCTTGGGTGTATCTTCTAATCTCGAGAGTCCCTCCTTTCCCGTTTTTCTTTTCATGATGTAAGCTCTCTTTGCTGGGAGACTCCTTTAATCTCCTCTGGTGCTCTACACGCTGCAGCGCTGTAGCTACTTGTCCCGATTGAGGAGGCCTTCTTAAATGTGCGGCGTCAGTTTTAGTGTGTGTGAGAGACATCCTGTTCCTGCTCAGTGTTTCTTCCCGTGCCTGACTATCCGTTTTTGCGGGATTGTGATGTTGCTCTTTGGCTTTAGGAAAGGTCTCCCCCATTTTCTTTGGGCTGCTTAGCTCTCTGGTGTCTTTTGTGGGCCTGGTCCTCTTGTAAAAGTCCATATGGTCAGATGAGGCGGGAGAGGGCCTTTGAACCTCCGTGTCGGCCCACTCACCACTCTCATCCACAGAGCTTAGACCACTGCTGCTGCTGCGGGGCTTGTGGCCTTGCGGGGATATGGAGCTCCAGCTGTGGGAATGTTTCAGTTTGCCAGGGAAGGGAGGGGACAAGATGGAAGCGGTGGAATATGGAGAGGACAGGGGTGAGGTGTCAAAGAGAAACACCTCTCTGGAGTAATTTGGAGTTGAAATGACTTTTTGATCACGTTGACCTGCAATAGAATCACATGTTTTACATGTGGACAACTTACCTGCGGCAGAGATTCTAAATGACACGCAACAAACAACAGACCGGAGGACGTGGGGAAATTTCAATGCATTTTAGAGAATAAAAGTGGGAAAAAGTGAAAGAGGAACTAATTACCAAGGTAAAAGAGAAGAGGCCAGTGAAAGCAGTGAAGGTGTTAGTGTTGGTGCTCAGTGTAGTAGCACAGAGTAGAAGAAGCTGTACTACCTGCATCAGAGGCAAAAGAAGAAGAGCCAAAAGGAAGCAGATGGTTAATGAGAATACATAAAAAACAACTTAGCAAAGAAAGTACAATGAAATGATGAGGGTGGCAAACTACAAACAGCCTCCATTCATTAAGAAATGATTACAATTATTACTATGAGCTGCACATTTGGCTTATTTATAGGATTCCTTCTAACATTCTTTCTGTGTTAACCAGACAACTTTCTTAAGTTGGATTATGAACTTTAAAGTTTGTAAAATACATGATGATGATGATGATATCTCTACTTGAAACAAAAACACTGGATATCTCAGCTTATCATGAGGCATTAAGTGGGAAACGACAAGCGCTGTCAACAAGTGCGTAAAGATCAGCCCACTAGCACCAAAAAAGCTGAAGAACAACAAAGCTGTATTTTATTCGTGCAAGTCAAAACAAACACATAAACACAACAAACTAGCTGCAAATATGCTGTCAACCGTGAATTAAGAAAACAGAGAGTTTATAATGAATACGGATCATATTTCAGATTATTTCCATCATAAATGTGCATTATCTAATGAATTATTAGAGTTGCCTTCTTTACCTCACAGTGTAGAGAAAACTTAACATTAGTATTAATGTTTGTGGCTCAAAGAAAGTCCATATAAAATAAAATGGTGAAACAATATTACTTACACGGCCTCTGTATTGCACAATAAATAAAAAACACTTTGAATAGAGCACTTACTGCTGTCTTGAGCCAGGCCTGCCCCAGGTCGCAGCAGCAGAGCCACTTTATTTCCTCCGGCCTGGATCAATTCAATCGCACGTGTATGTGAAATGCCGCGTGCCGGCTCACCATTTATCTCCACTATCTCATCTCCGACCTGTTCATAACACAGAAAATACAGTCACTGAACAATAAGTGAAGGAGCCGTGCGCTTATGTACACACTCTTGCACTTGTAATTCCTATAGGAGAAGAACCATCATTATTTGAGATAACAGGAAAACGCAACTGTAAGCACGCTTTAGAGTGATTCCTGCCAAGAGCATCAATCGCGTCTGCTCTCTCATCCTAATAACAACAATAATAGTTTTATCTAAATTGTAATTCTGCTGAGCCTCCTCCACAGAGAGAGAGAGTGCAGGGGTCAGTAAGTACTGTGTCCGTGCTGGGAACGGTCACCGTCTTACTCAAGGGTGCTTCGTAGAGAGAGGGACACTTACTAACATGAGCGGCTTTGGATGGAAGAACACATTAGTTGCTTTCAGACATACACTGAAGACTAAAGAGATAATAGAATTGCAGACACTGCTAATTATGTTTAAAGCTAAAAACAAAGTATAGCCTGAGTGCATTCAAAAGATGCCAGAAGACCAAAATCATGGGAGGAGATTGTATGATTTGAAGGGTTGTACAAATATTTCATTTTAAGTAATGCATAAAGAGAAACAAATGATAAAATATGCATTGGAAATTTGACTGGATGTTTCATTTTTGAAACTTGGAGTTGTTTTGGTCTTGAAAATTAACACTTATAGGTTGTTTTGTTGTCGTTGTTGATGTAATCAAGGGTGTAGCTAACTGTAAGTGACATACCATCTTTGAGTTTAAATTAGGGGCAGACATAAATAAGAATTATATTCTTCTCACTGCTCCTTTCCAAGCATGAAAAGTGTGGTCTCAAAAGTAATTGTGGATTTGTGTAACTCTATATCGTACTATATTGTACAAAATAAAAAGAAGCAGTCCGCCACAGGGCCACATAGAGATAAACTATTATCCACTTTCACAACTAAGGTCAATATAGACTGTCCAATTTGCCTAATCCCCAGATCTGCATGTTTTTGGACTGTGGGAGGAAACCAGAGACCCTGGAGAAAACCCATGCACACGCGAGGAGAACTCAAGTGAACGTGTCTGACCCAGACAATCTCCTGCTGCGTTTGTCATATGTGGAATGGAAAACTTGTGAAACCTGCACATTGCGTGAGTTTTAAATATAAACACATTCACTGCAACATTCAAATGATTGTCAAATGAGTTCACACAATGCCAGTTAAGCCCCTCAGCTCCACATGAGTCTGTCGCTGCGTCTCTCACAATGATTGTGCCCGAATGTCCAAACATTCGTGCACTGCACATCGGGAGTGACGCTTTTTATGTCACAACCGATGAGGCAGAAGCATAGCATGATTTTGGCCTTAATCAGGGGGCTGACAGACGTTCTGCACTGGAGAGAGGAAGGAAAGGAAAGGGAGAAGAGGAAGAAGACAGTAATGCCAAGTGCCATCAAACACCGAGAACAAACGAACAAAGACACACTCACATGGATTCTTCCATCCAGTTGAGCAGGTCCATCCTCTGCAAGTCTCAGGATGTACAGGCCCATGTTGTACTCGGTTCCTCCTCGCAGACTGAAGCCAAAGCCCCGGGGACTTCTCTCCAACTCCACTGTCAGACAACCCTGCACAGAACGGGCACAATGAACAGAAAACACTCAGATCATTCATACACACACTCACACAGATGTGCAGCAACATCGCTGCACAAACACAAAGCTAAACAAATACATGCTGTCCACAGGGATTAGTGAATATCAATATGACACAAACCATAACCTCATTTAGTCTCTATTTCTATTACTTTATTCTTGAGACACCTTTCTGTTTGTAAACCAATTGCTTGGTTGGAGATTTATATGATCAAAGATAGAGACGTTTCATTCCTCATCAATACTGGTTGTGCAGTTCTAATATTCACACCTATAATGAATGTACTATGCATGCAAACACTGTATGTTATGGGATAAAAAAAGATCTTTGTATGTGACAGGAACTGAATGATATACATACCAACACATTGCATTGTAAATCTTTTCATACAGTCATGAGGATTACAGAACATTATATAGTGTATAAAGCTGTGCCTCAAGCAGCTATAACCTTCAGATAATCACGAAGACAACATATCGTGACGAGGATAAGATGATTATTCTTACCTGGTTGGGTCCTGTCACACACAGCGTTCCCAGCTCAGACAAGCTGACTCCATCCCTTTTCTCCTCCAGGTCGAGGTTATAACTACACCAAAGAAAACATGTGTTTGTGTGGCAGAAGAACATGCAGTAAACAACATGCTGCAAGGCCTTGGAAAAATTGGAAACATACAATCAAAGTCAATGCTGAATATAAAAATAAGGACATTTGATTTTATTCTGTACATGTTCTACACACATTATTATTACTACGACGTGTCTGCTTTGGAAGGGGTACATTTTGTACTGGTAAGGCACAAAAGGTGGGACTTCTATGGAGAACTGAGCGAGTGAGTACTGCACAGGAAGTTAATGTTCTGAAGAGCTTCAAAGGCCTCTTTTCTTCTCACTGACAGCTTAATCTTTTCCTTTATGCTTTTATATTTTTTACCTTTCATCCACAAGTGCTGATCTTTGACCTATGGCTCTGTGCTGAAGAGCTGGACTCTGTTTCGCTGAACTTGCTCCAGATGGAGGGCCCTTGTATTCTGAAAAAAAAAAAACATTCTGATTTTAAATTCAATAATATGGATACAAATCAGTGAAGCAGGGATCCCACTTCTCAACTTAACTTATTCCAACTTAATATATTTTCAGAGTTTTTACCTTGATTACCCGGCAGTGAAATCATTTCTTACTTAAATGGCGATTCATTAGAAGGATTGGACCCTGAGAGACACAGCTAATGCAAACACAGTACAGTATGTGGGCAGTCAGAGCTACTCACCGTCCTCAGGCACCACAGTGAGAGTGACAATATTCCCAGCTTCCTTGATGAGCTGAACAATATCACTGTGAGAGAGCTCGATGATGGAGCGCCCATTGACTGCTGAGATACGATCTCCAACATGCAGCAGGCCACAGCGGTCAGTGGGACTGCTTTCAATGATCCGGCCAATTTTGTGTGGAATAACTGAAAAGCCAGATATCGGGGATTGAAAGATGTTATGTGACATATATTCATCAATCCAAGTAATCTACAATATCATCTGTTCCCGGGTTTGTCTTGTTGAAACCTTCCTGGAGTCCTAGTCTTAACCCCTCTGGTTATTATAGTTTTGAAATGGTTTTTCAAAACAAATTATTACTCAATATTTTTTATCAGAATACATCCAGGAGATACAGAAAAAAATTTATTTGTTATAAAAAAAAAGCATAACCTCCCCTTACACTTGAACAATGCAAGCCCTTGTAAATCTAAATGGAATAGAACCAACATTAATATCCTTGGTAACATCTGTTTATTCCTACTATTTCAAGTTGAAAACAGCTGCTGTTAAAAAGGTCTATTAATACCAGGATTATTCAAGACATAAACATTACCTAATTGTACATGTTGTATTAGTTCAACTCATTGAAAGCCTGTTAATACATAAGATAAACCTTTAGGCTCATCATTCCATTCACAATGCCAAAGATTGCAATATAATATATCATCAGTAAAGTCACTCTCAAAGGGAAATCATCAAATAAACTGGATACTCAAACTATGGCTTATTAAAGCTGTTATAAAGCAATTTGAAGAATGGGGAGAGCTCAAAGACAGAAACTGGAGGAAGTCCAAGAACACCTGGTTGTTGTTGGTCATTAAAACTTGAAAAAACAACAAACCAAGCAACAAATGTAAAAGCTCGACTCTCACCTCCAAGCGGGGGTTTGCTCTTGGATGTGAGGATCACAAAGCCAAAGCCCTCAGTCTCCTTGCGGTGAAGCGTGATGTCAAAAGACTCGTGGTCAAGAGCGCTGGGCATCGGTAGGTGAGGTAGCTTTGGTGAACCGTTCACCAGGACTGGAGCCATTTCCAGCACGTCTTCATCTGTGGCATCTAATGTGAAAATGATAAAGATTCGAATGCATTTCAGACTCTTGCTCTTGTTTTTCCACTGATTAACTTTTTTGAAACCAACCACTTTGTTGTTAACAATAAAACTGCTGCACAACTCTCGCAGTGTCTTTTTGTCTTTTTAATGTTCTGATAAACACTGGAACAATCACCTACAGAGGAAGCGAAACATAGAGTTACTCTGCTTGTCACTCACCTCTGTAGATGACCTTTCTCCGTACAGTCAACATCACTTGACCATTGCGGGCAGCGTTGGTCATTAGATCCAACACCTGCTTATGAGAACGACCTTTCACCATCACACCGTCGATACCAATAAGCTCGTCTCCCGCTCTGAGGCGGCCATCTTTCTCTGCTGCTCCGTTGGGCACAATGGCCCCGATATACACCTGGGGAAAGACATTCTAATAGAGGGTTAGTATCATGGTGAACTGGCCATTAACAAAATAAAAATTACAAATGACAATAATATAATACTGAACTACTACAACAATTGTACTGAATTACTCCAAATTTCTACAGGCAGGCTCTTATTTAAAATATTAAGATAATAAGCAAGCAAACATCTCATATATACATACTGGTTGCTGTGGACCTTCTCCTCCGAGCACACGGAAGCCAAAACCAGTTTCAATGTCTCTCTTTAGAAAAATGTCAATGTCTTTGGTGTGAGGCTCTGTGGATGAAGAAATATTGCGTGAGAGATCACAGTTTCAAGTGGAACAGACACACAAGGTCAAAAGACAACAGTACAGTGTGAAGTGGCGTTTGTCCACACTTACGTCTGCTCTCCAGCAGGGCTTTGGACTTCAAGTACATCTCTGTGGCGTCTCGTTTCGGGGAGTCGATCAAGCGCAGGGTGCTTGTGTTGGAGTGGTAAGGCAAAGCCTGGGGGGCTGAGTCAGCGATGCCATCCAAAGTTTCAGTACTGGCCGTCTTTTCCAGCCGCTGAAAATAAAGACACGTGTCATAAGTGGCATCAATACATTTCATTTCGTTGGCAGTCTCTCATCACACATTTATTGACAGTCTCTACAGCTCATTATCCCAGACAAAAGGGCCGAGTATCTAATAGTGACAGACTTCCAAAAGCGGGGAAGGTCAAGCTACTGGGTCTTCATTTCTCCTATTGTTTCAGTGTGAAGCAATTGGATTGAAATGTAATATATAATCTACAGGAAACACTCAAGACTTCCTCCAAGACAGGCCAATTCAGGCATAAAGGGCAACTTCTTTATCTAAAACTGTTATATTAATAATGCCCCCATATATAAAGAGGCTTATTCATGCTTCATTACCATTGCAATCCCCTGACAATAGCTCAAGGAATACAAATACTGAAAGGAAGTCATTTAGACTGTTTTTCAGAGAAAACAAAAGGAGGCACCCCAAAACCTAATCAATATTCAAATTTATTGCTATCATTTAATTTGATGCAACCAAGGCTTAGTAGTTAAGCTGAAGGACATAAAGCTTTGAAATTATATTGAAGGATGAGTCTCCAAAGGGAACAATGATGAGGGAAGAGGGAAGGATTTTTACTCACAGGCTTTAGACTCTTCACAGGGGATGTTTGACCTATGGAGAGACACAGATAGACACCAGAAATATGGTGAGAATGCAGATGAAAAAGAAAAAAAAAACCAGCAGCGTACCACTAGCCACCAGATGGCACTGTCTCTCTGATTGAGAAGCAGCCAGCTTGAAAATAAACCAGGGAGCTGCTTTAAACTCAGGAGCTGTGCTCACTCCCGAATTCTCCACTGGGGAATATACATCCATATGCGACTAAAGATACATAGAGCATACAAAGGTAGCACATAAGCTGACAGCATGGTGAATGCCTATGCAGGGCTAAGGAAGTGGATGAGACCATCAAAGATTCATGCATATTGTTCAATGACCAAATCATTTCCTTCCCCTTTTCTGTACACTACACCCACATGTTCCTTCTCAGGCACTCAGATCATTCCCTGCAGATCATCTCTTGCAAACCCCCCCAGCCCCCTCCTTCTCTCCCCTCCCTTCCCCTCCCACCTACTCCCCACATTAACTGGATTAACAAACACTCTGGAGCTGGCAGCCCTGTGGAGCCACACCAACACTTGGCCTGATGAGGGGTTAATGGAGCCTGATGTAAAAAGGAGGAGATGTAGCAGCATTTTCCCACTTCACTGCAAAAATTCCCAATCTGGCATTAGAACTATCAAAGGCATGAAATCAGATGAGAAAACAAGTCGCACGCCTGTAAAACACACCCCCGACCCTCCATCCTGTCAATCCTTCCATCTAAGTTCTGTTATTCTTCTGATCACTGATGCCCACCATTCAAACACAGTCATCTTCTTTAAAAGCCAAGGACATGGTGATGGTGGCACAGCAGTGAGTAGGGAAGAGAGAGGAGGGTTGAGGCGCCACTGTGGGGAGGAGGCCCCTGAGGATCTTCCCTCTATAGCCATTTAGGCATGGATGTTAAAGGGGCCATGGATATAGAGGCATGCAGAAATTCCCTGTGCTCTGTTGATGATCAAAGCCAATCCAGAGCTCATTGACTCATGCGTTCAATCCCCAGGGCAGCTGGAGATGGATGTAGGAGACATTTGAAGGATGCCTACCTCCTCCCACAGAATCAAGCACATCCCAACACTTATGTAATTCCCACTCTCAAGGCTTGTAACGGAACTGCATTACGCCTCAGTGGGAGTCATTATGCTACATTCACATTAGCAGCTACATTGTTCATTTCTGTTTCAATACAGGCCAGATTTTCATGTTTCAAAAATTTAAACTGGTTTAATTCCAAATTAAACAATTTTGCAATCAGTTTAATTGGATAGTACATTCATTTTTCTTTTTTTACATCTACCTGATGTGCTATCTCCGCGCTGTTTTGAAACAGTTTTACTGTTTTCTGTAAAGCGCTTTGGATTGCATGTCAACAAAAAGCTGCATGAATTTGACTCTATCGCATGGCCATGTATCAGATATAAATCCCCACATAAGGACCACATACTAAAGTGATGCAAGTCTGATTTAACAGTCAGCAATGACGATTAGCTTTCAGATCTCAGTAACAAAAACATTCGAATATGAGTGACTTCAGCCTGGTTATGCAAATGTATCATAAACAGCGAGTGAGTAGAGTCACATGTGTGGAATAATAAAGCATATATTTAAAAAAAATCTGATGGCACATCCCAGTCACACATTATTACTGCAACTGCTACAGAAGTGTATAGCTTAATGTATTCAGCTAAAAAACAGGCAGCAATCTCTAATATGGTGACATATGCATCAGCTGTTACATCCTCTCACCTATTGTCAGTGTCAACACTCTGATCTCACCTCCAATGGTCACTGTTGAAGTTATACTGACGGTAACAGCACATTACGTCTCACACATGTTAGAGTGCATAAAAGCATGGTAATAAATGGACGGCTGCAGTGACGGGAGGAGGACACGGAGAGAAAAACAACAACATGGATACAGAGCTCTCCAGTCTGACAGGTTAAATAGATAGGTACAAAGACAGACTGAAAGTGAGGCTGATGAGCATAAAAATGACAGGCAGACAAATGACAGACATGTACTGCTGTTCCACTTTCTCACCTCCGCGCAGCACGAGCACATTGACCTCGCTGCCCACTGGCAAGTCTTTCAGGATGTCCACCACCTGTGCGTGGCTCAGTGTTTGCACATTTTGCCTGTTGATCTCCTTGATAATGTCTCCTTTCTGCAGGCCACGGCACCATTGGGCATCAAGTATCATCTTCACCTTCTGGCCCAACGGGCAGTCAGCAATGGCAAACCCAAATCCTCCTGGCCCCTTCACCAGCGGCACACTCACCAGCTCCGGTTGTAACATCCCTTCTCCTCGCTCCCCCTGCCTCCCATTGGGCAAAGCCGCCACAACAGGCCGGCCACTGGCATCTGTAGTGACATAGTGGAGCTCCTGAGAGGAGCCATGGAGGACATCACCTTTAACCAGCAGTGGCTGTCCATTGATGAGGGGCACGGCTGTCACCACCTCTCCACCATGCAGGGCCTGCTGGGGCTGGACAGTCGATGGAAGAGGAGGAGGAGGGAGAGGGTCGTCGCTGTCCAGATCCACGTCGGGGGGAAGCAGGTAGCCGCGGCAAAGAACCATGTCCACATACTGGTTGACTGGAATGGACTGGAACATCTGCACCACCTCTGGATGAGTCTTCCCCAGAACACACATGCCGTTAATCTCTACAATCACATCACCTGTGAGAGAGGGAGAAAAGAAAGAGAGTTCGACTTCAGATATTTAATCAAGACATCAATCCTCTACATTTCTTAGATTAGTTCTTACTCTTTCTCTTGTCAGATGAATAGTATCTCGAACATTTCTTTTTGCTCTTCACTGCGCTCTCATATTTTAATTTTGGCAGCTCTTCCAATTTGCCTCAATCTATCATTCGTTCCTAATTCATTCCTGTCCCGCCTTCACTTGCTCCTTTGTTGAACAGACCTCAGCAGCTCTCTCTGTCACAACCACGACTGCGAGTGTAGATTTCTGTCACATTGTTCCATTGTAACCACCACACACACTGATGTTGGTTTGTGTAGACAGCCATGAGACAATGGAAACGTCAGAAAATCAACTATCTGAAACATTGAGAGTTTTAATTCTCGTTCAACCCAAGGCGCAGCACCAGGTTCAGCTTTTTTTTTTGCAATATTGCAATATTGCTAATAGATCTTACTACCAGCTTAAATAAGATTTGAACAATTATTATTTGGAAAACACTTCCCATGGGGAAGTTTCATCTGCTGAAGTATTACTCACCAGATGCCATCTTGTTGTCGAGGGCAGCCGGGCCATCGCTGAGCACATTTTTCACCTGCAGAAACTCATCTGTGCGGTCACCTCCAATGATGGTGAAGCCAAATCCCTGGGAGCTCTTCTTCAGCGCGGTGTGGTACAGTTCTCCCTTCAGCTGGTCGGGGTCAGCGGTGAAACCAAAAGCTCCCCCCTTACCTGTGCATAAGTCTATATGTCAGCTTAAAAGTGGCTTCACTGATAAAAGACAGCACCTACAACATCTTTGAAATCTCTGAACGGCACTGAGCATCAGATGCAGCGACACTGATTAATCAATTCATAGCTCTCTTGAAAGGCAATGAAATCCACCCATGTCTGCATTTGACGTTAATTATATGCATTATGTGATGGGGATCAACAGAGTAATTAGTCATTTGTAATTCACAGGCATGTACAAACCTAAACTAGATAAACCCTTCAACTGAGACATCTTTCCACAACCATACAGGGAGCAGAGCAGGAACAGACAGAAAAGGTTATATAAAATGTTAGTTTTATATACTAATGCGGCAGAACAGTGACATGTCACGCCTGACGGTATTCAATTTAGCAAGACGTCCTTTTTATTCAGTGTTTGTTAGACTTGTGAAACTTAAAGTAAGGGACACCTAAAGGTCAGTGGCAACATCAATATGGACCAGCAGGCTGACTGTTGGAGTTGCAGTCCACTAGATAAGCAAGATTCAGGGTCACACTGCATTACGCTGAGCAGATTCCCTATCTGGCATTTCTGTGGTATCAGCATTTAGAAGAAGGACACATCACTTTTTTGTTCGCTGCCCGGCGGTCCCGTTAACTCATAAATGATAAAGCTGAAGACAGCCAATGACAAATGGTGCGCCTTTACGCAGTTTGGGAGAATATGTTGTGACTTTCAGGTTCTTAGATGCCAGAAAAATCTTGTGTGCTTGTAGAAGTGCTCTGTCATTTTTAGTGAACGGGCACAAAACGACCCTACTTGAAAACATCAGATTATCACATAGATTTATTTAGCCTTTCGTCTGATGAATACGTTGGTCTAAATAAATCAATTCCTCCCTATTCATGTCAAGACTCATTGAGAAGGTGAAACTGCAGGCGTTTGACAATTTGGCTAATGCCTATTAATTAACTTCAAGCTCATCTATAACCAATTTCAAGTATTTGCTTCTAGGCCTTTATATTGTAGTGCGCACTCCTGATATGAATCCTGGTGTAATTACCTAATATAGACTGCACTGTGAACTGGATAGGAGTTATTCCAAATCAATCTGATATGCTTAATAATCAGATTTTTATCAGTATATCAGTGAAGTAAACCTCTTTACATATGAAAGGCACTGTCTTTCCTTATATTAAGATCATTGTAAGGTGCCTCTGACGTCTCTGGGCAGAAACCTAAACAAAGAACAAAAAAACACAAACTATTTTACTTAATTAACTTTCATTGACCAGGGTTTTATGAAGAATGCAAAAGAACGCAACAGGTCACATTAGCTATCCATTCATTCCTATGCTATCTGTGGGGAATGAATATATTTATGTAACACATTGTACTGACTGAGAGAATTGAAATGAAATTACTCTGCAAAATATACACTTTGATGTGATTATTGTGACGTGGAGTGGATATTTATACAGCAGAATATCCCTCGCCTCAAACACAACTGCTGTGCATAATATGTAACGTTAAAGCTGCATAACCGCTCCCAGTTTTTCCCTCTTAATCTCAGGTGTACATGGCAACATCCAGTCACAGTGAGCCCATTTCCATATTGAGTTTTTACGAGCACAACAGCTGCAGGTTGGTGGGGAAACTACCTACTGCCCAGTTGCCCTCTTGTTTCTTCCACTTTTGTAAGAACTGCAACTTCTGGAGGTGTGTGTGTGTGTGTGTGTGTGTGCAGAATTTTAATGTAGTCATGCTTTCAAATAGTCATAAACATCCTTTACTGCAGAGTAAACTGCTGTAAATGAATGTAACATCACAGCAAGAGTAGACTCCAGATGTCCACACTGTTGCATGGATCAAGAAAAGCTCATTTACATAACCACATTCAAACTGCTTAATAAATTCAACGAGTACTGAAATGACTATTTTACAGCACGTTTTTCTGTGTGTGTGTGTGTGTGAAGCATAAAGAAAGAGACAGGAAGTGAGTGTGGCGTGTGCGAGCCTGAACGTGTGTGGGTGAGCCCTAGGAAGGTCTCTTTGCCAATGTTTGTGGGCAGACTTTGAAGGCCAGAGGCAGACAAAACCATCAGATCCACCGCATCAAACAGCCATGGGTTTTGATTTCTCATGTGTGACTCGTTGCATCGGAACTCTCCAGTGACATTATTCAGCATAATTGAAAACGACATCTATCGTGCTTCAACAACGAAACAACAGCCAATTGCTGTTTCCAAGAATCCTCCTCGACCGGCAGAGGTGAAAAACAACTGGCATTGTCAGGGTAGAGTTGAGTCACAGGGGAAAGCACCAAATATTCAAGACAGACAAGGCAAGGCAAAGCACAAAGGACGAATTGAACACTGGTATGTTAGGTAGGTGACAAACAGTGTACAACACATACACGTGTACTGTATATGCATGCATGCGTATATGCAGGGTTGTTGTGTCAGACAGGTTGAGTATTACAGACATCACTGAGATTTTCACACAATAAGGGTGACAGAGTGGTCTGAAAAAGAGCAAATATCCAGTTTTCTGGGTAATAATGCCTTGTTGGTGCCAGAGGTGAAAGGAAAATGGCCAGACTGGTTTGAGCTGATAGAAAGGCAACAGTAACTCAAATAACCAGTCGATAAAACCAAGGAATGCACACAACCATCTCTGAGTGCACACACTGACCTATGAACTAGATGGACCAGAGCAGCAGAATATCACAATGGGCACTTTATAGCCACACATAATACTGTGTGGCCAGTGAGTGTATGTACTTTATATATCACACACACATACATTATATGTATACATCAGGGATGGGAATCTGTATCGGTCCAATACTGGTCAAAATCACTGGATCGGATATCGAACAGATAATATCCAGAAATCCTATATATTGTATGACTCTCTATGCAAAGACTGTAAATATATAGATAAACATCAGCAAAAGCATTTAAGGTGAGTCATGTTTGGGCTGTTTTTTTTTTTCTTTTTTGGTAGAACAATATTTGTTACACAGTTGGAGAATAATGTCTTTGAAATGACTCAAATGTAAATTGTCCTAAAATGACTGCTTCAAACTGTATCACGGGTTTGTGATATCGGTATTGGACACAAACAAGTGGTATCGTCCCAGCCCTAATATGAATATAGGTATATTTATATAATGGAAGTATGTGTGTCTACAAGTATAGTTGTCGTGTATATGTGTTGTTTTGTTGCAGCACATCATCATCAGCCTATTAACCCATCATTTGCTGCTGTCCTTGTAATAGCCGCTGTTATGAATGCCCTCCACCTTCACTCTACATCAGTTTCAGCAAGACCTCAACCACCACGGACACTAGTGTCTGGGCTGCCGGTTGGCGCGGATTCCCTCGATTACGATTTGTCAGGACAAGCACCAAAACTTTATCTCCTTTGTATGTTGAAAAACGGCAAAGTTTTCAACTGAATTGTTGCCTGAGGTGTAACTGCCAACGGATGATGCTTTGGTTGCATCATAGCAACTCCCTGACAGCTCACTAGGGTGTGTAATCACAATCAGGGGTGAAATGGTGGTTTCGTTAGTCCCTGCACACCTGAGCATGTGCTTGGCCCCTCTGACATACTGGTCCAACAGATGTAGACCTCACTCACTCACTCACTCACTCGCTCTCAGAACCCCTGCCAGTGTTGGCTTGTCTGTGTCCACTGCTGTAGCACTGTAATCTCTTATACATCTACAATAATGAAAACATGCTTATGTATAATGTTTATTTCAGGGGAAAAATGGCCTACAGTCAGCCTACAGTACAGACTATTATGTGTAAGCTGACAAACAAGTGTATCATATGTGTGTGAACCAGGGAGGAAAATATTCAGTTAGACCATCTATTAGATTTTGACACATTCTGCTGACTGTGCATGAAAGGATGATGTTCCCTCTGCTTTCTATTACCGGAAAACATATTTATCACAACACATCGACGGAGGTGAAATGGTTGTTCTCTTTATAGAATATAAACCAAAGTAATTGGTTGGTTGGAGGGTGGAGGATAAAGTGGTAGAAGACGAATGCGTGAGTGAGTAATTACACTACAATTAGGTTTAGACATTTAGCCGCTGCTTGCGTCCGGAATGATTTTTAATGAATACCGAAATAGTGTAAGCATAGTGAACTTCGGGGGTTTAATAACAATTAAAGCTGTCGTAGGCAGGACCGCTACAATAACAGTTTAATCGGTCTCATCTCCATGACACGTGACTCTTTTCCCGGTGTTGCAGTTGTTGCTCATGTCAGAATAGGGAAGGAACATATACATGCAGCTGTAGAACAACTCATACGAGAGGAGTCCTCGCTTCAAACCGACCTGTGACTAGTCAAAGATTTTACCAAGGCTGGACACAGAGTCTAGAGCAGGTGAAGAAGTCTAGTTTTCACTTTACTGATAAGTAACACGATATACATGTTACCTAATCCTGCTGATAAGAGCACATTAAAAGGGGATTTAATTTAGAGAGATAAGTAGGTATGTTTCAGTAAACTACACTGATAAACCCACAAGTTAGCGCGCAGTATCTGCATGTCCTTTATTTAACGCCTCTGCAGTTAGAGCAGACTGCATGTTTTTTTTAATCCTGGAGAGGAAGTTAAAAAAAGGCTCTGCTGTCCTTACCTTGGGATGGAGCTGCAGTGGCTTGTTGGATCGCGGCTGTTTCCTGGCTCAGCTTCTTCTTTGCCTCCAGAACGGGGTTCTCAAACTGGGTTTTCTGGTTGATGTGGCTGCGAAGAAAAACAGTGTCATATTGAAGAGAAGAGGAGGAGGAGGAGGAGACTTCACAAGCGATGAAAATGTCATGTTTCCCAGTAGAGTGATGGGTTAGAAGAGTCATTTTTATACATTTAAATTAAAAGCGCCTGTCCTCCTTACTCTCAGAGGTCTGACAGTAAATCTTGGAGAAACGTTTTGATTGCCCCACACCTCTTTATCCAGTCAGGAGTCAGCGCTCCACAAACAGGTGATCCTAGTTGCTCGTAAGGTTTCGAGGTTGTTGAACCAGAGTTTTGAGGTGACTGACAGCAACTTTAACTGCACCACCAAAGAAACCGCAAAAGGGAAAGAAGTCTGAATCCTTTTGGAAGCCTTGTATACACAACATGCGCCTTTGATTTGTTGAGGGACATTTTTTGACAATTAATTACCTACCTAATAACTTCATTTTTGATTTTCTAACGGAGCAACGCTCTCGTGGCGCCACTATAAATACATCCATACACTCAGTGTGTATACAGTAATAGCCGTCTATCGATGTGGGGAAGCTACAATGGATTTAAACAATTTAATAATGTAGGAAATGAACCCTCCTGACTGCCAGCAACATCCAATTCCTGCGCAATGTAAATAGCTTGTGTCCCGGGTAGCGGAAGCACAGCCATTGTTTCACAGTGGGCACATTTCAAACTAAAACACTGGCAGCTACAAGGTCCACCGCTTCACCGCTGAGTTTCTCACTCATATCACATTTACCGAGGAGGTATACTTCTGCAGTCAGAGCCATAAAACAACGCGAGTGTCTCCATTTTCTTTTCATCTCAACAGATTGCTACCTCTACCCCCCAGTCCCCACTCTCTCCCTCTTGTCTCCCTCTATGCATTCTAGGTAAATCTCTCCTCCTCTCCCTACTGCTGTTACAATAGCTGTGTGTCACTGTTTGTTTTTTGTTTGCTGGGGCAGTGAGCACACAAACAATATGCAAAGATGTATACATGATACATGTACGCAGACTTACAGCAAGAGACCACTCAGCGATGCACTCCCGTACATGTCACTGCAGCATTACCCGACAGAGTTTCCTTTGGCCACCCACTGGTAAACAACGGAACAATCCTGATCACAGTCGCTCACTCTTTTCCAGGTTATTTCTTCCTCTCTGGATGTTACATAACGCATTATGCTTCATCCATTTGTTTATTTTTAGACAGCATTGATTTACACCAGTGCACTACTAATGCACAGTGAGCGGTGAATTATGCACTTGTGGTGTGGTCCCTCTGGCCAAATGTGTCCGCGTGCTGTACTACGCGTGCTTCTACGAGGAACAGGTTCACAGTGATAGCAACTGGAGTGCTCGGATATTCCATAAATCTATAAATCAATAACAACTTACTCGACATAGTATGTGCCGTACTGCGGGTCGTCAATTTCCTCCCAGCCGTAAGGCAACTCTGCGAAAGAAGGGTTAGACTGTGTTACACTGTGGGACGATGCAAATACGGAGAGCGGATGAAAATAACAGATGGACACAAAGAGGAAGAGTGAGAACGGTATTTAGTAGTTACCAGGGCATTTCCCCCCCCTGACTGGGACATTTAGTATAAGAAAGTAGCCATGGAAATAGGCCATGGTGATTCTGTGAACATTTCCACAACAAGCTGCCTGATGTATGTCATGCCCTGATGAACATGTCATACAGCAGGAGAGAGAGAGGGGGAGAGAACGAGAGACAGAGTGTGAGAGAAAAGAGCTCCTCGTGCAAAGAAGAGCTGTAGAGTTGCTTTTCAGAGGCACCTCACCAACTGGCTTTCTGTTCGCCTGTAAAAATCCATTAAAACCAGGCTGGAAGGGTCCTACTCTTTCAGCTGTGGCCGCTCACTGTCTCTGCGTGCACTTAAGCTCACATTAGCATCCTGGGGATACAAAAGCATGTCTGGAAGCAGACCCATGTGCTAGATTTTAGGAAAACAAGGCCGTTTGCCTGTGACATTCGGTTGTACTCTTAGGTAACGTGTCGCGCCGAAGACAAGATACATGGTCTTTTTTTTTCTTTTTTTTTACCCATGCTCTTAATTTGATTAACTGCGTGAAACTATGTGAAGTGATGTATCGTGTAATAGAGGAATGCCCTTGTGTATATACATGCCCAGCAGTTAATGGAATGACTATGCGTGAGTGGACCAGCTGAGGAGTGCAGTCGACTTACCTCCATCCTCACACTTCTCGGGGGGCTTCGCCTTCTTTGCCAAGCGAGGATCCAACCATGTGGTCGTCTTGGTGTTGTGACTGTGGAACATAAAGAGCAGCCAGGAAAGCATTAGCAATAAAGACGACTGCCAACTGCTGCTGAGCCACGAGTAACCAACCAAAGAGCGCGCTCTCCAGTGTAACATGCTCTCATGCACAAGGGTTACAACCAACTGATCCATCGGTATATACTCTATAGCTGTCACATTCACGTTTTTATGCTTAGCTGGCCTTTTCAGAGGGGAGGAAAAACACAGTTTGAAATACAGCACATTTGTTTATTCTCAAATGTGCTAAACAACTGGGGTGTGTAATCTGGAGGGAAATCACAATGATCTTCTGGTATCTTCAGAGGCAAGTGTTCCACCGCTACATGTGAGGAAAACACACACACACAGGCTTCAGCAAGGTCCGTCTGGACTCCACTCAGCCTTTGAGAGGTTTGTTTACTTTGATTGGTTTTCTAGAAGGAGCTTTAATAAGGTTTTTATTTTTCTGAAATCCTGAGATTTCAGAGATGTGTTGTTTGGCGTAATAAAAAATTATTTATATGCCCCCGAACCTTTATATGATGAAATATATTTATATATATTTAAACTCTTGTCAGTTAGGTCTGTTGTAGTATGTGTAACTATACTGTATTCATACTCATACTCTGACCCGTTATCTGCCATTATTCTGATCCACCAGGACCTGTTAATATAAAGCTGTATTACCCCCAGTTAAACATACATATACACTTGTATGCAGCCACTCACATTAATATTTAAGAATAACTACAATCACTCACTGTGGTGTTTTATGTTTTTACAAAAAAGATAATCCTCGCAGCTGACCAGGCTTCATGTAATCTCATTTAGATATATATAAAAAGATACTGTACAATCACTTTGATTCGAAACGTTCGCTTGTATTTGTTTATGTATTTATTTATGTAAATGAGGCGACTTTTTACGGTTCCTGCGGATGAGACTTCACCCAGGCTCCTCTTTCTTTCCCTGGCATGCAAATGTGTTGTAGTCGAGCTGCTATTTTCCACCCTCAGTGATTTGCAGATCACAAACCCATCATTACATAGGCAGCATCTAACCTAACCCCATCTCTTGGCTGATTAGATACTGATTTGATGCGGAGAGAAACATTTATCTGTGCTTCATTATAAATTACAAAGATAGCGGTAAACACAATGCCGCGTTTCATCAGATAGCCCATCTTGCAGCGTACCCCCACTGCAGTTGTAAGATGACACACTTAACACGAGCAACACAAGTCCTCAGTTGCCCTGAATTTCATCACGTATCCAGAGACAACACTGCACTACACCTGCTGTAATCAAGCTAAAGTTGTATTGTCTGTGGCTTCCTCTTCATTTTAGTTTTTGAACTATGACTTCAAACTGTTTTGTCACAATGACGCTGGTGACAGCTGACAAATACAGTTCAAGATATACAATAATGAACAGATCATTTCCTACAATGGTTTTATTCAAACAGAAGCCGCAGATTAATGTTAATGCTCTTTTGTGTTGACAATTCAGACAAAAACATCTCTACACATCTCTAATAAATTGTTGTTTCTTCCGTGAATGCGATGTGTAATCTCATCAGAAACGCCATAATAATCTCTTAGCATGGGACATTAGTTATAACTTCCTCAGTAAGATGTTCTGACAAGAGCTAAATGTGTTTTATAAATTTAGATTTAGTGAAATGTTTGTATTACAATGTTAAATGTATTCAGTGCTGCAAATCACAACAAGTTTTTTTCTTTACTGACAAATGTTTTAAATAATTATTTGGTCAGTAAATCGTTGGCCGTCAAATCAAATAGTGAATTTAAAGAATTGTGACACATCAACAGTTTGTTATAATTTTAGTAGACAGATGTTAAGATAGCGATGGCATTTTTATTTGATAAAGTCATATGGAATAAATATGTGCATAAAGTGATATGACCTACGACCCATGGGTTGCACTTACTCTATGAAGTAGACCATGCCAGTCTCAGTGTAAGCCATTTCCCAGTTGAGGGGCAGCGGCTCCAGGCTGTCATCACGAGGAAGAGAGCTCCATGTGCGGAAGTCCATGGAGCTACTGGACTGAGTGTAGCTGGGCACTGCTTTCCTCCAGTCTGCCCTCTCTTTGTGCTCTGGATAGAAGGAGGGAAGGATAGATTTAGAGTGAAATGACAGAGGAGGGCAGGTGGAAAGGTTAGCCTGCAGGAACACCTCTGCTGCTCTCTTTTCCTGCCTGCTGCAGGAACGGGAGGTAGGGCTGATGTCACTCATCGGATTTGCATATGAGTGATGATGTGCATGTCACCGCCAAAGGGCTGCTTTGCATTTGCGGTGTTAATGCTTGGACCTACATATGTGTGTTTGTTTCCCGTGGGCTGCATATGAATATAAAGGCAGGGATTCATGTTAGAGCCACCGGAACGCTGAGGCAGCTTCTGTGTAATACAATTGTACGGCTGCTTTTCACATACAATATTTCCTACTGCGTCTGTAGACACTCCCCTCTAATGAGAACTCGCTCTACAGCAAGCATGAAACACACAACAAAGGCCCTCTTAATTCACTTAGCACTTCATGCCTTCCCTCAGAAGATGTTTATAAAGGGATAAAACACGAATGCCTATTATCCTTCTCTTTTCATGTGAAGCTAACCTCCTCACAACAGTGGATGATGCCAAGGGATGTCATGCACAACAGAAAAAGCATTTATGGGGGATGTGTTTCCTAAACATCACTCCACCTGCATTTTAAGACTGATTGAATTAAACACAGAGCCCTGTAGCAACATTAATGTTAACATTAATGGGGGTTTTTTCCCCCACTTTTTGTTCTTCGTCCTCTGATCTTAAATGTTGCTTCAAATTTAAAGACATTAAACACACAGAGGAAATGCACTTGAGAACGCTGTGCCGTAACCGTGGTAACACTGGGACACGCAGCCTGGGGCCACAGCCTCAAGGAGAGACGATGTCTTCAGTAAGGTTCACAGCAAGATGACAGCGCACTCCACGTTACACACGGACTGGTTAGAGAGGGACTATTAGGTGATGGAGACAGGGGTGAGATAAAGACAGGCCGAGCAAAGACGAGGGGAGCTGCAGTCAGGAGTTTACAGACTTACAGCTCACATTTTCAATTAACCTCCTTTTTCATTCGACCATAACTCTGTCCATCTACGGTGGGTGTGAGACTCCTGTGCTTCAGCTGTGGGCTGGAGCAGAGTTGTCGTTTGTACCTGGTTTGCCATCCATGAAAAGAGCTCATAGATGTCAGGGTATCATTTTGTGTTTGATTTCAATATGAGAGAGCAGTTGTGTAAACAGACCTTGGATTTTCGCGAGTCCTTTATACAGCTGGGTAAGCAGTGTTTGAGCCGTGACTGTCAAAACAATGTTCCTTTATAAGGACACTTTTTTTTTTTCAAAATCTCTAAATTTTAGCCGACTTCACTTAGAATAAAAAGCCAGATATGGTGAAAAGTGTCAAACCTATTTCTGTTGCACGGCTGCTCTTCATGTGGATGTTAAGGACAGACTTGCTCCTCAGAGAGCCGAGCTGTCCTGATTGATCGCATTCATAGGCTCTTGCTCTCTGGATCAGACTTTCTCAAGGTGATATGTGTGTGTTAAAAGGCAACAGTGAAAATCTATTAACAGTCACGCTATCACATTTGAATTTGTGCGTGAAAACTGTCACCTTGGAGACAACAGGAGACCAGGAACACACCATTTACTTTACTTTACTTTGGACAAAATGTCTCATTCCCCCAGGTTTTGAGAAACAACTATTTAACTAACATTTATTTTCATTATTAATGAAAAATGTTGGTTCTCTCTGTGGATTTCTCCCACAGTCCAAAGAAATTGGGGTTAGATTAATTGGACATCCCCTGTTGGTGTGAATGTGTGTTCTAATCTAAGAGAAAAACTAATACATTTACAGATCATCACATTCAAATGTGGTAGGGTTTTAACTTTGGGTAGACTGGAACTTTAGAATACATATACATTCATGGGAAATAACACTGTGCAATGTAATAAAGGTATATTAATATGACTTTCAAACATTTACAACAACAGTGAAATCTTCACGTTGTGAACACTCTTTTATCTGGTATCACGACGAGAGGGAAAAAAAAGTAAAACACCATTTTATCTGTGTCTAGAAAAACAGCAAAACCTATACTGACGAATAAATGATAAGTGGTGGATGATAATACACGAGCTTAAGATCTGAACAGGAGGATGTACGACTGTGGTATCCTCAAATAAACCCAGTAAATGGTGCAGAATCTGCAACGAGCCAGAGTTTCCATGGCTCACAACAGGGACTGATAACGACTCTGACATAATGTTCGCAAGAAACTGGGTTATTTAACATGGCGTTCTGAGGTATGACTTTTACTGACCAGGCAATCCATTGACTAGCGGTGGCCTGTCATCATCGTCTTCTTCCTCAGGGACCACACTGTCCTTCCTGTCCATCTTACTCACTGAGGTGGTGCGCTTCCTGGTAATCTCGCCACCATAGTCTTCATCGAACAACACCTGATCCACTAGGTCAGGCTGCACCAGGTTGGGCTCCGCTGGAGGCTTCGGGGTCCCATAGTAGTTCCCTTAGAGAATAAACGATGGACAGAATGGAGAGAAAAGGATGCGATTTAAAGATTGTGAGACACAAAAATACTCGAATGGGAAAAAGAAACCAATGCTGCACTGAGAAATTGTGACATCCTGCGTTTCTGTTGATCATTTGATCGTATTTACTGATAAACTCAGTACTGATGTACAGCAGATACATCCCTAAAAGAAAGCAAATGTTAAAAAAAAATAAATGGATCAATGTTTGCTTTGTGAGGAGAAAAGTCTGATATCACTGCAGTTCATCTGGTTAAAAACATCCCCAAATGTCACTCACAAGCACCCATGGTTGTCTACTTATAAGGATTAAAAGTCTGCAACCCTTTGCACTTCGTTCATGTCTCTTCACCCTCATCTTTGTTTCCGTTGGTAACTGCCCCACAGGCCTGTCATTACTCAAGTAACATTAAAATCACTTCGCTTAGAATTTGCCAGCAACAAATTACGCAGATCATTGAATACAGCAATTATCTCTCACTCAGCTTGTTTCACTCTCCTAAAGAAGAAAAACCTTGTGCTAAGAATTATAATTATTCTGTTAGATAACAGTAAACCCAGAAAGAGGGGAGGAGGTTGTGGACGAGATGGTTGCTAAATGCTTTTTTTTTAGTCAGATGTTATTGTGAGAGCATATTAGTAATTTGGCAATCCATTTGTACGGTCAAACATTTACAATAGGCACTCATTGAATTGTGCCTACTCAGCTAAATCATGATTTCTAATTACATTAATTAAAGTAAAGAGAGAGGTGCCAGTGGGAAAAGTGGATTTTCAGCAATTGAATTAGCCTCCGCAAAGTTGATCTTATTTTCATTTGGATCAAGCTGTCTACGGGACCATGGTATTCTTCTTCTTCTTCTTCTTCTTATTATTATTATTATTAATAACCTTAATGCAGCCATTGCAAATGCTATGTTGTAAAACCAACCTTTATCAGATCGGATCTTTTTTTAGCGTGGTACAAAGAGGAAAAGCTGAGAGCAGCAGCATGCTAGGAACAATAGAAATAGAGTCATCCCAGCATCTTAACAACAAAATCCAGCAACACCACAACAGCTTTTTTTTTTTTTAAAACTGAACCCATCTCGAGTCTAGCCTCATCCCCACAGGCATGCCAGCTACAAAACATGGCAAACTGGGTTAATGCAGCTTTTCTCATCTTCCCTCAAAGCAGCATGGAGGAGGTTGGCTGGGAAAATTTAACTTACTAAGTAAACACTCATCCGCATTTGACAGAGACCTCTTCATTAACAGGCATGGCACAACGATGTCAAAGAGAGATTGGGTCTGCTGCAAGCTCTCCATCTGTCTCCCGCCACACATTGACATTCATCAGCCACAGACACTGCACTCTGTGTTTAGTGACTTACAAACATGTCTCTTGGCCCCTAATAGATGTGTGTCTCAAATATCCAGGCGGTGTGTGTGGAGCCAGTGCCTCAGTGAAGATTTGTGGCGCCATTTTCCGTTATAAATGGAGGGACGCCTCATAAGCTGATGAGCTTCTTCTGCGTTACTTTTGATCCTCGTGTCATAGGGTTGATGAGCCAGGAAGAGTGAGCCTACTCTTCCAGAGTGCGTACGTGCAAGCAATTTCATGGCAGTGAAATAAGCTACGGGTAATGAAAAGACTCCTGTGGTCAAGGACGTTGCACATACACAGCGGAAGGTCGTGGACACTCTCTCATCTTGCCAAGATCATGAGCAGTCACTCAACCACAAAAGCATCTACATGACATACATATTCATACTGTATATATATATGTATATATATATATATATATATATATATATATATATATATATATATATATATATATATATATATATATATATATATATATATATATATATATATAAACAATGAAAATATAAACTCCTGCTAGAATCACTGGCCTCATTCAGACCTAGTGTTAACATCCATCCCGAGTGATGCCATCAGGTGCAATGCTCCAAACCTGTTCAGACCATGTCCTCAGATCCAACCAAAGAAACCACATTTGAAGACGCATATAGCCATGTTCCTGCGCCGCATGAATGCAATCTGTCTTTGAGACGGATAAGAGACTGCCTCCTTAGCTGACGTCCTCTCACGAACTGCAGTAAAGTCACTGTATTTTTACACTACTCAGTCACTGTCACTGCTTGACCCTTTTTTTGCTCTCTCTGCCAAATAAGTTGACATCAGACTTGCAAACAGACATGAAAGTGTGTACATGAATAAAATGATCTAATCAGCATCAGTAAAATAATCAAATCTAATCCGGGACACATGTTAATGCCATGTGTGATTGCCATGTATTTCACGCTATCCACAAGTGATCTGATCTGATCTAGTTTGCACAATCTATGTATATATATGTATCTATACACTGCCTGGCCAAAAGAAAAGTCGCCACCTGGATTTAACTAAGCAAATAGGTAAGGGGTTGCTGCAGTTGGTCAGGTCTAGGTTCAGCAACATTATGTGACTACCTGAATATAATGAATGACCAGATTATTCCATCAATGCATTTTTTTCTCTCTGATGACATGGGCATATTCCAAGATGACAATGCTAGGATTCATCAGGCTCAAATTGTGAAAGAGTGGTTCAGGGAGCATGAGACATCATTTTCACACATGGATTGGTCACCACAGAGTCCAGACCTTAACCCCATTGAGAATCTTTGGGATGTGCTTTGGGAAGGCTTTGCTCAGTGGCCCGACTCTCCCATCATCAATACAAGATCGTGGTGAAAAATCAATGCAACACTGGATGGAAATAAATCTTGTGACATTGCAGTAACTTATGGAAACAATGCCACAGTGAATGAGTGCCGTAATCAAAGCTAAAGGCGGTCCAAAGATGTGACCCTTTTGTTTTGGCCAGGCAGTGAGTGTATATATATATATATATATATATACATATATATGTAAATATATGTATATATATATATATATATATATATATATATTTATATATATTTATATATATATATATATATATATATATATATATATATATATATATATATATATATATATATATATATATATATATATATATATATTAGAGCTGGGCATAGATTAATTTTTTTAATCTAGATTAATCTAGATTAAAATGGCTCATTTGAATTCTTCTTCTGCTAAGTGCTAAGTATCAGAGTAAGATTGCTAGTAGTAGTAGGCAACTATCAGCAACTAATCAGCAAAACGTTGATAACGTTAGCTAAAGCTATACCGCGTGAAGTTAGTTTCAGGTTGGATATTCATTCAGACAGTTGTCGGACGCGACGGTTGGATATCCAACCTGAAACCATTTTCACCGTGGTAAATTACATAGACCGTTATAAAACAAAAAATGACAATAAATTACATAACGTAACGTTACCTACATCCGCGCTCAGCCAGGTCAGAGCCTTCTGGGCCAGGTATACATCCGCGCTAACATATCAAAGTGAAATTCATAGCTTGCTCACTATGTGGACCCAGGTCCCAGACCCAACTTTGAGAATAGATTAACGGCGATAATTTTCTTATCGCGCGATAAGAGTCTCGCGTTAACGCAGCACGTTAACGCCGTTAACGGCCCAGCACTAATATATATATATATATATATGTATATATATATATATATATATATATGTATGAATGAAATGATCATTTTATGTCGTGTTTGTTACGACATTATGGGGACAACTGACACTGGCTTATCTATTCTTTTCTCCAGATCACTGTATTTATTGATCGCTATCAATGGAATTTCAACAAATAAGACACGATAAGAAACAAATTACAGACCCTTGAATCTCGTAACGTGTCAGGGGGCGTCCTGTCCTTTAAAGCTGCAGAAAATACAGGGAATTTTACTGACATATTCAAGAGCTTTGTCTGGATGGTGAAAGGCACAGGGTTTATTTCAGAGTGGACAAAGACCAGTTTGACCTGATTCTTTGGCTTCAGTATCAAAAGATACAATGGAAGTGTGTCACTGTCATTTGTGCCCAGCCACAGAAACAACAGGAACAAGTCTCCTGAAGGGCATTTTGAGTTATTTACAGATTCTGAAAGTGTGGTTTCTAAGCTTTCCAACAATGTCTAACACATGGCAATATTCAAAGAAGATGTGGCCATTTGAATGTAGGCACTCCTCAAACTGGTTTAGGGAGAATTTTTGCCTCAAAGATTTGTACCTTCCTGGGCAGCCAAGTGATCCAGTGGCCCACAGGACAGAAACTACTGTAGTTATCAATAGCAGGTCTAGGGACTCAAAAGATGCTATGAAGAGGTCCCAGAGAAAATAAAGTGAAATAGGAATATAAATTTCACTTGGTCACATTTGTGTGTGCATCTGTTGCATGTCTACATCCAAAATAACAAATATGTGCACCCAAAAGATGCTCAATGTGAGTGGACTCTGAGTTTAGCAGAATTCTGCGTTCCCACACTGCAGAGCCCCTCCGGTCTTATGCTTCACTACGCTGGACTGTTCAGCTCTCGCCCAGTTGTTCTGTGCTACACTGAAAGAGTGACCCAGCCTGAACCCCGGAGGCTCAAAGACTGAGTCTAGAGAGACCTGCTCTCAGCACTGCCCGGCACAGATGGCTGATGTGTCTGCTTGGCAGGCAACCTCGGACCCTTCAGACCAACACGGAGCCGCCAGCATGTGCATGTACACTTCCAATCGCTGAGCAGTCTTATTTGAGTCAGAATGCACGCGTGCTGTGTCTTCAGCATTTCTTGAGGGAATGTGAGCGATTAACAGGGTCATGAATGTCAGGATAATTCATTAAAGAGTCAAAGAGAGTGTTTTAGTTGGAATTGTGTACAATGGATTAAATGACTCCTATTAAATATTTCTAAATAGAGAAAAAACTGTTACACATGAACCATTAACATAATGAGCATTCAGGCAAGTCATTCGGGACTATTAGTGAGACCATTATGGTTAGCTAAGAATCCCATTAGCTTAGTACCGTGAGCACAGCTCACTTACTGTGCACTTATAAACTGGAAGGTAATTCATGTGTTCTTCAGGGGGAACGCAACACACGCGACCTACACAACAGGACCCCTGACCTTGTTCATTTTCCTCTTTTCAAAGAAAATAGTAGGCTGCATTTGAAGCACAACTAAACAGAGTTAATCCCATTCATCCATTCGATTACCTCCGGCTCCTCTTTTGAGTTCGTAGCACTGCTGAGAGATCAGCACACTCCCACAGTAGCCGCGCTGAAGCGCTTGTGCTGCCTGGATTTGATAGGAAGTGAAGAGGACGGGGGCAGCTGCAGCACAGTTCTCTCCCAAGGACAGTACCATGAAACAGTCCAACTTTTGTGGAGCTTAATTGTTCACAGATCTGCATGCAGCCAAGGCAAGTCCTGTTTCTACTGGAAAGGAGATTTTCACTGGGGGCTAAGGAGCTTCTTTATCGACACTTTCTCCCTGTTATATGCTCTTTCTCACTTCTATCTCATTTCTATCCACAGTGAACCTCTCTATATAGGTGCAAATCCCGCCTGACCTCAACTCTGATGAAGAGTAGCTTGTGGCAGAACTTTAAACCTGATCCTCACATTCTTAAATGATCTGTCCTAATACAACGAAAGACAGGATTCATCCTCACGTGTGTAGATATGTGCATTTGTGTGTGAGGGGGTGCCTAATGTCTTTGCGGCTTCAGTGATCGAAAAATGAGGGTTGGAGGACTTGCACCTTATCATAGGGATCAGAAAAACCCTTCCTCAACAGGCGCCAATCACACCGACCACACACGCACTTCTGCAGACACACAGATGCAGAGACACACTTGTGCACACCCAGAGGAAGCTGCTCTCAGCCTTAAGGCGCTTTCGCTCTGAATGAGGGTTTGACTTTATCTTTTAATTCTCCATCTTTCAGGAAGCGTGAGATGCAGGGGAATGAAAATGGTGCAGCGAGGGTTCATTGACACAACCAGAGCCTGCTCCTCAAACACTGAGAAAAAGAACAAAAATCCTTCCCATTTAACAGCAGCCTGGTTTTGCAAAACAAAAACGAATGAGCTTAAAAAGACGAAATAAGTTTGGCCCATTACTGCAATAATCATTGCACAATATATGAGAAAATGTGTCACACTGACTCTCCGAGACTTCTGAATGCAGAGCAACTGCTTCGCTGTAGCATAGGGAAGTATATAAATAATAAATATATCGCCATTCAGCGATCTTGAACATCCCTCACTCTGTAAATGTCTTTCCCCTGGGCAAGTGGATGCAGCAGCACAAAAAAACACAGTGATGACCAAAGTCATGCAGCGAGTAAGCTTGTTCACACCAGGGCAGCTGTCACTCTTGCCCCGCTCCTTTCAGCCCGTGTCCAGGTCTGCTCCTCTCTATAAAAACTGTGTGAAGAATTTAAAAAACACGCAAAATGGCATAGATATGGTATCTATGCCATTTTGCGTTTTTTTTTAAACTGACTTTTAAATCCTTAAGTGGATTATGAAAGAAGGGAATGGTATTTACGCATCTTTATCTGTGTGAACGAATGACTGACTTTAACAAGATCAGATTTTTAAGACAGAAGAGGTGTGGAAGAAGGTTGGGGGGGGCTATAAATACTTCAAATTCAAGTTTGAAAGCCTCTGATGAGCCAAAGCTCATGGTTGTGCCTGTGAAAAGAGAAAAGGAGAAGGTCGGTTTATCCCATGAATAAAGCATGACGTCTGAGTAAGAACACAAGTGGGACCCCCTGACGTGTGACAGTGCAGCCAGCTGGTGGGATCAGCGGGTTGACTGGTTTACATAAGGTCACCATCAGGTGCTCGAGCTGCTTGTATGCTTAAACAGTACTGCGAGAATACAAGTATGTGCTGTATAATGCATCAGCAAGAACTGACAGAGACACGCTGACACACTGAAGACACAGAGGGAGGCAAGTCCTACACCCCCGATGAAATATACAACGTTTTCTTACGAGACGCATACACTTTTTCATGTTTAAAAAAAACCGTCAAATACACACAAGTGGGAGTGTACATGTTTGACTACATGAGCAAAAACATGAAAAGATGTAATTGGTAGAGACTGAGGATGAGGATTTAAATACAATTTAATAATATGAAGAGAATAACATTTGTGTTATTAAGTAATATCTTAAAGATGGATCCTTTTGGCAGTATTGATCAATTATTTGATAATAACCTTCCAGTGCAGTGATTATAATCAAGTGATCTGAGAGGAAACAACACTACTGCACCTCCACAAGCATCCATTTACGGCCCATGACAGGAGACTTTGACCAATCATAGGACAGTTCAGAGAGAGTGAATTCTGCTATAACTATTCTGCACACAGGTCCCCTTAGTGGAAAGATCAATAGTCCAACACTGACAAAAGCTTCCTATGCTGCAAAGAAGTGTCAAAAAAGGAAGTAGCGTTGGACAATAAATGCAGGTGCATGTCCATACTCACCTGATGAGAGACAGTCAGGACAGACAGCTGCAATTCCAAAACATTTGTATTTGAACAACAAGCACGCTAGCTCAGTGCTAGAGCGAGTCGTCTTTCAATGTGTCCTTGGGCAAGACACACTAACACTTACTTAGACACACTAACAGACACTTAACCCCGACGGCTGTGCCGGCAGCGTGTGAATTGGTATGAGTGATGAGTGATGGCAAATGTTCTGCACGTAGATGCGCTGTGTGAGTGAATGTGTGAATGGCAAAACTGTAGTGTAAAGTTTGAGTGGTCATCAAGTCTAAGTGCTATATAAATACAGACCACTTACCATTTACATTACATGTACAAATCCACTATTATTCCGGGGACCCTGCCCAGTGCAGCTTAACACTTTTATTTTTTTTAAATGCTGGTCATTAAAACTTCACAGTCTCCAAAACAGCAGTCTCTTTTTTTGGATCACTGTAGCACACTTACAATGTCAGTGTTTGTAACAGAACAACCTGCACCTGAACAACAAACCTGTCACTGCTAGTTCTCTCTGCTCCTTAAAACGCTGGCTGGTGGGAAACAAAAAATGTAAGGCTTCACTTCAGTTAACACCCAGTGATATTTAAATCTCAGGTGTGTCTACTTCGTACCTCAGAAGCCCATTCCACACACTGAGAGGAGAAAATAAAGTGTTGAATTTCATCTCATATCGTTGAGTTTTGTTGCGACTCCAACTGTCACATCCGACAAGTCTTTAATCATGTTTCACTCATCAATACTTTTTGTCCTCCTTGTCACATTCCATTAAGGGAGGCCTAATATTCACAGTCATTATCGAGCTTATTCTCCACACCAGAGAGCTGTCAGTGTGAATCATGTATATTAATGCATGCGGCCTCACACGTTTCTTATAATATCAACCACTGTAGTGATAACTACCGTCATAGGTGCCGCTCTCCAGTAGAAGTCCACTCTCCTCCAGGATCCTGAAGTCTCCAACACTAATGAAGTTGTAGTCCACACCGGGTACCTCGCCGTCTCGAGGAAGTCGTGTGGTGCCTGGAAAAAGAAAAATGAAAAAAGGTATTAAAGATGTTTCAACCCTTTAACTGTTGGCCAACAGTAGGAATTAAAAGAGCCTCCTTCACAAGTCTCACCAGACTAACCCCACAGCGTGCTGCTGTTCCTGAAGGAAGTGGACAATAACCAACCCTCATGAACCTGACCTGTTCAAATGGATGTAGGATTGTGCACAACTATACTGCTGTCATGCTGAGTTCCACCTGCCTGCCAAAGACAATAAATGACAAGCATTGTTTTGAAGGACCACTGTGCTGTGTGCTGCTGAAGTGGCTTGAGCATTATCAGCGATGCCAGTGGCCAGAACAACTGTTACACCCACGTCAAAACAGAGAGAGCGGGCAAGAGTGACAATGGGGCCAAGACAGAGATTGTATATAAAAAAGGACGTAATATCCGCGCAGCCCAGGAAGAACGCTAGACGTAGCAGCAGGGGGCAAAAATCATACTTGATCATACTCATACTCAATCAATAGTGGACATGAGTGTGATTGACAGCTGGTATCATCCTGTCGTCATGGAGTCGGTCAAATTGCCAATCTCAAGGATTCAAAATGAGAGTTATGTCTTGCAACCGGAAGGCTTCATCCATTTTTGATATACATATTCTTTGTATGGGCAAAGAGTGCAGCACACAATACACTAAATTATAGACCTTATAGGTTATTACAAGTTGTGGCAGTGTGCAAATCCTTATGTTCTCTATTTATATGCAACTGTAAGAATTAAATAATGTATATATGCAGTATATATATCATTTTGATTAGTGATCCGTTAAATAGCACATTGTATTCCCGTTGGTTAATGAATGAAATGAACCCATATATCCTAGATATGAAACCTAATTGCAAAATGCATGGTTAAGAAAGAAGAGTTGGAACCATTGCTGTTGGGCAGAGATTAAAACTTAAGAGAAGCAAACACGAGTAAACAGACTAATGATGTTAAATCATTCAAAGCTTCTGTGATTTTTCTCAGCTCTGATCTGATCTCATCAAGTGAAATACAAACAGGTTCAAGAGTTTCAGAGCAAAAGCAAAACAACTCTTTAGTGAAACATTTTCCTTCCGTTTCACAGTGTATTGGAAATATGAAACAGAGCTTGTAAAAATCAAAAATCTTTATCTCACTAAATTAAGACAAATCGATGACAGCCCTTATTTGGGATTCACAAGGTGGAGAGTCCACTTTGCAAATAGGATCGTGATCTATTGCTGTGCAAGACTGTATTTAAAGAAGGATGGAGATTACATTTTGGGACGAAAGCCCACAAAAGACCTCAGTGCCCTGCTGGGAAACATGAATGATAAGGCCTGAGGAGCATGGAGGGCTGTAATTCATGAAATCCAGATGAGTAAATGCAGCTTCTGCTGACAAGTAATTGTTTCTAATGAAAGAAACGGAAAATTAGGGACATGAAATATGGTGAAAGCAATTTGTTGTGCAATCTCCTGGTGCGGTTTAGTCGGGCAGAGTACAGAGTCAATACAAATGACACAAGGTCATTCTGAGTGCAGACATTTCTCCTGTGGTGAAGCCACAAGTCTATTTCACTACTGATGAGAGTTTTCTTCCTCCCCTGATGAATATCCACCCGGCACAAATGGACACCATATGATTACATTAGCATAAGGATTATATAAACCATATTGCATGAATAGATAAGAACAACTGTGCCACTACTGCACTCAAGGCTAATTGGGTGGTGCGCCACCAAACTTGTAAACTCCACAAAAATAACTATAGCTGGACAGGAGGGAGGACAGCAGTTATTTATTGCATGGGAGACTGAACAAAGCCCACAGCATGAAGCAATCATCTGAGCAACATTCCACACACCAATCTCTGTCACCCACGGTTATTCAGCAAATATATTTCTTCATTGGATCTAGTGAATCCCTCTCAGGGTCTTGGGGAAGACAGTGGGGTGCGATCCAAGGCAGATCACTATTTGATCACAGTGGAGGACGTAAATAGTCATTTCTATTCAGAAAAAAACAGGCAATTTAAAAGCTCAGATCAACCCGATGTCCCCCGTCAGATGAAGTCAGAGCACACCGAGGTGCTCAAGATGCAGCTGGTGAGACAAACAAGCCCCACACAGAATTACCAAGTGAGGCCGGGAAGGACAGGCTGGGAAATGAGACAGAAGCAGCATCAGAATGGGAGTTTAATGAGTGAATATTCTTTCACACATTCATGTGATTTGACCCTCAGTGTAGCTGCATACTAAACATTTGCTGCGCGGCGTGTCTGAAATTGCAGAAACAATGTTCGGGTGATGGAATCCCATGACACATGGTACTACATGTCCAAAGCAGATTACCTGACACTTGCATGTATAGTCCACGCCAATTAACAGTGAAGCCACTCTGCGGACTGAGATAAAACCACTTTATGTTGCACATCACTTTTGTTTTTGCAAAGGAGTGAATTCACAGTTTGAAAAAAAAAAAAGAGAAAAAAAAGATCTCCCTCCCACCATGTGCCTTGATACTGCAGTTTGTGTTACCAAAAGCAGTTGACAAAACATTGTGTATGAGAATATCAGCCTTTGCTGCTTCTCATTACCAACTTGTGCTGGCTTTGGTCCATGAAAAATGTCCCGTGTAGCCCAATTAGTTGAGCCACAGTTATGTACCTGCCAAGTATCTCCCTGAGCCATCACACTGATATATACCATGAGCCTCCGATTGTAGATCACTTGTAGACAACATAATGAAGACTCGCTGAGCTTTGAGGGTATATCTGAGTGAAAGCAGCAAGTCGGGACTTTGTTCCGTCTCGGTGTAATTTCCTTTTGCAGTAGAGAAAATGCCATTCAAATAAACCGGAGGACGCCTTCAGACAAAATGTGTACATTGAAAAGAGTACTTTATCCTCCACATGCAGGTTGCTGGAGGTCAGGGTCACATGGACCATTCACTCTCCCACCAACATTCAATTTAGAGTGTCCAAGGCAGAAAGGCCCTTGTTCCAACCGGGGACTCAAACCTGGGTCTTCTTGCTGCAAAGGCAAGAGCGCCAACCACTACACCAACCGTGCCCCGTGGATATAATGCAGTTAATTCAACCAGACAAGAGACAAGTTTGTATGTAGACAGGCTTCATGAAAGAAAACAAAGATTTTCTGTCAGGATCTGAAGTTATGCACAGCATTGATTGATACAGCAGAGGAGGTTTTGGGAGTTTGGGGACACAGCAGTGTAGAGTACAAGGTGTAGCTGGGGTATAACGAAATGCTCATATATATTTATTCTCCTTTGTGGAACTGACTCAACATGCTGTATTCTTGTTCATACTTCAGTATTTTCCCAGTTACATGGAAAAAGGTAAATGTTTAAATGTATGTTTTTACTTTATCAAACTTACCAGAGTGCTAGAATCACAAACAGTGTCAAATCAGAGACGCAAAAGTCACATCCACACATCCTGTCTATGAGGCTGCAATTATTATTTTCATTACAGATTAATCGCTGAAGACGCTTATTTTCTTGATTAACACAGTTGTTATTTAATTACAACATCCTCAACTGTCTTGTTTTGTCCACAGACCAAAGATGTTCAGTTTACTGTCACTGAGGATAATATCGGAGAACTTAATTATGAAAAAAAGCAACATAGACTGATAAATTACCAAAATAGTTGGGTATTAACTTGCTAATGTATATTTTTTTTGCAGCAAAAATGGTTAAGTTTAGGAAAAACTGTATTGTTGGTCAAATTTTGAAATGAGCATGGCTGATTTATTGGTTTGGGGGTTAATACAAATTGGCGGATATGAACAAAAATGCCCCATGAAATAAACTTTTACTTTTACAGAATAAAGCCTGCAGATAAAACACTTTTTACCGCTGAAAATTGAGTCATCACATATTTGCCCCTTTTAAAATGTTGTATCTAGATCTTATTTTTTGGAGACATCCTCATCCTCCTTGTGTAAGAAAGCACAACAAGAAAAAGAACATCTTGAGGTATTTAATTTCAGGGAAAGTGCACAGGAGGTGACAGCTTTGCGTCTGTGTGTGCTGGAATGAAACTAATTTTCACTTTAGTATTGTTAAGGTCTCAGGCCTGTGCACTGCTGAGACCTATTTTTTTAAACCTTCTAGTCTGAGGGGATGTCGGGAGGATGTCACGGCGATGGAAACATCGGAAGCAGTCAGTCAGAAATGGCAGACCATAAATTTAACATGGTGATTTTGTGCATAGTTTTATGTGGGGTGAAAAAAATGACGGCTCTGATCTGTTGGAGCGAAGAAGAAACATCTAACAGAATGACAGTCAAAGACCATGTCTACCACCAGGGTTACTGTTATTACATGGTAGGGGGAGCTTTTCTGTACCAAGAAATACAAAATGTCTTATTCAAATCCAGCTGCTTTTTTATTCTAAACTACAGTCACACAAAAAAAACTGGAGAGAAGATGGAGCATAGATGCATGTGTCCAAGACCAATGTGTGTGTACCTCTGCCAGCAGTGTGTGGTAGAGAGATAGACGGTCTGTAGGAGATCAAACTCTTTCTGCCCATCTCTGATCTCAGTGGGGAGTCGAGGGACTGCATGTGACCCTGGACTTTCTGTCATCTTAGAGAAATCCTCCTGCTTTTCTCCAGAGTTCCAAGAGCCTCTTCTGGTGCGTTTGTATGAATCCAAATGAGATGGAGCTCATGAGGAGGACACAGGGATTTACCACACTTTGACAGCAAAGACCTTGCTCTCTTTGCCTCCCTATATCTTCCCTATTCCTCCATTAGAGACAACTCTGTAACTGCCCATCGTTCATCTTCTTTTCTTTTTTTTTTCCCTTTTAACATGACCCGCCCTGAACTACACCAGCCTCAATGTAGAAAGTAATGCTGTTATTATGGCCCCAAAGTGCTTTGGTCCAGCAGAATTGACTCTGAGCTGTTGGTAGGACACACAAATAGGACAGCAAAGATCAGTGTGGGAGTAGAGCTGTGTGACTGCCTGGTAGGTAAGTGAAGTGGACCAATGGCACAGTGACACAAACTGTCTCTGCTCATGCTCGTCTTCTTTGTGTGATTTACTTATTTATCATTATTTTGTAATGTTTCACCACCTTCAAAAGATTGGTTTGTGATGTAATCTGTAGTTTTCTGCCATGAGACAGCTTGTACACCTCTATTTAAACCCTTAGTGCACCCGCGGCATGGCTCTGTGCCGCAGGTGCACCAATGTTAATTTGCCGTGGAAATAATACACAACTCGTGTGTGTTTATAGGTCACATATTCAGGCTTCAAAAAAAGCAATTTTTTTTCGTCTTCTTGGGTATCAAAGTTATGATTCATTTTATATCACGTTCTTAGCATATAGTGATATATATATATATATATGTATATATATATACATATATATATATATATATATATGTATATATATATATATATATATATATATATATATATATATATATGTATATATGTATATATATAAAGTAAAGAAATGCTCTGCGTTCCAGTTAATGCATATGAACACCAAAAATGATGTCGCAGGCTTAGAGGATGCATAGACTAAGAGGCTGAGTAACTGCAGTAAGACAAAGAGGTACAGTGAATTATCCAAGTTGAGAAGAAAAAAAAAATCAGGCCCCGTTACTCAACAAGCTGTGTCCTGTCGCTGCACCGTTTAATGTCAGCATGGCAATTATACTGGAAAAGTAAATGTCATACAAAATATATGAACAGTAGCTGGTCGATATTTGTATGTCGTTGATATATGTGATTTCAGGGAGTATGCGCTAATTTGACCGGGCTCAATCTGGGATTAACAGCTGCTCTATGCCCGGTGAATAAACACTATATACTCTTAATGACTGCGTTTTACTTAATGTTTCATTTAATTTATTATATTATTATTGAAAATGATTAGCCATCAATGAATAAAGTTGTCAAAAAAAAAATCAGCCAATGTTTTTATGTTTTTTTACTGAACGGAATTAACATTTTAATATTCAATCCTGCTTTATACCTTATTACATACTTTATATTATAGCGGTTAAAGCTGAAATACACAACTTTTGTCTTAAAATTTAATTTAGATTTTAAAACAGACCCAACAGTGAAATGATGATATCAATCCTCTATAACTGACATATCGTGAGTGCTGCATCTTTTACGATGGAGACGTACTGTAAAGGCCCGTTGCCTCTTAAAGTCTATTGTTTTTTCAAATTTTTAATATTCTCTGAATTCAGCATGCAAACATCAAATAATAAATGTGTTGAAACCAGCAAATGGAAAGTAAACCATGTTAAAAAAAAAAGAAAAAGGGGCAGGAAGAGGTAATAGAAACAGAGCTAGTGTGAGCGTGAAAGAGAGAGAGGAAGAAGGATGGGAGACTGACAGGGAGCAAGTGAATGATGGAGGTTTGGTGGCTGTGCGAGTCCTGGTCTCCTGCTCATTAAGGCAGTAATTCAAGCAGGGGATTAGAGAACTTGCAGTGAGTCCAATGGCCGCCGATGATAGATGGTGGTTGCGTGCCATAAAACCTTGAAGACTGCCACTATTGTATATAAAAAAAAAAAGTAGAAAGCCATTTTCACTGTGGTTCTCTATTCTGTGGCTTGTGCACAGATGAGCGTGTGTGAGTGAAAGCAGCGCAGGGAGACATGTATGTGTCGACAAAAGAGCCGGGAAGAATGACAGACTGCAGCATTCTTGGGAGGAAAACTTACAGAAAATGTGTACAATCGTCTTTTGTCCTTCCGCTAAACTGACCTGAGGCACTGAAGTGCCGGAATCCAACAATTCACGGTGGACACAACAGTCAGGCTATTGGAAGAAAAGTGAGCGCACGGAGGCGAGGAGATGACAGTGACAATGAAACAGAAGAATAGTAAAATATGCATTATTAGTAAAATGAAATAAATATGAATGGTAAGCAACTCATTTCCTGACAGATTTCACACTTGAGCCACCAAGTTGCCTCTAAGAATGACAGAGAAACATCCAGCCCGTGGGGGTTGGAGAGCAGAGATGCTGCTTGTTTGTGACAGTGCTGTGCCTAAGAGTCAGTCATCGCCGCAGGAGCAGTCCATCTACTTATGACTAAAACCTTGACTGCACTCAATTATAGCGCTCCTCTGAGCAGAGTCAGTCTTCGGCAAGATTAAGGCAGGTACTGTATATCTGTTTGAATATCACACTTTCAGAGTCACAGACGGGGTCTCCTGTTATGAGACATCCGCCTGTCGCATGGAAACGAAAGCTGACTTTAATTTTGTGAATTTTGTGAATGAATTTTATAGTTGACTATTTCTACTATTTGTGTTGCTTATTTGAGCAATATTAGTATTGATGTCAGGTCAATGTGGCATTCCCATCGCTGTGTTGAACAGGACTGTTTTGTACCAGACAACTGATTTACCTTTACTTATTGTACGGATAAGAAGGAAACAATAATTTAAAAAAAAAAAAGGAAAGGAAAATCACAACAGAGAGTGATTTCAAAAAGTATTTTCAAGAAAATGTATGAAGTAAAGCTGTAATTTTCCAACTAATTTAATATATGCATTACACCCCTGTGAGAAATACTGCATGATTGTGCTTTTACTGTACAAGCAGCCTCGTTGCCCTAATTCTAGTAACAAATTGCAACTATTACCATAAGCTAAAAGCTGCACAGTAAGAGCAAATTTTACCCAACCAGATACTCTTGACGGCACAAACATTTCCACACTTTCCAACACTTTATGTCGCTACTACATACCGACAACATCCTCTTCACTAAAAACACAACTTGTTGCAACATGAAAACACACCTGAATGGGCGTAGATTTGCGTATGGACGAAAGCCAGATTGTTGCCACCACCAATGTTAGAGACAGGGCGATGTATACTGTATGTGTGTGAATGCGGTGAGAGGAGACGAGAGTGAGCGAGTGCATTTTACGAGCATCAGTGAACGTGTCCCCACCGGTCTTGTAACCAAACCTACGCCCTTGCCTGAATGTCCTCAGAACACTGCAACAATCCACATCAAATATTCCATCCATGGTGTTGAACTGGTCTTGAACCTCACCGTGCACCGACCTGGGTTAAATCTTTAACCCAGGTTAAAGATTTTAGAGTGCCGAGGTGGATCCAAGTGCAGAAGGAGAGGACAGAAGATGCCCAGCTCTTCCTACAGCATCTTCTGTCCTAGCACTTACCTTTACCCCCTCCCTGCACTAGCTCCTTCTGCACTTGGATCCACGTCGGCACGCTCACCCTCTATCAGTCCACTGGAGTTCTTTCCAAGACTACTTCTATGTAGCGTACTGCTCTTTAGTAAGTCACTTTGGATAAAAGGGTCTGCTAAATGCTTTAATGTAAATGTGAAAAGTCAAGTATTTAGTGTGACCTACCCTTACACTTGGTGTAACAATAAGTGAAAATGTGTTAGTTCTTCCATTTCATGTTGAAAAATATATCTGCTTTGAAAAAAAAAGTCTGTTACGCCAGGTTTAATTCAAGAAATGCATGAGCGTGAACTTACACCTTGTATGAGTTCATGCCATTGACCCCAATGTAACTTTCAGTTACATTGTTCCAACATAACTGAGAATGCAGTTTAGGGACATCTAGTTGTGACCTATAACTCCCATTTTAAATCCTCAAGATTTTCAATTTGGCCACTAATTTCCTCACTCCTTACAAAAGTGACATTATGTGCCACTGAAGAAGACATGAATTCAGTGATTAAGACCATTTTCTCCTTATAAAAATGTGTACTGACATTATAAATCAAGGGAGAAGGACGCTCATTTTCCTATTGAACCCTATGTAAATGTTATTTTTGGCTTTTCATTACATTCTTACATCCTAAGACAACCCCCCCAACCATATATTTTTTCTGTTTTTGGTTGTGTGGGAATGTAATGTCTTCACATAAGAGGTTCCCTGCATTCCACAGCACCAACCTATTCATTTAGCATTCCAATACTATTATTTCAGCTAAGACAATAGTTTGTGACGTGCCCAGAGTGTGAGCGAGGGACAGCAGAGTGCTGGAGATGAAACAAAGGTTATTTGAGCAAAGAATATGACTTTGATCGCTGTGCTGATATGACACAGACGTAAATGAGATACATAGAGGTGAGAAAGATGTCCTTGGGTGGATTGCTATGAGTGTGTCTGTTCGTGTCGCACGCATATAGAGACCTATAGCTCTACCTAAGCTATAGACTACAAATGAATGCTGTTACTGTGGGATGTGGATCAGAAAATGACATACTGTATATTTGCACTGTATGTCATGTTGATCTGTGAAGGTTCTGTGAAGTCATGACTGAAATAGTCATCTTCACCAGTTCACTTTTGAAGTTCTATGTCATATAGTACATTTATTTTGGTCGCTTGGTGATTTTCAGGGTTTTGCATTGTGGTGACTTAGAAGTTAAAAAAGACAACAGACTGGTTCTAGGTGTTATTAATATTGCATGCCGTGAAGCAGTAGACACCACTAAGGATGTGTTGTGCCATAACGAGCCGTAAAGATAAATGTGAATGTCCAAATTTCACACGAAACATAAATGCTTCTTCACCCATTGTGGGTGTTTTTTTAAAGCAGAGAGTGCTCATTATGGCATAACATGCTCATAGTAATAACAGTAATAATATGGATGCTGTTGTTTTTTGTCCCATTACACTGTGTCATTAGTTTAACACCATGATGACGTGGTCAGTTTCAGGTTAAAGGTTGCTGTAGTGTAGGATTTACTTACAGGGGATGGTGCGTAGGTAGAGATTGTCCCGTATGACCTGTTGGAGCTTGTGGTCCAGCGAGCCCTTCTGGAACTGCAGACTGAGGTAGTGGCGCAGGTCCGTGTTCAACACTTTACCTGCAACAACAGACACAGAAGCAGGGTCAATACAAAAGACATGGTGGTGCTCTCCCTGAAGGGCTTATGTCTAAGAGGAAATCTATCAAATTGACATAAGAGATCAATAGCAGAACACTAAGTCACTGTTTTTCGACTTCTACTCCAAACATGCACCTTGTTGTAAAGATTCACCAACAGTGATATTCTAAAATGGACGGTTATCTGTGGAAAGTTCCTCCTCGCAGATTCAAAATAAATATACTCAGATAAGTACAGTTGGACAAAGAAAGTAATTAAAGTACAACACACATTAAAACAATTCTGAAGCTGTTTGGATGAACTTCAAACTTCTGAGGTTTAAAATAAAACCTAAAACCAACACAGCTTTTTTATGCACCTGAACAAATATAACCTGTATTGTGTTTTAGGGTACAGAAGGTTTTCATAAGCATAATGTTATAAGCCTGGATGTACAGAACATTATCACCACCTGTTCTTTCCAACTCCAAGAGCTTAAACCCTTTTTGATTCCTATTTGATCGCTGAGGGGATTGAGGGCCCAGATGGAGGTGAAACAGATTTTTAAACCGTGATCTTTTCTTTGAAATCCACTTCAACCATGAGTAGTAAATGGAGTTTGGTGACCAAGGGACATTTGGCCTGAAACTCTGAAAAAGGAGAGAACAGCACTGCACTAGAAGAAGTCAAAAAACTGAACAAAAGGGAATTCATCATACATTTATTAATGTATAACGGTCTTTATCATGTCACACTCGCACTCGTCTGTCTCAACCCTTTCACACGAGCCTCACAAAGGTTTGCAGCAAAGATGGATGTGCAATGCTACAACCTGAAAACTAAGGAGCCAGAGACTTGTAGAAGTCATCTTTGCGCTCGACTCCCAGAAGCCTTTGTAAAAACAAAGGGAGTTCATACAAAGTTTGTGGCAGAGGCAGACTTTAAGACTTTAAGAGTCATCACACACGAGAAGAAGGGGGGAAAAAGTTTTTCCTCACAACGAACATGACGAGAGAGTTTGGAAAACATGATGAGATCTTCGGAGCGTGTCTGCCCTCAGCTTCAGCGTGAGCTTCACAGTCAGCTTTGACTACAGTGAAGTACTCACTTCTTCCCATATTGTCTCACAGTCTCTTTTTCCCTCTCTGTTGCACACACACACACACCTCCCTGCATCATGCATCGCTATGAATACCAGTAGATTCACTGTATGAGGGAACAGTGAGGGGAGATATACTTGATTATGAAGCTGTCAATGAAAGATTATACACTCTGTTAATGTTTCAAATTTCTCGATCCATCAAATCTCTTCACTCCTAATATTGTGACAGAAACAGACATGTTGATCCTATCACTGTGTTCTGTTAACAGTCGCTGACTGATTCATGTCCATGGGCCTCGCTGTCATCTGATGGTGTTTTAGGAACTGCCATAACCGGTGGGCCTGGCCTTTCAGAATAAAAGTAGCATATTCTTCTGCCTCTCCAAAAGGTGTTGCATTATGGCTGGTGCAGCCTGCAAATAGGCCAAGACTAGGGAACCAAAGTCTGGCAACTTCCTCCCAAACGGCCCCAAATGTGCCCCTTTTGTTCAAATTCTCCTTCCACACAGAGGTATTGACAGGGACAGGAGCTCCTCTCAATACGTCCATATGTCTCTGAGGGATAGTGACAAACAGTAGCATCTAAAACAGGATTGATTTGTTGCCAATTTACTCTTTTAAACGCAACACCACACATTGAACCCAAGGGCTGAAACTTTGCATATGAGGATGATGAAGAAAGACAGTATCTGTCCAGCTCTGTGTAGCTGTGTCATTCACACACATGCCTTGGCAACAATCTATAACAGGGGTGTCAAACATACGGCCCGGGGGCCAGAACCGGCCCGCCAGAGGGTCCAATCGGCCCACAGGATGAATTTGTTAAAATTTCACACTAATTTAAATGTAATGTCAAATGCTCCAGATACCCGTGACTAAATGTTTGTGCCTTTATAGATCCAGTGTGTTGTGTAAATAGTAAATTTAGGCATGATATTGTTGAAATTGCACTTACAGTTCTCAAGAAATATCATGTTTTGTAAAATTATCCTTCAGTGAATGTAAAACAAAGGAGAAAAAACAAAGGGGTTCTTGTTGTTCATAAGTTATTATGCTATTATTATTCTATTTTTACTGGTCCGGCCCACTTGAGATCAAATTGTGCTGTAAAAAAAATTAGTTTGACACCCCTGATCTATAAAAACAGATATCCAGTGTATAGTAAAGCTACCAGCTATGAATGTGTTAGACCGTATTAGACCACAAAGCAAGATCATTCATTCACACTGGGTAAATAGAAGAAAAGACAAATCATCACATGAACAAACACACGCTGCAGCTCACCTCTGATCTGTTCAGTGCTACAGTGCGGTCTTTGTGGTGTCCTGGGTCCTGTCAGAGACTGTTAGTCACTCATTTCTTCCTCCCCACAGATAACACTGCTATTGTGGCAGGCCTCATTTTTCTGTGGCAGGGCTCAGTGGACTCTATTGTGCCCCATCAGCCATCCACTCACATGAAGGTTATTTCTCTACAGCCAGCCAGGAATATCAACCTATGTGACCGCCTTCTAAAAAAAAAGGACACTCCTTTGTCACAGTTGAATCTATTTTTCACAATTAAAGGTATTGAAAGAATACTAATTGCCAACTACTGTATTTTGAAAGACATTATTTCAGCTGAATTTTGTTTTGAGGGTAAAACAAGACATTGAAGGAGGTTCTGAACATGGACCAAACAACTAATTGATTAAGCATTAATCACATTAATAAAATAATAATTAGTTGCAGCCCAGGACTCTTTTTATTTACTCATACAGTCACTTCATCTGAGATGTCTCTGCTCTTACACTTTCCTGTGCTCTCTTGTCATTTTGCAGGAAGCGAAGTGTCAGAAAAGAGCAAGGCCACCCATGGGAAGTCCCTCAGCACCATGATGCCATTTCACCTTGCATCATCAGCAGCAGCCTTACTACGTTTAAACACTGGAGGCTCGTGTCTGCAGTGAGGGATGCAGAGCCTGGCACCCCGGGTGAAGCAGCAGACTGTTAGCATCCTCACTTCGACCAACACCACACTCCGAAGACACCAAATTAGATTAACACTCCAAGCTCAAGACATACTGCAGCTCTCACCCGCTGTTTCACATGCACACGCGAGCTTGTGTCAGAAATCTCTTTTCGGAGAGATTTGGGCTGTGAAATGCAGAAGCTAACGTGCTATTATGGGAGAATGCAGACTCACTCGGAAAACGATTATGTGATGGTTAGTGCACATCGAGGCTATTTCCACCAGGTACTGATATCACCGGACGCAATTAAAAAACAGAAATTGATCTATCATCCGTTACTGTGTATGAATATGTTCACTTCATTACAGAAAGATGAATGGATGGATGAATCTATATATTCTGAATCTGTATATTCTAGATTTCACAAAACGCATGGAAGCTTTAACATTGTTGCTATGGATACGATCTTCATGTGTGCAATACGGCAAGTAATTGGTGAAAGTGATGGCTCAGGAACTTTGAAGTGTAACTGTACGAGGTAGTGACACATCGTCAGCGCTGAATGCTGTGCACATGCATTTTCTGAGAGACCACGTGAATTCAATTTATTATATTCTGTAAGGAAACAATATTAATCTTCTCACGTCTTTCTCGACAAGAAAGTGAATTTCCCAACATGTCAAACTATGACTGAGTACATAAAGCACATTTTTTATTCATTTATTCTTTTTTTTTTTTTTTACAAACATGATGAAATGCTAAAAATGGTTTCCACTGAAAGCATTTTATTTTCCCAGAGCCGTGTGCCAGACGTCTATAGGGAGGTCATTATCTCTGTTGTCCAACTGTCACTTAATTAACAGTTTTGTGAACAACCAATCCATCAACAGGTGCGAAAGCTGTTCCACGATACTTTTCTCAGTGCTCTGGCTCATCTAACAGAGACACCCAAGCCAGTAAATCTACACATTTGCCCAAAGGCATTCACAAAGACGCAGCACGCACATGTATATGTGAGGAATGTGACCAGAAAGACTGAAACCTCTATTCCTCCCTTGTAACACAATTACACTCAACACCCTGCTGTATTTTTCTCTCTCTAATATATACACATGGGACTTCCACACATTTCCTGTACGGTGTACCAGAACAACATATCAGCCCATGGCAAAGAGGAAAGGAATTAGCTTGTAACTGGAAGGTCATGGGTTAAAACCCAGTGTAACAGACCAAATTAACCCCTGACAATACTGTGGCTATAGTAAAGTATACCAGGGGAATAAACTGTCCTAGGCCACCCCTCTATAGGCCAGAGTATACCCCTCTTGTGTGAAGAGATTCTGATTGTATTTGCACAGTATATTCACTCACTAATATTTATAAACAGGAGCAGGAACATGTATTTACCCTGGAATAATCTGTAGAAGTCATCAACTACTTAAGTACGTTTCATACATTTATCCAAAACACTGATTGTGGCATTCATGGTTGAAGTAATAAAAGTCTATGTGTTCAGGGTTGTGGTCTTATCCATTCAAGTCAAAAATGTTGAGCATTAAGGTCTTTCTTATGTAAATACAATCAGGGGTATAGTCTGGCCTAAGACAATTGTTATAAATACAGTGTCAGTTCCACATCTTCGCTTTACCAGCTGTGCCACAGAATGTGTGCTTTTATATGTAGCTTCTGTCGGTCTTGTTCTATTGCTTTTTATTTTCCTCTAAAAACAAATAGGCTGATGCAAGCATGTCACAACGTTACACGCCCGCTGATGGGGGTCACTGATAAGTGAACACAGATAAGGAGCAGAAACCAAAGTAATTACACAAATTTGAGATTGCAGCAGGACAGCTCCACTTAATGATTTTTATTTTTGTAAATGAGCTTGTGGTTTCCGTTTCTCTACATTCTGACATTCTCCTCCCGCACTTCCCTCCCCTGTTCTGCCTCCCCCATATTCTCACGCAGACAGACACCCTCCGGTCGCCCGCACCTCCCATTCCATCATGTTATATTTGATCGGTGACAACATCCTCTTTGTCAGACTCTCATCTTCCCCTGAAGCTTCGGTCAAACACCGGGCCTGCTCAGGCAGTGGAACTTGTAAGACCTCTGCGTTGTCGCCCTGCGTCACTCTCCCCAACACCAGCCACCACATTCACACCTCGACCGCACAGTGCAGATTTGCCACTGAAGGAAGCAAAGAAACCTGGTTTATAATCTCACACCCAACCCAATACTGTCTGATGAATTTCTCTTCACCGATATAGTATGACGAGCACGTGGAGTGTTACTACAGCTGGACGAGTCTAGAGTGGAGTGGCAAACCTGATGACCACTGTGTTTCCAGTCTGTCTGCTTGGCTACAGAGATATGCAAAGTTTAACAGGCAGTGGCCTCACGTGCCCAAACCTCTTTCTACACACTTCATTTCACCTCATTCTAGCAGTGTGCCTGTAGTGTGACAGAGGTCTGGCATAAGCGGCTTAAAAGAAATTAAGGGAAGGAGGGGAAGCAAAAATGACAAGGACAAATTAAAACAATTTAGGAAGTGATTACATTCTGTGTTTTTGATGGAGGTATGTTTGGTTCTTTCTGGCTGAATGTCAGACACCATTACCCAGATTTCTAATGAATGTATTTAATATTAATCTTTAATAAATGAGATTGTGCTAGCTACTATTTTAGCAAAGTCAAACGTTTGAAAGACAACAAGAGAAAAGCTTAAAGATGGATTATACTAAGTATTTTTGATGTTATTTATACATAATGTCATGGTGATCTGACAGTGTAATGTAAATCAAGTGACCTGAGAGGGAACTAGTTTTCTATAGCCCAAGATTTTGTTTTCAGCCACGGCTTGTTATTTGGCCCATGACAGGAGATTTTGAGCCATCACAGTGCAGTTCAGAGCTTCTATTGGCTGTTTCACTACTCAGCACTTCCCTTCAATGGCAAAGTCACTTTTCCAATATCAGCAGCAACTTCCTAAACGGCAAAGCATCATAAAAAAAGGGAATAAAAAAGAGTCAGACAATAAATGCAACTAAATACGTATCAAAATGGGGTTTTCAGGCATGGCGAGACTGCCAAGAGTCGTTTGTAAGCAGCATGTCTGTGCTCATCTGGTGGAAAGGGCGCAGGCCTGAGAGCTTCAATTCCAAAACATTTAAGGACTCAGTGATAAACTACTTTTTTTCTAGAAATCCTGCTTGCTGCACCTTGAAATCCCTCTCTACTACCACTACAAGCCACATGAGCATAGGTCAGCAGCTCAACCACTCGACAATAAAGACAACATTGCCTCGTAAATTCACAGGATGGCTAATTTTCAGCTCACTGATCCCACAAGTACACAGAGACATCTGCCACATGCGTTAAAGTTAACTAACCATATGCTCTCCTCTGCTCTGCCCTCCATATTCTCCCCCTCTCTCCTGTCCATCAGCACAAAGGAGAAAACATTACTATTACATAACATTATGGGAGCAGAGCCAGAGCTGCTGCTGTGATAACATGTGAAGTCAACAAGACCTGGTCTCAGAGACAAAAAGGGACGCGAAGACGAGGAACAAAGTGTGTGGAGGGTGTTGGTCCGCTGCAGGTGCTGAGTCATGTCGTTGTGCTGCTTTTGCTTATGACTGCATTTATCTTTTCCGTGTCACAGATGTTTAGATTTCAGCTGCGGTTCCTTCCTTTTGTGTTGTCTCACAGTCTGGCTCCTCTCCATTTCACATTTCTCCATCTTTTATGAGCAGGCTATGGTTCATGCCTCTGTTCTATCATTCATGTGGTCTGTGCAGAGAGTGAGGGAACTGGAGAGCGAAGTCTCACGCGCGCACACACTCAACATCTCATGTGGGTCCTAACTAAGTATCTGGCTCAGGCATCAGTGCACAAACCTCATAATAGGAGAGTGTGTATGCATCTCACCAAAGTTTACAGTATATATGTATATATATATATATATATATATATATATGTATATATATATATATATATATATATACATGTATATGTGTATATGAGGGCACGCAAGCATATACCTATATTTTGTTTATTTAGTTTAGTTTAGTTTTTTTTATATACATTCATACCTTTTCCAAGACTACACACACTAATAGTATCCAATAGCGTTCAAATTGTGTTTTTATGTTGTTAGTTTTTTCTTAACTGTTCTCAAATGTCTTTCATAACTGCGCCAAGAGCCACTGAACTGCCCCTAAAAAACAAACACATTTTTTGAATTGAATTATAACAGTTACACAGCTCACAGCTTCACACTGTGACAAAAAGTAACACATGAAATGAGACATAACATGAGAACTCCAATGATAGAATTGATTACTGAATGACTCGATAGTTCCCTGTTTCTGGCATCATAATATGAATATGTCCTGGTTTCTCTTCTCCTCTATGACAGTGAACTGAATGTCTGTTGTGTTTGAACAAAACATTTGAGGACAATGTCATTTTGAGACTTGGCATTTGATATTGTTTTCTGACATTTTAAGGATGAAATGACTAATTGATAATTAACCGGCAACGAACGTAATTGTAGGCCTACATAAACTGCGTTTTCTTTTTGCATGTATTTAATTTAATTTATTATTTTGTAACACACACTACATTAAACAGAAACGGCATGAAAATCCATTCAGTCATTACTTCTAATGATGCAGCAGCTGTGAAATTCTGGGCCAATTCCTGGGACAGATCCAAATCACAAATAAATAAATAAATGAATGAATGAATCGTTAAAGTATTGAATAATCCTAAATTACCTTTAATATTACCTATGTTTTAGAGCCTTTACTTAATTAGCCAGCTCTTCAGTACACATACTACAGAGGAACATTGGTGTCTGTAGCAGTAAATGTTATCATATTTGTTGATGAACAGGACAATAACAGTTAACGAGGCCTAATGTGGGTGTACTGATGATAAACTGGTGCATCCCAAAATATCTCTGTTGCTACCATGGCTAGAACTCCACCTTAAACTTATATGATGATTCTCTTTCAATAAATTAACAGCATCACGCTTAGTTATAGCAGGTTCTGGTTGCTCATGCTTGTAGTCCACTAACTTTGGAAAACAAAGGTTGTGTAAAACTACATCTGGGCACAAATGTCTTTTTTTGCAGAGCAGAAATATAGAATTATTGAGAAAGTATAGAAAACAGTAAGAGGGGGAACATATTTAAGGGGTTGAAAGCAACATGCTCAGGCAGCATGGGACTAAAGCTGGGTTCCTAATCTCCCAGCACAGTGTACATCTGCCTCTGACTCAATGTCGAATCTTTCTCTTTAACATGCCACACCATAAGCACAACAACCTCAGCGCTCTGCACTGGAAAACATGCCAGAAGAGATCTCGGTGGAAACGCAGCAGGGAAGATGTGAACCGGGCTCCAACAAAGACAGCCTTGAATAGTGTTTACTCAACACCGCGGAACAGATTCTGTGCATTACAGTGCAGGATGAGCTTGAGTCTTCAGTGAGTGAAAAGGGCTGATTCATCTTTAAACCAAGACGGCTGGCATCATCTGTGCGTTTGCCGTTAATCCTGAAAGCGATCAGGGAATCATGAGAGAAATATAGGCTATCACAGGCATCGTTCCTCAACGGCGGCAGATAAGACTCGACGTACTAAGCGCTCATTAATGTGGGCCATCGCAGAGCGCAGCATGGGAATCAGCAGCATCTCTGGCTTACCCTCTCTCTGTTTCGTGCTCTGTGAGGCGTTTAAGTGAGTGACAGATTGTCAGAGGAGGATCGTATTATTAATTTAACCGCACGCACACCCAGTCAAAGATACGGATGAAATATAACCGTGATTGTTCCTGCGGTGATGAGATGTGTGAGGCCTGTTTTCATTTAACAGTGAAGGAAACTAAAATGAATGCAGTGAACTAAAAAGAGGTGTGTGTTTGTGTGCTCTCATGAAGTGAGAGCGAAAGAGAGTGCGCATCACCCGTTCTACTCTAAGATTCCTCTCCCAGTTTCTCTCGTATCATAGCGGCTTCTTGTGGAAGGTGAAGACAGTCATGCCGGTGCTGCCTGCAGTGCCTGTCCATCACCCATGTATTTCAGTGTTGAGTGAGCAAAGAGCATCCTCGGGGCAACAGGGCATCTTATCAAAGCACGTTGTCCTCAAAGAGCACAACACACAAAGAAGTTTGGCTCTTACAGGCACATACACATGTGTAGAAACTGAGCAGAAGATATTTCACAGGCAATTCATGACCAACTAGAAACTAGAAATGATGACCAATATTATTTAAATATGAAGTGACAGCCGAAGCAATAAGAGTTTACTGTGCGTTGCTTTTGGAAATCACCAGCGACACTAACATTTGGAGTCGTCCAAGGATGTCGGAGTTGAAAATGAAAAAGACTACAGCAGGGTTTGTAAAGATGAAGTTTCTGTCATATGAAAAAATAAATAAATCATGGGTTGAAAAGCTTTTGTGGAATCTTGCTATTTCTGTTTCCAACACTCTTTAAATCCACAGGGACCAATATTTCTACTCAAGGTAACTTTAATTTTGATGGCCTTTTAATGAAGTCATTCACTTTACCATAACTTCCAGAGCAAACCCTCAATGACACATCAGAGTCACCGGGGAAACATTTGATACTACTGGACACTGGAGTGTGTTGTCCTTTTTTCTTTTTTCTTCTTTTTACTAATGGCTCATGACCACTTACAACCATTTGCTGCCCCGAGGTTCTCCATATAAAGTACAACCACACAGGGAACCGGACAAAACAACAACTCCGACACCGCTTCCCAACATCATCAAAATCGGTATTTTAATGGAGAGACACATAGTGGCAAGAATTGAATTAGAATTCAAAAACATAGAGGTGCAGTGCCCAATTACAGGGAAATCACAACATTAATCCATCGATCCAGCCACCCTGTCCTCACTGGGGGCCGGAGACAATTCCAGCTGTGTGAGAAGACGTGTTAAAGACGTACAGAGACAACAACCATTCATGGTTACATTCACTCATGACAACCGCTTTAGTGACGACTGGCAACCTCTCATAGACCATTTGGCCACAGATGTAAGTGATGTCATCCAAATAGAAAGTGCACATTGGATTAGAAAGGCTCCGCCACGGAAATGAAAGTCAGGATAAATTCTTCTTGACAGGATAAAGAAAACCCCCATGAACAACATTTAGTGATTAGTTCATCTGTCTCCTTTAGGCTTTGGAAGGCTCTCGAAACTTTTACTTTGTCTTGATTCTCATCCCAGTGATCTTGCAATCAGGTTGAGAGACAGAGACTTCTTACTATCATTCTGTGTACAAGCTTGCAAGATAAAGACAATTCAACATTTTGCAAGTAACAGAATGTAGGATTTGCCCCTGGCTTCACCCGCACAGTGGGGTTTGTTTTAACATGTGCATTTGTTGACAAGTCAACGATACTTGTGAACTCTGACGCAAGACTTCTAATGTGCAAACAACTCATGTCTTCAGACCAGGTACAGTAGCCTGTACAGCATTTATATAAAGAAGCAGGTCGCCCTCTGTCGAGTAACCCTCCGCTAGTGGAATGAAAGCCAGACTTTGACTAGCCTCTTACTCTATCACTCTCCTTAACCCTCTTCGTGACATGCACTCAATGAATAGTTCCACCTGTGTAACTTTGTTGTGCCGTTTGCTTCCTCGGGGGCTGTGTGACATAGGCGGTAAAGTGGAATGTTGCAGTTCTTTTTGTGGCACAGACCCGAACAGGAAGTTACATAGCGGAGACGTTATTTAAAGGTTGAAATCTTGTACTGTCACTTTCAGATAACGAGGGAAAGCTTTGTCGAGCACACTTTATAAGTGATCTGAGACAATCTCCCGGTCTCTTAAACACTTAAATTTGATTTGCAGCAAAGGCAGTTTTTATTAATGTTGGTATAGCGACCTTTCCACCACGGGGACTTCCCCATGGAAGGAAACAGAGCCTAGAGGATGTGCAGACGTCCAGCTCTCTCTCAGTTCACTTCATTTTAACGATGGAATTATCGATCAATAATGCCAAAAATATGTTCCACCATTGGCTGTAACTGAAGATATTACGTAAAATCTGCCATAAAGGGTATCTAAAACAATAACACAAGGCAGAGGTTTGAATGACGTCATGCAGCAGTGTGGAAACTTTGATGTTTCATGGGAGTTTGTCTCTGGAAGTTATAGCGGTTATATACTGTATGTTTATTTGCTCTGTGCTTTAAGGCAGACACAGAAGTAACTAAAGGTCACGACTTTCATCACAGGAAAGTCGTAGGAGAGCTGAGTGTGTAAATTCTGTACATGTTGGCCGCTCTGGTGCTCATTAAATTCAGACAAGATCCTCTAAAGCCGCCATGGTCATTTCACAATAGCGAAGACGGGTAAAGCGTATGATGTCAATAAAAGGTGACTCAAATGAAACGGAAATGAATTTTTTTTTTAAATGTTATATATTATGTCTTTTATAAGAATGTTTGAGGTAAGAGGATAAAAATTGCAAAAAAAAAAAAAAACTGTAACCACCTGCACATGTCATGTTCCTGCAGCTGTGTGCATTCAATAAGTGCAGTGTTCAGTAAGGTGCACTGAGGTGTGAGGTTCATGATGGGATATCAGAGGATAATGATGGTATCGCCAATGACATGCGACACTCACTGCACACCCACTCACGCACCGTGCAGCATCTTAATCCTGGGCTCTAATCCTGCTAAATGAGAGGAGCCAGAGAGCCATTTATAACAATAGCAGTAATAAAGAAGACAGCACACACACAAAAAACCCAAAACACAGTAGGACACTAACTGGGCTGTGCTTGTAATTAAATTAAGGCTGTAACTAACAACTATTTTGACAGTCGACTAGTCATCAAATATGGAAATCGTTAGTTGACAATTACTCAATTAGCTACCAGCTTTTTAATTTACCTAGAGGTCTGTGCATGTGCTAACTAACAATAAAGTATTAACCAAAAGATAAATAAAAATGCTGGGTCATACTACTTCTCATTAGCAAATGGCTGAGGGAGTTTTAGGGATGGCAGGATTTGAGTGTTGATGTTTAGAATGGTGGCTCTCTAAAAACAGAACTAAAAAGCAGTCACACATCTGGTACAGCTGGACTACCACCAATTTTCCAGCAAGAAATATTGCTTTTTATATATGTATTTATGTATGTATGCAGATTATTCCTGAGCCTGTGCTGAAATACAGTAAACTTTAGGGTAAGAACCATCTAGGAACAGCTAGTTTAGTGCTCTAGCTGTGTACTGAAGCTTGTTTTGTTCTGAAAACTGCATCACATGCCTGCATGGATTTACACTTTTTCTTGATATGATCGCTCACCTAAACGAGATATTCCTATATAGATTAGATTACTCAACAGTCTGGAGTTGATTGAAAGACGAGGTAACACATGAGTACAGGCCCTTGGTGGTGGCTGGGGATGATGACAAAGCCGTGGCAGCCTGGCTCAGGTGTGTGTCATGACCTGTTAATAATGTCCCATAGGTTATTGACTGCAAAGGGTAAGAGTAAGAGTGGTCATCAAGACTAAATACAAACCATTTAATTGAATTTATCTTGGGGTGAAATTGCACGTTAACACCAAAATAATTCACTGCATATGAAAAAGCACTGGCTTTCGAGTAGAATGAAAACACAAGTCCTCTCTACAGCCAGGGTATGATTTGTCCATCATGCTGAGGTACCACATGGCAGACTCCATGGCTCCTACCAGCAGTCTGTTTTCATAACCTCTTTAAACTAGTGACTTTGCACAAGATACCATTCTCCTTTATTTGCACATGGCCCAATTCAAGAAGCACGCAAACCCACTGCAGTATGTATGCCCTTCGCAGTGAAATCTGGAAAAAAATAATAAAATGTATTGATTGTGGAAGACAAACAACCCCAGGTATGTACTGTACGAGGAGCTGAAGAAAAGAGACCACGTCTTATTTGCAGACACATTATGTAACGGGCAGACGATAAATGAGCCAGATCCGTGAAATCAAACCTGAAAGGCATTTCAGGCAGGACGCCTGCTCAGTGGATCATGATGTAACGCGATGAATCTCTCGGAACATGGACTAAGGTTGTTAGGAGCAGTCATTTTTTTAGAGATCAGCTGGGATGCCAAATATGGGACATGACAAAATACATTTCTAAAAAAAACATGTAAAACCATAGCTGTGCCTGTGTACATTTTTAAATCTGGGGGAAAAAAGGGAACACAAGATGCAGTATTGATGCAGTATTGTTCTCTTCTATTGATTGTTTAATTGTACCCACACCGCATCATAATTATATTATATTACAATATATAAAACTTAATTCTCATATATTCTTATTTCCTTATTTAGCTCCCTTGTAGCCTGTATCTTTCTTAATATGTTTTTCTGTTTACTCGATGTACTAAATGTGTCTCCCAGTGGGATTAATAGTGTCTACATTGTTTTTAATTCATCAAATCTTTACTCTCCTGCCATCTATGCAATTACCGCATCCGTATCAGTTAAGGCGCAGATACATTCAAACACAATCATGTTTTTAATCAAAATCAAATACCTGATTCACAAAAAATAATCTCAATAGAAACAGTAGAAATTGTGAAAAAAAAAGTTTTTTAAATGTTTAAACATTCTATCTATTCAACATGTACTATATTTTTCACATTTTTGGATTTTCTTTTTAAATAATACATTTGAAATATTTTCTTTATCCAAACATACAGGCAGCAACAGTTAATTTACAGCTGCGATGCAAACACACACGCGCACACACACACTCACAAATCCTTGACGCTGATTTGCTGCAAACCTCAGACCTTTCCAATAATCACACCATAGAAAAGAGGTTGACAGCGGATAATCACAGCTCTAATCCTCATACTTTTGTGGGGTAAGGCTACCATTGTTTCTGTCGAGTAATTGCTCTACACTCCATAAACACAATTTGCCCCCGTGAAAAGAAGAAGCTGTAATGATTTCTTTTGAAAGGGGATTTTTCAGTGCCTTCAATGAAACCACTAAGTGGATAGTAACCTTTGAGGTTTTGCAGTTGTGTGATAAGTTAAATGCAGTTAAATGCAGCCTCGGCAGTGTTTCCTATGAAAGCATGATAATGGTTTGAAAGAGTACAAGAGAGGAAGGAGGGTGTGGGAAGGATGGGTTGACGCAAAGGAAGTTTATTGTCATCTCAAGGTTATGTTGTATCCTCTCCACCTGAGAAGCTTCACTGACCACATTGCTCTTCATGGGCGATAAACAACAAACTAACAATTACTTCCTGGCCAAAGACACACACACACACACACACACACACACACTCCTATATAAATTACGAAAAAACCATCGACCAAATAAGAAATGACTCTCTGTCTAGCTCTAACGTAAGCGCACTGGGCGCCACCTTCGAGTGATCCGCAGCTGAATTAAAAAGTGAGGATATATCAAGCTGCCAAAGATTTTAATAACAACAACAGCAGCAACTGTAAATGAAACAGTCTTTGCCAATAGGCACAACTCTGGGTGTCCTCCACCTATAGAAGGAGCCCAACATCCCAAATGAAATAGAGCTGAATTATGCTGTTTCAGGATGGCCAAACAAAATCCACAAGGAAAGACCATAACGGGTTTTGGAGGACAATGATTAATTTAATCAAGTGTGAGTGAACTTTCTCCAAAAATCGTGTTGCACCAATAGACAATCCGCTTTCCCTGAAACATTTCCAACAGGATTAGCCCCCGAGAGAAGCCTGGAAACATTTACAGGAGAGAGAGAGAGAGGGAGAGAGAGAGAGAGAGAGAGAGAGAGAGAGAGAAAATAGAGCAAATTGGGAAGACTGATGACAGATATGTTGAATCCATGGTTGGAAAATAGGAACTCAGATATATATAAATACACAGATTTATTAAGAACACGAGCAGAGACAAAGAAAACAGGAAACTCTCACAAGATTGTATCTCGATGAATAAGTAAAATGAGTTACTCAAAATGGAGTAGATCTGTTCATCTTCACAAAGCAAAAGCCCTTCACTGCAGTGGTCAGTTGTAGTAATGATGTGCCCGCTTGCTCCGCATGCTCCACTGGTGTTAACTATGTAAAGCAGTGGAAGGGGTCAGATCGGGTGAAGCATGTGACAGACACTGGCAACTTCAAGCAGCCGCTGCTTCGGAGAGGTCGTGTTTTTTTGTCCTTTATAATATTTGACTTGACTCACGCATTCCTCAAAAGCTGATTTAAAAATGAAAGCTCTTCATTTCACGGCAATGTTACGTCCCACAGCTCCCATACATACAGAAACTGTATGAGAAGAGATTAAGTGAAACCGTATTATTGAATAATATTCAAAAATAATAGGAAAATATTCCAGAGGAGTGCTTAAAATTAAAACACAGCATGGATCAGAATTATGGATTACAGTTGAAACAGAAGAGGGGTTAAGCTGAGCTCAGTTGCCTTCAGAACCATGTACAGCAGTGGATGTGCAGTGGCTGCCGACAATAAAAGCTAAGGATGTATCATTTCTGATTTCTTGCATCTCCAGAGTCTCTCCAAACTTAAACAACTCTCCAAAGTCTGTCTGATAATTCAACTTCCATCTTAAAATCTACACTGTGCCAAAGTTGAACAATAACACTGACCAGTGGGGCAGCGCTGAGCTGCACTGAAAGCTGTAACCTTTGATTAAGCTCCTCTTTTCCAAGCCTAATGCCCCGACCTTGAATAATTCACTGAGCTGGTGGAGAAGAGTCGTGCACGCCGCAAGCTTCCTAAGTGTGTTACCCTAAAAAAAACAATAATGCAATAAAACTCATCCATGCATAATGAATGGGAGACTTGTGTTGGGTGCCCTCCGTCATGGGAAGACACAATTACAGAGAGGGGATCAGAGGAAGCTGATGCTGCCAAATCACAGTCCTCCCATAACAGGACATACTCGGGCCACAAACCCTCCTCTGCTCTCTGCCATTTGTTTCCCTCTCCGTCCACACAGCAGAGTTTTAGCAAAGCTTCTTTCAATTTCAAAAGAGATGACAAGTGAAGGACATCACTACACAAAGAAAAAGAAAGTCAACAAGAGTCGGTGTGAAATGAACGCAGCACGAGAGAGGACTAAGCTTGCGACTTAGAGAGATTTAGCCACCTTAAGAGGGATTGTAATGAATTTTTCTGCGTATAATTAATTCTAATACCCAGAGATAATGATCTCTCTGTGTCACATGATTGCATGTGCTGTGTTGTGTAATCAACACCACTCTGGTTTTAGCATGCCTGCACAGCTCTGCCTCTCTGCAGTTAAGGAACTGATTGTCCCCAGGGTGTTGCATGTCATATTGGCTCATTTATCACTTCCTGGTGTAGCATTGCTTTAAAAGTCCAATTCACACCTTCAGAATCTATCATACTCACTGTGAAGGCTTTGCATGCATATAATATTCAAGGTTACACAGTCATGGAGAGGAGATCTGATGCAAGCCTTCAATAGGGTTTCCAAAGTGGTATTTTTGGTGTGTATTACATTTTCATCAATGGCATAACTAAGTGTGCTTGACTTTGAATTTCACCTGTTAATGTGAGCTTGACATGTTTAATTGACACTGATATGGCAAACAAGGCTGCAGTATTTTAAATCAGTCAACTGTATTCAGGGATGACAGTAAATCACTGCAATGACACAGAATAAAGACATATGTAGAGGAACCTTCACATATTTAGCATAAAGATGCTCATCTAATTTTAAAGAAGTTTTCCCAGCTTTAGCCACTTATTACATTATTTGAAAAACAGTTATTTGCATCTTGTTGATCAAGTAAGAATGCTCCTTATTTCACTCATCACATACTATATTTTATATTTCAGGAATGGCTTGATACTTCTTTTTAATGTCTGATACAGACACCAGTATCACTGCCCTGAGTATCTACCTACCTATATTAGTCTTCTTTTATTTTATTTTATTTTAAAAATAAGCCCACACAGCTCACATGATCACTGCAGCGTAGCAGACATGTGAAACAAAGAAGCAGGGATTGTTTATGGTTTTTGGATCGTATCAGACTTTATGTTTTTCTGATATGGGATCCATTGATTTTGACCAATGATAGACTGATACAGACAGTGAATATCATATTGGCTCATCCCTCCTTTATTTTTTTTATGGCTGGTGTGTCAAGGAATCACCTTTCTGGTCTCATTTTAGAATAAAAACATTTTTTATAAAATAAAATAAAATTCTCAGAATAGGTCAATAGGTCAGTTAAGCACCCTAAAGACAAGACAAGACATGGCTCATGTGTTGATGCTCTGAAATTCTGAAGACTTTAGCAGTCAATAGCACAGGATGTGGATTTCAGTGGGCTCTCAGTCTGGGTCACTTCAGTTACAGAGAACAGGTGCAATGCCAAATACATTTTTATTTCATACCATATTGTGTACTGACCCTCATTTACACTGCATGTGTCTGTAAGCCATAGTCACAGCTGCTTGTCATGGACAGGGCGACACGACCGTAGAGCAGCTTACATTATCTGTCAGGTTTGAACAGGAAAAAAACAAAATGTCAGGTCCAGTTAAGGCTTGGTTCGTGCTCTCTCGGGGGCCTGTGGCCATTATCTGCTTTGCCTAACACTGTGTTTCTCAATCCTGTCCTCGGGGGAGCCACTGCCCTGCATGTTTTAGATGTTGCCCTGCTCCAACACACCTGATTCAAATGGTCTGCAATAGTCATTCATTTGGACCACCTGTTCTTCCCCAAATTGCTCCAAATGTTGTATAAAATGGTTATGAGAACCATTTTGTCTGGGAGAAAACGTCCCCACATCCAGCCAGAAGGTCGGCTGGAAAGAGTTTTTGCTCATAGCTAAGCTGTTTGGTTTTTACTAAATAAACTAGTAAAAACCAAGCAGCATGCTGTTAAGCATGCATAAGCCCTTTGAATTAGTCTTCCTGATCTGCCTTGGATGACAGCCTTTTGCACAGGCAGAATACGATATGAGAGCATATCACCGCAACACAAACTACTCTCTTATGTCAATCCATTCTCTGCACAAAAAACCCCAGCTGTGGCATTATTCATTCATTAATCCACAATGCGACTAACTCACAAAATATAAATTGCTGAGCCGTATGGCTGAGTGATTTCCAAGCATTGTTCAGGGTAATGATCTGGTGTTGTCACATCCAGCCTCTCCGGTATTTGCCTTTGATCTTCTAACAATAAATTTCCTCTGAGACCCTTCAGAGCTCCTTCACTCTGCCAGTTCTGTTCACCTGACGTCGGCATGCAAATAGTTTGACATTACAACCCATGAACCGGATCTCTGTCTTTTTACAGCTGGCGTAGCAATGATGGTGCAACATTAGAAATATCCAGTAAACTCCCTTATCAATAAAAACTAAAACAGAGAAAGTGGCGCAGTCTGAACACAATGGCACTAAATTTAAAGCCAAATATTGAGACCTCACCTACATAAAACCCAATGAGTCAGAGTTGCTGAGTGTAGACGCTGTTAAATCGAAGTGTCTCTCAGCACTGGCTATACCAGGGACAAGAGGAGGAACACACTGATGGAAGGCAGAGCAAAGAGTTGCTTGTTTTCTCCACCGTGGCACTGATGCTGGCAGACGCATGGGTGTGCCAGATTGCCTGATGTGTGTCACAGGCAATGGCGGGTTTTCTGTTTCTGTAAGCTGGTGTGTGATGCTGGTCTACAGCTCAGGAGCAAGGTTATAATAGTTTTGGATTTTCTTTCATTTTTTATTAGTTTCAGTGTTATTTTTTTGTAATAATAAAGTATTTGCCGGGTGCAAGATTCAAAAGGGTGCTGATAAGTATTGTGTCAAACAAAATCTTTCAAAATTGCCTGCAGAGAAAAAAAAAATACCCCTCATATGAACCCAAAACTAGTTATCTAGTTTTTTATTTTTATTTCACTTAACAACAATGTTTTTTCAACTTCAGTTTTCTTTATTTATATTGTTAACTATAATGACCTTGCTCGGGAGCCCCAAAGACACACACTTAATTAGTCCTGACTTTATGCTTAAGTCTTTATGCTTAAGCGTTTTGGCTGCTTTTTTCCCATTACTATGTACAGTATAGAAGAATGTGACAACATAGAGTGTCTTATATCCTTTTTTTTAGGACAACCGAGGCAATCTGATGAAAAAAAATTATAATTTCAACCAACTATATAAACACATCTGAGCGAAAAGTACTCCGTACTGTTTAAAGTCAGATTGAACTTGTGAAATCTGGAAATACGTCACAGTTCAACGTTCACTTGGCTCATTTTTATGAACAAAAATAAAAGAAAAACGGTCTATTCTCTGACTTCTGCACAATTATTGCTACTTTATATTGCTACTAAAACTATGATATAACAACTGCATGCAAATGCATGTTTTAAAGCCTGAATATGTGACCTATATACACACACCCCCAGGATGTCTATATAAGGAGTTGTGTGTTGTACCTGGGTGCACCTGTGGCACAGATCCGTGTCGCATGAGCACTCAGGGTTAAACTGTATTTGCACAACATGCTCCCTTTGCATAGCAGTGTCCTCATGAGTGTGTGTGTGTATAAATCTTGGCCTGCTACAGGGCCATGGCACTGCCTGTCATCTTGTCACACTCTGAGAAAAACGCTCCTAGAGAAGAAAGACGAGCAATACTTATTCCCAGCGACATTAACCATTTAAGACATTGGCTGCAGTGTGTCAGGAGTAAGACATAATTAAAGTGTATCTCGAGTGGTGATCCATTAAAATGATAGCAGACAATCTTAAAGCAGCAGGTGCTGTGGTCAAAGCAATTGACCTGAGATTATTGAAGTGTGATACAGCGAGGGTTGAACAGAATGCTGGAGAAAGAAAAGGTCCCTGACAGAGACAGATTGTCGTCCTGTTCTTGTTTACTGAGTTCATTAAAAAGAGTCTCTCATCATCGTCTACAGACGATAAAGCAACGCGCAAGACAAGGTGTGTGTGTACTTGGATTTGTTATCGCTTTCTACCTTTTCAAGCCTTTTCATGTGTTCTCTTCCATGGAAGCCAAAAACCTGGTCCCGATGAGACAGAGCCTCTTTTCCAAGGCACTGGTTAAGTTTAAGGCTAAGATCTGAATTGGGGTTAGGTTAAGGTTAATGCCAGGCATTAACTGGTTAAGGTAAAGGTTAGGGATAATGTATTTTTAGGCTGTCCAAATGAATGGAATACAGTGTCTTTAAAAGGATAACTGCACAAACTGTGTGTGTGTGTGTGTGCTGTGTGAGCGTGTGATGCAAAGAAAAGTGAAAAAGGGTGAGTGTTATTTATTCTCTCACCATGTCATCATCTGTAAAGGTGTGTTTGTGAGAAAGGTGGAGACAGGAGGGGATATCAAATAACATTAAAAAAGATCAAAAATGTTTTCTATATCTAATATACTGTGTTTCAATTTTCTAAATTGACACACAACTTGTGCTTCAATTGTGACTAGGGCTGGGAAACAATTAAACATCAATACATATTGTGATGTAACGCTCTTCAATATGTCATCACAATATACTATCAATACAAAATCAATGAATACAAACAAGTGCAAACACATACTTCCTGGTGAAATGTTTCTCTGTTTCTTTGATTTCTGTCCATAAAATTGAAAACTGACTTTCACGTCTGACTCAACACGTAATCTTTAATTACGTAACATTTTGTGCAATAATTATCGATGTTGGGTGATTTGAAATGTTTCTATTTATCCTTTGAATACTTTTTTGGCATGTCTTTGGAGTGGCCAGAATAAAAGAAGACTCCAAAAACAATATCCCTGGTTGAACCAAGATTTGAACTGAGAACATTCCTCACTAGACACTTTTATCACCATACCATCATATAACTATCAATATCTGCATAACACTGATTTTACAAAGGATTGAAAGAAGGCAGCATAATCCAGTTATTTCAACATCCTTACTGATAGTAACAGACATTAGAAACATATTTCTGTGATATTGTTTCCAACTTTCACTTCACATAATTTCCTCAGACACATTACAATAAAACTGCAGGTTTTGATGTTATATGGTGTTGTGTAAGCATCGTGGGAAAACAAAAACAAACCAAATATGAAAAGGTGCTGCCTCTGGAGAGGGCGAACCCATTGTGTTGGGTTTTAAATGGTCAGCAGCAGCACTGGCTCACATGCTCCACATCGGGCTGCCATCACATTCCGCCAATCAACTCCTCATACCTCAAATGTGTCCTCACACCTTTGGACTGTTTACCTTTGCCTTGATCGCAAACTCTAATCTCTGCCCCTCCTCTCCATCATGAATTTGTGGCTACCTTCTCCACAGTGAGGCAGATGTGTCGTCTCACAGTCATCGGTGCTGCGTTTGTGTGTGTTTGCAGAAATACTGTAATGCTTAACTCCCTCACTGTAACCAAAGCACTTTAATGGAATCCACTAAGACCAGCTCCACAGGCTGGATTGCAATACATAGCAGTAAATGATACACTTAATAAGTACTAAGCCAGTGAATGATGGGAAAGGAGTGGTCAGACTTGTAAAATAAGGTGTGCTCTTACTTGACAGATAATGTTTTTGTTGATGTTTTCTAAAATTCATCCATCCATCCATTTTCTACCGCTTTTTCCTCCACGTGGGGGGTCATGGGGGTGATCGCCACACCATCACAGGGACACATAGAGACAAACATTCACCTAATCTCAAATTCAGCACAACCAATCCACTCACAAACCCCTACGATGTTCCACTCCCAACCGCTCTCTAAGAACCACCAGCTAGCACCCGCAGCGCTAAAGTGTTTATCATAGTTTTCAGCGTCCGTGTGGCCAAACCCCGTCAATCCCTCCATGAAAGTCAAACTGTGCATTCCAGGGTGTAGCACTCATCCTCTGAGACGGACGATAAATCACGGCAACGAAGTATGCAGCATAACAAAGGACTGCAGTGCTGCACTTCAACCCAACCCCATCACAAAGAAGTGGCTCACAGTGCTGCAGCAGGCCTCCTCCCTTTTTTTCTCTCATGTTGATTACAAGCACAGGAACTGAACGGTCTAGAGCTTAATCATCACCTCCTGCAATTGGCCAAACATCCCTTCTTCCCTTTTCTTCCCCTCCTTTTCTCTCTCCTCCATCCTTTTCCACCTCTAAAGCCCTTTACTTCCCTCCATTACACTAATAAGGCTAATCACCCCTCCGACTGGTGCAGCCATGGGCCTGGGAGAACATGTCAGCAAGGGGAGATCAATGGACTACATCAAAGAGCTGGAGTAGCACACAAACCACCTCAGCACAGGGCCCGAGAGATAACGCTGCTGCTCCCTTACATTTTTCATGAGATTATCCACTACTCTTCTGTTCTTGCCTGTAGTTGGAGTGCAGGGTGCTTTTAATGAGCTGGGCAGCACTAGATACTAACGCTGACGGTAATATCCAACAGCTTGTAAGCACATACTGTACGTGCAGGCGTGATAACGCGCACATGCATTAAGACGTGGGCATGCACATGTAGCTGCGCAACCACTGGCGCATGCAAGGTTGACAATGCATGACTGAGTATCTTGCACACAGAGACACAAACGTCGCACAGGGAGAGCCATGTAGTTATTTCTACAGAACCATTAGAGATTCATCCATAATAGATTAGTTGCTAATTACGGGCTATTTTGCTGGTGCTAATGCAAAGTTGGGGGCAAAGAGTTGCCTGCTAGTTCAGCGGTCCACCTTTTAGATTCATCTTCCTCTCTGTGGCCAAGCAGTCTGCTGAGGTCTCTGACTGCTGACTAACACAACAGAGACATGAGAACAAAGGAGAAGAATGTGAAATAGAGGCTAGTTTTCTCCAGATAATGGGTAAAAAAAAAAAATGAGGGCATGAAAAGAAACACTTAAGCTTTCATTGAGCAACGTCTTGAAGAGTACCAAGGAATAAGTATGAGGTGATTTGCAGGGGAAGTGAATTTCAAGTCCAACTTAGGTGTTAAGTGGCTGATAGTGGCTGAAATGGGCTGCACTGCGTGTGCCATATGACGCTTTCTTTGTACAGTGCACAAAATGACAGCTATTCACAAGACAAAGACTGCGGCTTACAGAGTGCTTTCAAAGACAACAGCATCTGCGACATGAAGCTTGTGATAACACTGAGAGATTCTACATCGCTCTGTCTTGGGACGGCTTGATACCACTTCTTTGTGTCCAGTACCAATTTCACGACAATACAACAATACAGCTATCAATACAAACATCAGCCTGTCACAACAAAACACTGATGCATTTGTACTTAGTAACCACGTGTAACACATATTAAAGGATGAAATAAATGCCCTACAAAATGACTCAATTACACAACACTACTGCTGCTTTTTATTTATTTAAAAGGAGAGAATTCCCCTTTCTTTTTTTAGCTCAACAATAGTCCACACTGCCAGCATTATTCCTGCAGTTTGGCAGCCTTCATTCACCTTCTGATCACATGACAGCTGCGCCGCCTGTCTCTTCCTTTTCTCATATCCGACCTAGGGATTTTGACCATGGGTGTTATAGTACTGAACTCACACACCCCTCACTTCACTGTGAAGTGGCTTCAGTTGTTGTGACGAGGCTGTACATGGAGTTTCTGTCTCGCAAACTGAGCTGTGAGGCAGTTACACCTGTCTGCCAAAGCACATAGAGAACAAGAAAGAAAAAAACTGAGTGAGAAAAAAAAACAACAACAACTTTCTCCCCTAAAACATCTAGAACACACGGATCTGGCTCACGGCAGAGCTATTGACTCACCCAAAACAACATTCATTAGAACTCTGCCAGAGTCAGACCTGAACAAAGGGAAGTAATAAAACTGTGTGATTTTCTTTCTAATTAAATGGATTCAGGGAGACATAGAGAGCTGCATGTAATGCATAGTTAATAACGCACTAGATTTACACCTTTTACTTACTCCCTTACCCTCTCTCTCAGGGAAAAAGACCAAAAAAAAAGAGATTGTACAATGGAGATAAACAGTAACAACGGAACTTTAAACATCCATGTTTATCCAAATATATCAAATCTAATGTAGAACTGTGCTGAGGCAGGAAATGGCCACAAATAAGCAGAACCATGCAATGTCCAATTATGAATGTATTATAAAATAAATTCTTTTATTTTAATGTGTTTTGTTCGATTGCATTTTATTACGCAATAGAAGGACAGGCTTCTACACAAACATGCTGCAAAACAAAAGGGAAAGGACAAAAGGTATAATTTGAAACAGAGACAAAATAAAAAAAAAACTTGATTTGATCCTCTATGCTTTATGCTTTTTCCAACTTTTAAACTTTTCAGTATGAATTGTGTCTTTTAAGGTAGACAACAAAAATAAATCAATGCAAAGGACGACATCCTCCTGACCAGCAATTCTCTGGATACACACACTCTTTCCCATACAGTTTTGAACAAAAAGTTAAACAAGCACATGGAAAACTCAAAACTATAAATAACAACATTTATGAAACAGCAGCAACAGCAGCTTGACTTGTTTCCTGTCATGTTTTGTTCCCATTTTCTATTCTACTCTATTTTAACAATCTCCCACGCACTTCTCTTACTCAGTCATTCGACTTTCCACTACAGCTATGCAGCCGTCAATTATTATGTGTATTTTAATTGAACTCCTCGCCTACTCTCTATAACAAAGTGTAGAATTTTTATTTGTCAATTTCTGAATAGAATAAAAGTGAGCATGTATTGTTCCAGGAGAACCAAGTCTATACAACCTGCTTGTTGCTCAGGTAATATTGCTGCTGGGTGAACTGCATAAAATCACACTTATTATATTAAAGGCAAAGAGATTTACTTGCAACGGCAGCAGCGGATCGTTTCGACAGAAACGTACTATAATGAAGGGAGACATGTCACTCAATCCTTTTCTCTCTCTCCACCACTTCCTATAATGAGGGGTACCTCTTCAATTACGTGGCCCAGATGTCTTGCTTAGCATTTATGAATATGACAATCTAACAAGTGTGGACTTCAGCTGACAGGTGCTCTTCGTTAACGCTGGTTTCTCAATCTCTTCTGCTTTCACACAGAGCTCCACAGCCCGATCTCGAATAAGCGGTTTGACGATGGGATGGACGGATCCTGGTTTATCCTCCTGATCGCGGAAGTATGGGTTGGTGCACTTACTCATAGCTCATTAAAACGCCACTTGGTTTTAGCACTGTGATATATTGCAAGGTTGCAAGAGGGCCTTCTGACTTCACCCAGCTGTAATGACAAGTGTGGTCATGTACAGCACAGTCTGCCGCACAGGTGACCTCTCCCTGCTGTGATGAGGTGTTGGGCTTTCGTAAGGACCAACCCTGCACATCCGCACAAGCCGACCTGCACAAGTGCAGACTTGCATATTTAGAGGAACACATTTATCACTGTGTGTCATTTTAAAGTCTGCAGGTGCACTCACTTGTTGATATGTAAATCCCTCTCATTATTGTTCCTCCTTGATTATTCCTTTATACAAACAAACAAAACATTTGAATTAGAACAAAGTGAATCCTCACATACACAAGGTTCAGAGACACTTGATCAGGATCAGAGGTTGTGTCTTACGGCATTTTGTAAAGTAATGTATTTTTCATAGTTCTATTCCAGTTTAAATAATGCAGTATGCAAATGTTAGAAAAACATTAACATCATTAAATTCTCATCCTTGCATTAATAAATATTAATCTAAAGCATTACTATGTGTGTGTGTGTTCCAGGAATGATTTATGTCATGGGCACCTAAATCTGTTTACACGGTCACATTAATGTAAATTATTACATTTGAAGTTGATGACATGTTGTACAGTTTGGATGAGGTTAGGGTCCAGTAGTAGTTATGGTTATGGTTAGAGTAAGTCTCCAGGAAAAGTAAGTCAATGTGATGTCCTCCAAAGTCACAGACACCAGACTGTGTGTGTGTGTGTGTCACCTGTAGAGTGATATGTTCCAATCTGTGAAAATAGGACAAGTACATGCATGCTATCCCGTTTCTCTGTGCTCATTGGAAGGTGTGTAGCAGCTGAAAGACCTTTCCTGGGACTAATACACACACACACACACGCGTGCGCGCACAAAACATGCAATTCCACTTGCACCCACATTAAGGAGTGCTGAATATTGTCATCAAAGCTTTCTTTCTCTACTGTCAAAAAATGAAAACTTGAAATGAATCAAAAATCAAAGTAAAATCCAAGATAACGACAGCACTAGATTTGAAAACCTTGAATGCAGTGTGTAGTATAAAACAAAATAGAAGCTGTAGTGTGTAAATTTTAGATATAAATGAATGTACATCACAGCATGTTCTTCATGTGTGCGTGGGTTTTCTCCCACAGTCCAAAAACATACAATATGGGGATAAGATACACTGGACACACTTAACTGACCATAGGTGTGATTGTGAGAGTGGATGGTTGTTTGTCTATACATGTGTCCCTGTGATGGACTGCCAAATGGGTTCACACAGTCCTGATCAAGCCTATCAGCTCCACGCGACTCTCATGCCACCCAGAAACATCTCGGCGCTGCACACGGGAAGGGATTAGTTTTACAATAAGTCTGATGGAGGCAAGGAGAAAGCACAACGGCGATGTGGACTACGGCTGAAAACGCCAAGTAAAGTGGATTCTCCAGCTAAAAAAAAAAACCCTTGGCATACATCATGAAGAGGCATCGGCAGCGTTTCAAAGTTTTCTGAGTGGCAGTATTCCTTTAAACAAAAGGAGCTCTTTAATATATTAAAGGGAGATTCATTCATGATGTAACATCCGCAGGCAAAACACTGTTATCAGTGATGCATCAGAACTTTATTTCATAATGGCAATTAATGCACAGTAAGGTTAAGAAGCTCACTCTGTACATGAGGCAGCAGTTCTGCTTAATTTAATACTGGCCACCCGCAAGTAAAGGGGTGACTGGAAAGAAAAGAGTGACAGCTGAAGCTCCACACTCTTTTTACGGTGGTCGCTCTTTCATCTCCTCCGATCTCTAACTCCCTTTCACACACTCGCCAATCCTCCCCCCTCTGAGCAGTGGTCCGTGACATTATCCATCCAGTACAAGTCTCCCCCCACAGGAGAGCCTTATCGGCTTCCTGCCTCCACAGGGACTCCATTACATTCTTGCTGAATGTCGCCTTCAAATGGAGAAATGACAGGAACAAATGTGTTGTGTCTATTTGTCTCAATCAAAAAAAGAGAGTAAAGAATATGATACAGAGAGAGGGAGTGCGTGTGTGTGTGTGTGTGTGTGTGTGTGTGCAGCTGTCAGGGCAGAATAATGTGCCACATCACCTCACACAGTCACTCCATAACTAACAAGCAATGAACCCTGCAAATTCACAGATTATAAATAAATAACGGGTGTGTGTACGGTTATTGTTTTGGCAGCATCACCAGAGAGAAGTGACCAGGCCTGTGCACACAGGGTTAAGGTCAACTGACAACCTGCAGCATGTCCTGTTGACACTCGAACAAACCTCCACATCAGTGGGATGAAGCTGCCGCTGTCTGTGGGGCTGACAGAACCAAATATATGAGGTATTGTGGGGGTCAGAGCAGATGATTATAGGTGCATCATAGAACAGCACTTTTCCCTAAAAGGGATATTTTTAACAGTGGATTTGGTACCACTGCTGTCTCCCGGTAAACAAGCGAAAGCAGATGTCTGATCGTCAGTGGAAGGGGAAGAAGCTCAACACCATGCGACGAGAACAGAAAAAACCAGGGGAGGGGCTGCACAAAGTGCACAGCATAAACAGAATATATCACTTCATGCTCAAATCTTTTTAATGGACGTTTGGAGGAGCCATAAACACTGCAGCATCTTCTAATATTAACAACCATCGAGTCTCTCTGAAGGCTCAAGGATTTAAAATGTGCAAGCTGCAATGAAAATATAATAAAAGCATCTATTTTTACACACAATTTAATTATATAAGATAAAAATATATATATATATATATATATATAAAGAGATTGGCATCATTTAAATGTGATACTGCATTATGAACACAGAATAATAATGGTAGTGAGACCTGCTGTGATGTGCAGCTTGGAGACAATGACATTGTCAAAAAGGCAGGAGGTGGAGAGGGAGGTGGCAGAGCTGATTTTCACTGGGATTGACCAAAATGGACAGAAATAAAAATGAGCATATTTGAGGGACAGCTCAGGTTAAATGGTTTGAACGATTCGCAAATAAAGTGAGAGAGGCGACAGAGCTGGTTTAATAGGTGGATGGTTCACTGTCCCTGTGTTGCCTGTGAAGCAGGACAGCTTTAAAGCCTGCTGTCTGTAAAATGACAAACACATTGTTTACCATGTGATCCATCACAGCCGGAGAATGCAACTCATTTCACACACATAGTTACTCTGTGGAGACTGTGATGTACAGTACGTATACGTATGCACAGGTTCTATACTATTAATTCCACATGATGGATTGACGTGTACATGTCTATACAAGCATTATTATGACCTTAAAGATGTAGCCCGTAACATTTAAATACAAACAAATGTCCATTCCGTTCAAATTATGTCAAATGAGGTCAAACAACGCTGATTAATCATACCAGCTCTCTCTCTGTGTGTCTCAGGATGGCGACATAGTCGCGCTGCACACAGGCAGTTAGTTAACAGCATTAAAGATAAGAATGTGTTATTTGATCATCAGACAGCGGATCTGAGATACATCTACGTCTCATTCCCACAACAACAGAGGAAGTTGGGATTGAAAAAAATGTCAATCAAATTGACAAAAAGTTCAATCAAAGTCACTTCCTTCAAAGAAAATAAAAGCCCTACACTGCTCTTTACTGTGTTTCTGTCCAGTTTTATGAGGAAAAGAAAAACAAATGTAATCCAACTCTGTTATAGAATAAGAATTAAACAAACACAGCAGCAGCATCATCGTGATTTTAAGTTTATTCTTCATTTGACCAAGTGGGAAAAAAATGGGCGAAACCACCATTTAAATTTGTCTAAATGAATAACCAAAGTCAAAAACCCTATGAGGTTTTTCTGACTTTGGTCCTATGTGTATCCGATCCACAGATCAACTTCAAAGTCCAGGAAACACTCCTTCCAAACTGAACTTTTTCTTTTCGTCTGCATGAGTGTTGGACATTCAGTATCGTAATGAAAGGCTGCAAGTAAAAGGCTTACTGTCGGAATATGATTGACTCATCTAATTTATTATGACATGGAATTGATTCCAAATGACAGTGGTGTCCCTCATGCGTGTCTTGGCAACTGGAGCCTAATGGGTGCTCCTGTCACCTGCCTGCTGCCATCTCTACCCATCTGGTGAATGTGATGAAATGATGACAGCATACATCAAAATCAGTCCACCAAAGATAGCCACAAACAGAATTGCATCAACTTTCGTCTCACATCTCAACAGAAAAACAAGCCTTTTCAAAGGGAGTGTGGGTTTGAGGAAAATAAACAAAGCCTAAGCTGAAAGTGAAAAAGCTACCAGCAGGTTCAATTGTGATTTATTTCATTTGGAGGCCCGTATGTGTCAATATGCACATAAAAAATGTGTCAGTTATATTTTTGTGACTAAATAGGAAACACAAATGTGTGGGAGATTAGCTCTGCAGTCGCCCGCCCCCACATTCCCCTACTTCCTCACAGAGGGAGACAGAAAACACAGAGTTGATTTTAAGTAGGTCAGTGTTTTTGTGAAGAACATGAAGAGATGAACGTGCACGAGTCATGTTGTGAAATAGTTGGGAGGAGCACAACACTGGCATATTGATGGTCCCCTCTTATGTCATTTTGAATGATTCACAAGGAAGAAAAATCCAGGAGAAGGCAGTAATGCATCAATATGGAAGCCAACTACCAACCTAATACTCAATGATTTACACAGAGGAGAGACGGGTTGTGTGCTTTCCTGTGACTCAGGCTTCGGGGCGAGACTCAAAGGCATGGAGAAGATGACAGCGTATTCAATAACACAGGTTTTGGAGTCGACAACAGAGAAACGGCCTGCACTCAGGAGGCTCATGTATGAAACAACGTTAATATTGCCTTGAGTGATTTCAACTATTACAGTCAATATCTCACATTCATTATTGCTCAGTGGTCACCTCTCCTTGGACTCCTCTCCATGTTGCACCGGTTATTCAGTACTGCTGCTGCAGCGGTGGAATGACTGTATCTGTCTGGATAACTAGCACATTAAAGGCCACATAGACCGGAAGCTCCAATTAACGCTGCGTTTGTGTGTGTGTATCTGCGTCATTACCTCGTTTATGAAACCCTAAAGTTTCAGAACAACAGTTCAGCCACTGCTGAGAAAATAGTGTTGTATTGTTTTCCTGGGCTCTGTGAAGCGGATTGGCACTTCCTTAATTTGATGTTGTCATCAGTATACCTCACCACTCCTCTCACCACCGTAGCGCCTCCTGGTGCGGGCACTAGTCCGGGCACATCCGGTTGCGTACATTCAACCGCAGAAGAAGAAGAACTACTCTCGTTGTAGCTGCTGAGATGCAGAGCATCCACCGTGCCAGAGGGGGAGCTGTGTATCTGAGAGCTGGCCTATCTATTACGTCACTTCCAGGTACCTGGCCAATCACAGGACAGTGGGAAAGCTCTCGTTGGCTGGCCAATCACAACACAGTCCACGTTCTGGGGGTGTGGTTTTGGTCTGAAACAGCGCGGCTGACGAGAGCCTCAGTGAGGAGATATTTTTATCGGCTCGTTTGCAGCGTTTAGGAGGTTTTTAAGCATGAAAACAAGTTAATATATGTAAGTAGACCTCCATAACTAACATATATGTGTGATACAAGCATTCTATGTCGCCTTTAAGGGCAGGGAGGTCATTGCCTTCTACGGAAGCATCATCTGCAAACTGTGGCCTGAAGTCTGCAGCCATCGCAGTGTTTTAGGATATGCTTGTGACCATTATCAAAACTATTTTCACTCAGTCAACTAACTTTTGCATTTTACAATGGGCTAAAATGACACACTACTAAAAACACAGCAGCCTCTCAAAAAAGACACAACGCCATGTTTCCCATTATGCTTTTGCAACAGGTCGTCTACGGTGGATCACCAACATAATCCTTGCCTCTTATAGCACCAAAGAATAGTTCGCTAGTGACATTCACTCATGCGGCGGACAAGTGACAAATGTCGGCATCAGCATTAGATAAAGAAGAGGAATGAAAGGAGGAGGAGGAGGAGGTGGCAAGAAGTGACAGGAGATAGCAACACCACATACACATGCTGCTCGCACCGTTGTCCATTCACATTCAAGATATACACATATTAGATAAAAGTAACATCTTTTCTTCTTTTTTTTCAGAGACGCTGCAGGATGCCAACCTTGTTAACCAAACAGACAGCAGGCTGCTGCATCCAAGCAGTCTCTGTTGCATATTTTATTCAGTCTGATTAATGATTCCTAATTCTGTGGGTGTTTTGTCTGTTGATCTGTTTGGAAGCTTTCTTACCACTTCACTGAGTTGCAAGGCTGTCCGTCTGGTTCATTCTGGCTAAGCTAAGTCCACGTTCTACACTCACAGTGTTTAAAAAAAAAACCCGGCAGCAACAACACAGCACCAAACTGTTTGTTCAATTGTAATGCCTCAAACAAGTAGTTTGGATTATTGCTCATCATTTAAAAAAAAGAAGAAGAAAAAAAAGAAGAAGAAAAAAGAAAGAATTATTGTGACATTTTAAAATAAATGTGCAATTGTAAATGGCTTTTAAATGTTGTTCAAGTTGAAAGAAAAATGATGCGATTCTGCTGTGATGAAGCACTGATGTATAAAAAAACATGTTTTATGTTTGTGTTTCACGTGTCTCTGATCTGGCACGGGTGAGTCAATATTTAGGGCCCTTTCTACAAGGTGGCGGGAAATTGCAGGGTAATTCTCAGCAACACAATAAATGGCCCACAATTACGATAATAACACAACACAGCAGTTATGCGATAGGCTGGGAAATCTGTTTTCTAAAATTAAAATATCAACATTTGGCACCAGCATTGTGATAAACATTATCTCACAAGTCAGGATTGATGATACATTGCTACATATTAATCTTAAATGCATTCCAGCAGTGATTAGGTCCACAGCCATCTCGTATCACAGTGTTGCTTACGCTGGGTTTGACATCCTCAATAATAAAAAATTAAAGCAGTTAGTCACAAATGAGTCGGTCACAATAACAAAATCATCTCCAAAACCAAAATGTGTCAAAACAAAACACATCTTGCTATTCTCGGTTCATAACTGCCTCAGTGACAACAACACAAGAACTTTATGGACAAAATTTGTCCAAACTTTTGAAGCCAATTATCCTGATGAAAGTTCTGTGCTGGGAGAGGACATATAGACAGAGACAGATTAGGTATTTGGGGTATGTTGGTGAGCTGTGAGGAAATTCTGCCCAGTTTATCTCTCGGCAGCAGACACAAAGCAGCTGCATGAAGGTCTGTTCCTTTAAGTCTTGCCCCAGCTGTGTTATCATAACTACATCTAATTACTATGAAAAAGCAGTCTGATCACAGATGGGCTCAAAATTTGCACTCCAATTCATGTAACGTGTCGCACTCTACCCCCCTCTCCCTTTGAGTTTCTCTCGTGCAGGAACATGTTGCTCTGTGAACGCTTTCCTTATTGCTGTTTCTCTGGTATATCAACAAGTTTGTTCCTGCTCTTTGAAGCTATCCAAAGCTGTGCTCGAATGCAGCAAAAGCATGTTGCAGTTCAATCGGACGCAGCTAAGCGTTTAAAAGCCAGCAGCTGGCATTTGTACTCGTTCCCGGCATCTTGTGGCACATCATCAACCTGCAAGGAGCTCCCGCCTGCCAAGCGTCAGAGCAGAAACGTGGGCATGGCAGGCGCGTCTGGAGGGAAGTTGATGGATGTGCTGTATTTGGAGGCAGGCATTTTTGGCTTTGAGCTGCATAAGCATCACCACATTCCAAAACAGAAAAATAAATGGTCTGCAGTCGGATTCCCTTTAGGACTCCCTGAGGTGGCAGCGGTGGCAAAGGTGTATGTGTTTCTTTATTAAACCCAACATCATTTTTCAATCTGAAGAGGTAAACAACTGCTGCGCTTCAACAGAGAGTGGCAACGAGTTCATAAAAAACCAGATATAAGAGGAAAAGAGAACAAGAGAGAGAGGAAGAGAGGAGAGGATGTCACTAAAGGACACAGAATGAGTGACAAAACTTTATTGGATTTATTTGTCTTGCTCGGCTTCTCAGATGAATCTCATTTATTGTGCTTGACAGCAAGGGAAGTGCACATCAGAGATGACGCCGGCACAGACATATGTGTTTTTTCTTCATAATGAACAAGAAGCAGGTCCTCTTATAGAAATACTTGAGCCAAACAGATATGGAACATCACATTCACAAAAGAGGCCTTTCACTGATATATGTATATATATATATATATATATATATATATATATATATATATATATATATATATATATATATATATATATATATATATACATATGTAAGTTATGTAATATGTAATATATGACACATGTACGAAGACACCTTGTTAAAGATTTAAAACCTTTCCACCGTTTGACATCTTGGAATGTGGCCCAGACTACATATTTTGTAGTCTGGGCCACATTCCAATTATCTATGTTCTGTTAACATGTAAGTGATTTTGCCTGTAGCTCACAGCAAAAGTCTGTTAGTCTGACACACTGAGTTTAAAGTTGATTTAAAAATAAATAAATAAAAACTAGTCTGTTTAGTTTCCCCAATTGTCAATACACTCTTAAAGGCTATAACCTGCATCCCCACTAAATGTAATCAATATCCGTCCTATACTTTTTGATTGATGACGCTCACAATCAGTCAAACAGGCACACTGCTGCTTTAAATGACAACACATAACCCATGTTACTGCACAGGTTCCTTGTGTGATATCACCAAATGTTTGGGTTTCTTGGTTTTTAAGAGACCCCATTGATTTCCAATGGGGTTGAGGTCAGATAACTGTGGAGGAAAAGCCATTACATTCAGGACTCCATGGTCTATTTGGTTCTCCAAATTGTTCTTGCAAACCCAAGGGTGAAGAGAGAAGTGGTGCTTGGTCGGTCCAACTCCACAGAAGCAATCCAACCCCAATATTTATGCTAATATGCTCATGTCTTTACACCCTTCTATTACTATTGTCCTGCCATTACAGTCACTCACTGTGAAATGCTGCCGACCAAGTGTTTGGACTTGTTTACCCTCCTGAAATGTGGTCGAGAGAGTGGTTTAAAAACGCATGAGAGTAAACAGTAAAATAAAAATAATTGATGTTGTGTTTTTTGTATGTAACCAATCATGTACCTGTGATGAAGCTGTGTTTCAATCTCTCAGGGAACTAAAGCCTGACATTGATCCTTTGATGGTGTGGTTAATCGGCCTGATCGACTGATCCACTTCCTGCACAGAGTTTGATTTTCATTCATGCCCGTAAGAAAACGTAAGTCTCGCCGCATGAGAACGCTTCTCTCTGTTTAGGTCAACAATGTGACTACTAACAATATATATATATACATATTAGTGCTGTCAAACCATTAAAATATTGAATCGCAATTAATCGTATTAATGTCATAGTTAACTTGTGATTAATCGCACATTTTTATCTCTTCTAAATGTCCCTTGATGTCTTTTTGTCCCATTATTTTTTCTCATTTTAATGCTCTTATCAACATAGAGTTGAATGACTTGCTTTGTGCAAATGTTTTTTTTTTAATTGAGACAATAGCTCTGTCACCCTGCATATTTTGAGTTATTATTCATGTTGCCGCAACGAGCTAATCCGAGCTAAAGGAGCTATAGCGGTCTTCGGATGTCTCCTTACTACGGTTCAGGGGTCTGCCAGCTTGGTTGGTAACACTGCATACATCATCACTTGGATGTGGGGAGTGTGTCGAGAAATGATCCAGGCTGCGGTGGATACGGAGAAGCGCACGGTGTTCACCATCCACTCAAAATGGAACGTTAGCGTACTACTCTGTGGCCAGCGTGCAAGCCCAAACAAGTGTGCGCAGCGTACCTGCTGTTTTGTTTCCGGTCTAGTTCGATCCGGTGTGGTGCTGTACTTTTTCTCATGTTACTGGTTGTTGCAACAGCATGTGAAAAAAGCAACAAAGTTTGCTAGGCCAAAAACAACGTTAATCTCACGATAAAAAAAATGACGTCGTTAAAAATGGGTTTGCGTTAATACACCGTTAATAACGCCTTAAGCTGACAGCACTAATATATAAATAAATATACATATACATACTGTATATGAGGGGGTGGAGATAGTGGACTATGCATTTCTGGAGATGCATGTCAACAGCAAGTTAGGCCTTCTATGAAAAGGGACAGTTACGCGTGTACTTCCTGCAGTGACTCTCGTCCTGCAATGAATGCAGCACAATACAAAAGCCCTGTTAACAGTGTTCTGTCGGCCTCTAGTTTACAGTAGTGTGCCGGGGAGGCGGAGTTGAGGCCGGGGAGCAGAACAAGCTCAATAAACTTGTCAGGAAGGTCGGCTCTACAGTCGGCCTTGAGCCACACAGTGAGGCAGTGGAGAGGAGGACAAGGAGTTCTGGTATGGACGGGAGAACATTCAGCCAAAGGCAAAACAGAACACTTCACACACTCCTTAATACAACTTGCCATTAGTCTATATCAGTGATTCCTACAGACTGGGGCGGGATCCACAAATGGGTCGCATAAGATTTATTTAGGATCCCCAAATAAATTGCAATAGTTGAATTTCCCAACCTTACACGTACATGTTTTAAATAACGTGCATAAAACGAATTTGTAATTGTTTCACGTTACGTTAGCAATTCAAAATGGTAATAGTTGTTACATTATACACAAATTTGCACTTGTCACGATGTGATATGTGTCATGATAGTTGGTCTTTAAAAAGTGGGCCCCCATAAAGAAACCCTGGTCTCTACAACAGTATACTAACTTCCACCCAATCACTATCACTGACTATATTTACTGTATGTATGGGTTGCATGGTTATGCATTTTTATCTTGTATTTAGATCGTATTGAATTTTGTATTACATTTGTATCATGTATTTATTTATTATCTATGAGATGATCATAGATAATAAATAAATACATTTATTACTCTGCTGCTGTAACACTAAGTCATTTCGCCCCCTTTACATTCATCATTATCTTCTATTTAACTTCTTGGAGTCATACACACTAGAGGATGTGTCGGGGAGAACATTTACGTGTAGTGGTGGGCATTCAAGTTTAGAGCTATCAATTATGTATCTGACCAAATTTGCATGGTTACAACCTCTCCAGTACCTGAGCGACATCATAAGATTTTGAATTTGAGAACACGTCTTTGACGTCACAGTGACCTTGAACTTCAACCACCTCATCACTTTCTCCACAAATTCAATGTTTGTGACAAATTTCCCGCCCACATGTTTCTAACAAATCATATTCAAGAAAACATAGGAGAGACAGACAACCGCCAAAACCCTGATGATGTTGCTGCTTGTTTGTCCAGTGTCATGAATCACTGCACCTTTGTGTTTGCCAATATTTGATATTGAGGAAAGATTCCCCCATAAGTGCCTCGGTGTTTTCTGACTCTGGCACAATGTGTGTCTCTTATTGTCATTTCACTGCTTTTCTGTTTTGTTGCACAACATAAATAAATCAAATCAAACCCCAACACATAAGTCTGCCCCTCACAGCTATTTCTGGGGCAGAGGCATGAAAATGGAACATGGAAGCAGTATTTGGGAGAAATGATCCCAAAACAGCTGGCAATGAGCAACCATTTGTTTTGTGCGCTGCTCTGTGGCAGAGGAAGCAGATTGTCCTTGAGGACTCAACATAAATCAACAATCGACAGCAGCAGCAAGCAGCCAGCCCCTGGGTCTGCCAGAGAAAGCATAAACTTAATTAAGACCTATCTTACGAGGTGTGCATGCATTTGGAAGCCTGTAATGAAAGCCTAATGCTGGCCACAAATTGGTCCAACAAGCAGCTAAAACAGATGCCTGACAAGGCGCTCATACAGAGCCAGGGGGCGACCGGAGGATCTCAAGCAGAGCCGATTGCTCTAAGACAGCAAGGGGAGCCCTCCTTCCTCTAAAATGTCATAAAATACATGGTGAAATATTGACTGTTGTAATTACATTTCATTCCTAAAAATGGTCTGATTGCAAATGGCAGAACGTGATATTCATTCCGAAAGCTAAATCCAGGCGTAGGAACAGGTCTTCTCAGTTTCTGACAGCAGAGTATGTACCGTGTTATCTCACTGGTTCTGTGTACAAAGTAAATGATGTGATGCTGGTTGTTCAGGCAACAGCAGTGTCAAAATAAGACCTGTTTGAACTCCTTGTTGCCCAGCGGTCCAGCTCATCGTGATTTGTGAAATTGGTAATAAAAAAAACACTCATCCTATGATTTTACCACCATCAGAGCGCACAGCAGTCAGCTGGTGGCAATATACACACATCAGTTTGTTTCAGTGGAATTCACATGCTGGGAAGGAGCTGATGTGTCATGTGAACATCCCATAAACAAACAAGTAATGCAGGTATAAACAAGTCAGTACCAGACACAAAATGCAGGGAAAGAAAAAAAGAAAGCATCTATACTTCCTGCATAAGGAAGTCTATGCTCCAGTGACACACAGGAACTGCACAACACCTTTCAGTGGAGACAAATGTGGTTTAGCTACAAAACAATAACAAAAACTGAACAACCTGATATAGTCTTCTGTAGTTAGCTGCAGGCAGTTAGACTTGCTTGATATTTTACCTTTCACAGAAATGAAGAAGCGTCTTGAATGAGACGTGGAACATCTTCAAACTTAACTCAAGCACCTCCAGTTGCCTCCAGTTAACTACAGAAGATGACTATGACCTGGATGAATGAGAATCTTTACATAAACTGGTTTCTTTCTTTGTGGTATTATTTTTGTCCTAAGGAGACAGTTGTCCTTTTGACCTGAGACCTAAAATCAATACGAGCCAGAGGCGGTAGATGGGTTGTCACAGTATTGAGAACATAACAATCCAAATGTGAAACACTTAAGATGCGATCATGATGTCTCCGGAAAAAAAGAATCAACACAAAATGCACAAAAAGGAGTTTAGTGAACTTCACAGAGAGTTGGTCTATGACTGATGCCTGTTTCACAAATGACAAATATGTGAATTTGTGCAATAATTTACGATCATGTAAAACATAAACAACTCAAATGGAAATCACCTCATTATTGCACTAAAATACTGGTAAGTGATGTCCGGCAGTGTACAGTTAGCCATAGGCAGCTAAAATTGCACACAATACAGTTGATTTGACCAAGGTAAGGTTTATGCCTCTGTCAGCTGCTCATATTAAATCAAAATTTATAAAAAGGATTCACCAGATGTTGTGAAGGTTTCCTTTTTCCTTTGCGGGGCTTGTGGCCAGCTGTGTGTGTGTGTGTGTAGTCGTAGTAGTAACCGCGGGTGCGCTAAAACAGTTTTCTTGTGCTTGGTAAATGAAATTACTAAACTGGAAATTACTGACTCCCGTTTGTCATAATTAAGATTATTAATTCTAACAATAGCGGGGAAATAATAACATCAGCCTCTCTTGTCTCGCAAGAAAAAAAAAGGGCTATCTTTTCCATTATTATACAAGCTCTCAGGATGAAGTTATGTGTTTTAATTATTTTTAATTACCCTTCAAATTATATCACCATTTAAATAACAGTTAAGTTCCAAGTAGGCACCATAAACCACTGAGATATCATTATCACAGCAAATGTGTGTTGCTTTTGAGGTTTTATTTGGGCTGAAAAAATAATGATATTAGTTTATTTCGTCACAACACACCTCTGCTCGCTGAGCATCCCGCAGTGATGTAATTACATCAACTGTCGGGCACCTAAGGACACTCGTCTATGTTCCTATTTCACAAATTAAAAAAGTAAACATAAGGAGATGGGGTGTGGGCGTCTGGGGGAGACACGGTCGCTGTGTTTCTGTTAGAAAAGCAGTGACAGCTTCCATTGTGCAAAGTGAAGCGGTTAGGATGTTTCCTATCAACTAACACCTGGATCCATAACATGAAAAGCATTCAAATCATTTTCTCAAGGTGTCTTAGGTACTATTCGCAGCTGTGCCAGTCATACATTTTGTGCATTGCGGTGGGGAGCTGGAGAAGAAGCACCAAGGCCAAGGCAGCAGGGAGAATGAGTAGAGTATATCATATGGCTTGGTTTGAACCCTCAGGAGGCAGTTACACAGAAGATGGTGTAGACTTAACTTCTGTTAAACACAATCCGCCAGCTCTGTGCTTTGCTGAGGCAGCTCCTTCAGTATCATTCCTTGAATGTGCCTCAGAGGACACATTTTTGTTGTTGTTTGTTTGTTTTTGGACATTATTTTTCCAAATGAAAACAGTTTTTACTTTCATAAACAGAACTGTTACATTTACATCGCAAGACAATCATACAGCGATAGATCGCGATATCTGTAATAAGTTTCCCTCATTCATTTGAGCAGCGCCGCCACGAGGAGACATGAAGTAGTGACGACAGACGAGTGAAACTGCAGGGATTGTTTAAAATTGTTATTTTAGACCCATATTTTTCACCCCTAACAAGGAGCAAACCTGAAGTATAACAGCGAAACACAGGTAGCAAAACAGACAATCCAACGGAGAAACAAAGAGGAAAGGGTGAGTATATATACAACACGATAGACAACTAGACACAGGCAAAACTAATTAGGACAGGGCAAAGAGCAGACAAAGAGCAGTGTCGAAATAAAACAGGAAATCCACACAAAAAAATAACAACGCCAGTAGCTACAAGACAAAAACACAACTCAAACCAAATCAGGGAACTGAAAGTCCAAATGAATAATCAAAGCGCTAGAAATAAAACCCAAGGTTACTATCATGACAGCATGCATATTTCATGTAGATCTGAAGTGTTAATGTACTTCATTTCAGTGGGAAAAAAAACTGTAATTCTAAGATGATCTCATTGAGTCCCAGCTCCCGTCTTATAATTAGCCTGTGGTTTAAAAAGACACCAATAATTAATAGTTAAGGAACGTGAAGAAATGCCACGGCAATTTACATCTTACTTACACTTGCACTTTTAATGTCTGCATTTTTCTCATAAACATTGGCAGCTTAGTACACTCATGTGTGATATGGCTGCAGTTACCATGGTAACAAGACACTTCCTAAGATGTAGAACGGAAGGAAGAGGCACATATTCTGGCGTTGACGGTAACCTCCATCGTGGCTGAAGAAGAAACGATAACACAGAGAGTTAATGGTGACACTTTAATCTACCGAGGACTAACATGATGACTTTAAATGATGAGTTTAGATAATCGCAAATAATCCTCTCTGTTTTATTATGAAAAATAACAAGCGATATTGACTGATATTAACTGATATTTTAGTGCCACCTCCTCCAGTAGGCTGGGTGTTCTCTGCTTGTTACCATTAGCAACACACAGACTTGCACTCTGCTCTGCTTGATGAACATTGCCCAAGAGTGGTTAGTTTCTTTTAACTGCACTCATCTGTGGCTCTCTGCCCACTTCTGCTCAGAGTTAGTAGATAAAGGATTTTTTTTTTCACAGCCGATTGCATCGTAATTACTGGTGAAAATAACAGTGAGACATTCGAAACTAAAATAACTTTGCAAAGCCTGTCTTACTTCACCCACTCAGAAAAAGTTAACGACGGAAGTTTGAGCGGAGTTTCACATGTAAAATGATTACTTATTGGAACTGATGCAAGGGTTTTGGAAGAGTTGATACGTAGCCAATGAGACAGGGCCAGGGAGTCAATGAGGTAACAGCAGTGTACATGCACCTCACTGTGAACCCGACTGTTTGCTGTAAGATTGATAAGCTACATTAAGGAGCCATCACTCGAACAGGAGCTCGGAGGGATGGCATAAAGAAGAAAGGTCTGGAGGAAATCCTCCTCATAGGCTGATGCCAGTGCCCTCTTCTGTACCGGGGCAGAAGTGCCTGTCCGTCCTTGTTGTCAGACGGATAGACGTCTAATGAGGTAGATAACTCTCTGAGAGTCCTTTCTTCTCGATAATGAAGCCAAAGATCTGGAGCTCTCTGGCACCTGAGCAACACAGGCAGCAGGTTATTAACGTAAGAGCCCAATCAATTCAAAATGAGATGAAAAATCATGCGGACAGGTGATGACAAACAGACATTTACTGCCCTCGTAAGAGGAGAGGAGAGGCGAGGAGAGAAGAGAAGAGGAGAGGAGAGGAGAGGAGAGGAGACATCCTGCCTGGTGTCAGCAGGTTCCTATCAGGGCTGATTAGATTGAAAGGCATAGGCACGAGACTCTGGAAAAGGCTGTTGACAAGTAGCACTAAAGTAGCACTAAAGTAGCACTAAAGTAGCACTAAAGTAGTACTTAGTAGTGAGGATGGTTTGGCTGCACTGACATTTAGATGCAAAGCAATAAAAATGAAATATCCCACTTTATCATTAATTAGTTGGTGACTGTTGGAACAGAAAATTGAAGCGTGTGCAAGACATTTTTTTGTTGATATCTGATAGAAAAACCAAGGGAGTGTGTTCACAGAGGGAGAACCAGTAATCAACAAATATTTGCATTTTGGAAGAAATAGTCGGGGGTCCTTGCAAAATGAGCAGGGTTGCAACAATTGATTTAATTATGAATTAATCTGTTGATTATTTTCTGCTGATGCTGTATACATTATACAATATACTGGCAAAACGTCAAGAAATGCAAAAAAAAGGTGTTCTGGGAAGAAGCCGAGTTGCTGCATTTTGTGCAAGCTGCAGCCGGCAAAGACCCGGCCATTTCGACACCCACTTACCAAGAATTACAGTCTAACCTCGTGATAATAAAAGCATGAATAACTCTTGACTGGTGAGTAATGGTGAAGAGCTGTCTGAATCCAGTTATGTCTTCCCTCAGTCACATCTCAATGGTGAAGGTATTTGCCACTCAAATCTGTTTCCGCTGTATCTCCCGCACTCATGCACAGAGGAGAGGTACATGACAGCAAAATGCATCGCACTATAATTTGTATGGACATAATTCATGTTCAGAATGAGTATAACATGCATGACAAATGAGAGCTGTCACTCTGTGTGTTGCTGCTTGTGTCGGCTGTGATTTGTCTACATTCATGTTGGGGAATGTTTTTTTTATCCCTCAGAGCCCTGTACCTGATTCAGAAATGTTCCAGTGAGTCCCTAAAATAAAATTTTTTTTCCTTTGCCAAACGTTAAACCTCGTCTTTGACGGCACACCAAGACAATGATCCTTTGCCTTGATGAACCCAAAACAGTCTGACACGTCTAAAGTCTAATTAAATGTTCCAGATCCTGCCAAGTATACTGGCCTTTCAGAGTTGTTTCAACTTACAATTATGGCTCAGTACAATTATGGTAAGGAATAAATTGGCTATGCTATGAGGCCGATCTTTGGATAACCTCTTCAGATATTTCTCAGCCATGTTGTACATTATTCAGCCACAATGGCACATAGTTTTACTAAAGAGGGAAGTACATATTGTTAATATCAAGCCTGTCACTGTGGCAACGGCAGACCTCAGCTACGTTTGTGCTATTCGTAAGGAGACGGTTTGCCCGGAAAGAATAACAGCATCCATTTCAGGTTCTTTCCTTCACATCAATGCTGACACACATACACACACACACACAAGAACTGTCAGCCTGACAATTCCTAGCTGACACAGTTTCCACATGCCCTGCAGTCTCCACAGGAGGATTTTTTGCCTCCGGCCACCTCAAACCTCACGAGGGGACTTCCTTTCTCTCTCAACACAGCCTGGCGGCTGCTGCTCAGCTCTACATAATGAGATTATGCCCAGCTCCTGGAACATCTACTCAAGAGGAGATGGGACCAATTAGTCAGCAGTCTGCCCCAAAGAGAGGCTATTGCCACAGCTCTGATGTTATTACCACCAAAGTGTCAAGGACTCCACAGTAATAACAAACACCCCTAGAAAAGGAGAGAGCTTATTTCCACTGTGGTTGGTCAGTGGGGTCAAGGTTAATAGAGACAGTGGGCTAAGTCCCCTTTTTGTTAAGGCAATAAAAGGTTGTGTAATAGACGGGTAAATATTGGACTTAAGCCTGTAGGGACCCAAAAGGTAACCAAAGGGTCAGGCGAGAGTCCTTTGCACACCAGACGTGTTTTCCGTACAAATTATTTGCACGTTTGAAATATTTTTTGATGCACAGCATTCACACCGGCCTGTGTAATTTCACCACGCGAAAGTGAGACCTTTATGGTTCAGGATCGTGGGTGGTTTTCCCAAGATCGGGTGTTGACGATGACGTACAGTCCAAACATTTAACATGTTTCCCAAAACCTTGTTCTTTCTCCGTCTCGAGGGTATTTTATTTAGCATATACAATATTGCAGGTTTTGTGGCGGACATGCGACACATCAAGTCAGTATTAGTATTATACTGCTCTGTATCAAGGTTTTTACAAAGGTCTTGCTGTGAGGCACAAGTACAAACCCAATCTTAAAGTGAAAAAGGAAAAGACAACTAATAACGTATCATTTTAGGACACTGTGTCTAAGAAGGCATAAATAGGTGCTTGGATATCTTTGACTGTGTCTTTGTGAGTGTTCCGGCTCTCCTCTCCCGAGGTTTCATATTTTACAAGAAGTCAATCACTCAGGCATGATTACTGAACAAAGGCTGTACAAACACATGCTTTTATTTGCAGTAGCCTTTCACTGCACCCTCAAAAAAACTGCTTCCTCCCGTCTCTTCACTTTATAATCGGACTCTCCGCTTGAAAAGAGCCTCAGAGACAAACAAACAAAGCCACATCATTTTTGGTGCATTCAATGAATCGAATATGTAGCACTGATTCATTTTATAATTGAAAAGGTCCATCACTTCAAAAAGATATTTTATTAGGACAAAGGCAGATTTGATCAAGTCCTTCAGAAAAAAATAAGCTTCTATTTTAGGTATTCAAATTGTTATAAGGAGACACAATGCAGAGCTTTTCAGAGCCAAATGCTGAGTGAAAGAAGTGATCGCTGTAAACAATAAGGATAAAAATGCTTATGAGGGCAGAAATTATCAAGGAGAACAAAGAGGTTTCATAATGATCTTTAAAAAAAAAAAAAAGAAAGTAAGGCTGAAGACAAATGTTGGTAACCGACTACTCCATTTACCAGCAGCTCCATCATAACAGCCCCGGATAAATAACTCTCCCAAACCTAATTACAGCCCAGTAATCAATATCCCCATTTCTTAAACATGTTAGTTTGGATATAAAGTGCTTCTGTGCAACAGAAGGCTGTGGCTCCCCAAGTAACCAAGCAATAACTCCATCAAAGTATTGGTAGCATGCGGAGAATCAATCACAGTGTAAACAAGCTGGGGCAGAGTTTGTAGAGAATGATCTGTTCTGCTAATTGATCACTGAGCCTCTGCGGCTGCTGGGACACGCGTCACCTGGGTTTATGCCGAGTACAAACACTTGTTTTGGTGCATCTGATGTCAATTATTTATTTATTTAAGAATAATTCATAATTTAGAATTTAGAGCCCTTACAGGTGTGCAGCAAACTGTGCAGCTGTAGGAGAATCCTGCACATGCGTCACGTCTTAACACAAGAATGAACTGATTAGGTTAGTGGAGGCATACAAACACTGGGCAATAATTCTATTTTGTAGAGCTGCAACTAACGCTTATTTTCATAACCGATTAATCTGTCGATTACTTTCTCGATTAATCGATTAATCGTTTGGTCCATAAAATATCAGAAAACCTTAAAAAATGTTGACCGGTATTCGTCAAACCTGGAAATGATGATGTTCTCGAATGTCTTGTCATGATTCACTTTTAATGATTTCTTTGTTATCCAGAGCAAAGAAATTAAGAAGTTTAAGAAGCTTAAACAATCATAAATCTACAAACTGGTTTATCGATTATCAAAATAGTTGTCGATTAATTTAGTAATCGATTAATAATGGATTCATCGATTCATCGTTTCAGCTCTACAAGTTTGTATGTGTTTTTCTTTGTTATGTGACTGAGAAAAACTTTGTCGTCTATCTGATAGTTGTCTCTATCTGTGCCTTATTACTCCAGCGTCTCTTCACTGCTCAAAGCTTCGGATTTGCCGAAGAGCTGATACAGGCTTTCCACAGGCTCGTGTCTGGCTTCAGCTTAACGGGCATATCTCTGCCTCCTCTTTTTGACCACAGACAGCACTCACCATGCCGTCTAAGTGCCGACCTGGCTACTCTATTCTGAGCTGCATGCATGGCCAGACTGTCTGGAGGAGACAGATAGCCCGACACAACGCTGCTGTTACCGCTGCTGCTGTTACTGCTGCTGCCTCTGTGATGTGCTGTACACGAGGTGTCTGTCAGAAAGTGAAACTGAAAGAACTCATGAAACATCCAAACATCAAAAGTCTGAACACCAAAAGACGGTTCAGACCAAGACTTCTGATTGTGTCGATGACATTAAAACTCATAGTTATATGAATCCAGGAAATACATTGAAAAAATGACATTTTTCTTTCTTTTCTTTTTTTTAAAGACATGATTCCGGCATCGTGCCGTACCAAATCCACAGCGCAAAAATGATTTGTTTAAGCCTGCAGGTGTGCCAGAATAGTTTATCAGCTGTTAAAAAGAAGGGTTTGTTTAGAGGGTAACTGTTTATATTCTGCCACATAATTGATTAAAAAAAACCATATAATGTGTGTTTAAAGAGTTTGAAATGGTTACTGTTTATTTACTGTGTCATCATAAACTAATGATGTAATCCCTGCATGCCTCACACAACAGCAGCGTAGCGTAAAAATGACATGTTCAGACAGAAAGCAAACAAAATGTAGTATAATGTTCCTTCATATTTGACCACCGGACTGTCTATTTGCTATTAGGCAGATGTGTTCGTCATTTTTGTGCTCATTACAGACGTTTCACACAAAAAACACGGGGGAGAAGTGTGACAGTGTGACAGTCACAGTCCAAGTGTGATTGATTATGTATTCTGTTGGATGAAACGAGGAGGAAAGGTGCACATCTGTTATATGCAGTAAAAAAATCTATGCCTCTTAAAAGCAGGTGCAATCCAGGTAGAAACGTCTGGCTGAACACACCATTGTTAACTGCTTGTGTGGTAGTGTTAAGAACAGTCAATGTGGACACAGGTGTGAAAGAAAATAAGGTGCTACTCACTTTCTCAGGGTGACAACTGTTATTATATATGTAAATGTGAATATTTGAAGATGTTTGCCCAAAGCCAGCCATTTCTCTCAGGTTGTGTCAGGTCCCAACAGACTCCAGGGAAGTATCCACACTCTCACTTACAGTGAGAAGGCAGTGACAAGGGCTGATTACTCATTAAGCTGCAGGCTTGGACATCCCAAAACGTGGGGAGACAGAGCATCTCTGGAACTCACTACCAAAACCAAACCCTCCATGACTGTTCTGACCTTTTCCTTATTCAAACCACTCCTCAAAACTCATCTCTTCCAGACTGCGTTTAATGTTCAATGGTTTTAACTTATTTGTGTTTTGTTTGTCATTCTTGTGCTTTTCATGTAAAGCGACCTTGAGTCCTTGAAAAGCGCTATATAAATAAAATGTGTTCTTATTACTAGTATTATTATTACCCGTCCAAAGATGAAGAGGCAAAGCCTGCAAGACCTGCGACTGGGTGCAGGTCTCGTGTTCACACACATCTATCTGCCCCTCTGATTTGATTTACCTAAAGCAGCTGAAGAGACTTCATTTTATTATTGTTTATTTACACTCAACCTGAATCAAGTTCTGCATGGAAACTCCTCTGCTTTTAATACAAACAAATCATTTGGGTTTTTTTAAAAAATATATTATTAATGGATTCATTTTGCATCATAAATAAGTTTTTTTTTATTGTGAACTTTGTGTGAATATTGCTGCATATTTAAATTTTTTATTATGCTTTTATTTTGAAATTCTCCAATCCAACTTTATTTGTATAAGCGTTTTAGAATAACCACAGTGGACCAAAGAGGCAAAAATAAAAATAAAAATACTGTCGCTGCAATATCATGATGTCATATTGTTATATCATTTTAAGCTCATACTGCCCACCCCCACTGAACAGTTTCTTTTTCCCTAAAAAGGGGAAAAGACTAGACGCTCATTGGGCCCCTGGTCATCTGAGTTTGAGACCCTGGAGTAAAGCAATAAAGAAAAATAACTTCAAAATAGTTGAACAAGCCTATAATTGCCAGCCGTTATCAGCAGAAGTGTGCCCTATTTCTTATTGTTTATAATTATAAAATAGAAAATACATTTGATAATTGCAGATGCTTGTTGGAGGAGGCAGTGCATGATTTCAGTTATCATGAGTGATAAGCAAGAACTAGTTTTACTCGCAACAACACTTGAATATGACACAATAAAATGTCCAAGGTGAATTCACCCTCTGTGTGCATCACTGTTTCTTTGGTTTTTACAGTCAGTGACTGTGCTTTTTTGTATGGAGGAGCCATTCTTAACATTTCTGAGTGTTGCCGTCCTGTAGGGCACATTTGGTTTCTATGGCAACCACAGCAGGAACAAGAACACAGCAATTTAAAGGACACCATTAAAGGAGATGTAGCTCTGAAAACAGAGAGACAATTACACTTTTCTCGACTCAACTTGCTTTGTGCGGTGACATGTATTGTGGTATTACAAGGAAATTACGGGATGTTTTCCCTTCCTAAGTATATTATTATGTTTGTTTCTTTGTTGAATGAAAACAAGCCCTCGTTCTTGGATATTAATAATTTGGTCTTGCATGGTTTTACAGTCCCTGCTTCTGTCCTTTCGAATTTACCCGTACCACATCGTTTCAGCTTCAAATAAGCTCTGGGTTTGCTGCGGCACTAAGTCAAACACAAGGGAGACATGTAGTAATATTTAGCACAAACAAAGCTGTTTTCCCTTCTCACTCCTCAGATACTGTAGCCAGAGCAAAGAGGGTTTCAAGCTGAGAGCTTGTCGCTGTAACCGAGCCGAGTAAATCTCCTCTTATGGTATTAAGATGGAAACTTTGTAGCCGGTTACTCTTGGATGTTATGATGGGATAAAGAGATTATAGCCCTAAATATCCTCAAATGTACTAAAGCAGGCACCAAACTACTATAATTATTTTCATGAGACCAATCTCTCGTCTCTCTGAGAGAGAAAAAACTCCACTTGTTTCTCAATGTAAAAATGTATTTTAAAGCATGAGTTTGAAAAAAGAAAACAAAAGTGTTTCCAACATGAGCTTTATGTAAGTCGACGCAGCGTCTTACATCGCCCGCTCTCTCGCACTAAAGAAAAGGGGGAAGGTCACGGTTCATACATTTTGACGCTAAACAGTCGGGACGAGGCTCATCGAGTCCATCTGTGCTGCCGGTGACAAGAGGACGGAAGTCCAGTGTAGAAGTGACAAGTGTTTAGCTTTGACAAGTGAGGCCAAAAGTTGGACAGAGCCTTCAGGACTCACATCCTCCTCCTCCTCCTCCTCCTCCTCCTCCTCATCTACATCAAGAGAAATGCAAAGATTCTGACTGCAAAGACACTGATTAGCTCCAAAAAAACAAGGATTGATAAAGCAGCAGCTGATGTTTGATATTAGGAGAGACAATACAACAGGATGCTTGTGCTGATTCAGAGGCTTTGTTGGCATTTAAATTGTTACAGCTTCCATTGATCCTGGTTTTATTTAATGTGATACAGTAGTTTTCCTTTTCTGTTCAGTTCCAGTTTGAAGGTTTTTCAAAATTGTAATTATTATAATAGTTTATGAATAGCGCTGAAGACCCGCTTCAAGACCCGCTTTTCTCCGTGTTCTCCGGTTTCCTCCCACAGTCCAAAAAAAAAACATGCAATATGGGGATTAGGTAAATTGGACACTCTAAATTGACCATAGGTGTGAGAGTGGATGGTTGTTCGTCTCTATGTGGCCCTGTGATGGACTGGCAATCTGTCGTCCTATGTCAGCAGAGATATCATGAATGGACTGATGAGTTTTTCTAAACAAACTCCGACCGCTGCCTTGGAACAGACCTTGTATGGACTGACTGTATTGATCTGTGAATGGTTTAATTGACTTGAACCTCGGGTGTCTGTGGACTGCTGATTGACCATGAAGACGACTGCAGGCACAAGATAAACACTGACATTGTCAGGACCAGTAATCCTCATGGAGACCAAAACCTGGTCATAGCCAACAGAACCTCATTACTGAGGAACTGCTTACGGTCACGGATAAGATGTGAGTTGAGGTTGAGTTGAGGTTAGGGTTAGACATTCAAAAGTTAAGTGTAAGGTTAGGGATAAAGCTTTGTTCAGTCAGTGTCGTGTCCTAAGACGAACAGCTCTACAAACCTTTGTGTGTGTGTGTTATGGAATGTTTTACACGTGCATATTATTTAAGCACATTTTAACAGAGCTGTAGATAGGTTTAATATTGGCTAAATACAATTTATTAGATGATGTCATCTAATGTACCACATCAGAAATGTCGTCGGTATAAGCATCTACCTCCAATTATCCATTTTAGCCGATCTATACATTCACTTATGGATTCAAAACAACTGAAACGGCATGGACAATGTAAAAACAAGCAAGTGAATCTTCTACAATCACTGCTCACATCTCAAAATATACGGTTTTTGGGAAATGCCACCACAATCATTAAAAATGACTGTCATCACTCGTGTGTGGGTGTGTGTGCACATATGTTGTCTGTTGATGTTTGGACAGATTTCATATTGCAGTGTTTTATTTATTTATTTATTTATTTATTTATTTATTTAAACATGATAAAACTCATAACACGTGTAGCTAAATCCTGAACCTGGCGGAATAAAAATGATTTGATGCCTAGAAAAAGAGATTTAAGAGATAACAAGTCTTTGTCTGGTGCTCCAAATAGTTTTAATGTGCTTCAGAGATCAACAATGTTTTTATGAATTATTCTCATGTTTTTGCACCATAGCTGATTTTTAAAAGGAGGTTACTTGTAGTCTCACGTTCAACTGGTCCTAGCTACTAAATCTGCATTTGTAAATCAACAGCAAAATCCCGTCAATAGTTAATCAAGACATGCTACATCTGATTAACTACTCAATTTAAATATAGGATGACTGAACAGATGACCACAGCCCAACAAGCATGACACATCTAAATGTGATGGCCTTATTTGTTTGCAAATCAGGGCTTTTTCTTTCTTTCTTTTTTTTTACACTGTATCATAAATAAACCTCTGGTGACTGCAGCACAGAAAAAAAAAAATACCATCAACTTCATTTATTTTATTTTGTAAGAAAGCAGATTCCCACGATATATTACAACATAAACTGGTGACACTGCCATTACTATCAATGGTGCATTATAAAAAGTGCCCCGCTGCTTGCGTAATCACCCCTTTAATCTGCTCCACAGTATTTATGGAGTGGAATTTAAGACATTTTGTGAAGAATCTTTGCTTTATTACTACCACTTGCTGTCTAAAGAGCTCTCACACACACACACACACACAGACACAGACTGCACTATACCAGGCACCAATTCTTGCATCCATTTTTCAAGGACCTTCCCTCGCCCTGCATGGCCGCAGGTCCACGTCACTCAGTTGCTGGTCTGTGAGTGAGGGGATTGTGCACTGATTGGAACCACCTGCTCATTTTGTACTTTTTGTTTTTCAGCAGCTCTGTAGCTTTATATTCCTATGTCAGCTGAGGTTGGCACAGCGTCCCCCACGACCCTCATGTGCAGAACAAAGAGGTAGAAAATGGATGTTGAGATCATTGTGGAGTTTTTTGTTATTTTGTGTCAGTAGATCATCATTTTGTGAACAAAAGGGGAGAGAAAAGCAAAATGTGCTCTTCAAAAAAAAGCCAATTTACTATAATACTGTTAAGAATTCCTCACATTTCCAAAGCTGTAATCAGCCTCAATTTGGCATTTGTTGTTGTGATCATTTCAGCATGAAGTAAAAAAACACAACATTATCAAGGATCAAGCAACACATTTGTTGATAGAAAAAGAACCCCGTTTAAATTGTAAGTTTAAGTTTCAATCTCCATTTTGTTGTTTCAAATTAAAATCAGTTTGAAACTCAAATGCCAGAGGATTCCTTCCACAAAAGACATGGTAATCTCATCCACTTCTCACATATTCTCCCTCAGCTTTAAGAGCAGTAATAGTCTCAGACTGAATCCAGATGAGACATTTCAGTGATCTTTTGCCACTGACAGAAGCTGCAGGTTGCTTTGGTGAGGGTGGAGACGCTCTCCTCCTCCTTACCCAACATCTCAAGGCATATACTTAAAGAACAGGTGAGCGCAGACCAAAAGGGGAAGGTTTGGCATCTGGGGTCCTAGCTGTCTTTTCAGGCATTCATTATTTAGCCTGTCTAAAAATACATCAGAGGCTGCCTCCGTTCTCGCACATGGTGCATCTGAATTGCACAACATCCTGCTCTCTCAGCCGTTCAGTCTGATCTGAGGAGCTGCTTGATCTGCTGTTCATCAAGGTAACACGTGCACACAGACAAACGGGCGCATAAAATGTCACAGCTGCACAAAGAGACATGGATGCAGTTAATCAAACCACAAAGGCAGAAACAGAAGGGAAACAGAAGGGAAAAACGTACGTATACATTTACATTTTTACCATGAATGCATTACTTTACAGGCATATTCAAGACACTCACTTATACTCAAAAGGTGCTCCAGCATAACACAAAACACACAAACTAGTGACGAGCAAAGCAGTTCTTTTCAGCGTACTGAATCATTAGAATCATTTAATTAAAAAGTACCTTCCTGCATGATCGGAGCACAGACTCTGAACTGACATACGGCAGAAGAGGTTGCGATTCGGCTCATGATCGCCGGCATTCAGCTAATTCTAAATGCATTCTAAATGTTGGAGATTAACACGTGTCTTTGGGATTTTTCAGTCTTTTTAACTGATCTACACTTTGGAATTGTTCAGTTTGATTCCTGTGTCGGACGTCAGCAGAGCAGGTGCTAAAAAAGTACCCAGGTCCCAGGTACTATCCCTAATGGAAAAGCAAAAAAAAAAAAAAACTGTAGAGTCGAGCCGTGCCAAGCCGAGTCGTGCTGGAACTGTGTTGTGGAAAAGCGCCAAAAGTAATTTCCTTTTTGAAAGCACAATCTTGGGCATGAGCCTGGCTGATTTACACCAGCAGCATGGCAACATGACAGTTATTTGGACACAAGCAAGCCGAGCTCGCAACACCTCAACAAAACGCGCTAAGTGAACCAGATACAGTATGTCTCACAGCAGTGAGAGGCAGTGTCCTCTCACCACCGCGTGTCCCTCATGAGTTTCACAAGCTGCCTCTTGTTGGAAAACGTGCTCTTGTAATATAAAACGCAGTCCATGAAATCAAACATCTTACAGGTCACAGACTGGACGGTGCTCATTGTTAATTACATCGGGGAGAGAATGTCAACTTAATTATTTCATCCGGAGCTGGAAATGATTCCTTGCAAATCTATTAGACACGTATGCAATGCGAGTCATGTACCGAGTCTCACAGGTCAATAAGCAGCGTCCACGAGGATGGACAAGCAGCTCCGACAGGACACCTGTGGTTACAGCGGCCAAACCTTCAAGCTGCATCAGTTCAGTAAGTGAACGGAGTAAAACACACAGCTACTGAAGAACAAATGAAAGCCTCTGCTGCCACTGATGATAGCGTGTTCATTTTAGGACACAACCAATTCATAGATTTCTCAGATCTCAATCAGCTACTGAATGAGTTACCAACTGTTATTGTACTGTTATGATCAATTAATCGGTTTTAGTGTTCCGTCATATAAATCTAAACTAGTTCTCAGATTTCAGCTTGTTCTATGACCATAGATATGTCTTGTGTGGTGTCTTTTATTGCACAAGAGTCCGCCACTAATTGTGTTTTTGTCTTGTACAAGCTGGGATTGGCACCAGGTTCCCCCTGTGACCCTCATTTGGAGAATTAAGTGGTATAAGATGATGGAATAGCAACAAAGGCTTACTATTCTATTCTATTCTATACTATACTATACTATAAACTGCATATCATTGGTTTGAAGACAACATAAAAACATGTAAGGATTTAGTCCTTTTGAGTTTTGGGAAACCTTTATGGACCAAACAAGCAATTGATTCATCAAAAAAAAAATTAAAGATTCATCTGTAGTTAAAATCATCCATTGGTTGCAGCCCTAGATTATTTATCTTTTTTTTTATAAAATATAAAGCTGCAACTAAAGATGCTTTTTTATTATTATTATTACTTATGTGTATATTTTGGCACTAAAAAAATAAATATGCTATGATGATGAATATGATAAGCATGAAGAAAAAATAAAATCATGTCTGTATGAAAGAGCTCTGGGCCGTTTAGTGACTGATGAGTGATTTTCAGTTTAGTCGACTGAGATCTCCCACCAGCTCATGCTCCAGATGAGCCAGTTCTGCGTTGGAGGGTGAAGTAAACAGATCAATTCTGTGGTTAAGAACTTCACAGGAGAGGCTCCTCTCAACAGTCAAATCACAATACTCCTCACATGTTCATGTAAACTACCGACGCACAGAGTCTGTGTAGCACCACCCCGCTGTTCTGCATCTCCCTGTCTCACATCGTGCTGCGCGGTAAGAGCAGTGAGTGCTGTGCGTAACATAACAGTAAATGCAGATGTATGCGTTTATCACAAAACTCCACAGTACACAACAATTGCTGCCATGCTGCAGTTATGAGCAGGGACGGATGGGAACTGTCTTGAGGGCGGTAAAGTGGTGGGATGAGAGAAGGGATGAGGGAAAAGCAGACGACTTCAAACACTGGATGTGAGCCAGTGGCTCAAAGTATTGCTGATTGTACGTGACGTGAAATCTACAGCAGGATCTTAGCAGCCCTGACAGAGTATATGGAGATGAGATTTCATCACCAAAAGGATGTAGCTGATAACTCTCTCACATTTTGAGAGAAATCTTCAGGCTAAGCTCTGCTGATGCTGCCATTTGCTAAAATATTACACGTTTTTATTCTGGGAATGCACCACTATCAAGACCAGTATCAGGTCCAGTGCTGCCCTCATGTACTTGTACTTGTATTTGTAAAACTACTTTGATACTGCTGCACCCCTTAGGTTATCACTTTATCTTCGAGTGAGCTGAGCAGGTGCGGCAATAAACGCATATTAATCATTTAAATCTCATTTAAGTCTATCTGTTCTTATACGTTTGCTCACCTAGAAATTGTGTGCTCCACACAAACAAGACGATCTTGTACATTGTTTAACATGTCTTAATGTAAATACGTGGAAACTAAAGCTGAGACTCTGATCTCTTGTCTTATATTCATCTTTTGATGTCAAACCCACATGTTTTAAGAAAGCAGCAAAAATGAAGTAATTGTCCTCCGTCTTCCAATACTTTAGGAGAGGAAAATGTAAATGTTTGTCAAACAAGCAGAAATATAATCTGGCGTTTCTTTCACAGTCAAAGTGAGACAAATACTTTTTTTCCCGAATTGTTTCAATGATCATATTTGTACACGGTCAGAAAAAAAGTGGTATCGCTGCATTTGTACTTTATTCTCCAAATTGGACGAGACCAATTCAATGTAGGACAAATTATAGCTTGAAAATGAATGGTTAATGACAGATAAGTAACTTGTAAATATGTAAAGTTGCCAGTTTCATCACAAGACAATATCTCAATTCTTTGGACAACAATATACAAATATCACAAAATAGCCCATGATGCAATTCAGGAGCCAGTGATTAAAATGAACAACAATATACAGTTAAACAAAGAGTTAGACGAAAAGATAACATATTATTGAACTATATACACCCTCACTGAAATGGCTGAATGTGTTCAACTGTATGTAACACATCTTATACTTCTATATAATTATAGATATGACTATTCCTTTTTTTAATTTTTTATTATAGACTATAGATTATAAAGTTATCAGAAATTGCTGAAACTGCCTACTCTGGGGAGATTTGATGATGTTTTTGAGAAGATTCAAGAGAAATACATGTGTAACTCTCAACTCTATGAAGCCGCTAATATTATGTATGTATTTGATGTTTTTTAGATATTTTATGAAAACACATTGACCACGTCTGCATAATAAAGGCACTGTATGCCTGTAGTTAGTTGACCAAAGCATTCATTGCTTTCCCACTGTTTTTATAACCACTGTTATAATACATTGTGTAAACTGTGGATCCTTTGAAACATTAGAAAGGTTGTGTTTTCATTCAACAATACATACGTACAGACGTATACACTAGCTGCATTACTATCGTGTGGGTTGCTAGTTGAACTCCTGACTCAAAGGACAGTTGCTAGGGACTCTGGCCTGTATCCATGAGTCCCCGTGTCCTGAAATTCCACTCTGTATTAATAAATAAGCTTGTATCTCTGTGGTATAGGAGGACACTTCATGCTGTAAAAGAGATCCATTTGCTTAGAGAAATATGTGCCCTCGCTGACACTAAAACACAGTGTCTAATTGGATGGAAAAGCAGTTTTCTATGGAGGGGTTTGTATTTGTTTAATTATAAGATATAAACTTGTGTGCACAAGTTATTATCAGGGTTCCCACACATTTTCACCAATTAAATTTCAGAACTTTTCCAAAGTATTTTACATAACTTCCACACATACACACAATCTTAGATGACTTTTTACTCAGTTACTATATTCACTGCACAACCTGGTTTTAATTCTGTACATGAAGAAATGCAAATTAGAACTAATTGCATTAACTGTGGACAGTAACCACAGCAATACTACTACTAGTACTATTATATCATCATTATTATTAGTAGTAGTAGTAGTAGTATTAGTAGTAGTATAATAATACTACTAATAATAATAATAATAACAATAATTTATGAAACACTTGTATGTAAGACAGTTATTGGCACACTGCAGTTGCAAAAGTGGAAATTCAGACTCATCTTGTGCCACAGAACAGGGCAATAAATAATCAATGACAATTCAATATGTATTCATATAACGTTAATGCATAACACTGCTGTCATTGCTTTGACTGTTTGACCTCAGATTGAGGATGCGTTTCTCTGTTAAACAAGTGTTAATAAAATGAATTGTCAAAATTAACTCATTTTAAAAACTGCATCACAAGAATTGTCTTGGCCATATCGTCCAGCACTAATGTGTCATATAAGAAAACACAAGGACAACAATGGTGAAGACTTTTTAAGATATTTTTTGTTTTGCCTTTAATGGAGGTCCTTAAGTAAAGGACCTCAGTGCCTCTTTCACTTCTGCTTCTTCTTCTAAGTACACAAACACAAGAGCACACATGGGAGCGCACATGTTGTGGTAAATGACACTCCTGGGATCTGGAAATACAGGCTCTGAGCGCCACGGAAACTAGCCAGAGGTGGATCACGCAACTTAGCTCTAAATCAACAGTGGGGCAGGCACATCCTGTTATCCACCCTGGCTTTCTACTTCAACACAGCAGTGCACTCCCGACCAGCTCTGCGGCCGACAATGGACTATTTATTTCAACTCTCTATTTTATTTGTCAGCTCTCGGGACACGTGTGGGCATTTTCATTCACACACACAAACACACACACACACACACAAACACACACACACGCACGCACAGCTCTTGGGTCCAAGCGCATGCACAAAGAGCTGTGTGAGTAAAAAAAAAAACTGTTATCCTCTTTGCAGGCGATGCATGAATGATGTACTTCAGGGCAAGTGGTTGGACACATACCTTCACACAGTTCCCTGCGGCCATGTAAGTGTGTGTGAGTGTGTGTACAATACATGTGTGTGCTTGTCTGTGGATAGGCCAGATGGGCAGAAGAGTAAAAACAGGGTCAAATATAAAAGGACGATAGTGGAAGAGGGAGAGGGGAAATGCAGAAATGCTTCGGTGACTCCATGGTCTGCAACCTTTATCAAGGAGCATCCACTGACAGACAAAGGCAAGAACGCCCAATAATAGAAATACTCATGAATAAAGACTTGAATGAATGGGAGGCGGAGTCATCTCAACGACGGCAACCCATTTTAGCCCACTGATGCCGTCACTGAGCGTGCGTAAAAAGCTGCATGAGGTACGATTATCTCAGTAAGACTGGATAACTTTTTGGTTTCATGGAGCCCATTTCAGTACCGTTACCATGGAAACTTGTACCTGAGCCTAGACTTATTATCTAAGGTGGCTAATTTTACCCACTTACCCTGCTCTTTTACTGTCTTTCTACTCTGCGTATGAATCTATTGCTGATGGGAAGACAAGGAAAATCCAGCATGTTCTTTTGAATTCTGATAACCAACAAACCCTTTTTTGATGAATAACCCAAATATCTGAAAAGATGGTTTACAAAATGAGCCTCTATCAAACAGAGGGGCCATGTAAGAACCAATGTGGATCAAGGTCCAATAAAACTCTAACCGAAGAATCGAACAATGTCAGTGCAATAAATATCAAACTATGACCTTTTTTTCGTACTGTGAAATACATTTAAGCCCCTCACACCAAATGAGCATATTATCACTTGAGTTACCATCACCACTGTATCCACATTCTAACCACTGCATATGTATATATATATATATATATATATATATATATATACAAACACACACACACACATATGTATATATATGTATATAGATATCCTAAAGTGCAGCTTTGCAGTTTGCTAATTTCGTTGTTTCAATTTACAAATGACTCATTGTTCAGCTCTACCATGCAATGTAATATTTATTATCATCATTTTTTTTTTTATTGTGGCACAATTGCATGCACATATGGATAATATTGCAGTGTTCATTAGTCTTGTACTGAGTATAGACCACCAAAGCAAGGTTCCCTTAAGACACAATTCTAATATGACTATGATTCAAAAGAAAAGAACTCACGAGAAATTAAGGACATTTGACTCGTTTTAAGATAAAGTTGCTCGGTGCATTTGTTTACTTTCATGTTTACTTGCTGGCAGTCGAGTTCTTCACTGCCTTTATTGGCACGTTATACAGTACCTACCTACACCTGATTTCCTGTAATAATACATAGCTACCTCGGCTATCAGTTAACAGCTAACTCACTGCTAGATAAATGTAAAAAAGTCCTTTCCAAAATTCCCATCCGGCTGCTAAATGTCCTTCAAAATATATCAAAAACCATGCCACTTTGGATGTAGTGTTGTTAGCAGGCTTTTAACATCTTTGTGTTTTGACGACAACTGAAGCAGAATTTAAACCTGTTGTGGGAGGGTGCAGCTCTGACATGAAGCTGGGGAACATCACTGGTGTGGCTGGGTAGATCTGAATACCCAAGGCCTGAATCACCAAGTGTATCAAATTAGATGATCAACCCATTCTGTTTACAGACGCAGGCAGGGCCTTGTAGTGGCAGCTTTTTCCTCAACACACCTTTAGTCCAAATACTTCTTTTTTTTTTTTGTATTATTTAACTATCAGGATCAACAGTTGATACAGTCAGTCTTTACAGACACCTGCATCTTTTGTTTTCACTTTTAAAAAGAAGATTTTCTACAAGGATTAGACTAATTGTTGCCATGTATTAAGGCATAAAGCCTGTGTAAATACCGACACCAGTTGATGCACGTTTCCTCGTATGAACATTACAGCGAACAAATAACCAAAGGCAAGCTCTGTTCTGAATGTTGCATGTTATGTGAAGTGTCGGGATGGAGTTTGGGCCCTAGAGGGGAAATGAAAAGTAATGTGATTATTTATCTGTGTCCTAGGCTAGCACATGTTCAACATGTCTGAATTTATTTAAAAAAGGATGTTTGTCCAAGGTACAAAGCTACGCAAATATTTTTTTTTTTCTTAATAATATGTAGAACAAATTGCATGTTACAAAAAATCTCTCTTTATCTCAATGTTTTGTTTGTGATACAAGAGCAATATCACAACATTGAGGCTCTTCTGAATTATTTCAAAAGGATAAGACTCCTAGTAATATAAAGGAAGAAATAAACAGCCCACATGATAGCTGGTTTATGGATTTTATCAGACCAACATCGATACTGAGAATATAATTTGCACATCCAAAATACAAAACTACTTCATTAAACAAGCTCATTTTCTTGTCAGGGTAGACAAGTTATATGCAATTTTGCATATAACTTGTATATTAAATCTTGTTTCACCGTGAAATTGTCCAATTATCATGTACAACCCTTTAAATTCATTTATCACCTAATTCATTTTTCTATAAATGAGAAAACATTTATTATTTGCGATTAACTTTTGACATTTCCATTGAATAAAGAGATTTACTTTGCAGCTTTTTCTTTAGCTTTGTAGATAAATGTACAACAGATACAGACAGCGAGACCATGAAATTAATCAAGCTTTTTTCACTTTAATAAAAGGTCAGCAGTGCAATTAATTCACCTCACATACATCTACACTCCTCCAGATGAATAAAGAACGTATCCAGCAGCAGCCGCGTATGTCCACACTGCTACTGGTCTGACTAGTTTTTAACAAAATGTGATTGTCTCTCAGACGCGGTTGAGCCACATGGATTCCACAGATGCCTCAGAGGTGTGCTCAGCCTGCTGATAAAATGGAAGCTTCACCTCCACATCAGTCTGACAAGCTTTCATGTTGTCCTCCACTCCAATAATCCTTTCTGTCCTGTCAATAAGTCTGTCACAGTGAGCAAGGCCCCTGTCAAGGAAACCAGTGGATGGACAGATGGATAGAGGGACGGATGGATGGATGTTGGACACGTCCATCTGTTTAGACTTCTATAGTGCAACAGTAATTTAGTCCCTTTACACGGATTGTTTCTACGTGCAACAAAATTGGTTCGCTCCATGGCTGTGAGCCTGGGACATTGTATGAGAAAGCTTGCCAAACAGACTTTTTTCCTTGGCTGCAATTTTTCTTTCAATCTCGCATCCTCTTACTGTTAATACAATCCAAAAATGCAAAAAGCAAAGCTCTTTCTAGGGCATCTGTCTCTCGCAAACAGAGAATATGTCACTGCAGCTGCACCAAAAATGAAGGGATTTTTTTTATCTATCTATGCAATTGTTTTATTTATCTCTTCTCTCAATTCCCTCCGGAGGTAAAATGTTTTGCTTTGTGTAGGAGTGTTGGTGATGCTCGCTCACTTTCTCTGTCAGTCCTCAACCATTGATATAATAATTGAACTGTTTTTAAAGCTGCCGTCAGCAGTTTAAGGCCATCACGTTTTCCAACAAGCAAGTTCAAACATATTTATAATGATCCGTAATTCATTTGTTCAAATAAAAAAAAAAAAACTGATGCCACTCCTCTACACACCACAAACATCACAGTTCTCATTACCTTATTAACAATTTTAATAATTGTAACTGCTAACATTAGAGTATTTATATCATGCAGCACACAGTAGAGTAGGAAATCACTGACAACAGGAGGAGGCTCTGACAGCTTTTAACTAATTTTACCAACTTGATTTATAATGTTATTTGCCAGAAATAAGTCTGTCAACCTGATCAGGATCGAGTGAGGCTCTCTTTTTATTTACGATATTACCCACAGATGGGAACAATCACTCATCGCGGACAGATGACCCTGGCACAAACAGATATTTATGAGCCAGGTTACAGAGAGTATTAGGTTAGGTTATTTGTGTCAGTGCACACCATCTCTCCACCAAAGCATGGGGTGATATCTGCAGAGAGAGGAGTCTCCCTCATGTGCTGTATGCTTGCATAACCAAGATGCTGTCACTGCTGCAGCTGACACTGTCATATGCTATGCTAGGAAACCTTATGTGCACTCTGCTGGATTGTAAAGAGTGCTGCTTAAATCGCCAGTGGTTGCTGTGTTGTCCAAAGAAAGACACCACCGCTGTATGACTTCCGGCAACAGCACTGCAGTTTATACAGTATGTCGTCTCCTTCTACTTCCAGGTCAAAGACCAGGGAAGACATTTTCGTGCATGAGCATAACACCAAGTCCAATTCCGGTCCGATTGAGCATATAAATGCAGGACTAATCAGACTATGACTAAGTCTAGCTCAATTTTATTTACATGACATTAAGAAAACCAAATTATTGTCCTAGTCCGACTAAAATCGGACTTTTAACATGCATCTAAACGCAGTTTATCTTTTCAATATCAAATATCGAATAAAAAGTGACAGCCCTACGGCAGATAGGTGTAAAAAAGTCATTTGCTGAGTGTCACTCCCTGATCATTAGATACTCTCTGTCCTGAGCCCCTCCCACATGCTTCACCCGCTACAAATGGGCAAAGGCAAAGCCTCCATCTTTGACGTGCACCACCAATATTGACTCACCATTTATTACATTTACTCTTTCTTTTTTTAGATTGCTTTGCTGGGTTGCTAATATGTTAGTGACCTTTACACAGAGGGGATGTGTGTGTGCAGATTCTGAGTAGAAGGAGCAGCGCCTTAATCTCTCTCTCTCTCTCTCTCTCTCTCTCTCTCTCTCTCTCTCTCTCTCTCTCTCCTCTCTCTCTCTCTCTCTCCCTCTCTCTCTCTCTCCCTCTCTCTCCCTCTCTCTCTGATCTGTCCTAAGGTCAAAGAGATTTCCCTAAGGCCGGTACTGTAACTGAGCTTACAGAGGAGGCACAGGAATCTACGTTTTTTCACGGATCACTTGATTTACATTATGCTGAAAGGTAATTATGAAACTGTTGATGAATGACATTACATGAATGCTGTCTATCCCAGCTTTAACTGAAGCGGTAGATGCTAGTAAAATTCTTTGGTTGTCTTCACAGAAACACAGACAACAATCCTGTATGAAGTTTTGAATCCATTTATGAAAACAATGCTGTCAAACAATGGACGGCGGTATTACTCAAGCAAAGCTGCTGCTGTGCTGTGAATGGGTGGGAAACAATTTAAGCTTTCCAACTTTTTTTTTATTGGATAATATGAAGTGTAAAATATAACCAGAGTGGTCAATAATACTGTGCACAAAGAGAGAATGTATCCCCAGAAATGACTCTATGCATTATTGAAAATTACAGCACCAAATTTCACTTTAAATTCAGAACTTCAGAAGCGTTGTCTTCACAAGTCCAGGTGTATTAGTGCCCCCAAAGGAAACCTTTTCTGAGTGATTAACTGTTTAAATGTCAACCTGCTGACAGTTAAACTTGCTCACACCACAGTAAACGCAATACTGCCAGACTTTGATGCACATTTCAAAGTATAAATGCTTTATCCTACTCATGAGGGTCGCTGGCGCCAAACTCAGCGGACATAGGGTAAAAGGCGGTTTAGTTTGTGTTCCATTCCTATAGTACCTACTCGATGTGGGACTAGTGACTTGTAAAGTGGTTGTTTCAGTGCACTGAATCATTAGAATCAGTTACTTCCTCCATGACCGGAGCACAGACTCCGTCTGACACAGTCACTACACTGAAATACAGCAGCAGAGTTTGTGATGCAGCTCCCGACTCATGATCACAGGCTGTTAAATACACCAGACTCCTCTGTTTAAATGAAGAGACTTTACACATCTCCTTGGTAAATGTTGGAGATTTAAGGATTGTTAAGTGTCTTTTAACTGATCTTCTGAGTTTGGCATTGTTTGGTTTGATTCTTGTGCCTCTTCCTGTGACCAATCAGTGCACCCCAGTCTGACGACGTCACGCATAGTCTCTCAGCTCGCTTGGAACCTCTTCAGAGAATGTACTAAAAAAAGTACCAGCTACCAGGTACTGTCACTAAAGGAAAAGCAAAATAACCGTGCCGTGCTGAGGCGAGTCGCACTAGTGGGAAACACGCCAATTGAGACTGGAACCCTCTCCCAACAAGAGCCTGTCTACTGACTATTTGACAAAACTACCAGCCATGTTTCCGCATACAAATTAAACTATAAGTACAGCATAAGTAATAAAGTCAGTGTAACACAATCTCATCCACCAATGCCTTGTTTTTAAATTAAATTAAAAAAACATTTGGCAGCAAGTTACTAACATGGGGCCTCATTTTATGGTTTACAACTCTTGATGCTCTCTTGTACACAGCCAATCACAGAGTTTTGGGGCTTCTAACAAAACTGTTGTGGACTAACATAACCAGCCATTCTAGCACCCCCTCAGCTCAGGGCCCTGACCCTGTTGCAACACCATTGTGTGATGCGACTGCGTGCACGAGCACGTTATTGTGTGTCGATGTGAATATGTCGTTTTGGATTAGTTTGCAGGTGTATGTTCATGTGTGGGTTAATGCCTGAGGCAGGGCTGTGCAAACAGGTATAAAAACAGCCATCCAGACAGACCGGGGCTCGGGGGTCAGAGTCAAGCATGTCAAAACACAAACTGGCTCAGTCTGTAATGAATCAGAGGAGAGATCGCGATGCCACACTGCATCATGTGGCCTGGAGCTTCACAGCACAGCCCCAACACACAATATGAAACCTGACACGTTTGTTGACATGATAGGAAGCACTGAAGGAAACATTTCGGAATTTTATATTATCAAAATAATCATGAACATAGAGAGCAGATTGTGTTACATTTAGCCCAGCAAATGAGTAACTAGACGACAACTACGGCTCCATCATACACTGTATCTTAGTTACCTTTAAGGTGAGGCTATTGTGCAGTTAGATGAGACAGAATAACTCCTCCATAAATCCCTCTGCAATGCTGACAACAGGCCTTGACTTGTCGAGACAGCGTGACATCAGACAGTGAGAGAAAAGATCAGTATCTAAATAAAACTAAAACTTGAGATCACATATTAAGGTGTAGAAAACATTTTGTCCTTGAAGAAAGGAGGAAAAGTTGCCAGGAAAGTGTTTTACTATGAGATACAGCGTTATTGACGACTCTGCAGCTCAGAGTGATTAAAAGCCTGTCAGCAAACACTCGCATGCATTAGAACAGGAACATGTTCTAATTTAATTACTGGTGATGCTAGCACAACTTCACACTGAATGCATATAGGCAAGAGACATTTTATGTATTAAGTGCAAGCCTAGTTTTATAATCTCACGTTCGTTTGAAAACCAGATGAAACAAAATAATTTTGTATTGCGATGTGTAAAGCAAGTTTTCAAAGCATTCACATACGATGAGCGCACACAAAGAGAAGCAGTGGCAGCCTGGTGTCAAACTGAATTTTAATTGATGACGGCGGCGTCTCTCTTAATGCGGGCTAAGGAAACTTTTTCAAAGGCTTATTGTAGAGTTTGTACCTCATAAACAAACTTTTATGTCGCTTGCTTTTATGTTGCATAAGACACAAACACACACTGATGTTAAACCTGTTTTACGGGATTATGGGAATTTGTTTACATCAGCTCCGATGCTGTGGATGTCAGCCCATGTTTATTTTTGGTGCGCTGCGACACAATTTTTTAAAATTGCAAATACCTGACTCATCACTGTACCTTGTATTCAGAGGCCAGTCTGCCTCTCTGGACATGCAGTAAGAAGACTTAGTCACTGCTACTAGATGTACAGTATATCGTTATTTATAATGGCCACAGTGAGGACGCTTCCTTCATAAGAGCAAGAGATACTCGGAGTCTGAGGATTCTTTGTTGCTGACAATCTTTATAAAAACTTATATAATGCCACGGATACAGAAGAAATTGGATCAGAAAAGACTGAAACTGCTGGATGACATATTTACTAATCTCATCTATATGTAAAAAACCAAAATCATGGCAGGCTGCAACTTGCAAATTTTATGAACCAAGACAAAAACAGGCTCAGTGGGTTTTCGACCTTGATGACTACATGGTGAATACAACAACAGAATCAAGTGTTGCTTTAGAGAACAAATATAAATAAATAAATTATGGAGCACTTGCACGCGCGTGCATGCATGCAAAGAACACAGCCCCATTTCTCATTTGGTTAAATTTAGAGCTAAGATTTGAATTGTGGTTAGATTAAGGTTAGGGTTAGACTGGTTTTGGTTACATTTCGGTACAATGCTTCCAAATCAATGAAGACCACAAACAAACATGTGTGCGTGTGTGTGTGTAATCTGGAAACACAGGCCAAAACGATTGCAAAGATGCTGAACTTTTGGCTCAGAGGGCCAAAAATTCAAAATATCCTCCCTTTACAATGACATATATCATTGCAGTGAACAACAGTGAATGTTTTTGATGCTGTAAACTTAAAGGGCACTTTCACATCACATTAACCTTCTGAAGAGAACCCTTCTCCTAACTAAGTGAGGTGGCGGTGTGGAATGACCTGACTGCTTCCATCATTCTCAAAAACACAAGTGGTCGGTTGAATGTCATGCCTGCAAAGAAATAATGAAAGCTAATGCCAAATAACAAATGAAAAACAAACTAAGGCAATGCAAATTAATTGCACGCCACCCACATCAGCAAAAAACAGAAACTTGAAGAGCAATGACAAGATCTGCAAGAGAACAATTAAAATGACTGAGTATCACCGGCGAACTGACAAACGGACTGAACAAAGCCAAGTCATCGAATCACACCATGCACGTTAGTATAAGGGAAATGTTTTTTTCACTTCATGAAATGTAGCAGTAATTCCCAGAATGTGAGATACTGTGGCTCATGTGAATCTGGACTAAACAGAAAGTTTAAAGATGTCCTGATTAAATGGATGAACCGTGGCCAGGTGAGTTGGCTACCATACATGGCACATGTAACGGCATACAAATGCAACTTACTCTTTAAATACCTGTATGCAGGTGCAGAATAGCTCCTAAATATGCTTCACTTTTGCAAATAAAATCTGATTTAAAAATAAGTCGATAAATAAATACAAATTCCAGTGGGGGTTTTTTCAGTGTGGCTGGTACCCTGCAAATCAAGCTCCTTCAGCGCCAGCTGCCACCACTCAGCTCGAGTTGCTTCTCATACACACTGCTGCTGCCTTGAAGTCACATTGGGGGGTGGATATAGAGATGCTAGAAAAAACATAATGAACGTGATGTGACGCACGCAAGAATGAGCCACTTTTGCCTCCTGATTCTGATTAATTAATCAGCGGTGAAATACGTGCTACATGCAGCAGCGTCTGATATGAACACATTCTACTGAATGACAGAAGTTGTTGTTCTGTAATTATATGAGATACTGCAAATTGTTCTCACGCATGACGAACAAATAAAACCACTGACAAATTTGTATATTAAGCAGGGATGGAATCTGTCACTAATTTCTTACCGTAGAGCCCTGGTGATTATATAACCATTACAATAAACGGTAGTGCTGCAGTGAAGTGCAATCCTTTCCTCATCCCAGCACCACGACTGTACATTACACAACAGAGTTTAATCACAGCTGTTAGCGACCACGGCTCTTCCATCTGTCCTTTCCCCGATGCTGCACCCTCATCAGGTGGGACTACTGTGTGAAGCCATCTGTAATCAGATTAGGCAGTGACGTGGTGGACGGGGGCCTCTGCATCCACCCATCCTTGCATCACACTGTTAGCAACATCTGTGTCATGTGGAGAATCATGTGCATGCTGTGAAAGAGACAGATTAATGTGCTGGTGTGTGTGTGTGTGTGAGAGAGAGAGAGAGAGAGAGACAGTTCTCCATCAGTCGTACACAAACAGGTCCTGTGCTGTTTTTGAATCACCTGCAGTGAATAAGTCAAATATGTCAAAACATAGCAGACGTTTACAGATTTCTGTCATCCTTTGCCAGTAAAACCAAGGACCATGGAAAAGCAAGCTCCCTAGCATCCTTGCTAATGTTACACCATCTGAGAATCAATACTAATGTTTATTATAATAACATACTACAATAGTTTTGGTTGTCTTTGTTATGGGTAGACGATCATCCAAATATGTCCCCATTAAATGTTATGCAGAATCTACCCAACATGTCAAACCGTGTCATATTTGAAGGAAATCTGGTATGTGTACACAGTATCAGTCACTCTACCATCAGAATAATCTAATCAGGATGTGGTCCAGATTACAGATTTGGCAGCAATTGGGATGTCCCATTTAACAAGTTCAGATGTGTATATCTCAGCAACACCCGACACATCAGGATAAATTGTGTCATGCTTATGTAAGATGGTAATAGTCTTCTGGATCCAGTGGAACAAAATGTAAACATTTCAGGTGCCGGGATTTAAAACGCAGGTGACAAAGTGTTAGAGTCTTGTGGGAGGTCTGTGCTCTCTGAGTGCATTTGTTTTATGTTTTGTTGTCCTTCTGTGGGGGAAAACACAGAGTATGAAATATTCACCATTGTAAAAAGTGAACTGCTTTCATGACAGCGTTTTTCTTCACATCACATGGTGTCCCCATAGAAATGGCACAGCAGGTGCAAGCTGTACAGATGTTTCCACTAATGCTGAAGCTAGTTTGAGCATTTGAAGCAGTTAAGCGATAACACAACAGGTGAAGACTCAGACGGAGATGGAATAATGATGGAGTATTTAGATCATCACTGCGATACTCATTTGAGATTAAGAAAAAAATATATAACTTGACCCAAAAGGAGAGTGTTCACATTGCGTAATCAAAAAGAGGGAAGTGGTGCAAAGTCAAACTGAATGCTTGTAGATTAAATCCTTGGCAGAAAGGCACAAAATGGGGTGCATACGGATGACTATACACAGAGATAATGCTAAAACATGGAGCACCTCTTGCTGTGCAGCTCCTGGGAGCCACCACGTGTGCTCCTCTCTTGGTAAAGAGCTCTACGACCACTTACATCCCGGCTGGCTGAGCTTGAAACCTCCTACCTCCAACCTGATGTCTCATTGGCATTCAGTCACACGCCTGCAGCAGGCGGCAATTGGAGAGCTCGGCACAAGCTCACCACTATTAAGATTCTACAAAGCCAGCCATTCCCCAGATGCCACAAGCACACAGCGAATCACACAGCCAAGGAATAATAAAAGAGCCGTGGAGGGGATGAGTGGAACAGCTGGAGCAGCCAGTCACACAGCCAAGACACAGAGACGCAAGGAGAATTTTGGTGTGAAATTTAAAGACTTAGCTGTACATAACGCTGATGAGAGCAGCAGCTTGGTTAGCTGTTCAGTGTATCTGCTAATGGAAAATGATACACTTCAAGTGACTAAATCACCAGTGCAAACACATTATTGCACTGGCCACTCTCAGCCGCTCCATCCCACCCTGTCATCTGCAAAACCAACACCGTGACCACTTTGTGATGAGCCCTATTACTGGCAAGCCTCCCATCATGAACCACAGAGACAGCGTCCCACCGGCCAATCGCTCCTGCCTGTTTGTGTCTGCGTATCAACACCCCCACCCAGAATCCTAAGCTGCTTGCTAATCACACTATGAAAGAGCAGACTAATTCAGATGTCAGGGCCCATTACCTGTGAGCTGTCTGGAGGTGACCCGGGCCCCTATCTACAGTGATAAACACCAGCTGGAGGATAATGCACATCTGGATAATAGGAAAGTGGGAAGTGACACTCTAGCCAAATGTGCAATCACTGAGCACAGCTGAAGGGCAGTGGAGGGACTACAGTGTGTATCAACCACTGTTGTATAAAGATAACATCCTTCATGACAGGGCTATGTTAGTCAGCCACCTTATGGCTCCCACTCTTCACTCGCCATCCACTCCAATCTGCTCTCAGACATTGTTCAACCTCACCACACTCACACTCACACTCACGTTCTGTTCTTCAGTCCAGTTCTATGTTGGACTGAATATCTATTTTAAAACCTACATGAACAAGTATAGTATAGCAAGTATAAAGCAGCTAAATAAAGGCCATTAAATACTTTTTCCCTCAGTGAGTGGCCAACATGTAAGAAAAGACAGTAAATGGTAAAATGAGTGTACATTTCTAGACTCAGTGATCATTACCAGCACTTTATACTGCCTTCTGCCACTTACCCTTTCACATACACATTCATCAGTGTGTGTATATATAGCATATATGTATGAAGTGGCTTTTTCTATCACATCTATCATACCCAGAAACATGGGCACATGGGCATGTAGATTAGTGAAGCTGGGGATCAAACCCCAACCTTCCAGATGGAAGACAGCCCACTCTACCACAACCCCCATAAAGCACCAAAGAGAGCACCAACAGTGTCATGGTTATAGTCAGGGCCGGCTCTACCTAATTTTGCGCCCTAGGCGAGATTGTGTGTGTGTGTCCACGAGCGTGTTTGTCGCGCTCAAAAGTGACTGTATACTCATCACTAGTCACCTTGCGGCGCCCCTCCAGCAGATGGCGCTCTAGGCGACCGCCTATATCGCCTATGCCGAGAGCCGGCCCTGGTTATAGTGCATGGTTACCTTTTATTTCAGTGTCACTTTCAAACTCTGCAACGACTGAACAATTTGAGGCCGACCGAAGATAAAAACCTGCATCGACTGACTGAGTCGTTTGATGCAGGAGTGAATGCCAAGTGCGTCTATTCCCCATTGAAGAAAAAAAGCCAGATGTTGGTGAGTTTTTGGACCACTGGAAAAAAAGGACTCCTCTGAGGAGCAAGGCGAAACCAAAAGACAAAAAAAACCCAAAATAAATATTCACACACACACAAGGGACGATGTATTTTTACATTATGGTTCCATCACAAAGAGCATCTTTTGGGAATTTCTAAGTTCTTCAGATTCCTATTTTGGCAAACGCACAACATGAGTAAATATTGTTGATGAAATTCACAGGCACGGGTACAAACACAGATATGTAATGCATTTTCAAAAGTGACGAATGCCTGGATTTGTAGGGAAGAAAAAGGCAGATATCTCACAAAGGTAATGATGAGTAGAACGGAGCATGAAAAATCAGAATTCTCCAACAGAGCAAGCACAAGGTACAGTGGGTAATGAGGACAAACATGATGTAGGTTGAAAAAGAACCACTTTCTATACCCATTACTCCTCATCTATTTAGTGAAACCCAACCCCAATGTCAAATTTCCACTAGTATTGCTGAATAAACAACTAAAATGTAGATAACGCTTTAATAGCCTCCTAATAAAAAGATATTTACAGAGTTTTGGAATAGAATTGCTCATTAAACCACAGCGTGAATGCTAACAGCCATTTACAACAACAACTGGATCTTTCATTGGAACAGAGACCGAAGACACAGAGGAGCGGAAAACCTTCATACCCACCCACTGATGAAGTCACATCAGATTTGGTTTATGTATGTCACAAATCATGAAGTTTCCCTTATGAGGCTTCAAATAATAAAAATAACACCGCAGGGGAACCATGGATGGTGTTAATGCACAAATTATAATTGCATGCTTTATGGCTGTCGGAGAGCTATTGTAAGCCATAATACTTAATATTATGAGAGATATAATTATATCATGTTGAATATATACAGGTTCCCACAATGAGGTTGCAGGTAATTAGATGCCAGTTGGAGAGATATTAGATTATCTCAAGTCCTGATCAGATCCCCCACGGTGACCTTTTCTCATTTTTACTTTCTGTCACCTTTCCACCGTTCATTTTTAACTGTGAGGGGAGCTCACGAAGTGACGGTGCAAAAGGTGGGGTACACCCTCCCTGAGCAGGTCACCAGTCCATCACAGGGGCCAACTAACAACCATTCACTCTCACATTCCCATCTATGTGCAGCAGTACCTGGAGATAACCCATGCACACACGGGGAGAACATGCAAACTCCACACTCCTCAGCCAAAAAACACCCACAGGTGTTTCTGACAATATTTTCTTTTATATTAAAGTAAAAATTTTTTTTTTTTTTAACTGAAATATTTATGGAGCACACATCTCATGTAGGAATGAGCATGAAATGCACTCTCAGCTTTGACTGTCTTGTCAAGAACGCTGTTTACATTGTGATTACTGCAGGTGCTGTGGAGAGTTAAACAAGAGCGGCGCCAATTTGATTAAAGTGGGAATAACCAGAGACAGTGGAACACTGAGAGTTGTGCTATTCTCTCTGACGATAGCCCATCGCATTACTATAACAACATGAGCAAGGAGTCGCTGCCTGTAATACAGATGAATTATTGAGGACTTGGGTGGGGTTGTTTTGTAGTTGCATTAGGGCTCTGTCCACCTTATTCACACCAACTCCCGCTGTCATCCGCCCCCACAAACACTCGCTGTGAAAATGCTACGGGACATTGGCAGTTGTGCTTTGCAGTAACATTAAGGAGAAAAGTGGTGCAGCACTGCACTGCAAAAACACAAGTCGTTAAAAAAATGTGTTAATCCATAAATGAAGGAAGATTTTTTTTTTTTTTAATGGAGACCAACTTGTTAGAGGCAGTAAGTTAGTCGAGCCAGACAGATTTATCATTAGGCCATTTGGCCATTAAGACCAGCCAATGTGAGCGTTTCACAGTATTATTGTTTGTTTGCTGAACAAAATGTAGAAAAACAATTTGACCATTGACAACAGTGCCATTACCTGCTATTGCTGTTCATTTGCTAGATGTTTAAAGGTATCAACACAGTGTGTGAGATGCAGAAAAGATGTGCATTGCTGTTTACATTTTATAGGAAACATTTATGTATATTTTCTTACTTCAAATTCTATTTCCTTTTCCATTAGAAGTGCTTCTGCAGGTACATTCAAGTTAATCTTTGAAGGACACACAGTGCATTCCATGTGGTTACGTTACTAAGCGACAACAGCCATTACGAGGAGTGTATTTTTAATAGAAGATCAATCTCAGAGTAATAAACAATATTGGCAGAGCAGAAGAGCAGGGAGGAACGCGTCGACAGAGGCAGCAGTGAAAGTCAGTAAGACATTAATGAGGTTAGGTTAGAGGGTTGAGAATATTCAGTTATGAAACAACACTCTAGCTAATTGTCTCACTCCAGTGCTGAGGCGACTGCTATGCATTTAGTTTGACAATCTTCTCGCTCAAGTGACCCTGTGGACGCCATCAAAAAAAAACACAAACTGGCTGTTGAGTGTGATGACAACCGAGTGGCCAGGTGAAGCTTTATGCTACTGAACTTAACATAAATGAGGGTTTGTGTGTAATTTGCTTATGAAAACACCTTCTCTTAAAACATTTTAGCTGATTTATCAAAAAATAAAGAAAGAAAAGAAAGAAAGAAAGAAAAACTCTGGTGGTGAGTAATTCTCACACTCATGGTCAAAAAAGAGTGTCCATTTTGCCTAATCCCCAAATCTGCAAAACCCACATGCACACACACAAGGAGAACATGCAACACATTATCTTCATTGTGCAAAATAAATAAACAAGAAAGCAGAAAAGGGCGCAAACATAGAAGTCAAGAGGGTCGAAGCTAATTCAATCTACTGTTTTAGACCTGGGTCATATCGAGGGATCTCGCCAAGATCCAAGAATACACTTTAAAGCCAATGTCGGCCAAAACCGATATCATGCTGACAATATCGTGCCTACTTCAATCAGGTCTGATAGTATTGCTTGATAGAATCCATTTTCAGATGAAGGACGCAGAATACAAATAACGTCACATCTTTTCTGCTCACAAACAGAGGCAGAATAACAACAAAACGGATAATGAATAATGACTTGGCTAATATTTTCCTATGGTTAAAGTCTTCAAGGGTCCACAGTCTCCAGATTATTCTCCATGACAGATGAGCACATCCATCTGTAACTCGCTCGAGGTTCAGAGTTAATAAATTTGCTAGGGACCCGTGTCTAGGTTTGAAGGATGGTTTAGCGGGAAGGACACGAGAACGCAACTGGAGCCACAAGGTGTTATTAACAAATGCATTTTGAATATGTTTGTATCGCAACAACAAAAATATAAACGTAAAATATCACATCCTTAGTGCAACCATACATTCCAAAAGTGCAACCTTTGCACAAAATAGTGTCCTCCGAGTGCAATTACAGCTCCGGATCCTTTTGGTAATTCCATCCCAGTTGAGTTCAGCTTCAGTTTGGTTTAGTCAGTTTCTGTTCAGTCAAAATCAAGGCAAGTCAGATTATTAAACCTTTCTTTAACCAGGATAAGTCTCACTGAGATTAAGAAGAGTATATGAGTGTCCTGGCCAACACAGCACATGAGGAGCTTTAACAGTCCTACCACGTTCACCTCTTTGAGGTGATGCAGTTCAAGGGTGGCTCACTATTGCTATTACCTAAGTGATCATGACATTCCAATTTCAAATTTCTTATAGCCACAATACAACAAGATCAAAATTCAGAAGACAACACTGTATCACAATATGGAATGTTTTCCTGCCTCTACCATGAGCTATGACTCGGCACTTGAATATCGCCACAGCATACACAGTTTTATCCTACAAATTATTATTAGCACAGGTTGTGCATAAAGAAAATAAAAGGAAATCTAACCAAGTCAGAAAATGTACTATAAATGGATGAATAATATATGACATATTGTACGCTTGAGTTTTTATATTATAACTATCACAGCAGTAACATCGAGTGCTGTGTCAACATGTCACAGACTCTGTGGCTCCTAATATCAATGAGCAGCATGATAACACAGACAGGTGTGCAAACCACACTCAGGTAAACTCACAAAGACACGTCCAGAAGCAATTTACTCCTGGCTCTCGCTCATCTCCATTTCTCACAATGTACAAGTTCTCCAGTCCATGCATCTCCGCCTCTCGTGCAGACGACAGAAGTTATATTAGTCCAACTTCTACTGAGTGAGTATCAAACTCACGTCGCTCTCGATCACTTGCGTTACTGTTGCCGTGTCTCAATCCGAGGGCTGAATCTTCAGGGGGAGACAGAAGTCAGCCGCTGTGAGGAAAGAGACGCTCTAGCACACACAACTCACCGACTCCCCTTCTTTCTTCTCCTAATAAATTCCGATAATGAAGATGTTCTGCAAAAGTGGCGGGAGGACCATAAAAAGAGATGGTTCTGTCCAGCCATACCAACAGTAGAGCATATCTAATCCAACTTTTCCACATTATTTCCCATGAAAACTGAATTCTGTTAAGACTTCAAGTGTTTTCCTCTGTAACCAATCAGTTCAGAGCAGAATAATAGAGGTTTCATTTCATCGTTGCTAAAGCTGCATTGTCAGTGTGATTAAATCCAACAGCTATTGGGTAATAGTAGGTGTAGTAACTTTGTCAACACCGGAGCAGGAATGGTAACCCTGCTGATGAATCACCTAAATGATGGTTTCTGCTGGGTGAAATGAAGTGAAAACAGCGGAGCGCGAGGAAGAACATACAGTATCTGGCAATCTAAAACACTACAGCATATTCTAGATAATAGTCAGCAGTAATACAGAGAGTGTACATATTTGCTGTTAATGGGCTGAAACACTGGTCTGGTCCTTTAAGCTCTTACACTGGAACATCAGTTTCAACAAATACAGCCGCAGCCGACGCAGTATTACTCTTATATTTTATGAAAATGTCGAGTAAATGTTTGCAAAGTTTCCTTTTAAATTAATTCCGTTAACTGTATTTTTTTATTTTAATGTGACAAAAGGAGATTTCACTACCTCTTAGGGACTCCTGGCCTAGAAAGCAGTATCAGAAGAGGTGAAGGCAACACACAGTGACATGAATACAAGGCATCAGCGCAATTATAAATCAAACAGAGGGCAAAAGTATCCACATCAGTACAAAAGGGTCAATAATCTAATAGCCGATCACCACCATCAGTGCCAAAGCCTGATCCGACATTTCACGGGATTTAGAGGAGTTATGTGCTTCACGGTTCTTCAGCTTCATGAAGCCCATTGTCAGAAACTTCTCTCCAGCGAGTAGAACAGATGTCTCTACTTATCTGACCGAGCTCTCTGGTGCTGCTGTATTCCCACGTTCACTCAATCCCAATTTTTATTTTTCTTTTTTCTCTTTTTTTTTAGTACTTTGCAAATATCTTTGCGGAGCCAAAGCATCGCCTGTCAAGTGGATGATTCCATTGAGAGGCACTTCCTGATATGAGAGGTGCATTTATGTGATTAACCCACACTCGCACGCGGTTCACCCAGAAGCTTTGGAGCTTGTGTCACTTCTGTATTCATCTCTATTGGTATGATCAGCAAGCATTGACGAATTTGCTGATGTGCCAGAGGAAGTAGGCAAATCTAAATGTGATGCAAAGTGGGCAACACATTGTTAACACTAGATTTCACTGCTGCATTACACTAACTTAAGTTGTGCAATTTTACATCAGAATTCCAATTCCAAAATTGGCTTCTAAAACTCATGTTCTCACTCGAGTTATCTCACATCTCGCTCTCTCACACTCTCATCTTCTACCGTTTTATCCCCCACATGAGGGTCACTGGCACCAATCTCGGCTTGACATAGGGCGAAAGGCGGGGTCACAGGGCCACATATAGGGACAAACATCCGTTCACTCTCACACTCACACCTACGGTGCCCATATTGCATGTTTTTGGACTGTGGGAGGAAACCGTAGCAGCCATGCAGCCCTTGTTCATGTATAAACTATCAAGATTAAAATGTATTCATCTTTAAATATAAACACTATGATTACCACACCCCAAAGTCTTTGAGTATTTGAAATAATAATAACAATAAGAAGAAAAACACCTGCATTTTGACTTCATTGATGAAGTTCAAAGTAGGTTCAAACAGGGAGACATTGGGCATCTTTGTAATCAGATTTCAGACTCACAGTGACCCTCTTTCACGCCAAGCCATGGTCACGCCATGCAGATTTGTCAACGTCCATCAGATCCTCAGCATCGCTCCGTTCCATCAGCCGCCAACAGTGTCTAGACTCTGGGAGAGTCTCCTACTGCTCACATGGCTAATCACAACAACAGCGAGAAAAGGTTTTTGCTCAACTGTCAATCGAAGTCGCATGCTGAGTTTCCAGCGGTTTTAAACGTCCGCAACACTCACAGCTGTAGAAAGTGTGTATGTGTTTCACACGTTCATGTACAGTCAGTCACCTAAGAGACAGATGGAAGTGCTTTACAGTGTGTACCACAATGTCAAATTATTCATTTGATGTCAGAGTCATCATCCATTCAGCTGCGTAAAAATGGCTGCACGTTGTATGTTGTGATTGCACAGGAGACAGATGCTGCAAACAGACATCGATCAGGTTTTCTTTCTTCTTTTTTTACTTTTGGCTGATAGTTGTATTGGAGGCGCAGGAGGAATTCTGGGATACCATTCATGAGGTCTCTCATCATCCATCTTTTCTGATCCTTCGCTGTTAATAACAGCCAAAATAGATCCCTGCATCGCCCGCACACACACACACACACACAGCTTTTAATAGAAGCATCTTCTCCTCCCAGCTTAATCAAAGACACCTGCAGGAAATGGGCACGTCTATTGTTGCGTCTGAGTGAGAACTTCATTTCAAAGTGTCTGTACGTACGTTCGCATGTGCCGTATGTGAGAAATACGTAAGTAAAGCCTGTTTGCAGCCCCAGGAGAATATACAGTATGATGCAACTATAGAAAAGTGAGTGTGCTGCTGTGTGCATCTCTTTCAGCTCACAGTCTCCTTCGATCAATAGCTAAGACAGATAATAGTCTCCATAGAGACTTACATCTCGCATCCTGTCTCTCTCAATCACAGCCTCAAATCCCCATTTTTGTCTTTGCACTATCTCCTTCCTCCGAGCTCCGCCCCAAACTGTCAGCAGGAGCCTGGCAAACCCACCAGCTCCAGAGGGCAAAGCAGGCAGAGTACAAGAGGATCTTAGAAAGGGCACAAGGGGGAACATCTGGTAGACTCAGACAGCCTGTCCGTCGCTGCTGGCCGCTGTCATGTTATTACAGCGTTGTGGGCTTCCTGCTAACAGCTGATCCTCTAGGCCCGCTGCTTCCATCAGAGTGGAGAAAATCCACTCGCTGACTCAATTATGCACGAGGTGTGAATTAAACATGAGGCTACCACACAGGAATGTATACACTGCTGTGCGCTCATGCACAATGTACATAATCATACAATATAACAAGCCCATCTGTATGCTTACGCCGCGGGGGTTAGTTCGGCCTTTTTTTGCACACAGCCCACTGAGTAGCTGACCCCTGACGGTTGCAACTTAACATATGATTGATGAAGCAGCATATGGACGTATAACACACACTGGAAGACAGTGAAGAAATACACGGTGAGGATTTGTTTTTTCCTACATATGATTTCCATGTGAGATTTAAAGAACAAAAATGGTCTCACATGGGAGTCAAGCCTCAGGCCAAAGTCAAGGCTGATGTTTATCCCCCCCCATCTCTCCTTAGGTCTCTCATGTATCTCTCTGTCTCTCCCTCAGTTTCTCTGCGTCTCTTTGCCTCCGTCGCTCTCCCTGCCCTTTATTAATCATTCTTGGTCAGTGGGGCAGAGAGCATGGAGTTAGGGGCCACGTAGAGCCATGAAATACACTCACCTTTATGTATATGCTACCTAACACGCATCAGACCTCTTTAATATTTTCCTTTTGTCTTCTGTTTGTTTAAGAAACTGCAATTTTGATTCAAAAAAATGTGGGCAAATGAGGTCAAATGACTACAGCACTAGCACACAGACACACGCGCCATAACTAAGCAAGTGCACAATTGCAGCTGATCTTTCAGGATCCTGGCCTGGGGTCTTAGGACTCAGCTGCTATTGTTGATGTAACCTTTTGAACAGTCTCAGTTGTTGTTCAGATGTTCCAGCTCCCGCATATAAAGTATGTCCATCCGCAGCGTCCACAAACACACAACTTTCACTCCACTGCCACTAAAGCGCTCGGTACAGCACAGACAGCAGCATCACCAAAGCCATTAGACCTCATTATCAATTTCTGGAAGTTGCAGCAAGCATCCTGGGAGAGTTGGATGTAGAATGATGGGACAACAAGATACAACACGGCTAACCACTTTCGCTGCTATGGCCAATGGGCAGCGGAGGAGCCTAAATAATGGAGGATGTAATTAGGCCTCATTTCTATGTATGTAAGTGCACTTAGCCTAGAAGGCTCCAACTGGGCTACGTGCCATTACTACCATTATCACTATTTGATCTCCCTGAAAAGGGGTTAGGAGAACTGGGCAATTATGGCACAGGACAGTGAAAGGCTTACATAAGTGAATAGGGATGTAGTGGTTTAGAGACCTGAACTCACTTATTTCACCCTCTGTTATATGTTTGCATTGGCTTCATTAACTTTACCTGACCTGAAGAAAAAGCATTAACTTAAGGGGATTTCATACAAATATCTATCATTTATCATCATTATTTATGTACATGCATTCTTTTATTTTATTTCTTTTTTTTTTTGCTTTTATCCTTGTGATCACAGACAAGGACAATCATGAGGTTTTCTGTGTTGACATGATGTCACTTATCATAACTCCCATCTCACAAACAGAGCTCGGGTGTCACAGCCACAGCGGCGGCAGCAGCAGTGCTGAAGAACTGAAAGCAGAAGGGACGCACCTGGTTTCACCGTCTTCAAGCGAATCGGCTCCCGAAAGTGGCGAATGACAGCCAGGGTGTCTCGGTTTGTAAGTCCACTGACGGGCGTCCCGTTCACCTCCAACAGCACGTCCCCGTAGTAGGGCAGCTTTCCGACGTGACACACCAGCACGTCCAGCTTCATCTGGCCCAGGTGGGGGAACTGTCCCAGCTCTGCTCCCCCCAGAACCTCCACCACGGAGCCGAAGTCCCCCAGGTTTCCCCATGACACCGCGCACTCCACCACTTTACCGGACCAGTGTTTCTTCTTCTTCAGCGTTCTGGACATGGTTACTCCTTTTTTTTTTGCTTTCTTTCACACAACGAACGATTTAACCGGTTACAGTCGATTTTTTTTCTCAGGCTAAATGAGTTCGAAATGACGCGACCTGATAAATCCTCCAGAGCTTTTCTCCCGACCAGCTGGGGATTTCATCTTCCTGGCGTTAACGAGGCGGATTTTCACGCGCGAATAACCCACTGAGGCTCCGTCATCCCACGGGTTTGCGCTCCGCTGTGCGCGCGGTTGTCTAGGCTGCAGTAAATCCAAGCGCTCCTTGTGCGTAAAACACAAGTTGATGGCGGCGACGTGGATGAAGGATGGCGACACTCAAATGTTTTTTTAATGCAACTCCGTAGCTTGGTCAAAACTGGATGTAAACACAGAGTATTTCTCTCAATCGGCGGTTGACTGTGAACTGTCAGTCGCTGAAATGTGGGGCGTCAACGAGAAATCCCTCGTACCTGCGTGCGTGCGTGCGTGTGTGTGTGTGTATCAGGCTGAAAATAGCAGGGCGGCAGCGTTCAGCAGTAGGCGGTTAATGCAGTTGAGAAGATCCTGCCCACGATGACTGTGCTGGGAGACATGTGCGAGTGTTTGTCTGCCACAGGTTTGAACACAGCACACCTGGCATCATCACCGCCACCAGAGAGAGAGCAAGAGAGAGAGAGAGACGTGCCCGAGCTCCGGAACGCCCACTTTACGCAGCAACAGCGGCGTTTAGTCGGCGTTTTCCACACCCTCATGTGTGCTCCACCGTCTGGTGTGCTTTAACAAAAAAAAACATCAAACAAAACCAAAAAAAAAAATCCACTTGATTCTGCATGTTAGAGTGTCACATATAAGTCTAAGTACAAATACACAGTGCGTGAAATCCCAATACGAACCGTGCAAAACAAATTACACCTAATTAAGGCTCTCAATTTGAACAGTGAAGTATATTGTTGGAGAGCGACGAGTGCGAGTGGCCACAGTTGAACGTCTCCACAGCTCCACCTAGTGACGGCACTGCGCACAATCCACTGCTCCACTTCACCCGTTCCCGAGGTCTATGATCGTAACCTACATAAACACTGCCATAACGCTCGAGTGCATTCCACAGCGTGATCCACGAGACAAGGGTTGATTTAACCGTCGATTGTACGTAAAACAGGGGCGTGCACAGACATGTCAGGGGACCGGGGCTGAAGAACAGAAAAGACACACTCTTATTGACTGAAAAACTGCTGTCTTGAATGAAGTCCCCCCTCAAAGGAAAATGTTGACCATTATTAGTACTCTTATAATCTTTTACTCTTTTATTTGACACTTGATGCACTTGAATGAGGTGAAATACAACATTATTTCAAAAGGGACCCTTACCTTGTCAGTGGGAATCGATATCTACATGTCCATGGATTTGACTGTTGATTAGCAGCTTGTTTTTCCTACTCTTCTCTTTATAAATGCAGCAACATTTACTTTTGAGCAGGTTTGTTGTGTTCATGCATAAATTATCCTCATTTTGTTGGTCTCGTGCTGTTGATGTGACCTTTTCTCCAAGAGGGTACTGTTCTCCCACCTACACTCAAGGCCTTCTTGGCCTAAGAGAGCTCATGCATTCACATTAACATATTTGTATTATTAGTCTGAAAGTGGATGAGACGTGAGCGACTCTTTTTCATATTTACTGAACTGGGTAAAAGGGCTGTTGTCCATCCTGTACCTGTTCCATGGAATATGTTGCAGAAAGACTGGAAACTTGAGGGTGACTCCACAACATGCACTTGTGTTTCATAATGTGCTTGTAAATTTAATCTGGATTATTTTTATTTGTTTTCTGCTTGTGTTTTACCTGTGTAAATTTGCAACTGTCGACTGTTTCATATTTGCTGCTGCCTACCTTGGCCAGTACTCCCTTGAAGAAGAGGTTTTTAATCTCAATGGGATGTTCCTGGTTAAATAAATAATAATAATAATAATAATTATAATAATATTAATATTAAATTATTATTAATAATAAAGTTTTTTTAAAGCATAGCTTTGAAATCTAATTACATTTTTGAAAATGTTACTTTATCTCTGGGGATAATAGTCTTGTTTCACAGGGTGTAATTAAGGCCACAGCTTGCTTTCGCTGAAACCTCTCCAGTGCAGCATGGTAGTGGTTTATGACCATTTAGGCAAGTTGACTTTAAAAAAGGACAATCAAACATCTGCTCCTTTTCTTCTCTAACTGTCGAATGAGAGTATTTACAGTGCATATAACCGGCTTGAAATAGATTCACGAGCCTTTATTCGCCACAAGAGTAGCGAGTAAAAAATAAACTGTCACGTTGATATTTAAGATGTGCTGATTGATCGGTCAGTGTATGCTGTTTAATGCCATGAAGGACAACATCTACCTTAACAGCTGCTGGGAGCTGAGGCAGCATATGTTAACGGTTTGCTCAATCATGTGCATGTGCACTGATTTCATCATTTGGGACGTTACTCACTCTCTCAATCACTCATCTTCTACCTTATCCTCCACATGAGGGTTGCAGGAGAGCTGGTGCTAACCACTGCAACAGCCATTTGGGATATTAGTACATATCAAAGGTATGATGGATTATGTTATGAATATGTTTGACGAATGCCTATGAGACAAATGGCCCTAAGGAGCATTTTCATTTTACTACTTCACATGTATGAAAGGAGTAACTTGTGTAAGTGTCACTTCACAAGCTTTCACTTCCAATTTTGCCGTGAGCATATTTTAACATGATGTGGATTCCTAATAACCCTTTGATTATCACTTACTTCTTGAATCCAAGTAGACATTTGTGCCAAATAGTGTAAGATTTCGGCAAGATATTCACACTAATGGATCTAGTGGGATGTCTAAAAATAGGTTTGTTTTTCAAAACTTGAAGACGGTGTTGTGCTAAACTAACAAGCTGTTCCAGTTTCAAAATGCACAATTCTGCAGTTTAAATGAGATTTGTGAAAGTATTTGTCAGATAAACGCTAATTTTAACAAGGTTTCGTGTTAACCCACTCAAATAATTGATACATATAAAAATAATCAGAATTCTTGTTTAATGTTTGAGTAATAGCTATGTAACAAAAGGGCTCTATAGACATGCTTTACTGAATGTACAGGGAAATAAAGGTCCAAAAATACAAGTGAAAACAAAAATACAAAAAAAAGCAGCATTTGATATTGCCAGAGCAGTTACTGCTAAACTTTGGTTTTAAGTCATAAAAGGACGTTCAGAGATTGAAAAACAATACAAACAACACACATTGTGTTACGCTGTGTTGGCAGAAAACAATAAATACTGAACAGCAACGCATTTTCTAAAAGAGGCAATGAAAACGACTGCGAGTAAAAGACGAGAATCTCCTTCCAGTGAGATGAGGGGTACGACTAAACACGACGGGTCTCAGGAATGTCAGGCAAGAGAATTATGTTTCTAGTAAACATTTAAAGAAATAGGCTTAGGGTGATCTGATGATGGCAAACATGACGAAACATGAGAGGCAAGAACAAAGTGTAATATCTGTGGTGAAGATTTCAATGCATCAAAGTGATTATTGACTAAATCTATCAATAGATTGTTTGTCCAAATGGAATGTGACTAAAAGGCATGGAGATAATGCATCCAAGTTTGTTTGTCAAAATCCACAACTGCTAGTTTTGTAGGAGTAAAAAAAAAGAAGAAAGAAGTTGCACCACTAGGTGCATGGTTTTTAAAATTTAAGTCTAACAATATTAATTGTGGAATGAGAGGAAATAGATATTACCATCTCAGGACAGCAAGTTGCCAACAACGTGTCCAACCAAACCTCAGTTTAAGACCAACTTGCCTGTGGGGGCACACAGAGTGAGAGTGCAGTGAAACAACTCAAGTCACAGAATGGTAACATGATGATTGTGTCATTATGGAAAGGGTAAAGACGTCTTAAATCACACTTGGTGCTGTGTACCATGACCAAAGAAAGAAACAAAACATGGAAAATCCTTCCTCAGTCAAAAAATAAAAAGGCAGAATGTGGCAGAAATTATCATTAACATAATGAAAATATAACAGACAGAGACGTCATACCCTTGACACCTTGGAAAATTTGTTTGTTCCTGTTCTGTTTTTGATCCAACTTGGGACTAATTTAAATCGAGTACACTTAACATTGCAGACAGAATGTTAGAAAGCAGTTTTTAGTCTCAACTTTTAGATCTGTTGCATGTACAGAATGCATTTGTTTACAGTTTAGAGTCATTTGTCTAGCCCATGCTATAGGATTTTTTTTGAGAACCACACACAAAGACAAAGAAATGAAGAGCAACCAGACATAAAAACCTGTTCAAACAAGTCCACATTCTTTGAAAATAGTTACCACTGAAACATCCTCAAAGCAAATGCTGACACTTACAGAAAGAACAATTTACTGAAGCTGGGGGCCATTTCATAACTGTGAGAATGTTCTGTTTTATAACCAAAAAAAACAAAAAAAAAAACACTCATAATGTCCATGAAGACATTAGTTACTGCAGCCTTCGTCTCAAACCTCTCTGACAATGGACGTGTAGGGCATGGAATTTAATAGATAACGTGCTTTATGTACACAAACATACATACATGTATAAAATAATACATTCTTATTTTTCACAGTACCAAGCGAGAACCTCAGCAAAATCAATTTCTGTCGAAAGACATATTTGAGAGTAATCTATGACGATAAAGTCTGACGATGTACAGCCTGACATCCACGCGCCGATCTGCATCTGCAAGCGAGTCTGAAATCTCTCTGTTCATTTTCAATTCTGTTTGACCGGAATGAATGAATAAATTAAACTTTTACCACAGCCTGTTAATTATATAATAAACATAGTCTTCAACGAACAAACACTGTACTGTAAGTGCAGATGATGTATCTTTGAGAAAAAAAATAATATACAATCCAGCACATTTTATTTTGTTGCCATAGTGATTGAAGAGACCTCTCCACAACTGTGTCAGCCATCTTAGCAGCTAACGTAAGAGGCTTTAACGCTGCTCCCATACATCGCATCGCACCTACCCCGTTTCAGAGAAGCGGTCGAGATCAGTGCGACCCGCTTGAAAGAGCAAGCCTTACAGCACGTGCACTGCATTAAAACATTGCCACCATTTAATTAAGTGCATGTAAGACATGAGGAAAACAGGAAAACATATCAGTGCATACTGTGTATAAGCCATGATGTCACCTGATTGAGGGAAATGAGAATTCACGATTCCTCCCCAAACTGATTATGAAGATGTAAAGCGAAGGAGCTAACGATTGTGTTTGACACATGACAAAAAACGAGGATATATTCATATATATTCATAATATACACCACATTTTGGTGTTCACTGTCTCTGAAATTTGCATAATAGGATACTAAATAGTATAGTTTACAGTCCGTCAGAATCGCTGTGGGAATGTGGGACATATGCTTTCAAGGTTCTTAGGGAGAGTTACCACCACAATCTGCTGGTGAGGGAAATACAACTGTCCCCCCGTTCAAACCCCATTTTCCCAGTTGGGAGAAGATAGTTTGTAATTTCTACTAAAGTTTTGTACAGACGTCTGTACCAGGAACGTCAGGAAGTCAAACTGCCAGCGTGTAGCGCGCTGCCGTACATCTTGAGCCTCACAGCAGCAGGGACGATCCCATCCAACGTGGCTCTTTAAAGCATACATTCATAGCTTTCTCCATAAGGAGAAAAGAGAAGAGTGGTAGAGGATGTGGGAAAGAGAGGCCCTGCAGAGGTGGAGGTGTTAAAGAGGAGGTAACTTAAATCACCAGTCCGTCTCTCCAGCCCAAAGTCGCAACCTTTCCACAGTGGAGAATGTACCGTGTCCTCTTTTGTGAAAGGGGAATGTAAACATACAAGAGAGCATCTTTGGCAGAGAGTGAGTTGTCTCTTTGGAGGTAGTGGGTGAAAGGAGGGAAGGGGTGCAGCAATTATAAGTCAGAGGCAGAACATGGAGTGTAAGGACCTATGTGGGGGCAGAATGCTCCTGAGGGTTAGTCCTGTTAGAGGCACTTCTGTGGTCCTGTGTGCTTTGGCTGGGGAAGTAGTCTACGTCCCCTTCACTCTGTTCCTCTGCTCCATCTGCAGTGGAAGTCAGAGGAGGCGTCCTGTGAACAATCACTGGATGCTGGCACAGATCTTCTCCCCAGAACGACCTGCCGAGGAAATCTGCAAACACGCAAGAAAACCCAAAAGGTTTCAATTAAGTGATCGACAGAAAATACATTTGATCAGTGATCGGTTGAGATGGGCTACACCAGGGAGCAGTGGTTAGTGATATTGTCTTACAGCAAAAAGACCCAGTCAAAAAAAGTTCCTTTCTGCATGGAGTTAGCATGTTCTGTGCAAGTCCAAAAAGATGCAAAGGTTAATTGGAACCTGGCTGGTGTGAATGTGTGAGTCAATGGTTGTCCAGAGTGTACCCCGCCTTTGCCCTAGGTCTGCTGGAATTAGGTCAGCGGCTTGGCAACCCTCATGTGGATGGATGGCTATGTTCAGATATTTTATGGAGACAAAATGGCAGTAAAATTTGCTTCAAATTAATTAAACGTGAGAGACTGCTTGTGTTCAGGCCTAGGGTGCAACATGAAAACATCTGATTTTCACTCTTTTATATCCTGGTGCATTAACCAGAGAGTAGAGGATGTCTCTGTAGGTGAATAAATAAGCAAATATGGCTATGGTTAATTTCAACGCAGCCTTACTACTCACGAGTGCACACATAAAAAAACTAAAATACATTTTATGTATACTTCCTTTGAAACTGATGAAAATTCAACACAGCAGATTCAATCGATTCAAACGGGGGTTTTCTGTTTCCATATCTCACCATTAGCGTGGTCCAGGGGAGTGTGGCTGCCCAACCTTTTGTCGTGTGAGGAAAGGAAGACTGAGGAGTTCTGGTTGCTTATGAGGTTCTCCAGTGTCGTGTCCATGTGCTGGGCATGCTCACTAAAGCTCTCCTTCAGGTCAGGTAATGTTTTGTCCAGCAGCTCGTCCTCTCCCATATAGGCATAGGGGCAGTACTCTCGTGTACGGGAGTAGATGTTAGCATTGTCGTAGCAGTCGGAGCAGATGACCAGTGAACCTGCGCCACCTGGTGAGGAAAAATAAAAAATTATGAACAATGATTATTGTGGATTATTGTATTATTAATTACTATGTTTAAAGTTGGGGATTTTATTTCACATTTTATGGCTTTTAAAAAAAGATTAGAATGTGAAGAAAATTCTGCATTTAATACTCATAGTGATAGCAAAGCAAATTTGTGAGAGTTCCAACACACAGTGCCTCTGGCTATAACTGTGGCCAGCAAGGGAGGCATAGAAATCCCATGACCGCATGTGAGTCAACACCAACCTGTGGGGACTGCAGATACTCCCTCACGGGGCTCCCCAGGGTGGAAACTGCTCCGGCCGGTGAACAAAGATCCGACCCTGCAGTGCAGCAGGCCGTTTCCTTCTGTTTCCACTTCGCTGCTCATGTCTCCATAGCACACACCTGGGACATGCATGATAATTAGTCAGCATTTCATTTTAGCCGGAATTTAAAAAGGTCAACAGCAAAGCAGACAAGAGAACCCCAATTAGCGTGGAGGCAACCAAATCACATGCATTTTGAAAACTACATTGGGGAGACTTCATATATATATATATATCTTTCAATGATGTGCACTATTTGCTTTTGATGTCATTCGCTTGAAAGGCAGGTGATGTGGCAGCAGACCTATTTGTTCCAGTTTATTGTGTAATAATTTTGTAATCTTAAGATTTAAAGAAAACTAAATCTAAAAATAAAAATAAAATAAAAAACATAACTCAATATTAAGAGTACAGCCCCCATTGAATCATATGACTTTCACTAGAGCCTGGATACCTGACATGAGCCTGGACAGGTACTGACAGAAATGATTGACAGGCTTAGGTCAATTGGCAGGCAATTTCAAGTTCATTTAGCAAAACAGAGTAAAAACATGTGAAAAATACAGTGTAAACATTTAACAGATGTATAAAATATACAAATAGTAGATAATAAGAAGAGTCTAATAAGTGATTGACCTGGTGTTTAGAAACGCAAGCTCTAGACTCCTCGTTTTAAATAAATATGAAAATAATAATGTAAACATGTCAAATGCAATTGAACTGACTAAAATGTGATGCAGTGTTACCCACCATCTGTCCCTTTATGGATGTATCCATTAGAGAGCGGAGGCATGAGTTGCTGGTGGCTGCCAGCCTCGGAGTTACTGTAGCCTTCCTGAGGCTCTGACAGTGTACCCTGAGAGGACAGGTAGCTGGGGATGTCTGCTGGCAAATTCATCTCATCTGGAACAGACAGACAGACAGACAGACATATGTTGATTCGAGACTGTAGAAAGCCACGTTGTCACATCGACGTGTTGTCATCATGGACAGATTTCATGTCGTCCAAAGACTTTTTTTTTTTTTTAAATCACCTGTGTTTGTGATACTGTAGTCCTCACTCTTTCTGCGCATGTGATAGATGACAATGACCCAAACCAGTGAGGTTCCAACCACACAGCACACCACCACAATGACCACGATTCCCACAGTGGTCCAGCCGTCCTGGTCGTACCCTGCACCCGTATCACAGTTTGGCGACGGCGAGACGCCGAGGTAGATGTGGCCACGCTCTGTTCCCAGGGTGTTGGACATGATGCAGGTGTATTTTCCTGCATCAGCAGGACCAGCATCTACAATAATAAGGAGCTGGTTGGCAGCAGCAAAGAAGTGACGCTCTGTAAGGACCAGAGGTCCGTCGTCTTTGGTCCAGTTGAGACGGGGGGCGGGGCTCCCTCCAGCTATACACTGAAGCACGGCGGTTTCACCACGGGCCACAGTTCTGTCTTCCAGCGGCCGCACAATTGATGGAGTTTCTGTGGGAGAACATGATTGATTGTTTTGTGACCGATACAGATTTGCTCACCATTGGCTCCTATTTTCAACATAAAAGCTCTTCTTTTAGTACTAATGTGTACGCCCTCTTTAGAGGCTCTGCAATTCTAAGATTTTTATATATATCAGCACAGACATTAACGTAAATCTCAGAGGCACATTAACATAATGTTGTTTGTGGCTATAGCAAAGAAAGAGCAAGTGTAAGGTGAAATATAAGAAAATAAGCAGCCAATTAAAGCAGAGTGACTAACTTGAAGTCACCCAGCAGTAAACATCAGTAATACACTTTCTGCTGATGAGAAGGGTGACTTACCCAGGACTGTGAGAGTAGCGTTTGCAGACAGGCTGCCAGCTGCGTTCTGAGCTGTGCAGCTGTAAATGCCCATGTCTTCCGTCTTCACATTAGCAATGAAGAAGATGTCATCATCGGGCATGACATGCATCCTTCGCTCTCGGGCAGCAGGAAAGTCAGTGCCTCCGTCCTTCTGCCAAGCAATCTGGGGCGATGGATGCCCTTCGGCAGCACACTCCAGCCTGGCCATAGTCCCGGTCCGGATTGTCAGGTCCATGGGAGTCTTAAGAAAGGACGGCATCTCTGAAAGAGATGGGGTCCATATCAGAATGGACTCCTGACTTACTATCTTCAATTATCTGCTGCATTATCAGCAGATTAAGAAAACAATCAAACTTAACAAAAACTACACCAAACAAATCCCTAGTGTAAAAGACAGAAAAGTAAATAATCAATCACGTTATTTTCCAAAAGGGGACTTACCATTGACTGTAAGCTTGGCTCTGTTGGAGTAGTTGGAGCCAAAATGATTGGACACCACACACTGGTAGCGCCCCTCGTCAGTAAAGTTTACATTGAGGAGGTGAAGCATGGTGGTATAGATGAGCTCTCCCTCCTGGAACTGGGCAAAGTTTTGCACTTCAGCATCATACAACACCTCCCCATCCTTCCGCCAAGCTGTAGCCATTGGCAAGTCACTGCTGCTGGAGGCAACACAGCTTAAAGTCACATTGTTTCCCCGCAGCGCCACAGACGTCTCTGGGTGAGTTGTGATCCGAGGCTTGGGGAAATCATCTGTTGAGACGCAGGAACGTGAAATGTAAAACTCAGTTTGCCGTTAGTGTTCCTGTCACTCAGGCTCTGTTGTGCTTGCCCATGCATGTCCTACAACTAGACTGGATTCATTTTGTGGACAATACCACTTTTAAGTACCACAAAAAAAAAAGACAAGTACACAGGGACTGACCACAAACAAACTCTTCAGGGCTGATGGTCAGGACACTGCGACCAAGTAGACTTGGAGGATGAGCACAGACGGCAGTCACAGACTGTTGGAACTGACTGTCAGTTAGCCAGGGTCCCAACCACTGCATGTGACAGTCGCACAGTAAGCTGCTTGTGTTCAGGACACTGAGGACAGAAACACAATGTTAAAGTCATTTCACTCAACTAATACCATATTTCCTTGTGTACATTTCATAAAAAAGAGATTTAATCTCTAAAAGCAAATGTAAATGCTTTTAATTGGCCTCAGTTACCTACACATCTATGCAAGCAATACTTGTTGTGTTAACCTGTGGAATTTATCACAAAACAGTGCTCTGGTGCACAATTACAATGTGTGACATAAATGACTAAAACAGATAACTATAAGGTTAATGAAACACATAAGCAAGAAAATAAGCAACGATACACAGCAACACAAAACCAACGTGAATAATCAATAATTAGATAAATGAAAGTTTCAAATCTTCTGAAATGCTTTACAACTATCTTAAAAAAGTAGGGCTATAATTTAAAAAACAATGAATGCAGGTATGGATGCAAAGTTTCCATTACCTAAATCATGATGGGAAAGTGGATTCACTGCTATAAAAAGTACCTCCAGAGGACACTTTGTACAAAAATATACTTCCATTATATGGGTGTCGCTATTATGCTGCTCTAGCCAAGTTATCAGGAGAAGCAAATTTATTCTCTCACTAAGCAAATAGTGCTATATTCTATTAAAGCTGCAAACTAATTAATAACAAGAGGATATGACTACTGGCATGACACATTTTCTGGGTTTGACAGCTACTGGTGCATTTCGTTAGGCACTGCATGAGAGACACACCTAAGGGCTCATTGGACTCCTTAAAACGTCAAAAGACTTAACATTTCCACCACCACCCAACAAAGAAAAGAACGCCGTCTAACAACGAAACTAAACTGCGACTAAAGAGCTGAGATTTCTGTAACACACCTAAGCCAATTAAAGCAGCTTGGGATTGATTTGTCTCTTCTACTCTTTCATTAACAAAGTGGCAGAAGATCAACCTGTCACATTGCACAGACTGAGACCTTCTTCCTAAAACCACATGATGCCCATTTAATGTTAAATGATTAACCAGTATGAAAAATAATATTAACATATGAACAAGTGATTCCATTAGTTTAAGCTTGAGTTTACTCACAATACTTTGAGCTTCATGTGGGACAACGCCTCCGGGTGTATCGACATGATGCCATTCTTACTGAGGTCCCTGCAGAGGGGACAGACATATGGATTAGACACACCTAGTTCACAAGCATAAGACGACAACAACAGCACAGTGGCAATAATGGCCTTCTGCTATGTTTATCCATTCAACAGTAATTCTATTTAAACACAAGTGTGGCTGTGTGGAGAAAAAAACGATTGAGCAGTGGTTTAACTTACAGGTGCTCCAGCTCCTCCAGGCCCTCAAACGCTTTCTTGGTGATTGATTTGATTTTGTTCCGCTGGAGAATGCTGGAAGAGAAGATCTTTTTATTTGATGCTTCTGGGTAACACATGAAATGTGACCAGCATTAACATTAACTTGAGGGACAACGTCACACAAAATAAAGATAGAATATAAATCACCCCTATCAGAATAGAGCCTTATCGTATCAATTAACTGTACCTTAAAACCACTTTATCACATTTCACAACTATTCATTAATGTACGAAAGTCAAATTCATCATTATCTGTATCTTTCTATTTATCTGCACGATCAGTTTCCCCTCACATTGTGTTCAGCTTCTTCATTCCATCAAATAAACCGATGGAGTCTTCAATGGCCCAGGAAATTTCATTGTTGCGGATATCGCTGTAAAACACAGAGACATTTAAGGTGTTAAACACACTCTACACAGAGTGACAATCTAAACCTCTTCCTCCACAAAACAAAACAGACTCTCCATCACCACTGTGGGGTTTTTTGTGCCAGTGACGCTCAGTTAGGAGACTAACAAGTTAAGAAACCATAACTCCCACAGAGTGTCACAGTTCACTCTTGCTGTTACGATGAGGAGGAAGTAATGGGCTCTGTTTAGCACTGGATGCAGTTCATGGGTACAATGGAAACCTTGTGTTTACAGGATATGTCGTGGGCTATTTTGTTTCTCTTTTTTTCTTGCCCGACATCTTCTAAACCCACTTTTGCACTGCCAACCTTCACCTCCACCATGAAAACTCTCTTTCACCATTTCAGTTCAGTGGGTTCAGTGGAAGTCTTCTCAACAATTCTCACCTCACACCTACACGACTGATTAAGAAGACATTCTTTCTTTTGAAAGGTCTGATAATCTGGAACTTTAATGTAATGTAATATACTCTCATGTTATATACGCATACAAAGTTAATTCAATTTTATTTGAATGGATGAATGAAAATGGGTAAAAGCATCTAACTTCCACCACATTTGTGCCAACTAATTTAGGGTGTATAAATGTAATAAGACACATTTATGACAAATACATCCAATAAAAGTAATACAAAGAAGAGTGCACAATATTTAATGGCACCCACCACCTAGGGAACATCACAATTTCTCACCCTGATGAAGCCAGAGCTGCTGTGTAATTTGCTAAAATGCTCAGTAAACACGATGAGACCATATTTTTCGCTGCATGATTAAATGTGGGGTAAAGATCTTAAAGCCTAGAACAAGATGAGTCGTGCTCTGTACAAACCAGTTAGTCCGTATACTCTTGACCTTGGTTACTGTAGAAACCTGTCTGCTCTTACAGCCTAGAGATATTGCAGACACATGGAACATGCAAATATCAGGTATTCTACACAGTTGACTTCAAATGCCTGAGGCACCATTCAATTACCCACTGAAGTGAATGGGAAAGTGGTCTCCCTACTGTACTGTTTGTGTTAGTGTGTAAGAATTAAAGGTAGAGTCTTTGAAACAAGTCAAAGAGGCATACGCAGCGGAGGCAGAGAAAATAAGCAATAGCAGATAAATGTTCCCAGTCAACTACAGACAACAATTTCCAGTGTTTTGGGAGTGTAGCTCTGACAAAAGAACTGATAAATTATGCCTGAGCAGGCATCTTGTAGAGTTTCCACATTTAAACTCAAATAAGCACAACGTCCACAGCAATGGACTGGGACAGATGACACAAGCCCTACAGGGCAGGATATTATTAAATTAATGGTTTCACTCCAATGGTTTGGCAGGTGACAAAAATTTGGTGGTATCAGAATGAGACACAACTTTGACTTCTATTACATCTCTACAACTACTTGGGATTCTTTGGGGAATGTGTTGAAGACAGGATTGTAGTCCGCAGCCTTGATGTGGACACACACAGAGCCAAAAACCACTAATGACTTATGTATAATATTTTGAATAGCTACATTACTCTTAAACCAAGGAGACAACACATATTTTAGAAAGGCAAAATACTTACAGGGTACGCAGACTTGACAGGCCACTGAACACTCCCTCTCCCAAATGGCTGATTGAGTTCTCTCCCAGGTTCAGGCTCTCCAAGAAACTTAATCCTACGAATGCCGTCTCCTCAAGTCTCGTCATATGATTAAAGGACAAATCTCTGTTCAAATCAACCGCAAATATGATAAAGATTAGATCAAACTAGTTCCTAGTCAATGCAAATCTTGTATATAAATGTCAGTCTGCATTTAACAATGATGCTGCAAAAAGACTTTCTCACTCAGTCATTACAACCAAGACTGTACATCCAGTGGTAACAATAAGACAATAGTGAATCAGCTCCTGACACCCTACAGTAGTGTAGTGTGATAACAGTAGCTCCTCTGAGCAGAAAGAATGAATTTCAGAGCCCACGGCTAATGACAGAAAAAGGCTCTAGAGTTCATGATGTTAGCTACGAAGCAAACACACTTACAGTTCTTCCAGCTTTTGGCAAAATTCCCAGGCATCTGGTCGGATGATGAAAACACCGTTCTGGTTGACCCTCAGGATACGCAGCATGCGCAAGCCATACAGCCAACCTTTGTTGACCTCCGTTAGGTTGTTGTGCTCCAGCTCTCTGAGACACAGATGGGAAAATCAAAATTGTTATAATAACATCACATGTTAATTCTTCTTTTCTACTTTTATAGTAGAAATCTACCAGATTCTTCTGTCTTTGTTCATTTGAAGATATCCTCATATTGACTGATTGCATTACCATTTAAAAAGGGCTTTTATGATCTACTGTTCCACACCATTAAATATTAAGCATTTGTCTTTCCAACAATACAGATATGTCATTAGCTGCAAGTCAAGATATGGACTTTAAACCTATGTTCATTAATGTGCTATAATCAACACATAAATTCCTTATGAACATGCATGTGAATGTCAATTTTGAAGGCATCTACAGCTCTGTACTCACAGTTCTTCAATGTTGTTCAGTCCAAAAAAGGCTCCATCCATGAGTTTGCTGATGCCGTTCCTCTGCATCTTCAGTGACTTCAGTGAGTCCATCCCTTTAAATGTTAGGCTGTCCACTATCTTTATCTTGTTACGCTTCATTTCACTACAATGACAGTGACCATATTTAGAACACATAGAACCAGAAAACAGACCAGCTGTGTTACCTAGAATTAGATGTTCAGTTAATTCTGCCAGGTAATTTGGTAAAAGTAAAAACAGAAAAAGACAACTGGCAACAGTTTTATTTTATAATTTTAGTTTAACATCATACACTCCACAATAAAATACTTACAGGAACTGAAGCTGTGGAAGCCTGAAGACTTTAGATGGCAGGGTTGCTAATCTGTTCCTGTTGAGCTTCAGCACCAGCAGGGTGCCAGAGATGTTTTCAAAGCAACCAGGCTCAAGGATGCTGATCTTGTTGTTACTCAAATTCCTATGATATAAAGGACCAGGAAATATTAAGGCCTTTACACATGCCTTTAGTATAGCAAACTAACCACCCCAAGGTTTTTCTACTGTTCTGACAAAATCACCATTGACTTAAATGAATGGTTGTCGATTGAGCAGTACTTTTTAATTTCATGTGAACACCATTATTCTTTCTTATATATTTAGTTACTTAACTATTTTAAGCTGATTTACTACTATGACAAGTGTCTTAAAACTTCCAAAAGTTTAGACAAAGACACTTGCTACTATAAAAAGAAAATATTAATATGATACTATACATACTTAGCAGATTAATGCCCTCTAATGATTTTTATTTATTTTAGCTTACTTTTCAGGCTGTTCCAGTTAATACATTGATCATACTCATTTATGGCAAAAATTAAGATGAATTAAAGTGTTTCCTTACAGATATTTCAGCTGCATGTTAGGGAAGGATCCAACTTTAAGCTCAGAGATGGCGTTTGATGTGAGGTCCAGTGTCTCCAATGAAATGTAGGGCTGCAACTGATGTATTGATAGTTCTGTGATCTTGTTGTGAACTCTAGATTTTTTTTAAAAAAAAGAAGAGAGAGAGAGCGATATTAGTCTTCAGTATCATGATGACTGGTCTGACTCATATCAGCAAGACGAAAATCATATCTACTGTTGTGCACCATGATGACAAACAAAACACACCACCTTTCAGTAGACTACTATATATACTAACACAGCAGCAAACAAGCTATTAAAATATCTTGAGAATATCTGTGCTTACGAGGTATATTTTTCTATCAAGGAAACATCCATAGTTTGACGATGAAGACAAACAAACCTTAAAGAGGTGGAGTACTTACAGCGACAGTGAGGTGATGTTTGAAGAAACATCTCCAAGAAATGGAAGAACAGCCAGCTCATTGTAATTCATGGTGCTGAAATGAAATTCAAAAGAAAAAATGAAGTAACAATTAAAACAAAAATCTGCTGTGCCATGAGTGAGACTAGGACATTAAATTACCAATACTTGTTTATCCATTACATCAATCAAATACTTCATTGTGTCTATATATTTATATTCAATTGGCTGCATGATATGGGTATTTCTAGGGTAATTTATTATTGTCTCACTTCTGGTTTCATTATTTGTCCTTCTAATAAATTCTAACAATTAAATAATAAATAACAAACATTTATTGCACAACACTTACGATCTGTCTCTCTAAAGTATCTGTACTGCATTGCAAATATAAAAAGTATTTTTATTTGTGAAAAGAATGTGTAAACAAATATATATACATGTATACATATACATGAAACAAAGGGTTTTGTCAAATTTTAAATGGAAGAAATTAATTATTCGCAGCATGTAGAAAGATTTCTCTTTATATGTCCCATTTGAAATAGTTTACCATTGAATAAGTAAAGAGTTTGGATGTTTGACTCAAAACTTGTCGATGACTGTTTATATGAAAGAACGCATTTACAGTTATCATAATACGCATGCCACTGATGTTTTATGTCGCTCACCTTGGTTGGGGAACAAATAAGTGCAGTGGATTAAATGCAGCACATTATCGTCAAACGGGTTGTGTACTTACACATGGGTTATCCCATCTGGTGGGTCCAGCGGTGGCGTCGACAGCCTTTTTCTGTTGCAGTCCAGGACACGCACATCATCTTGCCCTTCCGAGCACAAACACGGAGCCGGGCAACTCTCCAGGGCGCAGGCACTCACACCGAACAGCATGAAGACAAGGGCCGAAGGAATGGGCCAACCCTCCGCCATTTTAAATGTCTTCCTGCTGAAGGCTACGTGGCTAACTTGCTAAACTGGCACGCTAACGATAACAATACCACCATGAAACTATTCTTTCACCGTAATATCAACTGGACACGCTCATACTTCGGGTTTATAGTGTTGTTGTTCCAGGCGGAACTGTAAGATACAGTTTTATCCAACTTGCGCGAGGCATCCCAGAAGATTATCTCCTTCTTCCTCGAGCCTGAATTCCTTCCGCTCCAATCTGGACAACCACTCGGGGAGGCTAATGCTACCTCACTACCGAGCTGCTTTAGTCCCACAAATTCGCAACTTTGTACCATAGGGCGTCGGTTTACTATCACACTTAACCGGGTTCGGTTTAAAGTTAACCGGGGGAAATGTTATCTCCTCTAAATTCGAACAGTTTTTCTCCGTCTTACTAACCCGAAGGAACAACAAAGCGCTTTGAGATGATGATATGGGATATCCGAGATCCTGCCCCTCTCTAGCATGTTTACAGTGATTCTATTGGTCAATAACTAAGTCCGTCAAATCACTGAATCGATTTAGTTGGATCGCATTTAAAAATGTTTTGGTGGAAGACCTTCACTTCTCACAGCAATGAGTATCACATTTACAATGACAATGAGAGGTTTGAGTGTACATGAGAATAAAGCTGAAGCTGAATAGGCATTTTTTCCATTTCCAAAAATACATATAAACATGGACAACACAACTGACACATAAGTAGAACATAAGTTTTATTGGAATGGTGTATTATTCGCAAGTTTTTTTCATTTGTACTAAAAACCGTATGTATGTCACCTTATAGAATCCAGCCCTGTACTGACATTATATCATTTATATTTGTCCGCATGACCATGATATAAACTTAAATATTGATTTTGATAGAGGTCTATTTACTTATATTTACTGGATTATTACTGTTTATTTTTGTGACTTACCAACATACTTCCATGTTCCATATTAAAACATTTGAACTGATTGTGTGAAGTTTGTAATGTGTCAGCTGCAGATTAATTACCAATTTGGACTCAATAAAGTCGTCTGAAACTGAAAAAGTAAAGTTGCACAATATTTGTAATAGCTAGGTAGTATTATACTATCATTACAAGTTGTAGTAAGGTAGTACATTTTATTTAAGACAGTTAAATACAAACAACATTAAAAAAGTATTTAAGTATTATAAATTATTAGAAGCATCAAAATAAAATACATGAATATACAATAATAAAGATACGGAATTCCAACACAATGAGGTGTGAAGTAGGGTGTTAATCTGTCACATGACACTGAAGCTGTTGAAAAAGAGGTGTTTTATTACTTATTATATTACAAACATATTTACAAAGTATTACTATCCACATAAAATATAAGAAACACAAAAATGTCAATCCATTACAAATATGTAAATCCGGCATTTGTAGTAAGTTGGTAACATGACATGGGAAATCTTAATAAAATATTATTATTCATACAAAAGAGGCACAGAAGTCGATCGCAGAGAAAGGCAGTATCGACTTTTGCATTGATTTTAAATCTAACTATTATAGTCAAGTCATGTCATACGTGTTACATGCAAAGGTGTTTTTTATAAGTTTTAGAAGTACCATTCTGCAGACTTAATCCTGTGATCTACACAGAGAAAATGTTTTTTTTTTATATATCAAGGCAGGGCAAAACTCAAGTATCCCGTTCAGGTCGACCACACCTTAGGAACAGGGATTCCCTGGAGATATACCTCACCTGTGGGTGGCACCCATGAATGATCCCCTGGGCTATGAGCTCAGTATAAAGCAGTGCTGCCTTCATCGTCCCTCATCTCCACATTTCTCCAGCAACACAGAGCAACAGCTGCAGAAATCACCCACCAAATCGGAGGCAAATACCAACCGGCAATGAACCAACAAGTGACACAGACGCGTATTCCAGCCGCCCTGCAACAACAAAAGAGAAAAAGAACCGCAGAGTTCCAGCGAACATGTCGCCTGGACACGGACACACCGCAGGGAGTCGTTCATGTTGTTGGGACCACTTTGAAGACAAACCTGAGCAGGTAAGCATATTGACGAATGAGTGCGCGCGCGCAAACGCACACGCGCTCTGCTTATGCGCTCCGTGTAGATGGCATGAACGTCATCATTTGCCTCACCAAAGGTTTTACTGTGGGTACAGTGTGCAGCTCTGATTATAAGATGTAAGACATACTTTTACTGGGCCTTAATTGTAATTGTACGCTGTTGCATCGAAATTACACATGACTGATTTGTCTGCTCAGAAAGAGCCACACCCTCACTCTGAGGTACCAAAAAAAATACAATGCAGTTGCAGCTGTTCATCCAAAGTTTCATTTAATTTCAAAAGTTACCGCTTATGTTGGTTTTAAACACAAATATACAGGTATGATGCCTTGTGTTGAAAAAAACCAAAAGTAAAACCAAAAGTAAAACCAAAGTACCTTTACCTTTACCTTAAATAAACCAGTATTTTCCCCACCCAATGCAATCTATGTGAAAAAAAGAATCTTTCACTAAAGAGAATAAAAGATCTGACGAGATAAACACAGACAGACAAAGGACAAAGAGACAGATGACATGATAGTGGGTTGGTGCGGTGGGGAGGGCAACTGTCTGACCAATCAGCGGCCACAGAAGCACAAAGCTCCAGGAGCTGCGGACTGTATTGTCACTTGTTGCACTGCAGCCGAATAACAGCGCCGGTAGAACGGGGTAACAGCTGACGCTGGAACTGCTAATCTGTTGTGTCCACGGAAGAAGCGCAGCCATGAAGCAGTGCCGGACTCTGCGAGTAGATTTTGGTAAAACGTCAAGTGCTGTGTACGTTGTCGGCTCGGAACTGAACGTGAACCTGGGCAGGTAAGGACTTCTCAAATCAACTGCAGCGTAACAGTTATAATATTTAGCCCAGCCATTCATATCAACAAGAGTAGACTGACGATTACAAGAAGTTACACCACTCAGTGCCATTCCCATTCAAAAACACCTGTATCACATTTTCTGCAGGATTATTAAATTATACCCTGTGTCTGTATGGAGTATACGCTAATTCTGTAATAGTTATAATAGACAGATAATAAATAAATAGACAATATCCTTTATCAACATGGCTGAGGAGAATTGTGTACAGATCCAGGTGGTGGCGGATCTGTTGGTGAGTGAAGAGAATCAATCAAAAGTCTTCTGTTGTGACTGTTGTCCACAGTACAGTAGAGACTTTGTTGCACCAACCAAATAAATGAAGACTGTTGCAGTATGTTCTGCCAGATTTCTAGCCTACACAGCAGAGCAAGGCTGGATAACCGTGGGAGAGGATCACGTGGTACAGATCATTGTTTAGCAATAGCAAATAATACAGGGGATAAAAGCGGTCATGAAGGCAGAAACATAATAGAGTGTGTTTACATTCTCCCTGCAGCAAGCTCATTAAATGAGCTTTTGCAGGGGAGAGAACCTGTCCTGACACTGCTCTGTTTTTAGTGACAGGGTACAAAGTCCACAGTTTTTGACTGAGCAAAAAAATCAGCATTTTTCAAATTCAGCCAATGCTATAATTAGGCTTCAGAAGCCCAAGTTTGTTAAATAAAGTGAGTATCCTCCACAATTTTCTTTCAAAGTATTTTCCCCTCTTTATTTTATAATCACTCCACTCAGCAGAGAAAGACTCCTTATTGGTTCTTCAGTCAATAGCTCCTATAAAGACCCCTCCTTTAATGCACATATGCCTCCCCATCCCTAAATGACTAGTGATAATGATATTACAACTCAGTAGAAAACTTCAGACTTGTCATAGTGTGTCATAGAGGCCTGTAATTTTGCTGTCACTTCAGGAAAAGTCTGCGAGTGAAGAATAAGGGAAATTTGACCACCGGTTTATCTGGTTCTTCAGTTCAAACAATCAAAGTTTTTTCGTTCCAACACACGTTTCTTGTCGTCCTTTCCTGACATGAAGAATAAACTCTGACTCACAATCGTGACTGCAACTTCTAATTTGGCTTGCCACCTGTTCCAAATTACAGACTTGCAGCTTGCTTTCACAAGTCAGTGCTCTTAGTCACTGTTATATATACATACATGTATATGTAAATTGACTCCTACCTATATATTACATGTTTATGAACTATACAGAAAAGATTAGATGCTTTACATTTTTCTGTCTAAACAACATATGTTTATTCTCTTATACATTTTATTGTATTTGTGGTTTTCATTTATTAGTAATTTATATTAATGTTTATGTGGTGGTAATATAATCACTATCTTCCAACAAGAATCCTGGTTCAAGTTTGCCATTTCTCCCAGTACTTCCTTGTAGTCACTCAGGCTTCCATCCACAGTCCAAAGACATGTAGATAAGTTTTATATTAATCTCAGACTTGTGGGTGTGAATTTCCATTTCCATTCCTCCTGTTTTCCTATGATATAAACAGAGCCAATGTCAATGTGTGATACAGTGAAACAGTGAGTTGGCTGATTTTACTTCCTTATCCATATCAGTTGGACTCGCTCTCTCTCTCCAACTGATATGGATAAGGAAGTAAAATCAGCCAAACTTAACTATGGTTCATTTTTTCCAACCCCTGAATACGACCTAAAGGTATGTTTTTATCAACTCGAATACACACAGGTGTTAGGCAGTAAAAATTAAAAGAAATATTAAGTATACTTAACATATGCAAAAAAAAGCTTTTCCTCCACACACAAGCTCCCAAGACTCTCTCTCTCTCTCTCTCTCTTTCTCTCTTTCTCTCTCTCTCTCTCTCTGTGTGTGTGTGTGTGTGTGTAGTGTAAACATGGCCCAAACATGCCACACATCTGCTGTGTCGGTTGTTTCCAGGAGTGCTCCACCCAGCTCCAAGTTCTTCTCTGTGAAGTGCACCCCCAATGTTGAGTACGGCATCAAACCCTCACCCCCTGAGACGTCCCACCTCTCTCCCATCCCGCTCAATGGCAACTCAGTGCTACTCATCTGCATGAAAAGGGCCAGTCAACATGAAAACGACAGCAAGGTAAAGCAAGGGCAGGAGAGCATGGCTCTGTTGTCATATTTCAATGTGTCATATTTCAATATGTGCTAGATACGGGCCAGATCCAAGAGCCTGAAGTAAAAACAGTACTTGAATCCAAAGTCGGACACACCCTTTCTGTGACATTTGCACCTTTTCGATTGATGTCAATGTTTAACGGGGAAAGTCACACAATGAACAGAGCACATTGACAGTGCATTGTAAATCCTTTTTTGGGTGTTTTTCTATTAGCTGTCTGTCCGGTACTATGGAGGGGACAAAGAGGTTCTGGGGCATGCAGTTCTACACCTGACGGCTCTTGGTAAGTCAAAAATATTGAAAAAAGCAGCTTGCGTTTCGTTTCATTTTAAAAGACATACTGTATGTATCTTGAAAAAATCCAGTCAAGACATGCATTGTCTACAAAATCACTACCTGTCAGAGCTCCTTCATCCATGCACACAGTTAAGCATGTGATCCTCAGGCACAGGTCTGCTCTCCTCCCCTCACACCCATCTCCACACTTTCTTGAGAAGTTATTGCTATTTGTAGTAGTATTATTGTTATTCTTATTATTATAATTATGAATTGCTAATTTTATGTTCAGATATATCAGATATATACTGTATATTCAGCAATGTACTGTGATTCAGAACAAAACAACAGCTGTACCTTGTTCAGAGCCACTGGATAATTTATGCATATTTCTGTCCCACAGAAATCTCTCTGGATGTGGATGCTGACAGAGACGGCGTTGTGGAGAAGAACAACCCTAATAAGGTGATCAAGATGGTGCAAAGTGCCGACATCTACCATATAGATTGTTCCTTAATCTTTGTCTCTTTTCTGTTTAACAATACCACTGCAACAGAAACTGAATCTCTTCTTATTCCTAATTCTAAAATGCCATGTCATGCATAAGAACTTCTCTAATAGGCTGTCGTCCAAAATCATTCACGTTTCACTTCACAATGTTATTGAATTCTACATTTGATTTAACTGCAAAGCAGTGAGTGTGACTGTGTTTGTTGAAACCATGTCAGGACTCCTGGACATGGGGTCCTAATGGCCATGGAGCCATCGTCTTGGTCAATTGTGACTCAGAGCGAAGATATTGGAAGAAACTGGATGCCGAACAGAAATACATCTCCAAAGAGTCAGGTGATGTTGATTCATCTTTTCTTTCTCTCGCCCTTTCTTCATCACTTATCATATTTGCCTTTTCAAAGTCAGTAGAACCAGAAAGTCCTATGATAAATGAGTCATATGTTAATTTACAAATCTACTGACTGCTGTGGTTCTGTATTCTGTAAGCAGTCTGTTGCTAAAATAGACCTCTGTTAAAACAGGAGGTGGACAAACCAGTTTAGCTGAAAAATAAGTCTGATAGCATTGTTAATTCTTGTTGTTGTGTGTGTGTGTGTGTGTGTGTGTGTGTGTGTGTGTGTGTGTGTGTGTACTTGTATTTATATATTTGTGAGGTCCAAGAAACAAATCTATCTTTGTGGGGACATTTTGTCTGGGCCTTACAACTTTTAAGTGTTTTAAAGTTGGGTTAAGACCTGGTTTTAGGGTTAGGGTAAGTGGGCTTGGGATTGCATGTTTATGATGTGTCTTCACTAAGATATAAAAACAAGTTTGTGTGCATCCCTACAGTCGTCACACTGTATTGAAAAGACATGCTATCAGGTGTATTTGGATTTAACACAGAGATATACTTATGTCATGCTTATCACTGTCAAGTCTGTGGTTTTGTGGACTGAACTACGCTCACATGACACTTCGTGGATGTGCAGATCTGAAGGACATGTCGCTAATGGTGCTGCGAACCAAAGGCCCCGCCAAGCTACCCAAGGGATACAAGCTTACCATGCACATTTCTCAGAGCGACGCAGAGAGCGTCAGAATCTTCAGGACCAAATCCACTGGAGCAGATGCCATGTGTGAGTATGGAGGAAAACCCTGAAACAGATGACACACGTAGCTGCTGGTTTATTTAAATCTTTGCCATGTTTTCTTCTCTTACATTCATTCATTCCTTTTTAATTTTTTTTTTAACTTTTACCAAATGCTGATTTTAAACATTTTTCATGGTGCTCTCATATTAGCAAACATCTTCCAGAACTATGCAACGAGGGACTATCCACTGGTGCTGAGCAGCGAGGTCCTGTCACAGGAAGTGCCTTACCTCGGAGGTGAAGCAAAGATGAAGTTTTACGTGGAGGGCCTCAGGTTTCCTGACAAAGACTTCAATGGCCTCGTCAGCATCAACCTCAGTCTGTTAGAGCCCATCAGTAAAGTAAGTTTTACAAAAGGTTTTTTACTTTTACTTAACAGTTTACATAGTCATATAATAAAGCTGTTTTGTTCAGGTGTGGCCTCATACATTGAGAGGCCAGGTCCTTCCTGGGCTCTCAATGAACAACACTCTCAGCAACGTTGATGAACACAATTTCAGTTTTGATCATTTTTGCAGCTTCCTATTCTCAGCGGCCTCTCTTCTTGTTTTGACAGTGTTTCCCTGAGACGCCAATTTTCACTGACAAAGTAATGTTTAAGGTGGCACCCTGGATCATGACACCCAACACCTTGAAGCCTGTTGAGGTATATGTGTGCAGGTAAGAGAAGACTTATGAATAATACAGGTGATGCTGGCAATGGATACTGCAACTGCTCGTTGTGGTGTCATACACCCCACTCAAATGAACTCAGAGTCAGAGGTTTCATACTTTCATACCATTTACCCATGTTTTAATCATATGTTTACATGTTTTACCCAAAAAGAATTTGAATAACATTTAATGGAATAATTTTAGGATACAACAACCCAAGCAAAATGTTTTGAAAAAAAACCTGTCTACATGTGTTTACTTTCTCAGCACAAAAGATAACTACACTTTCCTGAAAGGAATGAGGAACCTTGTTTCAAATAGCGGCTACAAGCTGAAGATTTGCCATGAGTATCTGAACAGAGGAGATCGATGGATGCAGGTGAGAAGACACCTGTGTCTCATGTGTCATGTGTAGAGTTTAGCTTTTACCCTAATGTTTTTGGAACATGAATAAGGTTGGGTATAGATCCAGTTCCATGATGCCTACCCCCCTGAAACTAAAAAGGATTGTGTCGTGTGTTCTCGTAAACTATGGGACTTGTCTTAACTTGTCAGGATGCAGCCCATTACTTAGCATTGTGGTCCCAAGAGAAAGAGTATCCCAACATTCCTTTTACTACAGGACTACGGTGTAAAAGACATCTAAATACCAAACTCAAATACCTCATGCACTGAGAGGAAGTGTTACAAACAACTTGGGAGAAGAGCACAACTGAAAAATGACAAGTCTGCTCAGGTTTATTTGGAGACACTGTGATAACAGTGGCCGTCACTGGATCTAACAACAACCACAGGACTCAATTGAATGACCGGTGTGAGCCAGATTTCAGAAATGAACAAAAACAGTATTAAAACATAAACCAGAAGAACATGGTGCAGAAACATGAGGAGCTTACCATGAACACATGATACCACAACATGAGAAAATAGAGCAACAAGGCAGGACCAAATAAACTGGGGAGGCAGGGACAAGCAAATACACGTGTGACCAACAAGGTGAAACATATTAGGACGGTGCAGACAATCAGGGAAGACAGGACAGGAAGCAAAACTGGTAAAGGTACACACAAAAAAACCTTCAAAATAAAACAGGAAACAAGGAACTGAAAACCAGACTAGGAACTAAAAAACTAGTTTTAAGAAAAGAAAACAACAAACAGAATAATACTAGAACATCTAGGGGTTGTGAGAAATTGGAACAAAAAAGCAAACCCAAAATTTACAGAAGCTTTCGGATAGAAACAGATTACAACCAGATTACCTTTCCAACATTTGCTAATGCTGTCTTTTCACTCTGCATAATTTGTGATATTGATCAGGATGAGCTGGAGTTTGGTTACATTGACTCACCTCATCACTGGTTTCCTGTGGTTCTGGATTCTCCTCGAGATGGAAAACTTGAGGACTTTCCATATGAAGAGCTACTGGTGATTACAAAAGCCTCCAAAAAATGGACATGCTTTCGCCGTAAAGTGCTTTTGTGCCTTATCATAATCAGCTTCCTGTCTTCAGGGACCCGACTTTGGCTATGTGACGAGGGTGGCCGAGAGAAAAGATGTGAGCACCATGGACTCGTTCGGTAATCTGGAGGTTAGCCCTCCTGTTACTGTGAATGGGAAAAACTACCCCCTTGGCAGGATCATCATTGGAGTGGCCTTCCCTACGTAAGTTTGTTAAGAGATCTGGAGATAAGCTCTTGACTAACAATGTCAATCAACAGAGTAAAGGACGGGAGCTTTATAATTCATGCATATGTTACTATGTTTTTTAAAGGGCAACTAAAGGACGCAACATGACCAAAGTAGTTCAAGACTTCCTGTGGGCTCAGGAAGTTCAGGAGCCCATTGCCTTATATTCTGACTGGCTTGTCGTCGGCCATGTTGATGAGTTCATGACTTTTGTTCCTGCACCTGACCGAAAGGTAAGAGTTCCCACATGAAGAGAAATAACTGAATGACTTGATGAGAAAACAGGAATGTGGTAGCTGTTGATGGTTGGTACAGACTCACTGTTGTTGTGTACAATCCAAGGAAATGAGTCAGCCAGTGTTGTGCTTAACTCTTGAGTTTCTGCTCACAGGGCTTCCGCCTGCTACTGGCCAGCCCGGACGCAGGCTTCAAGCTATTCAGAGATTTACAGAAAGATGGGCACGGACAAGCCAAACTGTTTGATGGTAGGCATGTCTGTCTGTTTGCAATATGCATCTTAGCAATGAACAAGTTCTTTGTGTAATTCTTGACTTTCTCTCTGCAATATTTTCAACACAGGTCTGGAAGATGAAGAGCCAATATCAGTCGATGACATAGTGAATGACGACAAATTCCACAATCAAAATATCTACGTACAGGTGAGTGGAATGATCTGGTTAGACAAGCCCAGATAGGATGATGAAAGATCAGCTCAGTTGGTTCAATATTTAATTCTCACATCAGGGGCTGTAATAACAACTCCTCCTCTCTGTGGAAAAGCTTTCCATAGGATTTTTGAACCTGGCTGCAGGGATTTGCAGCAGGATGTTGCTGATGACTGGGTGATAAGGCCTGGCCCACTGTCAGTGTTTCAGCTCATGATAGAGAAATTAGGCACACATTACGCTGTTCTTCTGAAGGTGCACGGCAGGCAGAATTCAAAGTGTAAAAGAAGGTAGACCCTGCGTATTTTCTGCGTGCCGAAAACTCTACTGAGGAAACATACATCGGGTCAGAAAGATGTGAAATCATGGACTTGATTGATTGTTTTAGGTCAATCCCCATCACTGTGAAGTGTTCAGCCCAAGTGGCAATAGCTGCATCAGATACGCAAATATTGTGATATCATACAAGTGCAACACAGGCCATCATTAAATTTAACAAAGGACAACATGACACAGTTAACACATTATTAAACAGGAATCACTAACAGAATTGAATCTTCCCTCATGTGTTTTCCTTTTCCACACCAGAGGTGAAGATTCTCTGTTGGTGAACAAATGGACCTTTAGGTGCAGGAATACTGTGTGTGAGGTATCCCACCAGAGTGCCAAACACAGGACAGTGTGGATCTGTTATTTTCCGTACCCTTCACAACTTTTAACAATCAAAACACAAATTAATTGCGTAACAGGAGCAAACTGTACTACTTGGTGGGAAATGGGGCAATAGTGTATGCCACGTATTAGACTTGTTTTGATTAAAGCCAGTGTGTAATACAACATGTGCCTCCTATGACGCCCTCTTTCAGGGCTGCATCGACTGGAACAGGGATGTACTGAAGAGAGAACTTGGTCTGGAGGACGAGGACATCATCGATCTGCCAATATTATTCAAGTTGGTGGATGACCGCGGCGTGTACAGAGCAGTGGCTTACTACCCCGACATGGTAAGCTGTGATCATTTCTCACTGATAGTTTCCAAAATCAGAGGAAGGAAAGCTCTCATCAGTGAGAGAGAACAGATGTAAATACATGAATCTTCTTCTAGGTAAACATGATTGTTTTGGGGAAAAACCTTGGCATCCCAAAGCCCTTTGGGCCCCGGGTGAATGGCCGTTGCGTCTTGGAGGCTGAGATGTGTTCCCTGATGGAGGGCCTTGGCCTCAGGTGCACGTTCATTGACAACTTTGCCTCCTACCACAAGCTGCTGGGAGAGGTGCACTGTGGCTCCAACGTCATCAGGGAACCATATGACTTCAAGTGGTGGAACCTGGAGATGTGAGCAGTGGACAGGGGAGGAGAAAAGTTGCTATGCAGTAGATTGAGAGGAGATTTGAGTTTATTTCAGCTTGATGTATTAAAAAACATAAAATGCTTGTTAAACTTCAGTTTTATGTGCAAAAATAACACAAAGGTTTGATGTGTGCGTCTTCAAATGCATTAAACATTTTTATTGGCTTCATTTACAAAAGGGGATTTAAAGCAGTATTTACAAATCTTTTGAAACAAGGGCTTAAGCAAACAGATAAGAACAGAATTACAATCATTTGAACACATAGAGGATTCACTCCCAGTCATATTGTGGTTTGGATCAACATTGGCATAGTACAGTGTAAGCACAGTGAAATGGATGGTACCACATAGTGATGTGCTATATTACATAGCCACCAGAGGGCGTAGTTTATCTGTTAAAGCACCAAAAGTCTAGAGGAAAGTCAATGGAATTGTTATACAGTGCATTTCTTCATCTGTCTTACTACCAAGGTGTCTTTCTAAAGATGGTATTTTTTTTCTATCAAAATGCTAAATGTTGGTTTATTATCTGATTTGTAGCTTTGGTCCAGTGTCTTAAACCGTTTGTACTTGACAAACTAAATGCTATCATGAATGACCTACACAATAAACTTCATATCCGCTTCAGTTGTAAAAACTGAGACCAAACAACTCCATGTAGCTGTTCATTTCTTCATATTTAAGTTAAAATTTCAAACAAACAGGAAAGCTGAGCTGTTCCAGACTTGAGTTGACTGTGGTCAGTGCACACATGACTCAATCGTCAGCAGATATTATGCGTGTTCATCTACATGTCTGCCTGTAGTTTACATTCAAGCCAGCTGGCATCGCAGCACCTTTAAATAAAACCTACCTTCAGCAGCTCAGCGATCATAAAGGCAACTTCAAAACGAGTCACAGTGCGATTCAGATTTAGCAACAAATCATGTTCTTCAATAGGTCAGCATTTCGGAACAATCCAGTGAAATGTAGTGCTTCTGTCACATACGTATATTTAACTTCACAAATATAGTAGGTAACTGGCATTTGGCTCCATCAGCAATGTGCACTGCACTTGGGAGAATGTTGGCTGGTCTCTTTGTTTTTCTTCTATCAAACACAAATGACAGGGATAACACCTCTAAGTCAAGCATGGCACCAGGATACAGATGGTACAGGTTTTTGGCAAGCAGATTGTACACCATGCACAGTACCGTTGAATACACACTCATAGACGGACATCAAATCAGCAAGTGGTGTGTGTGTGAGACGCAGCACATCGGACACAAAAGAGTTCATAACAGCAGTACTTTGAAGTATGAAGTGAGGATGCACGTCGCTGGTTGGGGCAGTACAGCAACTCTAGAGTCTGTGGTGCTGTGGAACAACTACTGTTTCTGTGGTATATTTCACCCACCTACTATAAAAAGGTGCTTATACAGCCAGCAACAGTGGCACCAATGAAGTACCCTTTAAAACACAGGATGGGTTTACAACAAATATCCACTGCAGAATACTCAGAGTAAGAAGAATAGAAGATCAGAAAAACAAAAAAGATGGCCTTACAGATAGCCACACACACACACACACACACGTATGTCAACGTAAAACCAGAGTACATTATCAGCGTGAAAACACATTTCCTCTGTAGTGCAACTCTTCTCTCCATAGATCCTCTCTCTTGGTTTGTCTTTAGCATTCCTTCAGTCACTAGATTAAACTCTATTCATTTGCTCGTTAAAAGAGAAAGAGACTTTACAGAAAGAATCGCGTTTCAGAGAATACTGGCCTGGAGGAGGAGGCAGGCAGGCAGACGTTTTCTGCTCAGCCAGCTGACAGTCTGCCGGTGGTGTGGTCTCCTTTTTCTTTCTCTCCAGCAAATCAAGAGGGATTCCACATGAGGCTGGAACGAGGGCAGTAGGTAGGGACGTGTCCATGAAGCTGGCTATCTATCATGACAGGCAGCAGATTCATCAGTCTTCTGATTGGGCTTCTAATTCTGTGCCCCTTCCACATCAGTCACATGCCCTTGGCTCATTTTTGGCAAATGCCTCTTAGTGGGAACGCTGAGACAGATGAGAGGAAACGAAAGAAGAAGATTATCCGGAGGCCGAAATAGCTGTTCAAGGAGTCAACAAAGGACAAAAGCTAAGGTAGAAAAAGTCAAATGTCCTCAGTATTGTGTTGCTAATTTGCCAAATTATAAATAAAATATCTAACCTGAAAAATTATGTTGACGTTGTGATCATTTAGGTGTGGCTAACAGTTCTGCATAGAGGTATGAGGAGGAAATTGAGAGAGACAGTTAATGGCAGCATCAGAAGCCTGCAGGAGAATAAACATCAGATGAGGCATGCAACTAATGATCCTTTCCGTTTTTATAACATCTTTCTGTTCTGACATTTTTTCATGCAAATCACATATCTCATAAATATCTATCCATACATCTGTAATTATCTGACAGTTACCACAGTAATTGTCAAATAATTACAGATGGATTTTCGCTCCAGTGAGAAAGTTAATGAAATCAGTAAAGTGTGGGTTTTAAACACATTTGTGTGCAGAAAATGACAAAACTGTCAGAGAGACGTTTCACAAATCATTCAAAAACAATTAAACCTTCAAGTGTGTGTATGAACATTATATTGAATCTTTGCTTTATTGCAATGGAAGGGAATTACATCACTCAAATGTGTCTTTTTAATGCAGTGATTTGTAAACATCTTGAAGTCACCTCGTCTTACCGATGAGAACATTTGCTCCTGCGGGGGGCGCTCTGTCTTGGGCTTGCTGTCTGTCCCTTTTGGCTCCGACGTCTTCACTCCGTCCAGTTGCTGCTGAAGACGGGAAACTGGGGGAAGGCGACAGATGTGTGGCTGTCATTGTTAATAAAGTCAAAGACATAATGCTGCCAGCTGTTCTGGCTGAAAGTTATTCCGACATGCAAAGGATTAATGTTTTCAAATTTAAACATTAGTGATAGAAAGAAAGAAAAAAAAGTTGTGCTGGAAACAGTTTTAGGCAGAATGGATGTCATTCATTTAAAGAAGTGCTCTTTTTTTCCTCACAGTGACACACAACAGGCCATCAGCTGTTGGCAGCTCTACTGGTGCAGCTGAGGTGAAGTTTGTCACTCAAGGCTGCTTCAATATTAATTGCACAAGCAGAGAGGGTTAGTATAACATCTGCCGCATTTATATTTCCCCCCAGATACCCATGTGATCAGTCGACCTTTAGCTAACATGTCCAGTGCCTTGGGGCTGTTACCAGCCCAGTAATAGGAGTCACTTTCTCCTCAACTCACCTGGAAAACTTCCCTGGCCCGTGCAGCACACACTGTCCTCCAGCCCAGAGCTGTACACAAATGAGTCTTTCCTGAGCGGCGTAACACACGACATACTTTCCTGTAAAAAAAAAGAAAAAAAAGTTAAAAAGGTGTAATATCTCTCTTTATTTAATGTATATTATGAAAATAAAAATCTGAAAATTCGACATTTTTTAATGGAATTCCACATCCAAAACAATGTATAACCAGAATAAACAGAAAGAATACACATAACCACAGGTGTAAAAAGAAGGTGCTGCTTGTGGCTTGGTTCAGTGACATTCTGTACATGTCTGTCCTTCCATCACGTCAGCCTGTCTCCACCCACCAGTCCTGTGTCGTACTCCTCCTCAGCCTCCTGCTCATGCTCTTGCTCCTCCACGACACTTGCAAAGCTACTGGCGTTGGAGGAGGAGCGGGAAAGGTCCTGCGCCTCTGGGATGGATGGCGCCCTGTAACACATTGCCAAACTACACACCTGGGTCACTCTGATCACATAAAACACACACACGTGCACACGCGCTGGAGAACAACTTAGAGCAGAACAAAAACGTTTCTTTTCTTCCCAAAAATCAAATACATTTTTCATCATTTCACAGCCCTGTCTCTTGTTCCCTCTGATGCAACTGTATGCCACATCACCCTTTTTTTTTTTAAATCCACCCTAAATTATACATTGCTGCTCCTCAATGATCCTGAAAAAAAAACAACATGACCACAATATCATAATATTTATGCTTGCAGATTCAGTGCAGCTTTTGAGACAATAGGGAACCATATAAGCACTCTATTTAACAAGTTTAACTACAGACCAGCCTTTCATTCCATGGTCATAGTTTTATAAGCTGAATGTGTGCTCGGTTTTCAACATGTTGTATTAGAATCAAGGCTATAATGATTCATGCGGACAGTGAAAATATGGTGTGCTGTGTTTGACGCATTGTGTTGTCCCTCAGGAAAACTTTACTACTCTGCATGTATGTTTGTTGGTTCAAAATCATCATTGTGAGGATACAGTGTTATGTGGAAATTCATAAGATCATGGGCTTCTCCTCCTGTGTACAACACTAATGTACTGTATATACCACTATCGAAATTGATTTGACCATTTTTGTCTTTTTCCATGACTCAACACCTGGCAAGGCTCGGATCTATGTGGATGATCATTAATGTTCCAAACTGTGTTCTCTCTCCACCCACCAAACAACGTCCTCATGTCATTTACAGTAAACAGTTCTTGATTCTCACCTGTTCTTGGTGGCAGGGAAGTCTGGAGAGCTGTGATTGGACAAGGTGTCGGATTTGTTTTCTTGCGACAGGTGGCTGCTGTCGAGTGTCCTCTGGGTGCTGGGTGACACCTCCCGACTTCAGGACGGGGATGGAGATGAAGATCAGAAAAGAAAGTTCATTTATTGATAAAAGGTTGAATATTAGACATCACATAAACTATTTATACTCGTTTTTTCATTAGTTTACAATCAACAGATGTTTGGGATTTTGTGTTTTACGGCACACACAAAGGCCACTGTAGTTTCTCATCAACACATTAATCACAGGAACCTTTTAAATACAGTTCTGACACTGTGATGGTTGTTTTTCTTCATTTTAATGTGACTGCCTCCATCTGTTGCCACATTACTCACATTTCACTACCCACTCCCTGGTGAGCAGCACTACTCTATCGTCTCACCTCCTCTCTTGGACCTCCTGGATGTTCTCAATACCAATGGCACTGCTGCGGCGCGAGCTGAAGGGCCCAGACTTCTTCCTGGTTGGACTTTTCCCAGGAATGATCAATGACTGACAGTGTGCAGGGAGAGGGAAGTCAGACACACCACAAGGAAAAAAAACAAAAACATTTGCTTCTCACAACTACAGCAGTAAATATGTAAATATGCAGAAAAGATATCCATATATACGTAAAATATGCTGCAAAGGAATCATGAAGCGATGTCTTGGTCAAGAAATAACATAATGACACATTGGCAACATGTTTTACAAACCCACAATCTACAAGGCTTATGGTAGGAAGTGAATTTCTATTCTACATTTCCTAAAATATAACATTACAGTCCCGCTTGCTGTTATACTTGTTTTAATGATGAAAAAAAGGTTAATTTAATATGCCTTAAAGCAGTGAATGAATGTATGAGAACATTATGTGGGCGTCTAACATTTTTCTTCTCTGAAGTTCTTTTCTTTTTCAGTGTCAAGCTGCACAGTTAAAAATTGAATGAGGTGAAGGAATTTCTGAAGCGATGTGTTTTGGTGGGGGAAGAGTGTTTTAGCTTCTGTGCCAATGAATAAATGCAATTAAAATAATAACCAATGTTACTTGAATGTATGGCACCTATGGTTTGACAATCTCGTTAAACCACATTTAATAAAACACAAGTAGGGCAATTAGTAACTGTACATTAAAAATAAAAAGAAATAAACGACAAGCAATAGTAAACAAGAAGGGAGAATTATACATGAACCTCTTCTATTGTTCCTATCCCTATGGCACTGCCTCGACGTCCATATTTACTGGGACTTTTCCCTGGGACAAGCAATGACTGAGCCACATGAGACAGGGTGAGGGAAGTGGAGAGAAGAAAGAGGTGATGGATTGAAACAAGCAAGAGAGGGAGAAGGAAAAGGAAAAAAAAAGAACACGTCATAAGATTTCATGCGCACAACACAAAAAGGTTAAACAACAAAGTGCAAAAGAGCTTGGAAAAGAGCTCGCAGCATGAATTATTACAGAGGACGTGACATTGAGGAAGTAGTAAGAGGTTTTTGGAGCAAACGCAGGCTGTCGTCCGAAACAGAAGGGGGTAGAGTGCCAGCGAGGTAGCAGGCATGTCCGCACTCGCTGCTCTGAGGGAAACAGGTCTGTGCAGTGATGCATTCAGTGGAAGCTACCCAAAACTAGATGAGGGCTGGGTGATATGGACAAAAAAAGGTCATAATGATACACATTTTCAAATCAGTCAATATCAATAATTACCACAGTAAATGTGAGCTACTTCAGGGTTTAGCCCCTGAGAAAAAGTCAAATTAAACAGTTATTGGTGGTTTCTTTAAAAACAGAAAATGGCATTGATTTCTGAATGAATCTGAGGTGAGACATTCAAAACAAATGTGCTTCTGCAACGCATGAACATTATATTAATCATAGGGCTGTCAAACTATTTTTTTTTTTTAATCGCAGAAGTTCATTCGTTAAACATGAATAAATGAAAATGTTTTCATGTTTGAAATTCAAAATCTTCCTACCATCCATCCATCAACAAGATCCACTTCTTTAAGCTGACAGAATGTAACACTGGTCTCCTTGTCAGTCCAATTTCACCTTTTTATTGTTTGTTGCTGTTGTCTCATTCTTCTGTGTTCCTCCTTCTTCTATTATTTCGGGGGAATTATTCCGATTGCATTATCGGCCGTGTAAATCTGACTTGTATGTCACATGTATGTCAAAAGTCTGGTTTAAGTCGGACTAACAGAATAATGGTGTTCTGTAAACGTACAAACTATCTACTTCAGAAACGTTAAAGCTCTAGTGGGTAACTTCTGTCACCAAAACCTGTCACTAAAGGTATTTTGCCGACAGCATCTCAATGATTAGGATCTTAAGCTCAAAAATAAGCTGCTGCAAGTGAGTGACAGAGAAACTGTTGTGAGGAAGACCTGTCTTCTAAACACACACACACACACACACACACACACACACAAAGACACAGAGAGAGTCCGTCTCCACATTAAATCAGGATTATGAGGATTCTGGAGAAACTTTGTGGGTGCTTCTTGGCAGCTTCACTCAAGCGGGCAGTCAGTGACGGAGAGAAAGACTCTCTGAAAGACGACTCTACATGAGATGATACACTGGATCAATGTGATTTAAAAAGAATAATAACAACAGGATTAACGTGTCAGCCTCTTGTTAAATTGCTTTTGAAAAAAGAAAGAAAATGTTTTATCACCCAGCCCTTGAGTAGTGTCCATATAGAAAACTTAAATAAATGGGTTTAATTTTGTTTGACTTCAGAATTATGGTGTTACCCAATAAGCTAAAACATAATTAACCCCATTTTAGAAAGAGACACAAACAACAAGACAAACAAGACAGTGTGCTCCTTGCATTTGTAACACACTCCATGCATTTGTTTTCAGCCACTCATGCACACAAACTGCTGAGGAAAGGTTTTCTTTTTTCTTTTTCTTTTTTTAAACATTTACACAAGGATACAGTCATGACAAAAGCACATTAATGAGGCACAGAGGGAGTCTGGGTAGTCAAACAGCTGCTACACTGAGCTCACTTTAAGACTCTCGAACAATCCGAGTTCGAACACTCATTTCATATCATCCCAACACGTGAGACTCAATGAAATGCTGAGAATGGATTGTGTTATTTTTCAAAACAAACACTTAGAAAGGGAGTAATTAATAAGAACAATGTGAGCCATAAATCATAAAAATGATAAATGAATAAAAATATCAGTGTAAGCATATTTAGTACAAAGCAAGAGGGAATGCAAAAATGTCAGCAATGAAAGCGAGTGCTTTGATGTTAGCACACGGATGTTAATTATGATGAAAAACATGAGGACTCTATACTATACCCTGAATGTACATGTTTAGTGGGCATCGTGTGAACCAGAATGGGCTACTTACAATCCCTGGGGTTTTGGGGCTCTCTGCGGGATTGTGGGTAAAGCTGCCACTGTGACTAGTGGAGACTGTGTGTGACTTCTTGTTACTGAGGCCCATGGCATCCATTGACTGGCTTCTGCTGCGGATGACCCGCTACAGAGAGAGACGAGGAGATACTGTCAGTGGATCCACCAATATAATGTGGAAACCCAACACTCTGACCGATACTTCAACTGCTAACATGTAGGTATTATTACAAATTCTCCTGCAAACGTTAATTATAATGTGTTACACTATGCAGAATACATTTTGTCACAGGAAGGAAGAAACACACGCAATTTCCTTAATATGACAAATCCGAAATATAACGATTTAATGGTAAAAATTTGCCATGATGAGGCAAAGATTTGACGGCAACTTTTAAAAATACATTCTCTTCAATGTGGGTTAATAGGGTTACATGTTGAACCTATTATTCAACGGCGAGAGCACAAACAGTATGTGAGCATATGGTCGTGCGCGTGTTCATATACATATTAATATGCAGGACTATTTTTGAACACTTAGGGGCAGTGCAGGTCAACACGCAGAAGGGGATATACTGTATGTGTTACTCAAACAAAGGTTCACAAAAGGTCGAGGAGAGTGTAGGCTTTGCAGTGGAGTGGGATGATGCAGCATCTGTCGTCTTCTCAGTTATCATGTAAGGAGGCGGAAACTGTAGTGCAGGTTTGTTTGTGTCATGGTGAAGCTGAGATGGGACAGTGAATAATGAGGGAACAGAGCAGAGAGAGAATGAGAGAAAGGAAGGGATGGAAATCTTCACACAAACAGAGAGAGAGAGAGGCATTCAGTGCGTTTTCATGCTCAATTTTATGCGGTCTAATTTCTGGTTTATCTGTTGTCATGTTGAGTGGCATTCCAAGTCTTACGATCATGCATAAACTTCCAAATATGAATTTCTTTCAGCTGCCAGAGCATGAGCTCGGTCTCCGGATTTCATCACATTTTCCTATTGTGTTCTTCTTCTGTTGTACCAGCTTCTCCTTGTATTTTGGAGTCAAAGCTCTGGGATAGGAACAACATCGACATGCTGCCTCTATCTCAGCTTATTACACCACATTACAACACGTCTTATCACACCTATGCAGATGACACACAACTTAACATTTCAGTGTCATCACATGACTACAAACCCTTACTTTCACTGACTAAGTGTATTCATCAAATCAATGGATGTGCCAGAACGTTCTCCAGCTCAATGCAGACAAAACCGAGAAATCTGGGGTGTAATTATTGACTCTGACCTCAATTTTAACGACCACCTAAAAGATATCACTAAATCTGGCTATTACCACCTGACGAACATTGCAAGGATCAAGGGTTTTCTGTCTGAACAAAAAAAACTTGCTCATCAAACTTTCATTTTCAGCAGACCAGATTATTGTAATGGTGTAATCACAGGTCTTAACAAAAAAATCAATCAGGCAGCTGCAACTAGTCCAGAATGCTGCTTATACCAGGAAACTGGACCACATCACACCGGTCCCTGGATCACTACACTGACTTCCTGTGAGTCCGAGGATAGATTTCAAAATCTTAGTCTTGGTCCACAAAGCGCTGAATGGTCTTATACATCGAATACATCCTAGACTTATTAGTTCCCTATGAAGTATCCAGAGCTCTAAGATCATCAGAAACAAGTTTACTGTGTGTTCCCAGAAGCAAACCAAACAAAGTGAAGGAGCATTTAGGTATTCTGCTCCTCACCTGATGGTCTGCTCAGACTGTGAAAACATTATATACTGCAGCTTTTTCTTAAATAATCATCTTCGTTATCAATTCATTCTTATCTTTTGAACACACTTTGTACTGGCAAATCACACTTTTATCTCTCATGATTTTAATGACTATTTTTATATTTTATGGTTGATTTTAATTGTCTACCTTTTATTTTGATTAATGCCATTTTGATGTCTTGCTTTTATTCTATGATTTTCTGAATGCATTCCGATGCCCTTGCCTATGGACCATAATCAGTGTTCCCTAGCTGATTTGTGTCCAATAGAAATATTGTAATCAGATTCCCGGCCGCATTGTTTGAATGAGTTAGTCTGTCTTTGAGAAATTCCATTTAGTACAATTTCAGGCAGACTTACGTGTTTAAAAATGTATGTCCACTCTTAGTTGGACGAGCACGATAATTTAAGTTATATATATATATATATATATATATATATATACATACAGACTTTATAGTGAACAAAATGATGGAATCACAGATGTAATGAAATGAAGACACTGTGGGAAATGTAAGTATATTTCTCTGAAGCAGCAAAGAGAAGTAATCGACACAGAAGAGGAAAAACAGTAGGGGAACGCTGCCCAGTGGGAAACATGCAGACTGCATCATCGGCTCCTTAATGAGGGGTCATTAAGCTGCTCATCACACACACACAATCACAGCGTCTACTGCCATGCTGCAGCAGCTGAGTGTCACTCCACAACCTTAATGGTCATTGATGGAGCACTCTCAGTCAAAGCAAAAGTGCCTTTCAGCAGCTCCACAGCCAAGTGAGGAAATCAAATGTCAAAGGACTGACCCTTTGAGATACTGCCATGTTTTTCTGATTTCTTTTCTTATTGTGTGAATACCCAGAATCCCAGCCAAGTGACAGGACAGGGGGAGGGGTAAGGAAAGCACCCGGAAAGTTTCTCCACTCGTCTCCATTCTCTCTAATGCCTGATTGACAGCACATCTCATCAGCTGTATGTACCTTAAAGGATTCAAAGAACCCTCCTCCTCCTCCGGCCCCGTTCTCCAGCTTGTCTTCATCACCACCAAGACCCATCATGGACTGGCTGTTGATGTGCAGCTCCTCATATAGAGTCTCCAGCAGGGCAGAACGTGTGCGTTCCTGACAACAACAACAACAACAACAAAAAATGAAAGTTCATCATTTCAAATTAAGGGATTCAAGTGAAACAAATATGGCAATAAATCTTAGAGGGGCTGAGTCGCATTTGAGAAGTGTGAGAGACTAAGAGTAATCTATGATCATACCAGCCACAAATCATACCAGCGTGAAAACCCAAAAACTGCCTTGACTTGCATTCATTTGGGCAGCCTACACAAAAGCATTATCCCTATCCTTAACTATAACCAGCTAATTGCTAACCATTATTTTAACCTAATCAGTGTTTATGCCAGGAAAGGTCCTAAAGAAGTACCAAATACAATTTCACACACACACAATTCTCACCTCCAGCTTGGCAAACTTCTCAGCCTTGTAGCAGGCGTACTCTGCATTAATGAGCTTTGTGAAGAGGAACTCACGGAACTCAGGTCCCTGACGGTGGAGGATACAAAGTGAGTAAAGTTTCATGATATTTCGTGGTATTTTTGAAGAAATCAACCCCACACATTTTTCCGTGAATTTTCAGTGCTTACCTTTTTAAAGATGGCTGGGTCAGGCAGAGCCGGCCCAAAGAAAGGTACGTCATCCCTTGCCGTCACAGACACCTGAGAAAGAAAGCAGGTACACTGTAACGTCTGATGGATGCGTCACGCAGAGAGGTCACCGTCTGACTGTGAGAGTGCCTTTATATAGAATTGACTGTCCTCAGAACAAACCTTGTAAGTGACATTGTCTGTGCAAGCGTCCTCCACCTGCACCACCGCATACGCATGCAGAAAGTTGGACTGAATCATGTCGGGTACAAAGGGCGTGTTCTCTTCCTGGAACACGATGGCCACGATGTCGTTGCCTATGTGCCTCTTCCTCTGCAGCTGGAGGACACAGATAAACAAAACTAACAACCGTGGAAACATGTCAAATAACCAGTTGGAGCATTTACAAACACAGGCCTGTCACATCCAGCACTTGCACTGAGAGATTGACTAGAAAATATAGTCACAGCGAAGCGGTGGACATTGATTTTAATCCAAGAGTACAACCTCTTGTCTGAGATGCCTGTCACCCCAGTTTATACAACTATCAGCTATAAAAAAATGGAAACCTAATGTCTTGTAGCTCTTCCCTTAAAGAAAGTGTAAAGGTGTGGAATCAATATGAATCAATATACTGACCCATAAACCTTTATATGTACTTGCTTTTTCAATTTAGCTATGATCAATCTTGAATGATGGGGTATAACTGACATAACTGTGTGAATGTCAATAAATATGAATCCCAATGGAAGAAACAAAGATGTTTTTTTTAGTTCTACAGATAAACAGTAGCCAAACAAAGCTTAAACTAAATTAACTGGTATAAATAGGCCCCAAGGTGGTCGAGTGGCTAGCGTTGTTGCCTCACAACAAGAAGGTCAACAGTTTGAATCCAGGTTCGACAAAGGGCCTTTTTGTGTGGAGTACTCTTGCTACCTCCCTCAGTCCAACAACATGCAACATTGTGACCTCTTTAAATACGACAGCTCATGGGCTCCAATAAATAATGATAATAATAATAACAATAAGTTAAGGTAAAACAAAATGGACAAGATCAACATAGTAGATGGATGTTAAAAAAATATAAGAATTCAAAATGCAGAATACTGAAAAAGATGGCTGAGATGATAGTGGGGGGGGATGTTCATGATGGTTAGGCTAATCTGAATAAGTAGGTAAAATACTCAGAGGAGATATCACAATAACAAGCCCTCCAAAATGACTCTTAGCATGAGGATGCTGTGACCTACATATAAAAAGCCATATAAGATGTTCTTTTACATTTCGGAAACAGATATAGTTTGGAAAATGAGCAGGGAGTGAGAATATTGGAACAGATGCAGCTGCAGCCATGTTCCTCCACGGGAACTCAACACTGTGGCATTTGCACCACAGCAGCATGAAGTCATTACTCTTCATCAGCCATCAGGCTGTTTAGCACATTTAAGTGCAGCCTTTTAACAAAGCCACTTCACACCTGTTAAGCTCAAGTGTAAGCTGGTGTTGCTGTAAAACGTCTCATGAGTTGAACCACCGTGTGACAACAGCCGAGCAAATAATTATTCTAGGATTTAGAGGCAGGTCGTTTCCAGTATGCAGTTAAACGGCTTTATAGCCTCTGTCTGTTTGTTCACACGAGAACAATCAACCATCTGGTGAGTTTTTATCTTCAGCTGAAGTCGTGTCAAACGTACAATTAGCATCTCAGTGAATGGACAAATGTTTTAAACTAGGGTCTGACACAACTTCTGTAAATGTCTCCAAATAAAATAAAAACACAAATAAATAAACAACCCTAATACATTTGGATGCCACAATGCGAGACCAGATTACAGTTTGAAAGACATACTGTACATAAATGAGCAGCAAATGCAATGTCCAAACCAGACTACACCGCATATTTCGATCTATGCAATGATAAAATTCAGAACGCCAGGCTAGTGCTGCCTCATCTCCACCTTATTAAGCGTCAGCTTTAATATTGACTCACACAAGGGCTCTACTCACACAAGAGAGCAGAATGAGATTCATTCAAGTGAGACAAAAAAGGACTCAACTAGAGACACTTGACATCTGTCATCTGCTTAAATCAGACGGGACCATATAAATTCAGCAATTTTTCCTTGCTGAAGTCAGGCTGGATGTTCCATTTATTGTTTTACATCAGTGTCTTCTTTGAATCCCTATTTGTGAATGGAACATTTGTGCAGGGTTACTGTGGCAACAATTTTGAAACGCTTCTACAGGACAGATTAGCACTAATGCAAATTGCTCTGACAGAAAAGCAACTTCAAAGTAAGAAGCACATACGGATATCATAGTGAAAATAGTAAAATGTTAAAAAAAAAAGAATTGTTATATATCCGTCTATGACAGAGGGATAGGTGAGGACAATTAAATACAGAGTATAACACTTTTTTTTCTTTGCTGAAATAATCAGCTCAAAACATGTTGACAGTTGGATGAGAGCTTCATTAGCACCAATAATACAAATGCTTAGATTAGGAAAAAGAATGGAAATCAATTTTTGTGCCAAATAAACAATTGACAGTATCGTTTGTTTTATTCTGTTACAGAAAGGGAAGCTTCTCTGAACATCCATTCTCTGCATGTTTACAAGTTCAAGCAACACATTTATCTCCTCATTTTGCACCAGAGCAAAAATGGCAAACTGTTGCTTAAACTATGACGTCTATGACCTGAGAATGACAATTACAGATTCCTGTGATTCTTCATGTTATGCCAAATTTACTGTCACAAAATGTACTTAAATTTACCCCGAAGGCTGCTGCGACAGCCAAACACATGGTTGACAGTCAAAGAGACATCTTTACAAATCAATTAGTCAAGGATACTAAAAAAAACTGCTGTTAAAAGACAAATAGTCTACTCTGGTGAACAATCACTGAGATGTCACAATACCTGCTGTGAGTCTCCCTCTGTGTAAGGCAGCTTTGTGGACACGTGGAACATAATCTCCTTATTATGGAAATGTGTGTAGACGGATTCAATGCCTGTCTGTCCATGAGTGACATCCAGTCCACCCCGAAACCTGCAGGAGAAAAAAAACAAGTAAACAGTTAATGGCAAGAGCAAGAACAAGTAGTGAGAACAAATAAAAAAGTTTTCAAAAGGAAAGACAAGGACAGAGGAGAACATGCTTTTCCATCAAGGAGCATTTGCCAAGGGCACTTCCTCTGCCTCCTCAGTCACAATGCTGGCACCACACATGCCAGGACTCATTTATAGCTAACTCTGATAAATGACTTTCTCAAAAAAAATCAACCTGGGCAAAAGATTGCTATTATGAACGTTTATGCGATCTCCCATGTCTGAGATCATTGTTTCTAAAGTTCACGGAGTCAATAGAATCTAAAGTTTAGGCACATTATTTCATATGCATCATATAATCATCTAAGAAGTGGCGTAGATCACAAGTATTAAAGGCCATATTCTGACCTGCAGGAGAAAGAGGGGGTGACAGTGTGGAGAAACATTACAAGACGTCGGTTTGTTGTGGTGTTATGAGGACTATGGTATGTTTTCATGGACAGAATGCAGTAAATGAAGAAAACTTTTTTGATATTTTTCTTGACCAAACCAAACCACACATTACTCACAGCTTTGTCACACCATAGAAGTGAAAATAAAAAAGCATCATTTATCTCATTTAATAGAAAAGTTATAATCATCCTTATTTCTTCAAAAGGTCAAAAGAGGTTAAAGTCTATCATGTTGATATGCACGCCTGTAGACGTGTAAATAAGCGATGTCACTTACACATATATGTGGTCTGCAGATAGGCAACATATTAGAGTTCAACTAAACTAGCTAAGATGGAAAGAAAAGAGAACTAATGGATGATTAAATCCAAAAGGTTTTCAGGTGGAAAGTGCTGTTCAACAACACCACTAATGAACCAACTATAACCAACTCGTCCTGAAACCTGCTGTGACAACTGAAAGAAATGCACTTGAAAACCAGCGTCCAAACCCTTTAAAGTCGTGAAGCTCAATCTTGTGGCCCAGAAACTCCAAGAACTCGACAAAGGCAGGACTTTCCTCCATATTCCCAAACAGCTCCTCCTCTGATGTCTGCAAAGACGAGGCAAAGTGCATTTACAGGTGGAGTTGGAGACATGTGAGGAAAGATTAGTGGCAGCGTCTCTCTGAAATGCACTCACCTGGCCAAACTTTTGATAGATAACTCCAAACTTAAAATTGTTGTTGATCACGTGCTCATCAAATGTGACAATGAGCCTTGACGCCTTGGAAAAAGAAGACAGGACGTTTTAAGTGGAGCTGTAGTGTTGGTACTTCACACAAGTCACAGTGACGAGCGATACCAACCTTTGGGTAGAGGACAGGGTAAAACCTATCCACGTTTACTTCTTCACAAACAAGCTAAAAGAAAAAAAGGTAGAAGCATAAAATGCATTTCAGCATTTTTTTTTTTAAATCTGACACAAACTCTACGTGATAATAACATGACCTGCCTACCTTGGCCATCTGAACCACGTTAGGGAACTCAGTAAGGCAGGAAATAGGAATTACATCATGGAAGGTTTTTAGCTTTGTGCTGGAAGACAAAGTTTGAAAAGTCAAAGCTTTAAGATTGAATGGTTTGGTGCTTTGTTGTTAGACATTCATGCAATTGAGGAGACCTTTTCAAAAAGGTGTGTGGAAATGAGAGTATGATAGTTGTGAGAAAATAACCCCACCATGCACGCTGGCATTGAAGATAACTAAACTTATATCTAAAACTTCCTATGTTGAAAAAAAAACTTCACAAGTCTCATGTGGCAACACCAAAATTCACAATTGGCCTCGCAAGGTCCAAAATAATTGGAACTATGAAACATGTTCAACTCATTAAATGCCATCTTTAATTAAAAATGGCAGAAAAATGTCTTGAAATTTAAATAAAAACTCAAAAAACACATTCAAAGTTGAGATGGGGTTAGTAAAGATTTTTGGTGACGTCTAACAGCAGGGGACGGCCTAACTGCTAAGCTGCTTATTGTCAGAAATCAAGCAGGGAAAAAAAACATTTTAAAATTCACCACAGAGGCAACATGTCCTCTGTGTCATATTTTCCCCTGACATACTATTCATGAGGAGAGAAAAAAAACATACAGAGGAGTCAAGTCATGTGTGAAAATAGCTCAATATCATGGTATTACACAGACATTTGAAGCCAGGGTTGAGCCATCCAGAGAAAGAGAGCAACAATAAAAGGAAAACGGGCAGAAATTGTGCGGCGATTGTGGGAGAGTGAGAGAAAAATAATGGGAAATTGTACCGAAGCATCAAGCGCAGATGCTCTTGATCCCCAATGACATCATACTTCATGGAAAAGACCAAGTGGCCCAGGGCAGCATCCATCGTGTAATAATTAAAGTGTTCCTAGAGGCAGAGAAGCAGCAGAAACTGTGGGTGACACAACAATAAAGTAAAAGGCAACAAATGTGAAATAAGTTGGAATTTATACTGGTAATTTATATGGAAACAAAAGAAGCAGTTTGTAAAGGTCCAGTGGTTTAAGTTTCCATATCACACAGCAAGACGGTAAACAGCAACCAGTTCTTTTTGATGAACCAACTGATCATCCAATCACCAAACATCACAGTCCTAACTGTAATTTTGAGGTAGATGGTGTAGAAGCTTTATTTATCATCATGGAGCAGATATTCAGTGATGGGGAAATCTATGAAATAAAAACCATGTCAGTACGTGTCCTTGGTCTGTGTCAGGTAACTGCTGCCATTGTCTCCAGGTGTCACCTACTGTATGTGCAATTGAACACCACACTTGGTTCCGCCTTGGTTCATAAAAGATGGCGAAAATATTCACCAAAAAAATGACGTGTGCCGTTATCTCCAGTTGTCATACATACAACAGAAATACACAATCAGTCACTCTTAACACATGTGGCAAATGTGGCACAGACACACAGCACCCTGGACAGCTTGACTCTGATGCAGTTGTGATTTGACTCCGTGTCATTTAGTTTCATTTAGTACAATATCACTTTATCATGTTTGGGGTTTTATTCATACTAATGTGCTAAATGTCTCTGACCACGTATGTATGAGAAGGAAACATGTTTCGCATGGAATAATGTCAAAATGGGCACTCGTGTGTTATCTGTATTCTCTTCAAATGCTTTGAAACAATGCTTGCTTCATGATACAGTTCACCGCTTGGATGTACTGGAAGTGATGTCCAAAATTTTGACTTTTGGCACAAAAGAGAAAAGAGAAATACCTTTGTCATGAAATGTTTCCTGTAGATCTTAGCAGTGCTGTTTGTCTCCAGCTTGATTTGGGAAGTAGGGCAGGTGGCTTGATCAGCATCTGCTGGACTTTTGGGCTCATGATTGGTCCCTTCTATCCAGTAGCCTCCAAACTGTGGCAGCAGGATGAGTGGAAAAGGACTCCTGCGACCCAGAACCTGGTGAGAGAGGAAACAGATTAACGACTTAAACTACTTTACTTCCATTGCTCCAGAATTTTTTTTTACTTTACTTCATTACTGTATATGTATGTATGTATATGATGATGATATGAGGGGCATGTACTGTGTGTACCTCATGAACACTGGGATAAGGGATATAGTCCTCTTCTGTCTGTGGGGAGGAAAACAAAATATGCCTTAAGTTGACAGATCTGGTTATACTTTCTTAGAAAACAGTAACAATTTGAGAGCTTTTCTAGTTTTGATGACCACTGTATTCGATGCATGACCCAGGCAATTTATACGTCACGCAGTGCTGTTGAACGCAACGTTTCTTATACATTAAAGTAACCATGGCAACAAAAATTGTGACTGTGAAACAGAAGTATAATGCTGTCATACTTTTTTGGGTTGTTGTGCGAGAAGCCTACAGGTAGTTAATATATGCAGGATTATGTAACAGCACATATTTGTAATTTAACTACCTGATAAGTGTATTTATTTACTGTGGAATTACTATATGATGCTCTTTGCACTCCAGAAAGCATTTTCTGATTTGGTGGAGCCACTCGCCTCAATTTCAAATACTTTTTTTCGCCATTATCCCCAATTTTGAAATGTGGCTGAAGTTACAATTAATAGTTCTTTGTTCTTCTTCCTGATGTTTACCATCCGGGCTGTAGCCTTCTTAACCTGAGACCACCTGCTGAGATGTCCTCTCACTTACTTTTACATTAGTCTGCAGCCATAAGTGACAGCAGAGGATTTTGCAGCCCTAATCCCTGCCAAATCCTTAATCCAGTTGTTGAGCAACTTTTTCATTACAGCTGCTTCACCAGGCTGCACTTTATGAAGAGATGTGACAATATGAGACTCACTTTGAGTGGAGGAGGAAGCGGGCATCTTTGCTCATCCATTCTGAAACCCTGTGGAGGGAAAAAAAAAGAGAAGAAAACTGTGATACGATCCTGGTAGAACAGGTGAAATATGGACCAAAAATACACATAACATTTTTAGATTGTTAAGTTCCATGACATTTCTTCAGCTGCATGAGAGAGGAAGATAATCCTCTGTGATGATAATTCATGTTTACATAACACAAGCTCAATCACCAGATAGGCCACAGAAAGAGGAAGTTAAGAGGAGTGCATTGATAAAAAGCCAGGTTACATATACCACAAAGTGCCTTCCATTTCTTTTCTAATTCTGCTGAGTCATCACTCCTGCAGGTCAAAAAGCGCAGAGAGAGATGAGCACAACAAAGAATTCTCGATCAGTCGCCGTTGCTGTGGAATACCCTGCGGCAACGATGAGAAACGTATCAAATTTGACAAACATTATTTTAAGGAAGCTGAATCAGATGGAAACTGGAAAGCCTTTCATCAAAGTCATTCTCTGAAGACAGCTCCGCTGCGGTGCTGCTGTTTTCTGCAACTCACTCAGACATGTTCCTGTGCTGTGCAGGAACGGAAAACAAACATTGTCATAAAGCAAAGAGACACAAGACTCCAAACACAAGAGGAGGAAGGCGACGATTATAAAGACAAGCGACAGCGAATGCAAGCGCAAGAGAGATTAGGATATCTTTCATTTTCCCCCACAGTATCATATATTGGTTCTCTACACGAAAATGCAAGGATGGCGTTTTGAGATTTTCCCATTTGGATGCTGATATCTGATATGATAAAAACAAAGTTAGTCCTCGAATCATTTTCATGTCGACAGCCCCCGCAGCCAAAGCACTGCTTTGATTTAAATGACACATTGTAACCTCTGCTGCACAATAGCACCTCCTGCATCCACAATGTTAAATCTGTTGACCGAGTCAAAACCATTAACATGCTTTCATGGACAGAAAACGAAACCTTTCAGTCTCTTAAACTGACATCCAACTGTGTCTAAGTTTACGCTTAACTGGGAGAGTTTCAGTGGCAGAGCGCACAGAACCACGAGAGACAAATGCACACATTAAAATGACAAAAACACAAGACAACACACTGACTAACTCCGACTGCGAAGTCTTTTACCTTGAATAGAACAAACAGATATTATATCTTTGACCACAATGTACACGCAAACAATGAAAAAATAGATATTTTGGTGGCAAACTTATTAAAGATCAAATACAAGACAGAACAAAGAGGACTCTGTTATGAGGACTCAACGCTACAGGGAATTAATTTTCTTACTGAAGACGCTCTCACATAAAAGTATCTGATTAATTTGCATTTGACTCAGAAGTGGCAGTTCTCAGAACTGGATCTCGTCACAAAGCGCTTTCCTGCAAATCCTCCTTAACGTTTGAAAAAATAAATAAATATTTCAGACATCTGATGACGCAGACAAAACTCCCCATTGTGAGTAGAAAACACGAAGTCTTTGTTCGGCACATTCAGAGGAATCAGGTTTCGAAAAGACAGCCTGAGGGTTTCACTGCTACACATACAAAAATAAACATATAAATAAATAAATAAATAACATCAGTGGTGAAGAGCGGGATACACAGGCACACATTGCAGTGTTGTAGCGACAGTCTGAGTTGTTATCCGGCATAGCAGAGAAGTGTCAGTCTCCAAACAGAAGTTAATGAGAGTTTTGAGTCCAAAATGAGTGAGACTGGGATTAGGAAGGTTAGACAAGTCGGCAGTGAGTATAAACAGAAGATCCAGGAACCACTTACTGTACCTGCATCCTCTCGATCATGGCAAACAGGTCCGAGGTCTGGAGGGGAAAGTTGACACAGATCCAAAATGGGACATGGGTGTGATCGTTTGTAGATATGCTTTTCTTTCACTCTTCCTCTGCCCGTGCAGTCTTAAATCATAAGAGCTTGTGCCAAAAAAAAAAAAAATCTCTGACACCACCAATTCTAATTTTTCACTCTGATAGCACTCTCTGACGCATCAACACAACACACTTAACATCACTCTCACTCAGGATCGATTCAACACCGGGAGAATCGTTCCACCACACAAGAAGACAAACACACAGTAAACAAGTAACTCTTAGGGGAAAACGAGCCTCAGAGCTCCAATGTGGTTTCCTCTGTTGCTACAGCCAACAGCTCATCTGACTGTGGTGCAGTGTGCAAATAAGCTGGAAAACACAGGGCATCTGAAACACACAGTCACATAAGAAGTGTGTGGATGAGACACGTTTAGCCTGGCAGGTAAAGGGAACATGTAGAGAGCAGGAAATACAAATACTTTCAAGCTCTGGGAATTAGTTTCCCTGTCAATCCTGGTTCTGAATTTATGACGACACCTTGAACACAATACATTGTTGTGTCCAACAAATCCAAAGGACAGCACGTGTTAAAGCAGAGGGCTTGAAGTATAGTCCTGAGTTACAAGCTGTGTCTCGTTTCCCTCATTCAAACAATACAGCTACGTTTTATATGTTTCTGTGTTGTCTTTTTAAATGTCTTGTTTTTAAATGATCCTGCACAGCACCTGCCTACATCTGCCCTTGATTATGAAAAGTGCTCTATAAATAAAAAAAAAAAATCTGCCATGCCTTGCATTTAAATGCAGCCTCCAAAAGAAGCAGAATTGGGACACAGCTACGGTGTTACATAACATCCAAAAAAAAAAGAAGAAAAAACAACATATTTTTGCACTTCTTAACATCTATTAAGAATTTGACATGATTAGTTGATTAATTCTTAAGATCTTGAACTTTGGCCACTAAAATCTAATTAAGTTGTCATTGAAGGGAAATGAAAGTGTGCACCTCATTCCCTGTAGATGTAGAATTTAAGAAAAGGGATTGAAAGTATGTATGTAATCTATATGCGTACATGTACTGATAGATGGACAGCCTGCATACACAATGCCCCTAGCTGTGGCTGTCACCTGCTTTAAGGCTAAAAAACTCCCCAAGGCATGCATCTCTATCTGCAGAGGCCATGTTATGGATTTTCAGCAGCTCCAACCTGAGATTAGGGAGGACAGGTTCACAGCGGCACTGACAGCGCAGCTTGTTGTGAGGAGAGCCCTCTGTGCACCATGTAACATAAGTGGACTGAGGTGCCAAGCTGATGTTTCCACATGACAGCTTACATTTACTGAGCGGCACTCACACAAACACACACACACACACACACGGCACGTGCATTCATGAAACAACTTACACACACACACACACACACACACACAAAAACAAACCATATTCATAAAAGCATGTAAACACACACACACACACACACACACGTGCATTCATGAAACAACTTACACACACACACACAAAACCATACTCATAAAAGCATGTAAACACACACACACACACACACAAAAACAAACCATACTCATAAAAGCATGTAAACACACACACACACACCTCACCCTATAACCTATAAAGCCAAAAGTGAAAATAAACGGTGTCATATGATATTCAGGGTGATACTGGTCTCCTCGCTGCAAAACAAACATCTCCAAACATTGTCTTATGCTGACCAGATTATCAGTGAACCACGCAGACTCCACAGTCATCAACGCTGAATATCTCCAGAGACAGAATCAAAGCTACTGTAATGTAGAGGTAGTGCTGCTTCAGTACTGCAGGACATCTCAACTCTCTTCATAAAAATGGCATGAAATGAAAAAATGAGATATAGATGCAGTGAACCATGATCAGTATCTACTGAATTACAACAGGCACAGTGTATACAGTACATGTCTGTCTCTGCAGCTACCTTGAGACTTAAACAATAACTGCAGCGAAAAGACATCCACACACGGAGAGAGTGAAAATTACTCACATCACTGAGGCATCGTCTCTTGAGAAAAGGTTTAGTGGGGGGACTGCTGAGCAGCCCGTCCAATAACACACTCTTAGCTTTCCTGAGCTCAGTCATAACTCCGCAAGAACAAATACAGGCATGAGCTGACGAGAGTGAAAGTGTTGATGCCACAGCAGATTGACAGCGGTACTTCACGCTGACTGTCACTCAGGCAGTAAACAAGAACAGAGAAGTAGAGAGCGCGCCATCACAATCCATGAGTGAGGTGAATACATTTGCTGAATTGTGAGAATATTATTTCCTTTCCTTCCTCTTTTAATGCCCCCCCCCCACCCATCTACCACCCAACTCCACCCTCTCATAGACACTCATAGCTGTAGTGTAGGAAGTAGGAGACAGGGAGGAACAACGTCTCAGCCCTCCCTGTGTCAGCTCTGCACAACAATCTTCTTCTTTTCACATGCACACACACACACACACACACACACACACACACAGAAAAAAGGGCACAATTCTCCTTTTTGTTATATCACAGAGAGAGAGAGAGAGAGTGTTCTCTTCCTCTTTTCTTTTATCTCATGTTTCTCAAGCATGTCACCTCTCCTCAGCCACGCACACATAAACATAAGAACAGGTCAGTGCCGACACTAATACTTGCAGTGCTCTTATCCACTGTAAATGCTGATTATGAGCAGTATTTCTGTGCAACTGAAAGGATTGCCTGTTCTCTGTAGTGTATATATATCTATATACAGTTTATATATATATATACATAAACACGTTTGTTTATATATATATATATATATATATATATATATTTTTTTTTTAACCCTTTAAAACACAAGTTTGTTATACCACAACAACAATTATTAGATTTCCTTTGGATGGGTAACACAGTGTCAGACATGTCACTGTGTCACTGATTAGCACTTCTCTGCATGATTGTGACACTGAACAGTGTCAGACTAAAGACAATAATATAAATAGCCATTGTAAAACATCCTTTTTTTTTTATTTATTTTTATTATATTATCATTATACGCCCTGTACTATACCCTTCAAAGTTTGGATTTTCTAACAGCCTGTTACTCCACTTTGCTGATTCATAAAGAAGCGTTGCCATGTACAGGATTACATCGCGAGTAGCCGGCAAATCAGCGTCTTTGTCACCAGAGAGGAGAGAATTGGAAAAATGCCTGTACATAGTTTTCATTTTGTTGGACATTGAGACAAAGACTCAAAAAAATGTTATTTTAAACATGTTTTATACTATTGAAATTTCAAATTTTACACACAAAAGCCGGTGTTTGTGTACAATTACAGTGTTTTTGTACATTTTCTGGCCCCTTTATGGTTAAAATTAGCAAAAATGTCCAGATGGACATTTTGAGGCTTAGGTGTTAAAGTGTTAAAAATGTGACATTGTAACTGCACCCGGCACTTTCTTTTCACTGAATCACCTTCTCCATCAGAAAACTGTGCTAAAGGTGCTATTACTTCCACCAGGCAAGATATGTGAGACAAGTGTGCAGAGCTGATGCCACAGCCAAATGGACGACTCTTCCAACCTCTGCACCTCTAAGAAATAAGAAAAGAAAAAAGAAAAGAGGAGGAAAGCACTGTGGGATGAAAGGGGAGCTGTCGCTCTGTGAAAGCACGGTCTTTTCTGTGCTGCTCTCTTCATCATCCATACATGTTAAGTGTCTTTTATTTTAAATAAACACGGTGAGCTAACTGTCCGTATTGATTTCTGTTGGGAGAAATCAATGGGAAGTACAAATGAGTAAGAGGAGCTGCGTGGTTTGAATGCGACATGCACCAAATGTGAATTGTGTATGGACAGGAGACTTTTGCAGGAGCGATACTGCATCATAATGAGGCTGCCATTTAAATGTCTTATACTGCGGTTCCATGAAATGACTGTCTGTCTGTTTACTTTGGTCTAAAGTGGCTTCAGATTAATGCCAAAGTGTGACTTGTGATATTTACAGAGGAAAGAAGAACACTAATCACATCTTTCCTGAATAATCATATATAAATAATGACCAAAGAGGAATTAGATATGAATTACTTTTCACTATGTACAAGCACGTGTTTCTGTTAGAAAGTCATTTCAGGCAGAGCTCTGTTCAGTCCTGCTTGGTTTTGTTGAATTACAGTATATCTGTCATCTAAAGGAACAAGATGTAGAGAAGAAGCCCAGGTTTAGTGTTACACAAGTGTTAAGAATGATTAGTTTGACTTGTTTCCACTGGACCTTCAGACCTTGTGTGCATCAGACTTTTAGGTTCCTCACGTTTCGTCTCCTGCGCTCAGAGACGAAATGTGCAGCCACTGGAGTGAATGTGCTATTATTGTTTGAATGCCTGAGGGTTCATTGCCAGCAATTGCATTGTGAACGTGTGCGTTTGTTTGTGTGTCTATGAAACAGATAGTGTGAGTACATGAGAAGTAAAGTAAGTGACCAGTCAATTAAATCATCTCACTCACTGACTTAGCTGAGTGAATCAAAACACACATTTCTCTTTAGTCTGAAAACGTAGAAAACCTGTACTTCATTAACTCCTCATATACAGAGGCCATTTAAATTTCCACATGCATATTACCAATGATTTAAATCCTAAGTACTATCACATTGTCTATTTATTCCCCTATCTACATGTACCTGCATCCTTAAAGGCAATATAAATGAAAAAATGAAAAACTGAGCTGAGTCAATCATTCGTTCACAGAAGCTTGTGATTTCAGCCAGAGCAAATCCATCGGGGACTATTTATCAGGTCTGGCTGCAGAAACTAGCCTGACCTTGCTGTGGCCACCGGTGCCTGGGAGACACACATGGGGTTTCACACAGATGGACACACTCCACAACATCAGTGTGTCAGAAGAGCTGGTCGATTGGCACGGAGGTTAAGGTCTATGGAATTGCTGAGGGGGTTCCGGGAACGCTGGGCCTTGTGTCTTTATTCTTTGCTGTCGTTACACTGGCAAAACACAGTGAGTGTCAATTTAGAAAAAAGACAAACTGTAACTCAGCCTATGACAGAGAATGTGTTCTTTCACAGTTCGTGGTTCTTTAGATGTTTTATCAAATGACTTGTGTTGAAGGAGCTACTTTTTGCACCTCCTCTTGACAGGTGTCATCACTGCTTACAGTATTTCCAAACTGCTGACGCTGCGACACATCCGCTTATTGGCGCACACCTGCTCAGCTCACTCGTGAAGTGGTTCAGGTGCAACAGTATCGGGACTAGTTTCACGAATACAAATGTGAGTACATGGGGGCAGCATCAGACCCGATAGCATCTGTGTATCCCTCTTGCCCTTGATGGTCATCTGTTGGCTATTTCTTTGTCTGATGCATATGTACATTCAAATGCGGATGGTTCTCAAAACAGATAAGCTGTAAAGTAAAAAAAAAATCAGACCATAATCAGGCCCGCCGGCCAATCAAGGCCCTTAATAATAATGTATTATTTATGGCCAGGGTCACATGTCACCCTTGTTAGCTCAGCTGGTAAGGAATAGTGCTTTGAAACCAGGGTTCCTGGTTTGAAACCCTGCTATGACAGACAGCTATATGCTCTCATCTCATATGATGTGAAAGAACAGCTTTTTTTTTTTCTTTATTTCACTCGTGCGTGGCTTTAGTTACTTTTCCGTTTAAAAATGATAATTCTGAGAAGTTATGGATGCAACTATACTTGACGATTTCCAAGGACGATCACAGACCTCCAAGAGCATTAAACATTAGCAGCCCTGCTAAATCTTACAAGCAGAACATGAGCCACTTTGGTTCTTCTCGTTGTTCAATTCACCCAGACTCATAATGGATCTTTTTTTTTTTTTAATGGGGCACAATCGATACAGCGGAAACAGAGGTATAATTTCTAAGTAGTCTACTTTCTTGTCTATACCTGGAATCTAAATGACCCATAATGCAATTTGACTGCTGACAGTTCATGCGATTTCATTGGCTGCCTCAAGCCTTAACCATCAACCGCAGATTAAGAAAGACTTCTTCTTTCCAACTCAGCACATTGGCATTGTTTTCTTGAGTCTTTAGACCCTCCTCATGAAAACCCCCTGAAACAAGGTTTATGTCTTCCATGAGGAAACACTTCAGCATTTTTTGATGAACCTCAGTCCGGGTCTGATTCTGGCAGTTTAAGTCACTGACTATCATCACTTGTCGCAGTGATCGTACCTGCTTACCAAATTTAAATAGTGCAAGGACGGAGGTTTAGAGTGGGAATGACAGAGGCATCATTCTCCTTACAATGTTGTTTTAAAGTGGAAATGTTGCTTTAAGGATGGCATTACTGCAGCTGTGTCTATGCACATTTAGACCAATAACAAGAATATTACAATTCTATTATTATATTAAAATGACAGCAACCTTTAATAATTCAGTATAATGCATCTCAGTGTAAGTACTCTTGGCCTCTCTCTGATTAAAAATGAATTTGTTTTTAGTCTTTGCATCAGCTCTATTCTGCGAAGAAACACTGGACTGAAGTACTTTAACATACTTCAACCAGCCTTAAAAGTATAAAGTGTTGCTGTTTGAGATATTTGTCCTTAACAACGATACTGTACAAGACACAACTTCCTGTCATCACTGTTGCAGTTGCAACATAAGTCCTGCCTTCTATGACTCATAATATTATAAAATCAAACACACGTGAGTCTATTTAACTCTGACGCAGACATAAATAACATTAAATGTTTTAACAGTGTGTGCCTCCTCTTCTGCCGCTGCCGATCTATGTTTGTCACAGGAGCCTGAGACAGAGGGCGCAGTCTCTTCTGTCAGGCATCAAAACAGCCCCGACAACAATGTCAGCCAGGGTGGCAGCATCAGAGGCGGCTTTCACCTGGGTGGAACCGCATCATGGCGTTAATGAGCAAAAAAAAAGAGGAAGGAAACCAGTGAGGAATAAAAACTCACAAATGCAATGAACACATTTCCCAAGTCATTCTGTTACAAGGCATTTTTTTTCCCACTGAAAATGTACATTTTTAATAAAGCATAAAACGAGCTGCACAAAACTTGTGACTGACTCCGAGAGCACCACCTTCACTCAGAGCATGAATCTCTACACAGACTTTTTATAGTTGTCATCTGAGGTGGTATCATGTATCAGGCTTTGACTGTACAATTACTGTACATGTACTGTATTAAGAGACTGTGCCCTCTGATTGACGTGTTGGATGATTAAAGGTGTTGAGTCGCCACCAGAAGGGCTGCAGCTAACGATTATTTTCTCTATTAATGTCTTGGTCCATAATATGCCAGAAGATGTGGAAAATGTTGATCATTGTTTCCCAAACTATGACGTTCTCAAATGTCTTGTTTTGTCCCCAAAATGATTCATTTTTAATTATTTCTTTGTTATACTGAGCAAAGAAACCTGAAAATATTTACATTTAAGAGGCCAAAAAAAGAGTAAACTTCTTTAAACACACAATTAATCAAAGACTAAAATAGTTGACAATTAATTTAGTAACCGATTTCTTCAGCCTTTTACATTACATTACATGTCATTTAGCAGACGCTTTTATCCAAAGCGACTTACAATGGAATCAAGTACAATTAGCCAGGGGTGGAATCGAACTTGTGACCATGATGTCTTTGGTACACAAGGTAGGGGTCTGAGCCCCTCCACCCCTTATCAAAGTATTGAAGATTACAGGACTTATCCAGCAACAACTGAAATATGTATACAAATATCCCAAAGAGTGACTGCAATTAATGCTTGGTTCCGCTGAAGCGTACCAGTGAGCCATTATACTCAACCTCAGTGCCCTGGAACATGAATAAATGTGAAGGATAAAGGTTCACCGTCGCCAGGTGCCCATATGAATATTAAAAGTCTTTTTTTCATAATTCCTATCACTATGACATGCGGCAAATGTCTTCTTTTGCACAAAGAAACAATTATTTACATATAAAAAGAACCGTTTTGTTGTATCACTTTCCAGAAAACCATTAGAGAAGAGAGGAGAAGCAAGGTATCGCCTTACCTTGAACAGTGAGGGAAAAGAAAATGGAAAGTAGGAGTGCGCTGCTGAGGGCTCGACTACATCAGAGATACGACGGTTCCTTCCATCTTGGTTCCTGTGAGTCAGAAGATAGAGGGGTGGAGAGAGAAAAGGGGAGAGAGAGAGAGAGAGTGAGTAACACAGAGAGAGAGGTTATGGCAAGCCTTGAGCTAAGTTTCTCATTTTAGCAACACAACTGTAACACAACTGACATTTACAATTTGAAAGGTGTGATTGTTTCATCACTATCTTGAGAAAAAAAACATCTTCAGTCACGAATAAAATTTCCCTTCTGAGTACTAATATTGTGTCTTATTTGTAATTGTTTTCCTCAGGTAAATCCTGATAAGAGGGTGGATCTTCCTGCAAATGCAAGGACTGCATCCACTATCAATCATATCATGCAACAACCTAAAGTATATAGCATATAAATTATAGAACATAACTTTATTAATTCCCAAAGAGAGAAATTATGTGTGTTACAGCAGCGGAGTGACGGACAGTAATAAATAATAAATACAAGATTAAATGGATATATGACATAAAAATGCATAACCATAAAATACAGCGTCAATGACAAGAGGCAGGAAAATAGTCCATACCCTGTTTTATTGCCTATTTGACTCTAAATGGCACCATCATTTACAGAATGATCATGTAGTACTGAAGGAGACTTGAGACTAGAGATTGAAACCATAAACTACTCAGGAAAATATTTACTGATGCTGTAAATCAAGTGAAAAGTGCGCTCATTTTCTCATAGACTTACAAGCAAACTAGCCTCTATATTATTTACATGCATATACATGTAAATAGCTTGTAGTAGAGAACAAATCTCATTAGAGACCAAAGACGGCTTCTATGCATCAGTCACAATCAAGTGCAACCTCACGTTCATGTTCAGACAGTAGACGGAATACAAAGAGTTAGCATGAATATACGTCCCATAGTCTAATATAGGGCAGGATGATGTGGCTGATGGGCTCCAAGACTGCATACAAACTGACTTATTTAACCCCCCCCCCTTGATGGTCATTTAAGTGAATACACCCCTTTTCCACACGAATATACTTACATCTCTGTGTTTCCTTCACTATTCGTCAATCAGTTTGTCTAACGTGTGTCTGCAAAACCTTTTTGCACAGCTGAGTGTGAGTGCATCTGACGACAAACATTTCCTTTTCCTCGTCCGTGGACCCCCCCCTCCCAAAAAATTTTGAAGATGCAACGCACTGTGTGTGATTAAAGGAGGGACTGTGAAACAGCGGATCAGGAGAACTGCACAGGCTTAAAGGGCATATGTAGAAACGGGAGTGAGAACAAAGGGAAAACAGATATAAAGCAAAAGAAGAAAGACATTTCCTTTCTTTCATCTCTTAACCTGCTGCCCTCCTCTCTCCTTCTCTGCTCCTCTCAGCCTCTTCCCTTCTTCATGTGAGTTGAGCGAATAACCAGTCTCACCACGAATCTGGCCACAGCATATTACTTCACACTTTGTCTCACACAACAGTCACTTGCTAGAACTGGCAGCCCGTCTGTGCATGCATCCTGTTCACAAACCTGGAGCAGAGGGTGAATCTAAACACTGCGCTGAAGAAGAAGAAGAAGAAGGATCACAAAACAATATCTGATTACTTTGCTGTAGTGGAGACTCGCACACACCCTCATTCTGCTGTCTTGGCACACAGCGCAGAGGTTTAAAAGGTCTAGAAGTTAAAATGAGATGATTTACAGTGTGAGTGTTTCTTCAGGAACACAGTCCATTGTTGGATATTGCAGCTCTTATCTCATAAACCTATTACAACTGGGCAGAATCTGTAGGTCTGAGTAAACAGAAATGCACATCTATGAAATAGACTGTGGAACTGCTGTTGAGGTTATGAAATCTACTTCTGTGGTGTCTGTTAAATCGGGGAAAAACGACCAAAAGAAGCAGTTGTATTTCACAAACATAGGAATCTGGTGATTCCTTATTTTAACTTATTTTATTTCAACTGTCCCATGCATCAATGTACAGAAAGTTAGCCAAAAGACAACATGTGCCCCATGTTGTCTTTTGGCTAACTTTCTGTACATTGACGCATCATCATCATTCCCCTCCCTCCTCCCTACGAGGGCCATTTATTTACCGACAAATGAACCTTGTGAGCAGAATGGATAACTTCTGTGTGGAGTTCTGGTTCCTGATTGGATGAAGAACTCTCCTAGATTTACTATCAGACCTCTGAAACTGAGATCTTTAGGGGTGGGAATCACAGAGTACCTCACCATACCATACATGGTCCATGATGGACCGACAACGATTCTTTGATAATCAATATATCGCAAGACAATCATGTAGCAATACATCATGATATCTGTCTAACTCAAGAACAAAGGGCATAAAGTCTATGTATTGAATATGGATGGTGCATCTCTTAAGATAGCTTTCTCCACCATATCCTGCTGTTAACTCCCTCGTCTTCGGCCAGGTCGCTTCCGTTCAAGTTTCCCTCATCCATTTGAGCAGTGCGACTGTTTACTTCTAATTCATTAATTAAAATATTGATGTTTGCCCTGGTGTAACGATTATCGTGTTGCACAAAGAAGGACGACGACATATCACCTATATGAAAATATCGACCCGCCCCTACTAAGCAAACACTCTAAATACATCCTTCTACCACTTTGAGGGTCATGGGTAAAAGGCGCTGTTGACCCTGGAAAAGTTGCTTGCTTAACCCTGAGCCAACAAACATAAAAAAATAGTTCCACTTACATCACCAAATAAATGACAGTCTCCAGTTAATCTAAATGCAATCTGCACGTCTTTGGATAGTGGGAGAAAACTCACACGGATTCTTGACAGACCATGATTCAAACCGTGAACCTTCTTGCTGTGAGCACCCATCAGATATTATAATACAAAATAAATGTTTGTTTTGTTTTACATTTGCAAAATAACTCAATCGTAACGGGTTCTCCTTTTATTCGTAGGGTTTTTATTCGTATGCTGTGTGCTGTGTGCAAGTCGCTGGCGTGTTGCTTGAGCCAATGGAAACTGCCCACGTGAGACGCCTCATATCCATAATGAAAGACCCAACACAAATGTGCAAATCAATCTTCATTTGAGGAGATGCAATAAACGGAAAGATGAAGGCTGCCTGACAGTGTGCCCATTTCTCCACTGATGGCATGCTTGACAGCTCTCATCACAAATGAGTTTGTTTTTTTGGTGTGTGTGTGTGTGTGTGTGTTTGTGTCCTTACAACTCCAAAGGAATATTTGATAGGTTACAATTTTGGTTTTATGGCTCAGGTTAAAGCGGTTGGGGATTAAATGTGATGATTTGGGGCAAGAGAAAAAAAAGGGGGAAGGACAATGACAATGAAGGTGAAACATAAATGTATACATGTACATGAGTGTGTGTGAGTATACATGTGTGTGAAAAAGATAGACGTGTGAGAGTTTGTGCTTTCACCACAGCAATCTCCAAGGCAGATAACAGAAATATATCCGGTGAAGGGAGGTAGATGTTAAGCTTGACTCAGAGAAGGATTTCAGAGGGAGCACACTTTATCAAATGTCCTCATCTGGACATATGCCATGGTCGAGGTGTAAAAAATGGATTAATGAAATCCCAAATCAAAATGCAATATTAAGAAATGCATCTGCTGCAGGAGGAGCAGGGTGCACTATTAACAAGTTATGTATGGGAAGTATTGCACTACTGGTTGTCATCAGTTATAGATACATAGATTAATATTGTCATTGCACTATAGAACACACTGAGACCTCATTTGGCAGCAATGCACCATTCTGCATTTATTCATTTGCAGCATATGTGTGTTTGACACAACCAGCTGCCTGCAGTGACAATAGCATATTACACTAAGCAGTAATTCAGTCTCTGACATAAAACCCTACATCATCAATTTACTGTAAAATCAGAAAATATGCACATTTGACAAGATACAGCTGAGGACACCTGTGATCTAACTGATAACTTGATCAGTGATCCAAACAGTCGATAACGTTACATTAACTTTGTTGGTCAAACTCACCGTTTTCCTAATGATATGTAGACCTGGAGACACAAGTCAGGCCTGTGTGCAGCAGCAGCAGCAGCAGCAGCAGCCAGGTGCAGGGTCACTGAGTCACTTTAGACGGTTGACAGGACACATGGGAGGAAACACTTATCTTGCCAAATTCAAACGGTGACAGTTAAGCTGCCTATTGCCAAGCTGCCACTGAATGATCCCAAGTTAAAGGTTCCTTCTCGAGCCACATCTGATTATTTGCAGAGCCAACAGAGAAACAGAGGAAACAACAGAGGTATATGACAATGTTCCTGATGCCGTCACTGCTCTGTGTCACACATACTGTGCATAAAGTTCCTTCTTTTCCGGTCCATGTGGCTGATTTCTGTCTGCAGATGCAGTTTTATAACTCTGTGTGTCACCTAGCAACATCACCTGTTCTCCAATTCACTCCATCTATCAAAGCTAAAGTACAATGTCTCCCACAATAAGATTTTTGTCCATCTTTGTAGTAGTATCTCACGAGAAAAAAATCAAAAATGTCAGAAAAATACCTCGGCTTGTATTTCTGACAATAATGAGAGGGACGTCAGCTGTCTGACAGTCAGAGAGAGGAGAGGCTGCCGCTCTGCCAGCGGTGAACAGTGAGTCTGCACAATCTGAAGATTGACATCCATTTAAGAAGAATGGCTATGCCACATGAAGTGCAACTTTTGTTTCGAGCTATGCAAAACACGTCGGCTAGCTGGAGTATCACTTTTCGTGTTCTTGTGTGTGCTTGTTGAACAAGTGGAGCGATCAATGACTAACTCGTGAAGGTTTTAATAAACTTACCACTGAATACACCTGCAAACAAACTGCATTCCTAACCTAAGTGCAGCGCTGGAGTAAAGCGGAGCTCAGAGAGTCTTACTGAATAATCTATAGATATACAAGTGTATAAAGACAGATGTAAAAGGAGTTTAAATTAAAAACAAAACTATAGAAATTATTATTTCTTTTTTTTTTATTATTAACATTGTCGGACTAAGTTGTAAATAATTAGCATGCACACATTATTTATAGGTTATCATGTCAAATATGCTGCTTATCACCAGCAGTGACTCACATGGCTCACCAGAGTAAACAAGCTCCAAACATTACCATGCATGTAGTGAAGCTCGACAATTACTATGAACAAAAGGGCTTGATGGTGAATAGGATGTTGAACATATGTTCATTTCTGGCATCAGGAAGACTTTACAATTTAACCTAAATCATTTGGAAACTAAATACACAATTTGATCCCGTGTGTTGCCAGGAGCTGCCTCCAGGTCTTTATGTAGTCCAGTCATGGATCAGTCTGTCCAGCAGCTGCAAACAAACGAGCTGCAAAACACTGCATGATCTGCACACGTCATTTTAATTCATACATTTGAGTAGGATGGCTCTGTGGTGCACTACTGCAGTTATTGGAACTTTGGACTAAAGAGTTGAACTTGATGAGTGACACGTTTGGTTTACTGAAAAGGCTTGAAAAGAAAAAAACTTTGGTTTTAGTTTCATATTGTGGTGCATGATACTTCATCATGACTGACTAGAAATAACAATCAGTGGTGGGTATACAGTACATTGGTTTGTTAACTGCTGTTTTAAAGCCCCTGGGTTTTTTTTAATACCAGAAGAGACAAATATTTGGATGAAAAAAAAGATCATATCAGCAGTCGATGACATCATGGCCTCATCCACACCACTCCTTTGTCTGTTTGCCTGTAAATGGGACTATAATTTATAAAATGGACATTGCAATGATTTGAAGAAGACCTGAAACGGAAAATGTTTTCTGATATTATAAGAGATTTAAGATCATTCTCACATCGACTGACTTAAAATGTTTGCCACAGAGACTCATCAGCACATGTGCAGCCGTTTCTCCATGTAAATACTCACGACCTTGTGCATTTGCACCAGCTCAACAGATGAATCAGTGTCTTTGACAAACAAAAAGATTGCCACAGGTGCGGTGAAAGAGTCAGATATTATCAGATCGAATGCTGCTATAAACCACTGAAGTTTAACAAATGGGCTTTACCACACAAGTCTCCATCTGATGGACCTTGGGGCATCTTATATTGATAAAGAGATCAACAGTGCTGTCAGTTACTTTGTAACTACAATGCCTGGAGGCTGCAAAACAAAGCAAACTTTAAACATCTCCACTGGGAAATAGAGCAGAATAATAAGCAAGTGAACCCTACTACTGCCATCCATTTGTCAGCTTTCTCTGTAATTTCAGGTTCATACGAAATCTGCACACTACACAGAACGCACTGAATGGTTTGCACATTGGGAACACGGCTTTTTCACACAAACAGCAAGACTGGTGCAGCATACCTATTGCCATGTAAACCACCGGTCAATACTTTTGAGTTAATCTGAAGACGCTGAAGAGATTTGTCGGGTCGACTGCAGCCTGGGCGCTCCAACTGCTGCTCAAAATATTGAGTTGACTGAAAAATGAGAAATGCTTGACCTTTTGTAACTGAGACTCAGCCAAGAACAACTTAATATCCCAGTTTTGCTGACAAATATTCTGCGTAGTGTAAAAACTGGAAATGCATTGCTGATACAAGCTCTTCATCATTGTCACCAAAGGCTCCTCCAATAGGACTGAAATGGAAACTTTCACCTGGATGTGAAAGCACAAAGCAGTCTATGAAACCTGAGTCTAAATTTCCAATTCATCACTGCTGGAGCAGCTCCACGGTTTTCCTTTGACTGGCACCAAAGTGTTAATCCTTGGGTTTTAGTTGCTGTAAGATTTGTAAAAACTGAACAAAAATAATATCTTGATCATATTTTGTCTTTAAGTGCAATGTGCACACACACACACACACAGATCCAAATACACATAAACCCATGAGCTTTGCAGGTCCACTTAGTACAGAGAGCAACTAATCTAATCAACGAGCAGCTAATGCACAATGAAAGCAAAGCCATTTACTGAAGATGCCAGTCAGCCTGGACAAAAGAGGAAGACAGAGACATACTAAAGGAAAGTTTATAGAGGACAGATCAGCCAGAGCTGGACACAGATATAACCGAGAGGCAGACTCTTCTGTAGCTGCTTGAATCATCATTCTTTCCTTTTTTTTTAAATTAATGTAATCATTCAAAAGTGTTCTCTACCATCTCTATCCATGCTTACCTGTCAGCAGTGCTGCCTCACTTGCAGCCCAGTCTCTTCTCCAGAACAAATCGCTGCTCCACTACGTCTCGCTCGATCTGTGAGTCTGAATCTGTCTCTCTATCCTCCAACACCTGCTGTCGGAGATCACCCTCTCTCCTTTCAGATGATGCTGAGAGCAGCCCTCCCTCTATCCTCCCTTTCCATCCTTCCACCCTGTTATCTCTCTCTCTCTCTCTCTCTCTCTCTCACGCGCCTACCTCCTGTGATAAACACATGCATTTTCCTCACTTTCTTTTTATTCTGCTGCATTTTCTTCAGCTTATTCTGTCCACCCCGATGTTTCCCCTTTGATTGCTTTTCATCTGCAGCCCCCCTCATCTGTCTTGATCTGTCCTTGCCCTCTCAAGCGGGGGGGGGTGTTGCTTTGCTTGGCATTTTCCTCAGTGAGTCTGCCTGTTCGTAACAGACCTCTGCACATTCAGTTGCACAAAAATTTGGCAAGCAGAGGTAGGCATGAAAACTAATTTCAGGGGTAAAAAAAAGAAAAGAAAACGTGAACCTCATTTGAAAGGTGACCTCAGACTGATCAGCCCTGTTATTTGTCTCATTCTGACAACACGTTCTCACCACATACAACCTCCGCTGCGTCAAATAGCCTTTGCTCATTTGAGATCATTTAGCTGAAAAAGCTGTAAAATGCTGCAGAGTTTGCAGTGCATTCACACAATAATGAGGAACATCATTAAGACAGAGAAAGATATCACTAGTCATGGCAGTTTGAATAAAAGCATTTACTGCATTTGAATACCATCATGCTTGTTTATCATGACCATATTAATACAGTGTCTAAAAAAGAACATTTTAAATGCTACATCCAAAATAAGTCCACTGTCTTTTGTGACGAGTATGGAAGAGTACACTCATAAATCATGTTTTTTTTTTTTTAATTGATTATTAAAATAAAATGTATTTACTATGATTCAGTTCATGCATTTATTTAACAAGACTGTCCCATGCATAAATACTCTAAGATCGAATCAAAATTGTATGCCAATTCATCGTCCTCCTTCATCTTTGCTATAACGCATTTCCTTTGATCACACATGTAGCTACATGCTGTAAATTACAGTTGCCTCTGTATTTCTATGAGAAAGGAGCCAAAGAAGAAAACATGCTACAGGCCCTGAAACCATAAAGGGACACGTGGCTGTGCTCTCGCCACACTTGCCATGTTGGGATACTGTTACAGGTAGCCCAGATCAAGGTTAAGCACAAACACAGTCACACACAGACGTTCGCACATCTATTCAGATCACATCTATATTGGACAGCCCATACAAAGCATTAACACTCACCTTAACCATAACCAGTTAATGTCTCACTCTGATCTTAACCTAAACACAACTTATTTCAAATTATACCCAAACACAGTAGGTAGTACCGTGCAACACAGAGGTCTCGTCTCAGCTGCACCACCACTCATATAGGGAAGATGATTCCCCAGGGAGGATAGGGATCACCTGAAAACCCATCAGATCTACAACACACAGAACATGGAGTATGATGCGGGCAGGTGAAGTACAGCCAACATATTCTGCCTGTTTCAAAGCCTGTCTGGATCTAAAGATGAAAGAGTGTCTTTTCTTGCACAGAGCAGAACAAAATGGGAGTAAAACCAGGTCAGGCGGAGGTTGACAAAATAAATTATCAACATGTTTTAAGTAAATACATGGGAATTCTGACTTGTCAAGTTAATTAGATGGTGTGAAGTTATAAGAGCAGGTGTACGTGGGCCAAGCTGAGACTCTCCATTTCCATTCCTCATTTCATTTGTTCCTTCGACCTCTCTGTCTCCATCTCTCACTGTGACTGTGTCTTCTCTGCCCACAGTCGTCTCCTGCAGCAACTGGCTTTATGTGCACAAAATGCAGCAAATACTCCTCAAAGCAGCACGAGTAACACTTTCATTTCTATGAAGTTTGTCCTTGTGATGCCCACGAACGCTTCATGCTGAATTTCACCAGACACCCGTTTTATAAGGTATGTTTTTGAGCTTTCGTGATACCTACTGTTACAGGGTCAAACTATTTGTACATGGATAATCTAAATAAGACATTATTCACATTATGTAAATACTCAATTCATTATCCTGTTAACATGGCACGATGCCTATTGTCTACATTGCATCCTCTGCTGGGATTAAACCTGATTAACTGATTATAATCTGATTAAAGGCGAATAGAGTTTTTGTCCACGAGCAGCACTATGGAGCTGAGTAAATCTGAGTAACCATTGTGTTCTATTGGTTCTATAAGATCTGATCACATGTATTCAGTATAATTGTTCACAACTATCATTCCTGAACGACAGTGAGGATGCAGGGAGTAGAGGTAGAGAAAGTAGGGGTCAACCATCCAAAAATATGCACAAGAGAGGCGAAGAAGAGAGCGCAGGCAGGGTGGAGTGGGTGGAGTGTCAAGTTTGACATTATTTAAAGGACAGAAAAAGAATTTTGGAGCTAAATATAATCTAATGAGCTCATTCTTATGTGGAACTAAAGCTTTCTTTTAAACAACACTGTTCAGGGAGAGGGGAGTAGGTTAAATGCTTTGCAACAAAAAACATCAATATCATTTATATTCAGTTACCATAGTATCACCATGGAGTGAAAAAAAGAGCACTCTGCAGAAACTGTAAGTGCTCCAGCGTCTAACTGGGTGATATGATTAGTGTTACAATGTGGACAGCAGCTACACCAGGTGCCAGCGACTCCTGAGCAAAGATCAAACGCAACAACAATGAGGAAAAGCAAACAAGATTTTAACCTCAAGAGGAGACTAAAAAGCTGACAATTACATGAGAGGGAAGAAATTTTCTTATTTGAACTTCATTTAACCAGGAAGTTCGAATCCCAGAGAGGCAGGGAAAAAAAAAATCCCTTGAGATTGATGTTGATGTTGCCGACATCATCTTGCTTGTTTGAAACCAGAAAAGACCATAGTTGGAAGAGAAGGTGAAGCTGGGGGAGAAGCAAGGGATAGATGTAACTGATCGCGTGGCGTGGCAGGTCTGCATGCATTAAATCCACCATCAATCACACTTTTATGATCTGCCCTAACGCACACCTTGCTTTCACTTCGGTTTGACTCTAAATGGGAATATAATGACACCGTGCTGTGTTGAACAAGACCTGAAATGAGCGATTTAGACCATGTGAAATGTTGATATACTGAATGACGTGAGACGTAAACTTACAAACTATAGTTGCCTCCTGACGTCACTTCAACAGAATACAGTTTTCAGGCACGTCCTAATTGGCTTCACTTGCTGGATCTGCAGACTGCCCACTTTCTTTAAATATACAGTCTATGACTATACTGCTTACATAATACAGACAGAGGGGAGGAGACAAAGGAGAAAAGATGGAATCTCAAGAGGAGAAGCAAACTCAAGGCTGGAGCCATGATGAAAACATTTTTTTTTGTAAATTTTATGGCAGAGCAGGAGCATAAAACCATCATACATGCTTCATAAATTCAGCCATTTTATCTGTGGGCTCCAGACGTGAGGTTTGTTCATGGTTCTGTGGAAATCTAAACCAATGTGCCTTTATTGACCTGTGTTTATGAGTCATGAATCAAATCTCTATAGGCAATCACAGCATGAAAAATTCAATTTGATTCACCGTTGTCCAGACAGAGCAACGGTGACTACACACAGCATCTATAAATATGTAGCTGATGACAGCGACTGCCATCGTTTAATGATGGATTTGAGTTATAGGGCCTGAACCATTTTGAATAAATATCTCATTGCGACTTCTTTGAATGAAATTGGGATTGCGATATGATTCACGATATTAGGGGGAGTTATTCTTATTTTCTCAGGGCCTTTCTGCATGGAGTTTGCATGTTCTCCTAGTGTGTGTGTGTGTGTGTGTGTGTGGGGGGTTCTCCGGTTTCCTCCCACAGTCCAAAAACATACAACATGGGGATTAAGTCAATTGGACACTCTAAACTGACGGTAGATGTGACAGTGTGGTTGTTTGTCTCTGGCCCTGCGATGGACTGGTGAAGAGGGTGTAGCCCGCCTATCTCCCTATGTCATCTGAGATTGGCATAGCGCCCCCTGCAAGCGTTAAAGCTTTATCCACTTCCCCATCAACTCTCCTGTGCTCTCTGCATCCAATCCTATTCAGTTAATATCTCCTGCACCAAAAATAGAGCGTGATCACATGGAGTTGACCTCCTGATCATTTTTGATCACTGCTGCAACGGTAAGCCACATTGCTCCTTAAATTAGTCTGAGCATTTTAATTAATTAGTGAAATGTACTGATGATAGCTGGGAAGGCCAGTGAAGCGCAGCAGGGTAGATTGTGCACCGCATGCTTGCATAATATCAGTAAAAGTGGTGCTTTTAATAACATATGGAGAGCAGACAGACCGAATTATGTGAACTTGTTCTACTAAAATAACCATCTGTATCATCCCTGTGCTGCTCTTCCACTGTGACTGTGCCTGTTCAGCCTTCGTAGGCAGAGCACATTGCATCTGCAACGTTTTACTGTGTGAACTCACTGAGGATCAGTCACACCTGTGTGGGAAGCAGCAGGACAGCTCCTCCCTGCCTGCATTTGATAGTCCGTCCACCAACAAGAAAAAAGCCAGAGCCTCTCTGCCTTTCATCCATCATGAAATTCAGCTGTTGGTAAAACATTCCTCGAGACACAACCTGGGTGATACGGAAAATGTATTCAAATGTTCAGAGAGGACGATTCGAGTGATGTGACACGAACACAGAGGACAGAAGAGGGTGTTGGTGAAAGTGCCTGAATGAAATCCAGACCTGGTGCCATGCTAGGGTGTGGTTCTGAGCTGATGCCACGTGTAATGTCCACCTCAGTCAGTGAGGCTGGAGGAAAGTATGAGATCAGAAAAAGGAAGCAATGATATGTGCAGGAGCAACATAGAATCCAACCATGACTCATCCCAGTCGGAAGATGTTGCTTGACAATATGACGTGATCCCCACAGCTTCAAATAATGATGAATCATTAAAGTACACTGACTGATGATTGATATAACAATCCCAGTAATATTCCAATTACGTGAGGAATAGATGAATGGAAATGACCCCCCACCTGTAGCCTGGTGATAATGGTCAGGTGGTGCAGCAGCAATAACACATTCAGTTTGATTCAACATCACAGATCAACGTGACATATTTGAAATGAGTTGACATCCAAGCAGTGACAGGTGTGCAACATGACATTAGCAAGACAGCTCTTAAGAGTGTACAATCAAAACCACCCCCCAACTCAGTATACAAGCCTTATTCTGTCTGTGATGCTGCTGGCTATTTTCTCTCTTCCTGTTTGCCTTCTCATCACAATACTTATATGCTTATATTAGGATGGAGATCGGCCATTAGGAGCAATCTAAAGTGAAGCATATCCCCAGTTAGAGGAGATCCCCTTGCAATTTCTCATCATCCAGTACTAAGGACTACTTCATTATTACCCAGCTCCTCCTCTGTCATAAGCTTAGACTTAGAGTAGATGCTGCAAGGCATACAGTACTTCCCTCTCTGCATATACTGTCAATAAAATATTACATTAACCCTTAGTGCTCACGTGGCAATAACACACAACTCTTATATGGACAGGGGTGTGTTCATAGGTCACATCTTCAGGCTTTACAAAAGGCATTTTTTCATCTTCTTATGTTTTGTTGAGTCAATGTTATGATTGATTGTATACCACACAAATAAAAACATTTTTTCTTCCATTTGTGTCCATAAAAACAAGCCAAGCTAACTTTGAAATGTGAAGAATTTCCAAATCTCAATCCGATTTTTAAAAAGGTGAGTACCTTTTGCTCAGGTGTGTGTTTATATATCTAGAAACAGAAATCATGTCATCAGATTACCTATAGGTTGTGCTGAAAACAAGGATGTAAGACACTCTATATTGCAAATTCTTATAGCCTCTGTATATACATGTTATCATAACAAAAAGGAGCCTAAATACTCTGTGTTCTTAAAAAAGATGTTTCTTATCAAACATCTTAAAGCTACAGTAGGCAGGATTGGTCTCATTTTCAGGTCATTAAATATAGACCAAAGAAAATCACTCCATGTCTGAAACACGCTGATATTGACATGCTTTGACTGTGCCATGCTGTTCCCCTTTTAAAGTTGCCTTGCAGTGCAGGAAGTTTGTTAGTGATACTGGAAGAGCATGTATATGTACAGCTGTTTAATGGAGCCGCCAATAGGAGTGTCATCTCTTGCCAAGTCTGCCATCATGGACCAGGTGTCTCTAAGGCTGGAAACAGAGCCCTCAAATGACATCATTTATATTATGATTCCAGATTATTACAGAATTAATACTTAACAACGTCAAAATTATGGTCCCTACCCTTGATGAAGACATTTTTGTTCCAACACATCATTTAAATGCGAATTTGTCTTCATCATGATTTTCAGGAGAAAAACAAAAAAATCACATCCAGACTAAATGCCACGGCATTTATTCTGGTCTCTTTACTACAGCACAGCGGCAGCTTAAGACTGAGGAGATAAGTACCACCATTATCAGGAGCAATCAAGTTAATGAGTGTTTAATTGGGAACACTGTGCTGTGAACAGTTTAGCACAGTAATAGAAGTATCTTTGCACTTTTCCAGCTTCTTCCATAATGATGCCAGGATTCTGAGGCTACATCAACATTAGTAGAAACTGTTTGTGTGGCAGAGGGAGATGGTGGAGACAGAGGTGTTCCTCATAGGACCAAAAAGTGTGAGCACAAACACACACAGTCTGGTTTCCATCACTTCAGAGGACATAACATTGACTTACATTGATTTTCTGGAGACCTTTTTTTTCTTAACCTTAACCAGAACTACTACAACCTAAACCTAACCTCAACCTAACCATACAGCATGGATACCTATAACACACACGCACACACACACACATTGCCTGACCTTGACTTCTACGCTTTGGGACAATCTAAACAAAGTGTTCTCCTCACCTTAACCATAACATGTTAATGCCTAACCCTAACCTCAACCTAACCACTGCCTTTTTACTGTACGACTGGAGTTTGGTCTCCATGAGGACTACTGGTAGTGTTTATGCCAGCAAAGGTCATAAAGAGGTAACAATGACAGGGACCATGGTCCAGGAAAAGCCAGTATTTAAAGTTGCAGCAGGCCTGAACGACAGGCTGAAATAGTTGATTACTGGATCTCATCAACAATATTAATATTGTCAGATCAAAACTCTCCCACCAGATGATTGCAGACAAATGCATGCACTTCGTACAAGCTGACCCAAGGCAATCTCACTCACTCTAAAACACCAGCAATATGCACATGCAATGATGCCATTGTGTATCTGCTAGAACAGTAAATAGGCTGAATTCCAAACTGCCACCAACTGGATCCGAGTTTATCAGCTTGACTTCTTCAGTGGCATCACATCACACGACATCACATCATCCCAATCCTGGAATTTTACTGAACACATTTATAGCTCTTCTATATGTGGCAAAGCTGAGACTCAAATCTAAGCGTGACGGGTCGTAGATTCAGTGAATTATCAAAAATATCTTCTTTAAAACAATTTTTTAAAAATTGTCAGTTTTGGCAGTAAAAATTGTCAGGTTTTTTTTTTTGTACAACAGATACAGAGATTTCCAGTTTGCTATGAGGTTAAAAAAGGCCCAAAAAAAGAGACTCTGCTGTTGTACATTTTCAGATATATGGACAAGAAACTGAGACATCGATTGACCCACACATTTTCTACCACTATATCACGGGGGCTGTTGGTGCCAATCCCTGCTGGCCTACCCTGTGGACAGGTCGAAAACTGAGACATGCCCTAATTAAACCACAAAGCTATCACAAAGTCATCAAACCATGTGGTTTAGGAACAAAAACTAGATTTAGAAAAATGTGTACCTCTTTCAGAAATCAGTGACCAAAAAATGACCAAAAATATAATTATGAATTCCTTGTTATCTCTCGATCACATTTCTGGAAGGTCTGTCTGAACGTGAGCCACGTATCTCTCCAACAGTTTGCTTGACAGTCTTTACACTTGGCACGTGACTTCCTAAGCGTGGGTTACCGTGGCAACCGTGGTAGCAAATTACACAAAGAAATACAAGCTATGTCTCTCCCTCTGTTTGCCTGTTAATCACATATCTGTTAAACGGCTCGCTTGACAAGCGTCAAACTGTGGCCTGTGACTTACTAAGGGCAGCAGCGTGTGCAGTGCCAAATTTGACATTGTTTGGATAAAGAAATGCAAGGCAACAGCACGGTTTTACTAGTGCTGTGGATGGGCTTTTTAATTTCAGTGCAGTGATGGAATACACAATTGGGATAATGGCTCAGTGATTATAATCAGAGAGCTATACTGTGGGTTATTATCAACTCCTAAACCTAATGCTGCTGAGGCACCATTATCATACCATGCAGACACAGTGAAACCCCATTCCCACTAATGAGATTCAGTGAGTAAGCAAGGGTGTCCTCTCCTGTGTGGAGCCTTGGTGTTTCACCTTTCCAGTACAGCCACCCATTGTCCTTCCACTCTCATTATGGCTCAGTTCTTTATGAGCCTGCGGCCAATTTGATGTATAATAATGAAGTGTCACTCAGTTTTTTTTCAGCTGCTGCTGGAATCCTGGCTAAGATCCTTGAAACAAAACAACAACAAGACTCAAAACAACAAATTTAATAAATATGTAATTCTCCACTTCTCTGCTCTTGTTTCATTTCTATTTCTTCATGTGTGTTCACACCAGCCTTGTTTTGAATGGATCCATGGAATGTTTATGCCCCATGGAAGGGAATACACGAATATGCATGGTAAAATTGCATGCATCATTTTGTATTTCAGTCAGGACATGACTCACTATAAGGTTCTGGTCGTGGAGACGCTCTTGTCAGTTCTACAGAAAGAAACAATTTGACAGCAGATTAAGTGAGAAATTAAAAGCATCAGCGTCGAGGATACAATCATTCCAATTTTTAAAACCAAAAGAAATGTAGAAGATATTTATTGCAAATATGTTTTCCAGTGAATATAAAATAACTTTATGAGCCAAACTTCAAAAACGGGGAAGCAAAATGGGCTTTTAACATAACCTGGGACAGCAGGAAGCTAGAAAACAACCAGTATCCAGTATACCTGGGAGTAACCTTAGACCGTTACCCCGAGTTACAGAGAACACATTCGGAAGAGAAGAGCCAAGGTCTCCACCAGAAACAGCCTACTACGAAAATTAGCATGCAAACAACAGCATTAGCCCTGTGCTTAAAACAAATGCTCTGTCTTTATCAGGCATCGATGCCCTCTTACATCCAGAGAGCAATTACCACCCAAGCTAAGCGGACAAAACAAGCCAATGACACCTGGCACCTACTCCATGAGCACTCTGTCGCTCATAAACGACTTAGTTCCAGAAGTAGCTTCTTGGACACCACAGACGTACTGGAGTCCAGCCCAGCCAATGCCGGAGACAGCGAATGGCTCAAACAGTGGATCAGCCTTGGCAGCCAGACAGCCCAGTGGCTGGAGAGAGGGATCACCCCAAATTAATGCCTCGCCTGCGGCCACCACCAACCCTGGGCTGTCTGGAAAACCCTGAACCTCCTGCGAGTCGGCGAGGGATGCTGCAAGGTAACCCTGAAGAAACTGAATAAAATGACATCTGACTCCAGCTCTGACAGCTCTGCTCCACAATGCACCACAGAAGACATGGTCGAATCAAATGCAGCCGTGGTCACCTGTGTCAATTACTGCAAGGACATGATACGCTATGAAAGATGGCTGGACATGAGGAAGGAGAATGAGACAAATCAACGAAAATACTTTATAATCTTTCATCCAAAACAGTACTTTTTAAAGATGTTGGCAAAGACACCTACTCTATTTGCAAATGAGCACAAATGACTTTTTAAAGATTTAAATATAAAGCTTAGAAGCACATCATGGCGTCTGAAGTCATTTCCATGTTGTCCAGCAGTGAGAGCAAATTGGCATTGGATCCACTTTGAATCCATCAGAAAAATAAGACGCTATGATGACGTGGTCCTGGGAACTTAATCTGCAGTTTTGCAAACTAAAGCATCGTCCTGAGCGAACAATGATGACACTAAAGCTGCAAGGACACGTGTTAAAGTATTTTGGGTTCTATATTCTGCAGACTAAACTGTTAACTTAGCTCCACCCAAGTGAAGTAACTGACTAATACATGCTAGGTTTATAATACAATAATAAATAATCTTCAAGGAGGTCACACAATATTTATTCAAATTTGATTGAAATGGGAAAAACAAGTTGCCTGAAAAAGTTGTAAAATTCCCTGCTTGATCATATGGTTTGCAAATGTGTCATTTTAACCCATTTTCACAATCCGGCTCTGAGTATGACAGTTTTAATGAAGTCAGTCCAAGCATCTACTGTATAGTTACAGGACGGATGCTGGAACGTAGAGTATAGTGGATGTGTGGAGTTTCACAGATGTGACACGCTTCTATTTCCTGGCAGATTGGTTTGCTGTAAAAAGCACCCTCCAAAATCTTTTAGATGCAAGGACCGAAGGAATCTTTTTTTTTTTTTAAGTATAATTATGGAATGATGCTGGCGAGTGGTGACGAGTGGCCGTTTTCCTCAGAGTGGTAGGAGTTTGGTGGCTCGCTCGATTTGCCTTGCATACAAATGAGAGAGGGCAGATTTTCCCACCTGGATTAATCTTTCAAGCAGCTGTTAAGTGCAGACTCTGTTTGTGGACAATCAATCCACTGATAATCACAGTTTATCTCTTCTCCCTCAGGGTTAAGCTAATCACATGAATACTGCTGTGTCGTGCTGACATACACTCACTCCATCCCTCAGTAAAAGAAGTCCGACAATAAAAAAAAGAGGTAAATGGAGCCATTCCTCTGGTTTAAGTGTGTGATATGTAAGTGTGTAAAAATAGTTTCAGCTAGCGGGATCACTGTAGAATCAAAAATTCTAATTTATGATTTTATTCTTTAGCATAAACAACAAAAACAACATGACACTATGACAAATGCAGAATGTCAAAACGAAAAAGTATTTTACGGTTAGGAGATTAATCTTCTCTTCACAAAAAACCCCAACAACAACAAACTCAAACCAAGACACAAATCTTTACTGAGTAAACATTTAGATATAATAGAAGTAGTCGTAATATCGCAGTGTATTCCACAAGTTGGTCGAAGAAGAGCTAATTCTAGGTACCTCTTATAAACTTGTCATTTGTTGGTATGGAGTGCTACTGTTCGAATTTAGAAAAATAAGAATTATTAATGACTGTAAACTGTGTGGTCACTGAACACAATTAACTTCACACTGAATGTTATAGGTCAGTGCAAAGGTGTGTGACTGATGCCTTTTTTCACAGATGATTGAAATATTTTAACTCATACGTAACAAACAACGACCAGTGCACAGACTCTATGATTCAGACTTTTCACTAAGTCATGCAACTGGTCATAATGACGTTAATGACGGTCTGCGGTGAAAATACTGAATACAGTTGCATGAGAGCGGATGGGATGTTGTAAGTATCTGAAATGAGTATCGTCACTGCTCGTGTTGCTTGGTGAAAGTCTGGGCCCTGGCCTTTTGTCATGAGATTCTACTCACCTTTATCTGTGGCTATTTGAAATGGAAACAGTGACATTATAGCTCTGCTCTATAACCGTGTTTGTTGTGTTGAGAATGGAAATATTCGCTCTGACAGTCAGCGATACGGTTGGTGATAGTCACCCTGCTGACAAGGCAACACACTGTTTTTGGTGTTAACAGTAAGGAGTGGAAAACAGACCATCACATAAACAACTGCACCTCCATGCACCGTGGAGGAACATGACACTCACTGCGGGGAAGGAAGGGCACGGAAAAGCAGAACGCAGCAAAATTAGACAATTCTAGGCCACAAAAAATGAGTTTATATTTAAAAACACGCCACCCCCAAGACCAAATTCACAGTTTCTTCCACTAATTAGTCCAAATAAAGCTGTTTATATACTGTATGCTTTTTAGCCAAAGAGCAGTAGTCTCCTTGCAAAACATACAAGCATATATTAGTTGTTAATTGTCTGGCTTAAACTCCAAACATAGTTAGACAAGTAAATCTTTGATTATTGAAATCTACTGATTATTATCTATTGATTATTGAGTAGCCATCAAAAGTCTAACTGTATGTACGTGTAACAGTTTTTTTCTCCGATTTCAATTTTTCCGAATTTAATATATTTTATAAATGTTTTACAAGCAAAACATGTCTTAAAATGTGACGGAATAAAAGCCAACAGCCTGTGCTTTTAAGCATATTATGGTGTTCTTCGACAATGTTCTTTAGATCAGGGACTCTCAATCAATCCTGGTCCTAGGGACCCACTGCCCTGCATGTTCCCTGCTCCAACATACCTCAAATCATCAGCTTATCAGGAAGCACTACAGAAGCCAACATTGTATGTGGAAAATGATGCTGCTGCAACAACAACAGCAACAAAAACATCCTCAAGGAAAAATCCTGAAGGAAAAGTAGGTCAGCTATCTCGTGGTCCAAGTCTGGGCTTCATTCAGTTCCTTTGACAATCCTTTTCTTTTCCCTATTACACAGTCAGCATTGATATCCTAAGAGAGCCTGTTTTTTGACAGTGCCTCAGACAGCACAAACAAATATTAATGACCACTGCAAACAAGCTACGGATGTGATAGATTAAAATGAAATGTAAAATGCTTATTCATGCTCCAGGAATAAAATGTGCTAGTTGCACACATGCAGCTGTGTGTGTGTGTGTTTTCTAAGAATCCTGGAGCAACGGCAGGTTAGAGATGAGAGAAAGAGTAAGGCTAGTTTAACAGAGTAGATCATATATGGATGGATAATTAAGTAGATTAGTGCAAAACGAAACTAGGACAGGATGTAAAGGAGCAACGTTCGAACAAACTTCTCGAAAAACAGACAAATATTCTTGGAGTTTATTTAAGAATTAAGTTAGATATGCACCAAGATAGTTAAATAGTTAAATATATCTTTGTTCAGTTCTATAAAAAGTTCTATTGCAAATGCTGGTAAAATGCCACAAAATTCAAAATGATGTTGATGCCCGACACAGTTCACAACTCATTGGTTTGCATCAGGGCACACTAACCTGACTCCTGCCACAGAAATGTCACATTGAGCCTCGTGAATGTTTTCTCAGCAGACTTGGCAGCGGAATATGACAGTTAATGTAATTCAACCTGCTAATGAATTCTTATGCATCGTGGAGCTGAGTGACTCATGACTCAAAGTCAAAGTCATGGAATTTTCATATCTCACAAATTCACTTTATAAACAAACTGCGTCTTTGCAGCCTTTTCTCGCCTCAACAGCCGAGCAAAGCGCGTCACATTCATTCATCCATGCACGCACACGCACACGCACACGCACACACACACACAGTCACTGCTGGGTTGGTTTGTAGTATTTTGTCAAAGATTACTGCAAAACCTTAAGCACATTTTCTTGATTTTCTCCTTTCAATAATGCAAATGAGACAACAACAGAACAGTTGTAGCTGAGGGAGTAAAACACAGTACATGCACTATGTAACTAAGCCTTTAATTGAATCACTAATCTCACAATAACTCATTATTCCCAGCATTTTAAACTTTTTCCTGAAAATGGCATGGCTTTTCTTAATGGCTTTGTTTTATCTAAAGGGAATAAAAGCAGCACAATCTCTTATAACATTTTCAGATTCATTTACTAATCACTGATGGACTAGAAAAAAAAGGCTACCAGCATACGGTTTTTATTTATCATTGTAGCTAGTCTGAATTGTAGTAAGAAGTATAGTAATATAATAAAAGTAGACTTTTTTTTATCAAAAAAAAAAAGATTTAATTGCCTACCCCATTATGGCATAGCATGTTATTACTATTATTTTTTTTTACATTACTTATTGATATTATTTACATGTCTACAGATATGAACATCATAGTCTTTCTTTTCACTGTCAGCGGCGTGTGATTAGGTTTGGGGAAAACAAGCAGCTGGTTGGGGCTGTTACATGTGTTTGTAACGCGTAGTGTGCACTCATAATTATGAATAAATCTATCATCTTACCCTCCATAAGCTCCAAATGTGAAACTCCTTCTCCTCCTTTCCATCGTGTTGAACAGCTGATGACACGTCTCAAGAGACAAACAGTGAAAGCAGTGCCGTTGACAACACTGTGCTACTGAATAACAGTCATTCAGATTCCTTTTAACTCTCTCTTTGTACTTTTCCTGTCCTCTGTGCGTCCAGCTCTTTCCCCTCCCTCCTTGCGTCAGCCCTCATTGAGCGTGTGTTTTGAGTCCATACACACACGCCGCTGTCCTCCCTCCCTCCATGTGCCTCCTCCATGCTCTGACTAAGCGGCTACCACTAAAAGAAAGGTGTGTCCTGCTCTCCGCTTGTCATTGGAAGGAACAGGATGATTCCTCGGACCCCCGTTCATTCCTTTGCCAGCCTGAAAATCAACACTGGCACAGGAATCATTTAAATCACAAGGACTCTTTACTCAAGAAAGATTCTTAGAATGTAAAATAGGCACATGCAGAAGAAATAGCATTACTGATTAATGTGCATGTGCATATATATTATAACATTTATGGCTTTTTTTTCAGTTCAGCCCAAAACAAAAATCTCCAAATAAAAAATGTAGACCCCAGAGATGAAGAGAAGCCCGACTGTTCCCACTTAAGTGGAGAGAAACAACTCTCTTTTAACAGGCGAAAATCAAGATTATGATGTATGATGTTATGATTAAGAATTCAACATCAAAGTCAAGCACTTGTCTATAATTCAAGAAGAGATACTTTCTTTATACAGTCAGAAAGTTTTGTGTTGCCCTTTTATCCTTTCATTCAATCGTTTGCTCTCCCTCTTATCCTTGTCCTGAGCTGAAGCCGATCCCAGTGGGCATTTGAGCAAGAGACAGGATTCACTCTGGACACTGGAGGGGTCACCAGCCCATCACAGGAACACCGTACAGAGACATGTATGGTGTTGTATCCCTGTGATGGACTGACAAACTGTCCGGGGTGTGACCTTGCCCATCGCCCTGTGTCAGCTGAGATTGGCACAGCGCTCCCCCGCGACCCTCATGTGGAGGATAAAGTGGTAGAAATGGATGGATTAACCTTAACCAACCTGAAAACACCCCATGCAGACATGGACAGTCCACACAGAAAGGCTGGGATTTGAACAAGGAACCTTGTTGAAAACAAACACATAAGTATGCTATCAGGTTGGCATCTTAAATGACAACTACCACAGAAATGGTAAAGAGAGGAAGCCGATTTCCAAGTGCACAATCTGTCTTGTTACCCAACTTTTCTCAATCTAGAAACTCATTTCGTTTCCACTGAAATCAACATCTCTTCTTCTGACGTCTCTGATAGGAAAGATCTGTCAAACATGACACCTACATCAGGTTGCGTGGAAAGTGATGTCTTTGTCAATCTGCTGGCAGACCATGTCTCCTCATAGTCAAAGAAGAGTGGACAACCTCACCTGCTTGCCAAATCAAACCACTTCATTTTCTTTCCATGCTCTCCTCGGCTGCTCCTTTCTTTCATGTCTTCTCTCCTTCCTGTCCTTCATACTGTTTATCCATTATGTTTCTACTATATAATGGGACTATCCTTGTCTGTCCTGTCTGGGGCCAAGTTCATTTTCTGTTCTTTTCACACATTCATATTAACATTGGTTTGCCCCGATGATGTCCCCCAGTCAACCTTTTGTGATTCTATTAAGTCTGACTGGACTCTGTCCAGACATGGGCTATAAATCAAATCAGAAGCTTAGAGAAGACGACATAGGAATGGGTCATGCATTTCCACAGAGTTCCCCGTCAAGGTCATTGAGGTTCTTTTGCAGACTGCTATTGATACTGATTGTTATGTAGAATGTGAACATTCAGGATTTCTGTCTCATATGCTGGAAAAGCCGTTAGAAAAAGAGGAACGGCTTGTTATGCACAGCTGGACATTTTTAGCCAAAACAACATGCTCAAAGAAACTCCCACCTTTAAACTACGTTCAGATTACCAGCCACTATGTTCAAATCTGATGCAAATCTAATTCATTACAATCAGATTCGATGATTCACATGTCTTTTTACGTGCATCATAAAACAACAAAAGAACGTCATATTTGTGAGACCACTCAGTGTTGAGGTGGGAGATCAGTGAGATATGATTTACGTTTATTGATCCCCCATAAGCTAAATGGAAGCTACTGCATTGACTATGTGGGTGATATTTAGCTCTCGAGAACAGCTCTCTCCTAAATTGTTATTTGATTTTGACACGCTGGAGGTCAAAGTCTGCGACGCCCTCTCTCTGCCGCATGGGTTTTGATATGACCTTTCTCACTCATGTCGCATGGACACATATCAGAACATGTTTTGATCTACGACCACATATTGAAGTGACACAAAACTGATTTAAAAATTGGAATAGACTATCAGATTCCTGTGTCCACTGACACCTGAAAAAACACGAGAGTCATATCAACCAAAAAATTGGATCCTTAGTTATTTGTGTCATGTGGTCTCCCTTGCATCATCATCAGCAGTAATCCTAAAAGAGAGAAAAGCTCTTCCCTTGCTCACTAAAAAAACATGCCTGCATAACAATTGTCTTATCTGCAAGAGTGCAGTCTTGTGAAATATGGGTAAGCGATTTCTTTTCAAACTTACTATCTTTCTATAACGATGATTAATGATTAATGATTAATGATTCAGAATATTTGACTTTGTGTAACAGCTACAAAAACATTAATTCAAGAGGAATTTGTGAAAGAAAGAAAGTGTAGCATTATCTAGATTCAACTGTTACACATATTATGTGCAGCTCACTGATGCATGTTCTGGCCATTTGGAAGTACATCCCTAATAAGGCTGTGTGCCTTCAGCGTGTGATAAACCCAAAATGGTCTTCTGTGATAACTGTGCGCTTATCCACAGAAACCATTCACTGGTGTGACTGTGAGCTGAGAAGCTGCTTAAGTCTGGAGACAGATCTAACTGTGAGACCTGTGATGGAGAACACTTGCTGTAATGGAACCAATGTCCAATTAGGCTATTAAAAAAAACAGTTTTAACTATGAATATTAGTGTAAAGATTAGCCGCCCACTGGAGCTGGAGATGTCCTATCCTGACACTGAAACAGTCAAAACTTTTTTTCTCGGTTTACACAGGAAAAGTCATCACAAAATGGATCGACCTGCTTTCCAATCAGCAGTAAAGTCACTGGCACGTCTCACACAGAACAATTCTCCAGAGCCAGACTTCTTCTGGGAAATGTGTTATTGTCGCTACAGTAAGTACTTTCAAGACATCTTTTCATTGTCGCTTTCCCTTGGGGCCTTCAAAAGTCCTTACCAACACCAATAGAAGCTGTATGCCCAGAATCAATTGCGTGAGGCAGGTTAGAGGGACAGCACAGCTTGGTGTAATTAGTTTGTGTCTGCAGGTTTCATTCCCAAGATGTTGCAGGGCGCCTGGAGAGCTCTTGTAAATCAGGGCAACCTTGACTTTGAGGACAAGACTGGCAATGGGAGGAGGGGGACAGTGATGGCAGTAATGGCTGCCCTCTGTGATATGGGGTTCAGTCGGCACTTAAACACATTTGTATGTGTACTTTGCTTGCAAGTCACCTCCAGAGCTAAATTTGCTCTGGAGGTCAGATGTCAGAGTAAAAGAAGTCGTTGCTGAGACATAACCTACAGCATATTCAATATTGAGAGGAGAGAAGAATATAACAAAGACAAGATGATAAATACAAAAACGGGAAGGCTTATAACATTGCCATATGTCACCCCCGACCAGCTGAAATGCAGACTCATAATCACTGTACAAATAGTCAAGGAACCAACAAATATTGAGGAAGACCTTCATCTATCCTACTGACTGCGACAATAAACACCTCGGGATAACGTTTATTGACGTTATAAATCAAGTGAGAAGCAGGGTAGACGATATCCATTGTGTTTATTTAATGTGTGAGGGCATGCAGCCAAGCTCTCTTCAGGTGACAATGGGTAGTAAACCCTCAAGTGCAGCACCAGCTCTTCCTCTGTGGGTCTTAGGGACTAAGCAGCTATTACAAAGTTTGAGTGGAGTTGCTTCCCTCTGGGAACACCAAAGTGGGACACAGGCACATTAAATATTTACCAGTTACACTACAACCCTGACAACATCACAAGAACACTGCACAGGCAGTGCCTCAGTGGCCTGAAGTGCCCAAAACCATGTCTTCAGTTGCTCTTAGTCGAACTTTCAGCACGATAAAAACGCACTTTCCTTCAGAAAACCCTACAATACACAGTCTCTCCTATACAGGCAGTAAAAGACAGCGTGTGAAACTTCACTTAGTAGAATTCAAATTATGATTTTTCAGTAGGTGTATTCTGAGGGCAACCTCCAAATATCTAATCGGAGAAAAAGTATTCACTTTTCCCAAAGAAACCACATGAATGAACCATCATCAGAGGAGCAATAAGAAGCAAAACAAAGGAGGAAGGCAGAGGACTCATTGCACTGTCTTGCCACAACACTACCTCTCTCTGTTACCCAGAGGAACGGTTTTCCACCCTTTTGAGCAGATTAGTGTCTAAGAGCTGTGAATCATGTTGAATTTCAGGCAGTTGGGCTCTGCTGCCTTTCATGCCGTAGACGACGATGAGTTGCACTGCAGTAAAATGAAAAAATGCAGTATATAAAGACACATACTTTAAAGTATTAAGATATTATCTAATGTTATCTTCATGCCACTGTCCCTTTATTCTGTTCCAGGTTGTGCACAAATGATTGGTCAGCGCAGTTAAAAGGTTATCACATCCAACAAACGAGGTTGTCTCTCTGCGCCACACACTGCCAGAGTGAGATTATGAAGGAGTCCCTGAAATGTCATAACTAGCTCATTAAAGAGAGACAGACTCCGGCAGGAACTCAGGAGACTATTCTCGTCCTAAATCACCGAGCCCTTCTAGAGCTGGATGTCATGAATTTCACAACTCACATCTCCAGGCCTTTATAGCAGAAGAAGAGGCGATAGGATGTCACAAGATAAAAACATTAAGGAGATAGAGAGAAGAGACAGAAGAGAATAGAAAGAGGGATTTATTTATAACATGATTAGGCAAGACAAGAACCAGTTGCTTTCTATTCCCACTTTATCTGCCTTTATAAACCCCATTTAAAGTCATGAGTAGTGTGGTGGAGCAGCGACAAAGAAGACACAGAAGGTCACAAATCACACTAAGAGAGATTTTGTGAATGTGACCTTAGAGCAAAAGAGAGAAAAGGCACAGTGTCATAATTCATAGTGCCCATACTCACACACGCAGACACAAAATCCCACTGAAAACCTCAACCAGGACATGTAACTCTTCCTCTGGGGGGAAACTAGGAAGAGAAGCCCATTGGAACAAATAAAGGAGAGATGTGGAGAGTGGACAAGAGGCTAGGGAGAGAGAAAGCAAAGCCTATTTTTCGTGAAACAACTATTGAGTGAAGCAGAAGGAGGAAAACCCCCGTGGGCCACATCCATGAATTAATGACTTTCCAGACAGAGGAGCAACAGAGACTCATTTAGGGGCTGACTCTAATCACACAAGAGGGTTAGACAGGCACTGAGAGGAGACGGGGAGACATTTTCAATCATGTATCCTCATCAGAACAATCATCCAAACAGACCTTACGGAGCTGTTCACTTTCAAAGAGCCACTGGAGGTCATGTCGGGGTTGTCGTTGGAGCTTCGACTCTGGCAAGACATTTGCAGGATCATATGCTCACAGTTCATCATAATGTGTTTGATCGAATGTGGTGTGTTTTCTATCTTCATGGCATCTGGGGCTGTGCTACTTAATAGCTGGCAAGTGAACCATCATCAGAGGAGCAACAATACATTACAGGAATTTCACCTAACTCATTTATGTTCCTTGGTCAATTAATAACTAAGCAAGAACTATGATTGATGGCAGTTTAGAGAGTAATTTATTGTATGAAATATGCATCTGGGGGTGAAAGAGTTGAAACCAAATAATCATCCGGCCTTACTAAATTAATCACCAACTTTGATGATGATATTTTACTCAATTATAGATTAAATAAAAGTTCAAAAATTAAAAAAAAATAATCATAATTTTAAACTCTAACACTGGTCGACATTTCTGCCACTTTCATACAATTAAATGATTCATTGGTCTCAATATTTATGGCCAGCAGTCATTACATCACTTCATAGAATTAGCATCTCAACTTGAGCTGGTGAATCTAATGAACCGACAGTTGAGACACACTATTGTAAAACTGTCAATAAAACGGAGGGACGGATGGAATTCAACATAGACAATAAAAATATTTTCCTGCAGACCTTTTTACCTCTTTGAAAGTGTTACTAAAAATGTTCTGATGTGTGCACGAACACGTGCAAGCAATCTCCACACACACAATAACAGTGCTTCTGCAAATTACAATCCGAAGACGGTGCACAGTCAAACAGCTGCTGAATGTTAGGGTGTGTGTTTTGTGGCACCGAGTCTCAGAATGCAGTGTGATCACTGTGTTCATGCTCATCTTCGCCTCTTGGCAATATCTCTTCACTTCAGCTGAAGCATCAAAGAGCAAAACAGCTCTTTCATTTGCTTTTGTCCCCACTGTGGCATTTCACCCACTGTGATGGTGCTGGCACTATTCAAACCCTGCTTTGAGGAGCCCCCCAGCTGGGTATTGCTAAGCCAGTTCGTATGAGGAACCAAACACACGTCACAGGAACCTTCACAGACAAGTGCTCCCATGGGGCTCCTGATACTCAACACTAATGTAGGGCATTTGTTGTTGCTTTTTTATCTTATTTTTTTCAGAAATTGCTGCCCGTGGGTCTATTCATACTGTCACTAACATGACCAATCATTTCAGGACCCCATGGAATGACTCGTGTACCTGTCTGTCTTTAACTGATTAGCGTTCCTGTAGTTCATAGTTTGTGGGCAAATAAAGTGCAGCCAAAATTAACAGTGCCTTACAGTGCTCTGGGGTGACGGGATGGATGAACTGGTTCTATTTGGTAACTTTTTATCCAAAGTTCAGCTAACAGTTGGACGTAGAGTTTCAATTCTAACCCTAAAAACCTTTCTATGAGTTCAAAATTTACAGCTTCAAAGCGCAGCAGACTGTCTGAGGCAAACACCGTGGTTCAGCAGATGGCACTTGGACAGCATTTTAGCCTTTGATCAATTTTGACTGCCATCTTTGCTTTACAAATATTCGAAAAAAATTTACGTCACTTAATACAAAAAAAGTAGTCCCTTTTGACCATAATTTATTAAAAAAAAGTGACAACCTAGTGCAGACTTTAGAAAACTAGAATCACAGTCTTGTGGTTCCTCTGTCAATCATGTAGTTTACATCCATGTAGGGTTGTCAAGGTAACCACAAAAATGAAAAATCACAGAGGGCCGCAAGCCATTGGGCGTGCACTTGTTTTGTTCAATAAATCATTCTGGTCAGACTCTGTTAGCGTCACTCTTGCTACCTCACTATCTCACATGTAAAATGTGAGACCGTGAATCACCTTCACCAATCCTTTACCACAAAGGCCCTACATCCATGAGGATTGTTTATACTGTTGTAAGGTCACAATTGACAAATGTCCTGTGTGTACTGCTGTAAATGTGAAGAAATTCCCTTAAGGTATAACTGAAATCTCAGTCATGGTGGAGGGACGAATGGACGGACAACCTGAATACATAATGCCTCCAGCCACAGCTGTTGCCAGCTGCCATGTGGGCATGAAAAAAACCTTATCAATATTCAACACACACACAACAGGATTCAGAGCTCAGGAATATATAACAATAGCCATCCGAGTGCCAGCTATTAAAAATAATTTAGAAACACACCATCTGTCCATCTGGACCCTGTATGAGCGTGCCAAATACTGTACACACAATACTGCCTTATTCATTTTTATTCGGTATCCAAATTTAACATGGGCATGGGTCATTTTTCATTGCCTCCACGTCGTCTTCAACTGAGGGATTCAGAACAGAACCAAAGCCCATTCAGGATGACTGTGTTTTGAAATGATTGATGACGAGAAACACAAGGTCACATCAAAGAAAGGATTAAATTGAATTTTAAATCCAATGCATCCCTGAGGACTGAGTCAACAGATAAAGTAGCAGCGGCAGAGCCATTTGAATAAAAGCAGCTTCATGCAAATGTGGGTAATTTCCTGAGCCTGGATTACATCTCTTCAGGTCATTACATGCAACAAGATAAATGGTACGACAGAATATGAACATGCCTGGTCTGCACTCGTGATGTCCCTCAGGAACACGCACAGGAGCTGAGATTAATACCCGTGGCAGTTCAGCAACAAAATCCTGCAGAGGACTGGTTTCATAGCAGTGTAGCCAAAATACAAACTGTACAAACTTCCCACTTGGAAACTTATTGTGTCTAATGAGTGTAACTGTAAATTTTACATAGCCTTTTCTAAACTTCTTCTTTCAGCTTCTCGCCACGGCAGATTATTTGCCTTCATCTCACCCTTTCGCTTGTGAACTATGTCACACCAACTTTATTTATTCAAGATCTGTGAGAATTGTGCTATTCTCAGTTGTACTCACTGTACTGTGTTAAATGATGTATGACATGAAACATGTGGTAATACTACTGTTATTTACACTTTTCAATTTATATAATTGAAATGCACAATTCATCTTCATAAACACATCAACTCCACATACATATTTTTCACTCTGCAGTCACAGATTATATATATATATATATATATATATATATACACATATATATATATATACACATATATATATATATATGTATATATATATATATATATATATATATATACATATACATATACGCCTATACACATATACACACCCTAGAGGTTCAGCACTGTAATTAGCCACCTGAGTAATGTACAGTACGATGCTACTTGTCACTGGGGAAACTTCAGAGGAGCCGGTCGGTGACTAATTAAAGAGATCAAGAAGAGTCGGTGAGTGATTAATTAATCAGATCCAGTTTTTTAAGGTAACATCAGCAGGAGCTCCTCCTCTTACTTCTCCTCCTCCTCTGTCCACTCGAAGGACTTATTCTCCCTAGGATCATACTTTGCACGTCAGCACACCTTTACTTTAAGTCTGCGCAGACTCCAGTTGGTGGCGTGCTCTCGTTTTGGTCAAAAGGGGCAACAAAGAAGATGGTAACCATGGACATTTGCTTGAGGTTATAGAGACGAAGTCTGCTATACATGTACAACTCCATGCTCAAAGAATACAAAGATATATAAAAAAGAGGGTGAACTCCTTTGTGGATATGAATAGCATGACTAGGACCGCAGAGAGACATGTACATGTCTCTCTGCGGTCGCGGAACAACTATGATTGATATGGTCCATAGTAATATGGCTATCTTACACTGGCTTTGCTTTCAATTTGAATTATTTTTCTTTTAATCTTCTTTCCGTCTGTCAGGGAAGCACTTAAATATGACAATCCATGACACACACACAAAAAAAAGAGTGGGTCATTTTTTTAAAGGCAGGCAGTATGCCTCAGAGAATCCATCACATATGCCTAGTGAAGCCTGTAATGAGTTTAGCTCAGAGTCATGATGGCTCCCCATGGGCTGAAATCCTGGTGAATTATCAGAGTGATCCTATTTGCCTGCACCGGCCATAATTAACATCGTCTTGGAGAAGTGGATTTTTATTGTCATTGGCACAATGGACTTGTTTTGTGGCCACACAAGGAAGATCACAGCTGACTGAATAATTCCCATGTAGGTTTTGTTTTAATTTGCTTGTCACTGTGTGCAACAGTAAGATTCAGACAATGTCATTGCTTGATGATGATGACGACAATAAGTTAATAATAATAACCCAACCCAATGTGCCAACTGATCGTAGAAACTAGTGCTCGTCATTCGGAGGTGTTTAGACATTTAGAGACATTTGAAATGCTGCAGTGAAAGTCTGATCAATAACAGAAAATCAAAATAACATGCGACGATGCACTCAGAGCACTCACACACTGTTTAGTTATCAATACGTGCTACATTACTGAAAAGACTGTGGATTTATTAGAACTTCACAATTAGTGAAGGCAGAGCCAGGGTTTACAGATCACTTAAGGTCCCAAATTGCAAGTTTACTTGTGCTTCCCAGAGTGTGTCAGAGTAGAATGGGATGCAGATCCTTCAGACACTCTCTCTGTATTGAAAGTTTTACCCAACCGGTCGAGGCAGATGGCTGCACATCTTTGAGTCTGGTCTGTCAGAGATTTCTTCCTGTTAAAAGGGAGTTTCCTCTCTCTCCACTGATGCCTATAGTGTTTGCTCACTGTGTGAATGGTTGGGTTTCCCTGCTCTCTATAATATTGTAAAGATGTTTGCCTTACTACGTACAGAGCCTTGAGGTAGTGTATGTTGTGATTTGGCAGTATACAAATAAAACTGAATTCAATCTGATTAAATTAAATTATTACAAAATCATTCTGTGTAACACAGGTGAATGAAAATCAAACACAGACTTATCTTATCACAGCACAGCCACAATGATTCAGTCACCACTAGACTACACAAGAGGAAAAAGAACATTCTGTCACTATTTCACTTAAGTTAGCAACCGCGTTAGTCATCATACAGAGAACAATGTTGTTTGGATCGGAAATATAACGACAGAACATACTGAACAGAGTTATTCAGCACGTCGCATGTAAACAAATGTTTCCACCACATTAAGGATAAGTGCATTGTCAAGTTTCATTCAGCTGTACATTTCAGTTTTGCTTTTATTTGTTTTGTGGCCATTTTACAAGCACCGTTTCTCCCACACAAATGCGTTATGTCGATGCATGTCCTCTTACTGTCTGTTGAATATCTTGTAACCTATTTTCCTGGTGAGCCGTTTGCCTTTTCCTCTGCCACGTGAAGCCGCACGTGGCCAGTTGTACATGAGAGAACCTAAAAACTACAAACAATGAAGGTGACCCTGAAATGTAGCCTCAAACACGCAGCACACCCTTCTTGACAGGCTACTCTGTCACTTCATGCTACAAGCTTGAACCTCTGCTGATATATAATATATAATAACTGCCAAAACAAAAAAGGAGGAGGCACAACAAATGGTATATGCAAAAAGGAGATATAGTCACATAAGCGTAAATTAATGACACATGTAATGACAGAGCATTGTTGTCTTTTTCTTATTCTGGCTGGCTAATGATCTGTGCAGGACTGGGAAATATTTATTGATCACATGGTTATATAATACTTAGTGTGTAGTGAATGTTCATGAATGGTATATTAGAGAGCCATAAATATTCTGCAGCAGGAAAAGTCTAATTTAATATTCAGCTGCATTTTCCTGCATCAGATATTATTTATAATAAGACTTAGTTCAGCTTGTCTCCATTGTTGCACATCATGTGAAAAAATAAAACCATGGTTCTAATGTAAACACAGCTTAGATATTCCACATGACACACATGTTTTGCACTTTGGCCAAGCTGACAGTCAGCCAAGTCATGAATTATTTAACCTTAAGTACACAGGCAACCGATACAGATTGCTTGCATGTGTACTGAAGTGGCTGCACTACCGCGACCATATCGATATCACAATGATAAGAGGCCCTCAGATGTAGAGCTGGGAATATTATGGAACTTATGGAGTCGGTAGTTTCCTGTTTGCAGACTGAATTGGAATAAAAGAAAGAAAAAACTGATAAAGCTACACTTATCACTCAGTTTTGTAGTCTGACCTTTACAGTTTCACCTTACTCCGTTTCTTTTCCAAACTCTACCACTGAAATGAGCTTGTTGGCTTACAAGGATTGTTTTGTGAGGCCACAACCCAAAGAAATATGGATTATATGCCCTTATACTACTCGCATCTAAAGCTGCATCCAAACATTTCCATTATCGGTTGTCATCCACATTATGTCCCGTGAGAAGTTTTAAAAGGCTGCGTGCTCCGTTATAGTCTGAAAACTGCAGAGCTGCATTTTAGTATTAATGGGCAAAAGCAAACATGACATAGTTACGCGCATTAATTTCCCCACTAGTTCGAGACTTTCCTCCAACAAAACGTAACTATGGGTCCAATGCCGGAATTACGACCATACTATAGGTTTGCTTTTAAAATAGGTGCCCCCTAGTGGTAGTATAAATAACAGCAGTCTGGTACCTTGGATGTATCGTCATCAAGTAGCTTTGATGAGGTTTCCACCGGCAGTCCGCTTAGTGGTACTAAGACTATAGATTAGACTTCTACACACAATACCAAGCGATGCGTTCATTTTTGTCCTTTGTCTGTAACTTACTGCCAAGACTTGTTTATTTCAAGGGCTAACCCCTCACTAACAGTTTTATTATTTAATTATTAAAAACACTGGCGCGCTAACCACTGTATGGGTTGTGATCTAAAAACGTACCTATGGGTCGTATTCAGGGGTTGGCCAAAATGATCCGTGGTTACATTTCAGTTGGAGGACAGGTTGATTGGTTCTTCTTATTCTTATCAGCTTATTGTTCATAGCTGATCGATGAGTCGCAGCTGATAAGAACCAATCAACCTGTCCTCCACTTGAAACGTAATTATGGATCTTTTTGGCCAAATCCCTGAAATAAAAGTTTAAGTTCAGTTTCAGGTTCACCTTATTGACAGTCTTGTAACAGAAATCTTTTAATTATTATTATTATCATTAGTAATCCTCTCTGAAACTCAGAAAAAACATTCATACCGAAATGAGAAAATAAAAGCTTCAGAAAACCCTTTATCTATAAAGAGAACGTCAGTGCGTGATGGATTACAGCATTTCCCCCCCTAATTATCCACAGAATTGTCTGTAATTATAAGGCTGAGCGATAAAGGCTCTATGAGTATCAGTAAATTCAGTACTGAAACATAGTCTCTGTAAAAACAGCACACTGCTCTCTGCGTCTGTTGCTGACTCCGTGTAATCTGAATGAATACCCATCACGGCCTCAGACAACACAGGCCGTGACCGGGAGCAGTCCCAACACATGGCACCTTGACATTCACAGGGCGGCAACAACACATTGTGTATTTTTATTCACTTTCCCACTGGGTAGGTGACAATATCTAAGCGTGGTGACTGTTGTTGTCAGGGAAATGTCAGGACGGGTTCTGGGTAAAAAAATAAATGACCACTGGCCTACCTGTAAGAAGGGACGTTTGCTGCTCTTGTCACTTGCCACTGCAAAAAAAAGAAGAAAATAAATCCATTATTGTGTAAAGAAACTACAGATATAAATTTTAATTTTACCGTATTCAAGCTAAAGCCACAGGTGACTACATGTTCCCATCACACACTAGATTTATTGAATGAAACAACCCAATTTAGAACAATTCACTTGTCAGTCTGATACAGTATGAATCACATCTTGCTCCATTGAAAGCACGTCTGTAGTTTTCCGATATAACAAGTGATTGGACTGAATTGTTGACTTAAATATGACACACAACCTCAAGCAGATTAAACCTCCCACCTCCGCCATGTCTATGTACATGGCATTTTACTGGCAGCTGCGAGACACACATCATGAATATCAATTATTAGTAAAGTGGGGCCGTGAAAATTAGCAGGGCGGTCCTATTGTGTAGGTTAATGGAAACTCTGACAGGAATTCAACTGCAGGGTTAATGCCAGCACTAAGCCACCATAACAATTCAGTCCTTAAGCTTGAATAAACAAATTGAAAAAGTGTGTGGGCCAATAAGATTGGCTGGCAATATGCATGTAAAATTGGATTTACCAAAATAGAGAAAGGCAGCAAATAGGCAAAAGCAAACAAAATATTTATTTCAAAAACATTTAATTGAAACCACAGCATTTAATGTGCAGTGTTATAGCCTTTAAAGTACGGCTGGTGATTTTGGTCTCATCTGACTGGAAGAAAACACAGGCAAGCACTGGCCTTTTCTTTAAAAGATAATCCCATAATTGTCTTCTAAATCATTTCACACTGAGTCACTGAAGCCAGTGTTTTTATAGCAGCTTTAAATCTAGTAGAAAGAGTCTTATGAGGAAGTGGCGAATCACACACAGCACTACATCTCAAGGTTCATATGATATTTAATAATTAACTGCCGCTGTTTTCTACAGGCAATTCCTCACACACTCATTTCCCACTGCAAAGCTGTTATCGCTGTTGCTCCAATCAATAATACATCTCATGAACGCACTAATCCTAATTAACAGCAGGAGCTGTAGTTAATCTACCATTTCGGTTATTTTGATTTACCTTTTCAGCTATGGGGAAAATGGAGCATGTATAAATATAACTGAGTCCACCGCAAATGTAATCACAATGTCTCGACCAGAAAAATGGGATAATCATCTCTGAGGTAGCACAATAAATGATTTATATGTAAATCTTGTGAACAAAAAAAGGAGAAAATAATGTCAAATGAGCATAGTTGCATAGTTGGTAATTACAGAACGAGAAAGATTCTGAGGGAGCCTCAATCTTTATCGATTCAAGCCACCCTCAAAAATGTAAATGAAGGAAATGGTCTGCTTTTCTACAGCACCTCTGCATAATGTACATGTTTCCACAGCAGCTCACCTCCTCAAGCTCTGAAAATAGATTGCTTGTATGGATTTCAACCTGCGGTGTGACATGAGAAGAAATCAATGCCACATCTAAAAAAACTCAAAACCTGGCCATCTTTACCAAAAAGGGTCTTTCTTAATTCTCTGGAATGAAGAGTGAGCCGTCAAAGCAGCGTTCGTGCGACTGTTGCTTGAACAAACAGATCAATCACAGCAGATGTGTCAGGATTCACAATGAAATAAATGCATGTTAACTGGAAAAAAGGTCCCAGAGTAAAAGTTACATTTATTTAACTCAAAACACGACGACTGATGCAGCAAGTAAAAATTGCTCTTTGAAGTGCGGCAGTGTGAAGAATTAATCAGGAGGATGCATCACTCAGTCTGTGCAGTCAAGTGTTTGGGAAACAACAATAACTGCCCAGTAATTGCATGCCTCTGCTGAACAATGCAGCTTCAGTCACACACCATTTATTCTCCCCAAGAAAACATAAAAAAATGCACTTGTTGACCTCAAGAGGCCAAAAACATGAATCTAAGTGAACAATTGTGCCAAGTTTAAGTGATATCACTTTAATGTTTGACATTTGACCACAAAAGACTCCAAGTAAAAACATCAGCTCGTAGTGACCTTTATCTTTGACCTCCCAAATCTATTCTGTTAATCTATGACTCCAAGTAAACATTTAACCAAATGTATTTGTGAGAAATCAGTCTCAACATGGTAAAAGAAAAAAGTGTTTTGTGGCAAGAGGCCTTGACCTTCGCCCACCAAAATATAATCTATTCACCCTTGAGTCTCAAAATGACCTCAAGGATATGATGGACAGATGCGTGGAGGCATAAAAACAAAGCAAAGGGCAACACAGTCTGCTCTTAAGTGCTTACACAACTAAAGAACAGTCTGGCAAAGCGACTTCTACCAGTTACAGACTGGAAAACAGGCTCAGTATGTCGTTCATAACATTATGACACTCATGACAACAATAGAAAGCGCAGCTTTCAGAAGGAAAAGCTGCTGCAGAGTGCCAATCACACTCAAGCTTTGGGGAAGACAGCTTTTATCCCTCTCACACAGAACTCCATCACCACAAAGAGAAGCAAGACCAGCAGTCAGGAGACCCAATCACCAAGTTCTACCAATTTTCACAGTAATAAATAAACCGAGCCTTTTATATTGTTTTAATGTGTTTTTGATACAAAGCCTTGACTTATGTCCCCAAAGACAAAATGAAACAGTCACTAAAATAATGAATAAAAAGGCTGAAAGGGGAGCTGGCGAGGGCAGATGTCCCTGAGAGCTGCAGGCGACTAAACCATTTGGCGGATGAGAGGGAGAAACAATAAGTAGCCGGAAGGTAGAAGATGAAAACATGGAACATGGTGAAGTACATAAAGTCTTCAAAATCAAATGGTCACGTTTGCTGAATACAGGATGTCAGGGACACTGTGGGCTTTGTGGAGCCATGATTCAAAGGAAGTGACAGGGACATTTTATATAGGGAGCAATTAGGATTGATATTCACTATTAGTGCAGTTTTCATTTGTAGTTATAATTTTTGGTACCCAAGGTACAGATATTAATCAAAATCATCCATCCATCCGTCCATTATCTATACCACCGATCCCGTGAGGGTCATGGAGGAAGCTGGACTCAATCCCAGCTGTCTCTGGGAGTGAGGAAGAGTTCACTGTGGAAAAATCACCAGCTCTAATTAAACTAAAGCCAATCTGCATATCTTTGGAATATGGGAAGATGCTGAGATACAGAGAGAGAGCATATGACTGCTAAATTATTGCAGTACCACTGTCTTGTCACACTCACTCCATATAGACAAACTCATAAATACAAACACACACACTATACACACATATTGTGTCAATTAACCTTCATTTATACTCCACATGCCTGTAATTGAGGAAAACAAGCAGTAGCCATGCAACGTCATGTCATGGAAACTTCACACAGGTCAAAAACCAAAAACGATAACACCTTTCTGAGAAGATGAATTAACAAGCACATTTTTTTTGCAATACTCTCCGCATAAACTTTAAAAGTGTGATCTTTTTATACCCATGTGAGGTGTTGTTTATAAAGGAAGAGCTCACCGCTCCCATGTATGCTCTGAGGAACGCATGATGCCGAAACACAAACTTTAAATAAACCGTCCTTAAGGATCATCGCAACAGATTTCTCACCTGCGCTTTATAGGAATGTGTCAATATGTGTCAATACACAAAATGCCTTATTTAATAAAACTAGCATACCTTTAATCTATAAAACACCTTAAAGGAGTGGTGGCACAGTGAGATGGTGGTTAGTGGTAGTGGTGAATGGTGTAAATGCAAGTCTGGATAGTGTAAATGTGAGTGTGGATGTTGTAAATGTGAGTGTGGATGGTGTAAATGTGAGTGTGGATGGTGTAAATGTGTGAGTGTAAATGTGAGTGTGATGTGATGTGGTGCCAAATGTGAGTCTGGATGGTGCCAATGAGTCTGGATGGTGTAAATGTGAGTGTGGATGGTGCAAATGTGAGTGTGGATGGTGCAAATGTGAGTCTGGATGGTGTTGTGCGTGGATGTGTAAATATGGTGAAGTGTGGATGGTGTAAATATGAGTGTGAATAGTAAAAATGTGAGTGTGGATGGTGCAAAGTGTGGATGCGTGTGGATGGGTGTAAATGTGAGTGTGGATGGTGTAAATGTGAGTGTGGATGGTGTAAATGTGAGTATGAATAGTGTAAATGTGAGTGTGAATAGTGTAAATGTTAGTGTGAATGGTTGTTGGCTGCATGTTGGCTCTGTGATTGGCTGTAACCACATCATATAGCTATAAGTCCTGGGGCTAATGCAGTAAGAATCTAAAATGAAAAAAGTTACGTGGATTCAAGCAGAATTAGGGTGGCAGGGATCCTCAGTTGCAGTGTGTGATTTATTGAGATGCTTCTGGCAAAAAAAAGCTTTTGGTGAAGAAAGCCTTCAAATTTTCTATAGCTCTTCCAGACTAAACGTGAATCGCGGCAGACAAAGACGCCTAACTGTTACGATAAGAGCTTTGCTCATTAATCTGCCCTGCAGAAAGCATTGATGGACTGCTCAGGGTGGGAAGGCACATGACTTTCGGGAGACGAGACTGTTTTCCTACCAGGCAAAGAGATGGTTTTAATTATGCATGGGACAAGTGCAGCAGATCAATTAGTTTTGCCACTGGTATCAAACAATACTGAGACTAATCATGTTTAACATGGTAGTAGATGTAAAAGAGCAGATTGTGTGAATATTCCAGTATGAGTTAAATATCCTAAAAAGGAGACGGGTACAGACAAGATGGGAAATCCTTTTAGAGATTCAAAGTTGAAAAAGAAATGGTTAAATTAAAGAATTACTGATTAATGATGTAACTGATACAAGCTCGGAAGCAGGAATGACATTTGCACTAAAAGCACAGTTTCTGCATATTTCAACAACTGATGCACAAGAAAAACACGCTCAGAGTTTGTGCCTGCTCTTTGGAATCACCACCTACATACAGTTTTGTCTGCGGTTCTGTGACGGAGACAGAAATTGAACATTTAGAGACATTTGAGGATGCAGCAGAACGAGAGCAAACTGGTCACCATCATCACCGTGAGGTCTGAACAATGTCTCCCGCAGGTTTGTAAGAGATGCACTAAGATCCACGCTCTTTCAATGTTACATTTCTCTTGCGTCACCCACCACACTGCAACACTAGTCCATTATGGCCTTGGTCTGAATGCAGCACCCATTCTAGCATTTTATCACATCTGACAGGCTGAGGTTTAAATAAAAAGAGGACTCAGATTTACGCCACTGGCTTCGTTTCAAAACTGTCCATTAATCACATCATTACTATGGCTTTGGCAGAGGCTGCACCAGCAGATGCACCCTCCATAAAATATCTGTCTCCAGGCATTTTCCCTTATCTTCAGGCTTGAATTATTTCTTATCACGGGGACAAAAGTCTGGTGAGATAATGTCAGGGCTCCACGTGCAGTTGTGTAGTTGTTTTTGAGGGGTACCAGACTGGAACAGATGAAGTTGGAACATCATCACTGTCTCACCTAGAACAATATAGAGGATGCTTTAAACATGTCTACATGTGCTCCACTGAGTGTCAGGAAAAACTTAGCAATAAACCAATCATCACTGTTCATAATCATGACAGGAGCTGCTGTGACGTATCCAAGCAGCCAGGTGTTTCACCTCGTTGTGAATGATTTGCCGGGGCTTTTCCTTTTCCAAATATTCCCTCCACACCGAGGTCTATAGAGAAAATCCGCTTATTTTACACCACAGCACACACGAGTTGTCGAGCCACTGCTGCCTCCATCAGTAAATTTAAATGTGTTGACTTGAGTGTTTGAAATATTCTCTTCCTATTTACCTATAGGTGACATAAACTTGTAGAGCAGCAGCAGTAGACCAGCAGCTCCCCAACTCAAATGAATCTAATCAGAGTTGAGGATGTAGGGTAAATCACTCATAGCCGGAAATGTCACAAACTGCATTTTGTGCTTCTTGTTGTTCACTTGTGACCTTTCCAAAAGTGCTGATGAATGAATTCTGTGATTTCTGGTGTCTCTGATGACGTGATATTGCCACTCATGAGCCCTTTTTAAGACTCTAATTTCTCTACTTCCCCATTAAGAGGAAAATTACTAGGTAATTGATTGCAAACTTTTAGAAAAAGCTTAGCTTTTGTTTTGTTTTTTTCTTACTTTTCAGTTTGTCGGTGCTTTCCAACTTGAACCATCTTATCAGAAACATCTGTATACATGTATGGACATTACCAAAGCAGGACAAAGTTGTATCACCTCTTCGGAAGTTTGTCTCGTCTGAGTCAGAGGTGGCTTTCATCACACTGCTTTGGCGGAACCAAGGTCCTTGTGCTCATACAAGTAATGGAGGGGAACGTGCGACTGGCATTGCACATCAGCCCTAGAGTGCATGATGGCCCTCATCAGTAAACTCATTCCTGCCTCCTGACCTTTCCAACAGGTCCAGAGTCATCAATCGTCCCCGTTAACGGAAATACAGCGCAAGAGACTGCTCTTTGTCTGAAGCTGCAAAGGATTTCACTTAAGAGATCCTGCCTAAGTGGACACAGCACAGCTCTCAGCAAGGAGTGGATCAACCAGACAATAAATCAAAAGTGTCGAGCTTCTGTAGTCGTGTTTTCTTTTCAACACTAGACAGTGTAAAGAAAAGTCAGTAAAACTTATTATAGATACAGACAAAAATGACTGTTTTCATGACCCTCATTGTTTTGATGCTACACAGGTTTCATGGTTTCACGGTTTTTATTTGCCATTTGTGCTTAAACAGACAGTCCAGGCACATTGGAAATCTTGTGCGGGTTCTACGAGTCAGTTTTAGGAGACAGAAACACAAACTTAAGTATAAATAAATATAAAAGTAGAAAAGTAGACCTCAAATTAAAATCTATACAGAGTATAAATAATGTTAAGAAAATGTAGAAGAAGATGTGGAAAAAATAAAAATAAAAATATACAGATATACAGCACCCTTTTATGTATATATATATATATATATATATATATATATATATATATATATATATATATACACATACATACATACATACATACATACATACATACATACACACACATATACATACACACATATACACGTACACATAAATACATATACACATACACATATGTGCACATATATATTGATGAATTGCAGTATTGCACTGGGATGTATTGCATGCACATACATGCACATTTTTGGTTTATTGGAAAATAAAGTGCGAGGTGAGGCCTGTTTGGTTGAAACATGCAACGTCACCAGTAAATGTTCAACGCTCAGTACGACACACTGTACCTGTAAACTAAATTCTCCGTCAACATTTATGTAAAGAACAATTCCAGCTCTTATCTTCACCCTCCTCTCCCCAGTTCTGCTTCCTTCAGCACAGGCAGCTGCATGTACTCCATAACACCTAAGCAGCACTAAACAGCAGACATGCAAAGTCAACACCTAACCTGGGAATAAAGTAGAGTGCTCAGTAGCTACAGAGACATTTCCCTGACGAGTGCTGGAGACCAGAAATAGACCTGCGAGGACACTGGACAACTGCAACAGAACTACCTTGGGTTTCTTTTGTTCACCTTAGTTACAAGCTTTCAGCTCGTTGCAAGCGGCAACAAAAAAGAACTCTGCGCATCTAACGTCTCAGTTGTCTATGGTAAAATGTAGTGGTTATAAGAAATATGTATGAAATGACGCAAGCGTTTTACTTCTATTTTAGGAGCCCACTGTCATGCTGCAGTTGGTGAGGTAACAAGCGCTCATTATGAATGTAATTTAATGGTCTCATGTGCACTGCCTCGTTCCAGCATGCATGTGGATCTTAAAAATAAACACCATAAGGAATATGTCACCGGCACAGAACCCAGGCTTGTAGTGTTTGTGGGCCGTTTTTTTTTTTTTAGAAGCACTGTGACCCAGTGTTTCATAACTAGTTAAGATTTACTTATCATGACATTTTAAACTGTGATAAACATGATTACACTGGGAAATGTATGCGAGGTACAGTAAATGAGACACTATTATCACAATTTCAAACACATTTTGTCATTCTCTCTCTCGTCACACCCAACTGTTCCAGAAGAAAACATTGATTTAAGCTTTTAATGTAACAACACCCTGGAGTTCAAACCAGAGCTACTGTTTCTTGGAGCTCATGAATCATCTGTGATCCAATAAAGATATTTCAGAGGAGAATTATGTAAATTACAACAAAGAGCTGCAAGACAGAGACAGAGTGTTTCCCGACATCGACATACTGTATGTTGGAGCAGCTGCAAAATCATTTCCAAGAAACTGACCCCACTGACTTCATTATTATGAATGGAAATCTCTTATAATCAAGTATAAGTATATAGCAAATGGCAAACAAGTGTATATTTAAATACAGTTTCAGTTTCAGAAAACCTTATCCCACAACGGGCTCGTCGGTTTAACAGTTCCCGGCCATAAAATCAAAATACAAAAGTAAATGAATAAATGCATTCACAGTGAAGCAGCTCAGCGTATGGTCACAAGAAAACCAGCAACTACCCTTGACAATGGGCCTTTCACAGCCTCATAATGGAAGGAACAAAAGAAAGACAGTAAAGCTTTATAAGAATGACACCAGAACTATCAGACGGGGGCTGAAATAAACTGTTTCGCAAGGAAGTTGGAAGTGGAAATATCTACCTGATTTAATTACAACCCACTTGTACCACATGGAACTTGAAGCCAGTGCCAGTAAAGTTATCTTGAATAATTTTTGCATACATGCTTAATTATAGGGGCAGCCTTTGTTTGCTCTGGTGGCTCACAGTGAGAAGGTTCTACGTTTGAATCCTGGTTGAAAAAGGACATTTCTCTGTTCAAACTTGACAAAGTCCGTACAAATAAACATACAAAAACTGACCTGAACCTGGCTTTGGAACCTGACCTGAGCCCAACACAGTCACATCCTCTGTCTGCAGCTAGGATACTGTGCGCCTAAAATGTGATAAATAGCTTTAGTGTTGCGTTCAAATGTCGCAACACATAGAAAACATGTCCTCGCTTTGAACAGGGCACAGCCAACAACACAACAAGGACAACACTACGGTCTGGTTAATACATCCTTAATATGCTGATTTTCTGGACATACAGCACAATTTGATCTCAACTGGGCCAGACCAGTCAAATAATAGCATAATAACCTATAAACAACAAGAACTCCATTTGTTTCCCTTTGTTTTACATTTAATGAAGTCTCTTTTTTACAAAACTAATTATGAACAACCTCAAATTTCTTAAGATAAATACCGTGGTAAATGGTAAACTTAAGCATAACATTGTTGAAATTGCACTTACACATGTGGATTACAACTTACAGATCTACAAAGACACAAACATTAAGTCACATGTATCTAGAACTGAGAAATATAGTAGATTAGGATCGAATCATAATGTGAAAATTTAAACAAATTCATCCTTAGTAGACAGAACCATATTGATGCCAATGACTTGAAGAACTGATTCGAGACTTCCTGGATTCAGGCAGCTCGCCCTTTCACCATCTTTCTCTGGGTTATTGTCCCCACTCATGATTCCAGGCTGTAGCCATTAAAATAATGAATTGCTACAGCTCGTTTTACAAATGCCCATTTTGGCTGCTTAGAACCTCTCCCCCTCTGCGATGTCTCTCATAAAATGAAATCAGGTGTTTTCTCCGGGCATCAGGGCTTTTGCTACTTAAGGAGGAGTCGAGTCAGCTGCCTGTGAATGAGAATGAAGCCTGTTTCTGGCTGAGAATGTGAGGACAGTGGAGATTTTTTTTTTTTGAAACCACAGAAAAACGTGACGATGTCACGATGTGCTGTATAATTTCCCAGCAAACAAGAATCTAATGAAAGTGAAGGGATTTTTCCATAACCTGCTCCGTCTCTGCCAGGCCGCTGATACCTCAAGGATAATAGATTCCATGTTCTCATAAACTACATCAGCAAAAGTAATCAGAGAACAAATCAGAAAAAGACACTTTCCTAAGCTCAGTCTTTGGGCGAGGGAAGCGCTGTCTAGTAGACATTCATTATGAATACAGACAAAGAAAAGCCTTATTATTATTGGAAGAAGGGATGATTGGCCTTGTTTAGTGCTTCTCAGTAAAGCCGTTACCTGACATGGGATTACTGGTAACACCACATAAAACCAAGCACGCGTTCTGTTTATTTACACTCAGAGCGCCGCTACTTCCCAGATATACAGTGTAACACCATCAAGAAAGTGCAAAGATCGGCATATCAGTTCAACGCATTTAATAATATGCATCGTCATCATGATTTTTACCATTATCCTTTTATTAGCTTGTCTTTAATGTGTATCTAAAGCTTTATTTAGTGCATATAAAAGGGTCAAAGATGAGGAAGCATCCGACTTATGTTGCCAACAAATGAAAAGCAATTCAAGAGCAGACTGTTAATAGGATCCCTCGATCGTCTGCTCCTTAGATGGACCTCTAAAATGCTATAAACAGACTGGATATGTGAATACACAGCAGCTGCCTGCAGGTGAATAAGTGAAGAGAACAACAATTTGACCAAAATGTATCAGCTTTCAACTCTTTAAATGATCTGCAATTACAGTATATGCTGAAAGCTGGTCATAGTGATTTGGCCCAAAACATTTTTAGTGATGAAAAAATCTATAGACGCCATCTCCCAGCTACAACTTAATTATCACGTTACAAACTGCTAGACGGACTAAAGAGACCACATAAAACGGAAATCTTAGCCCAGACATCTGCTGTCTACACCAGAGGCACCAAAACACTGTCCGATGCCCGTAGGGGCTATTTGGTTGCAAGATGATCCAGTGTGCTCTGAGATTGATGCCTGATTCAAACTGTCCCACCAACAACATAAAAAAGGATCTGGAGGCCGGGCTGAGCTCATGCAGCTCATGGATGAAGCAGCACAACTGCAACTGACGTGATCGCCATCACTGGAGGATACTTTTGCTAAAGATGTGAAAATATGAAGGAGGCTTTTGATGTTTTTGTTTCAGATTTTTTGTTGAGGTGGACAGGACATTTTTTATGAGACACAATAAACGTGCTAGTAAAGCTGTCCAGTTTAGTCTTTGTGTGGTGAAGCGATGGATTTTCTGCTGTGCAACAACAGCATTGATTCCTCTTGGGGTAAAGCAGCTGGAAAAATCAATGGGGGAACTCATTCATTTATTTTATCCGTAAGACAAACAGAGAATTGTCTTGCTATTATTTGTCATAAGGCAAACGCAGACACAGAAATCATGCTCTTGGTTGGGCAGATACATAAGAAGACGAGGAGGCGAGGGGGTTAAAAGCAGAACATGTACATTTAAAGAAACTATCGTGGCAGTTGTGACATTCACTTGTCTTTCATCTAAGGCTTATGGGCAAACCAACCCTTTCATCTTTTAATTCTTTGTGAAAATCCTTGTCTATTGTAGCATGAGTCAACTTGACACTGGAAAATAATGCTTTTATATGTACAGGACAACAAACGAGAGTCTATGTGTGTGCATGTGAATGTATGAGGTGGTGATAATGTGTTTAACATGTTGCATGCAACACAATAAGATTAATTTCCCCCTCGTTTGTTGGTGTTTTGTTCATTTAATTTAACAAACTCTGTGCCCAACATTGATTTGTTTCACGTATATTTGTCCTGTATGTAATTAGTCATTAGATTATTTTTTTAATATTTATTTTATATATATATATATATATATATATATATATATATATATATATATATAATTTTTTTTATTATCATTTTATTATTATTATTCTATTGTGTGATTTTTTTATTCCTTCTGTACTGTGTGTCTTGGACCATGAGTCTGAAAATAAAGCTTATCTATCTATCTATCTATCTATCTATGTATGCATGTATGATTTATCATGATTGGCTGTTTCCCCATAACTACAAAAGGATGGATGGATAGAATCAAACCCAGACCATAAATGATAGATAAGCTTCAGCGTTATTTGATCGAGAGTGTGTGGTTGCATGATTTAAATAATTTACTGCCATTTGGCAAAGTGATAGTTCATGTTTTTTGAAGTGTGGTTGTGTAAGATACTGACACATGGTCAGCACTGACTGTGCCGTGCACACCCCTGAAACACCTGCTGCACAAGCTTGAAGCACTGAGGCAGCATGAACGCAAGGAAAAACACATTTTGGCCACATAACAAATGGCTCATCTGATAAAAGCTATTCACATGCATCTATGTCTCCATGTTTGCTGCTTTACCTCACCTTTAAAATGGCATTTTCAAATTCTCTTCTCTTCACTGTACTTATCTCACAGGGACACAGAAGCTGCTGGCCAGTTACATTCACATCAGTCTCCTTAAACTGCTGAATGGGCAAAGTGACAGCAGGAAAATGTCTAAAATAAGTACTGGAACTACTTCTGTCTCAGAGCAATGGAACAGAGCTTTGCTCAGAGACAAATATGGCAAGATTTTGCAAATCCAAAAGCCTTTCAAATAAACATTTGATGCTGTAAATACCAGGATCGCCATTGCATTGCACGGTCAATATATAGAGAGAGAAAAACAACCATTTTCTCACACATTCACAAGACTTTAACCGGTGACCACCTTGCTGTGAGGCCATGTGATTCTCTTGCCATACCGAGTGTTTCTACCGAGTGGAATGGTTTGCTTCGGTTTGGTACGGTATGTATTTTTTTTTGCCTTTCATTAGGTATAGTACCAACTATGGTCCCAACGTTCCAGACGGTGCGGTAAGGGTGGAGCTACACCCTCGACAGTCAGCTGATTGGGCAATAGAAAAGTGTCACTCCCTTGCAACCGATGTTTCTTCAACGCCCGTAATCTTGAATTTGTCTTGAGCTGTTGGATGTCCTCCATTGTTGTCATGTTCAATGTCGTTGTCGGTGCGCCTGTACAACGTCGCACTACATATGTCGCCGACATCGACATCAGCCACTGCGCACAAGCCGCCGACCAAGTAAAGGTGCTGTTCTCAGTCGAAACACAAGCCTGACCGAGGGCTTCACTGTTCCAAACTGTACCGTGAAGGAAACATGGCTTCAGGATTCGCCACAGCAGATCACCTCCATCTTTCCCTGTCCTTTATGTCTTCTTCTGTTAGAAACCGTCCTCATGTTCTCCTTCACAACATCCTCGAAAGTTCTCCGTGCTCTTGCTCTTTTCCTCCTGCCCGGCAGCTTCATCCTCAATATAATCACAGTCTCTCATCTTTATGTGACAAAACCATCTCAACCTAACAATAGTCTGGAAGTCAAAGCTGAATCTGATTACACCGTGTAATGGCCACAGAAAAACAGCACCATCATCAAAGAGAGACAGAGTTGCCTTAATTTATAAAGACATGATGGACTCTGTCATCACCTGTCTCACCTGCTGTGGAGAAGCTGTGTGTCCACACACAAGCTGACAGATCTGCGGCTGCAGGTAGTTACTGGAGTAAGATGTTTATATCCAGTTATCTGGGCCAGTCTGCTCACTAAATTGTGTGCCCAAGAGTTTTCCTATGCCTGTGTGCATGCGTCACTATAGCGAGAGTGTCCATGGTAAAGATTTGTGCACGCTAAAGGAAACGGAAATACATCACATGACCAGCACTCGCAGTAAACAAGCGAGGGAATGTTTTTAAACTTCACTTGAATGCAGATTACACACGGTAGTCACGGACTGTAACATGTGTAGCTCGTTTATTTAAATTGTCCATGTTTTTATAAATAATTTCACATGATTCATATCTTCTTCTTCTTCATGTGCCATGTGGGACTGGTGGGGCGGCGGCCTAGCGCCCTCTATGGACAGGCCGCCGCTGAACATTTTGGCACATAGTTATTCACTATTCAATACAATTAAGAGAATAGCGTTCATCTAGCATCTAATATGAGATGAAAAAGTTGTCTACTGAGAACCAAGACAAAGTCCGGCTTCGTATAGTATGATGTAATAACACTGCATCTCTTTGACCAGGGGCAACCAAACTAACATTCTTTGCAGAGAAAGAAAATAATATTTACAGCATTTATTCTGTATGTAAAGGGAAATATTAATAGGAGACTGATTGGTTGTTTAATCCAGCATTAAAGCTCTACACATGTGAGCATTTAAACTAAAGGCATTTTCTTGGAGGCATGTTTACCACTAGATTACTTGAGAACATCCTAATGAGAAATGGGGCCAGTGGGCATAATTAATAAAACATTAAATGTTTAATTAAGCTGCTATAGTAACTGAGTATTTAACCTTGTAGACTGAAGTCATTTATATGGAGAAAAAAAAGAAAAGAACCTGTAATGTACATTGAATGAAGAATGAATGATACTGTATGTTGGAGCAGTTTCCTTTGTCAAGTGCACATGCTCAGCCACAGTGTGGACCACAAACAGACAAAGTATTGCAAGAAGGAAAAATCAAGTGTTGTTTAAATGCAGTTGTTGATGGAGTGAGGAGCAACAACGACAAGCAGAAAGCCACACAACAATTACGCACGAACGGTTCCTTTAAAAAGTTGCATTCTCTTACCTTTTTGTTGAATGATGACAGGAGGTTTGCGTGTGTGTGTGTGTGTGTGTGTGGACGCCCTCCCTGCCTCGCTGCTGTGACGGTGATGAGCGATACAAATGTGATGTTTCAGGAACAGAGGGAGGACAGGACAGAGTGGCTGTTGTTGAACAGCAGCAGGAAACAAAGCGTCTCTGTTCAGCAGATGAGCAGATGTTCCTCCAGCAACGGATCCTAGGTGCGTTTCCAGCACCGCATCTGATGCTGAAGTGTCTCTTTCCTTTCTTTTAAATCGCACATGCTGTCACAGTCATGTGACCACTCACCGCCGACCAATGCGCTCTCTACAACTCCTCCATCCTCACACACACACACACACACACACGCCAAATAATGCTGCAACCCTCAACAGCTGGAGGAAAACACACACATTCACCATGTACTGCATAGACTTAGCATATTTAATTAGCTCACGTGGTTGCACTGCAGCCACAAAACCTACAGTGGAATTAATGTTATCACATCTACATATGTTAACTACATAACACTGTGCACATACAATGCAAATATTATAGATTTTCTATGCAACTAACTGCACATTCATTTAAAGCTGGCGTAGGTAAGATATGTTTGGCTGTGGCGAACAATAATTCCCCAATTGACTATGGTCCATGTGCACTAAAATATAAGCTTTACATTAGTGAATTAGTGAATATAGACTGAAACATTTACAGTATCTTTTAGTTGTTAGCCCTGAGGTATTCAAAGAAACACCTTCTACTGGTCTTGAACAAAAAAAGGTTTCCAAAAAAAGCAACAAAGGCAACAAAAGGGGTCAAAGGCGACTAGAAACTGATCTTAAATAAGGCCAAAGACACTTAATGATCAGCAGACAAGATGAACTGGCAACAGACACTCGAAACACACAGGCTAAATACACAGGTGGAGGGAAACAGGTGAAACACATTAGGGCGGGGCAGGTAATCACAGAGGAGGAGGGAAACCTTACAGGAAGCAGACAATGAAACGAGAGGCGATGGTAATTATTTCAAAATAAAACCGGAAACAGAACATGTGACACACAAGTGCAGCACTGCTGCGTCCCTCAGTTCACAGTCTCTGCTAAATTCTGTTATTCGTCGCCAAACACTGGAACGGCACTTTTCCACTTTACAGTTCAGGCACGTCGTTTTCCATGACTATTGTACGTATAGTAGACGTGGTTTAATGTCTCTAGATTGTTTAAAAGACATGGACCAAGCGCACAGGGAACATCAACAACAACAGCTGGATAATACTGAGCAGTGTCAGTGTTGCATAACGATGGAAATAAAAACAAGCCGTACAGCAAGCTGGACGAACAACATTGTTCTTCATGAGCAGTCGGCTGTGACACGAGCGTGCAGATACCGCCAACAAAACTTGTATATTCACCTTATTGTTATATAAGGTGAAATACACAAACACATACACAAGGAAGCAAAACAGTTTAATCACAGTCAGATGAACACACAAAGAAAAGCAGCGACACGCTCGGCAAACAAGGCAAACTGCAAAGACAGGCACCACAAACACATGTAAATAAATAAATGCATGGAGCTGGGGGACACACAATTAGACACAGGTGCAACACATCAGGGTGTGGAAGATAATCACAGGAGCAGGAAACACAAGTGTCAATCAAATATGACCAAGGATGCAGAACAAAGTTTGATGGGGGTTTAAACCCCTCTATGGTAGCAACAAGACAATGCATTGTTCATTACCGCCTCAAAAATGTTAGATAGAAACAAGCAAATGGACACTTATTCCGCCCTGGAGCATGAATTTCCTCGGCTAATTATACGGTGGTCTGGTTTTTAGATTATAATATTTGCTTTGTGCCAAATTCAAATTTTGGCAAGTTCCTAAAGTGGAAAAGATTCACCCTGAGGGGGTGCATTAATGCATTTTCACACCAGTAATTGTGTGAATGGAAATTTAAGACCAGAAAGTCCTCCTCGTTCTTTCTTTCCACATTCTGTTTCCAAAAAGAGTTTATGCACATATTCTGCTCACACGGGCCGTCACTGACGTGGGTGGGAGATGATGTTCACGTCATGTGGACCATAGTGGAATTTAGTAGACTTACATACATTGGGACTTTTCAAATTGACCTTACAATCAATTTGCAATCATCCTCTTGGGACATTGAGAGTCAAAACAAAGTCAATTTTATTGTTATGCAGCTAGTTTTTGTTACCTTGAGAACGTGTACAGTATATGGTTTAAATAAAACGGATGTTTTTTGCCAATTCAAAACAATATGGTGATATAATACTCATGTCCTGTGGGAGGCACCGATAAGTAAACCGTGTTGTTAATGCAGCGCAGTGACACCAGTCGTTGCCTTCTTATTTTTGAAGATGAATTAAAAGCCAGAGAGGAGAGGGGAATATTTTTGTTGACTGTCCTCTACATGCCAAATAGCTGGCAGCAGCTGAGCCTCTCCTGGGTGGACGTGTAATATTTTGATGCATTTTATTGAACTCAAATCCCACACCTCACTGTTTGCGGTCCCAACTTATGAGGCCTTGGGGTGGGAATGGTCATGAAGTTGTTTTTTTTATGCTTTGCGCTAAAGACATTGCAGGAGCTCACATGCTTGAGGCTGCATCTGCACTCACTGTTGTGTGTGTGTGTGTGTGAGAGACTAGAGACTCGTAAATGACTGCAGAAAAACAACATGACTCTAAGAATGTCTGTGTAAGATAGAAGATGTGGCTTCATGCTGTGACTGCACATACACGTGCCTGCTTCTTCTTTTGTTCCTATCTTTTTGATAGTCTTTGCTGCCCACTGAAAGTGTCTCAGCTCGTATATTTGCCTCCTCCTTCTTCCCCTCTTCAAAACCATATCCTGCAGTTTTGTTTGAGATACACAGCTGATGCTTATTCACTGGCACAAAAAAAAGGTACACATCCACATAAATCTTTCAGCAGCGGGTGGTGCCAGCTTCGTCTTTCTCCCCATGTGTGAATACCTTTAGGCGTTGGATTAATCCAGCTGACTGTAGTAACAAAAGATCTGAGAGACCAGAGCTGCTTTCCAAGGACTGTGCAAATGTGTGCTAAGGAAGAGACGAACCATAGGTGCACATTAAATCCTACAGTATGTTTTCTCTGTCCACCCACGCTCTCACGTCATAACCCGAGACTCCTCCCAAGCAAATGACTTTAGAATTCTGTCAAATCTAAAAACAATCTGTGTAGAAACCCAGTGAAAAACAACTGCACAGCTACAGAGTTCAATGGATTTCTTTATCATAGGCAAACTTTCATTCATTAATTTATCCACAAAATAGCTGGTATAACAAGTAAAATAATTGGCTGTAGCCTTAATAGCAAGTGCATTATTGTAAATTGTGCATTTCTATTAAAAAAAAAAAGGTCAAAATACCAGCGAAAGAAGAAAGAAACATCAACAATTAAAATATGTGGAAGTTCAGTAACTCGTGTGGTCTAATCTGTAGCATAGTGTTCTTGGATTTTCAACACAACAGTTGTTGCTTTGCTATCACATTATACAGCTTTTATGTATAGGCTCGATCAATGTCTTGTCTGTTTTAATGTATTTATTTATCTGGATTAAACTAAACCCACGCGAACACAGTATAATCTGATGTTGTGTGACTACACTGATGTGACCATTGATTAGCTTTTGTTATGTCTGTGTCTGACAGATTCTCCTTCCACACTCAATCTCACAGGTCAATCTCAAATCTGACTGCTTCGTATAGGAAGTCCAATTATTCTGATGCCAGGATATTAACCAAATGGATATTGAGATTTTGAACACCTGAAGCAGATTGAAAGCAATTCATTCATCCGTCTTCCGACTCAACCGTCATTAGCTTAGAGATTATTAGATCTGCGTCTCGGGAAAATTCACTTTCAGAATAATCAGGGTTCGACACAGCTCCAGGGTTATGGATGAATGTCATTTTGGTGGAAGTTGCTGAAGGAAACCGACAGACTTGACAATTATGGTCTAGTTAGTAGAGAGTTCACTATACACTCATGACTTGAACAGATGTTTGAACCACTGTAGTGTGACGTAGTGACGTTTCTCATGGATTATTAGACATATCCTTGTCTTTCTGCCTCTGGTTGTAATTCCGAGGGATGGCTAAACCATCACCATTAGGGTTTTCTTGCTGTATCTTGTGCTGTATATTGCTTTTTTTATCATAATGGACATAACCCAGGGCGTATTTAAACGTCCAATCTAATGATTACAATATAGTGGAGAACAATTATTTTCCCATTTTCTTATAAAACTGAATTTATTTGTGATTTAGTGGTGTGTGAAGGATGAAGAGAATTCAGTGAGGAATGTGCAGACCTGCTTTTAACTGGAGTGAGGACACGGCCTGTTGAGAGAGAAGCATCAAGGCTGACTAATAGATCTGTATTCATTATTCAGACTTTGGCTCCACACCGCACAGAATCTTTTTCTTTGTTTGTTTGTTTTTTCAAAGAAATGTCAACATCATGTGCCTGTAAGAAACTGCACTGTCACTCCTTTTTATTTTGTCATGGGTTTTTTTGGTTTACTGTCATTTAGAACACTCAGACGTGTTATGTCTTCCTCTAATACATTATACTATACAAGGTGTCAGTCTGGTACACCTACACTGACTGCACTATGGGACATTATGTCCATCAAACACTTGAATATACACTACTGTAAGAAAAACTGGCTAAAATGACAGTAACCAAAGTTATTCGTAGACGTAATGTAGACTTTTTTTGGCAAAGTTTTCTATTAATAGCCACCATCTCAACAATTGTTTTTTGGTAAAATCTTGTTTCATGTTACAGCAGCGCGAGAAGAGCCTTATTTCACTGATTTCTCCTGACCTTTCACTCTCTCAGTCACTCTGTGACACTCATGGTGACACAAACACATATACACCAGACTGGTGCACACACTTAGCATTGTGACATCAGACATATCTGTACAGTCAGACTTGTTAAGAACTAAAAATAAAAACATTTTTTTCTTGCACACAATCATGACAGAGCGGGGGAGCCAGATCTGATCATAATACGTAGTCATGGGAGATGTATTTTAACATCAGTTGAGAACAGTTTTACTTAGCACCACCCACATGCAACTGAGTCACTCGCCGATATAGATAGATCGTCAAATCTGAACTTGAGAGCCTGAAGTCTGAAAAGAGACAGAGATCTTTAATAGTCAGAGTTGTCCCTGGTTTTTTTTCTAACAATTTATTCTTACACTTCATTAAAACATGCGGTCATGTTGTCCCTGAACTGCAGGAGAACATTCATGTGTGCTGCTTTATTCTGTTCTAACTCACTTGACAAATGCATAATGAGCAAAAGAAAAAAAAAAATCAAAATAATTAACCCATGAAAAGATTAATAATTGAACACTTTTTGTGACAGAAACCTCACAGCTCACCTCACAGAGGCCGCAGACATTTCAGATTTGACAAATACTCCCACAGAAACTTCATCAGGTCATTTTAGCGACCCCCATTGAGAGCCGCGCTGTTCACCAGCTCTGTCTAACTAGGACAAATCCTTTTATCCAGGTAAATTGGAGATGCAATTGGACATCGTAATTCTCCGTAAGTCAGGCCCAAGCTCCTCCGTTAACAGCAGAACATTATGTCCCACTCTGCACTCATGGGTTCTGTATAAATAGTCTCTCTACATGAGTCAGATGCACTTGCATTTCAGGATGAGAGACAGCGTGACCCCGGAGGATGGTGAGCGTGGATATGCTGGTTGTGATTGCTGTGCATCGGCTTCTCAATAGTCGTATGGAACGGCACGACTGCGCCGCTGCGTGTGCTCTCGTTGGCTTCTGTCAATCACTTTTGTTTTTACTTGAGAGGCTGACATGTTTGATGACAGATGTTTATTGGTATGTAGAAGGAAAAAATCCTTTTTATTTCAAAAAAGGAGCCGTTTATTCATTCTTCCCTTTTGTGCGTGCCGCTGTAGTGTAGTGCCATTGACTTCCCTCTCCCCATGAGTCACAATTTATGCACATACAAGAGTGGGGGGACCGAACACCAAAGGTGGTGACTGATGACATTTGATTCACGCTGGATTTTCAATAAGTATTGCTTGGTGTGGTAATAGTGCTCTCATCCTGCCTGTGCTTTCATTTCTTTGTTTGTTCGGCTGGTTTGAAAAGCACTTCCCACAGCTGCATTACGCCTCTCAACTTATCTGTGGATAAGAAATAGTCCTCTTCCACTTTAGAGCAGTGCATTTATTACCACATGTGTATGTTTAAAAAAAACAAACGTAAAAATATATAATTTTCTGAGAGGAGGATTGTATAACAAGCCCTCCAGGGGGGTTGAGAAAAGGCATTCACTGTGCAGATTACAGGAATAAGATATCAGCATTTAAAATGCAACAAACGTCTCTCAAGAGTTAGATTTAATGCTCGGGAAAAAATGTAATATGCTTAATTTTCTATTGTAAAGCACACATTTCTATGCAAGAATACACAACTTTATTGGCAGAGATGCACCGGTAATGAAGAATATCACACAAAAACACAACACAGATGTAAAGTACTGATTTAGCAGACACTTTTATAGATACATATATATGTATATACATGTACCATTTAGAAGGTACTGGTTAGCTGGGAGATGTGGGAGATTTTAGGGTCATGTACATCCAAATTAAAAGATCATCATCATCATCATCATCATGGAATTGTCAGTGAAACAATGAGGAAGTTCTGTGATGGCAATTTTCTGGTGCATTTGTTGGATGCAATTATGGTCTGTTTTTAAACAATAAAAATTCAATTCTGCTTTCATCAGTGAGAATAAAGGGTCATTTGCATCCATAATTATGTTTTATGTGGGTAGGGAAACACATTTCTTCACCACCGATCGTATACTAATGTGATAATCGTCGCTAAAGACGGAATGCCTGTTCTTTAATTTAACACATGGGTGATTGTGTCACACATACTGTAGGACTGCTTATCTGCGCCATCATATCCTCTGATCACACACACGTTCAGGATCCCGAAGTGAAATTCAGCAGTTCAACCTCCTGCTTGATGATGTGTTATCACCAATTATCACCGGCGGCACAGAAGGATCCTCAACCTTTGCTTTGGGGGGGGAAGTGACACTGCTCAGTGATCTGTGTCACAAGGTCCATTGAGCCTGGGATCAATATAAACCAGTTAAATCTTGCAGGTGATTCAATATGTAATAAGCCAGTGCATTACTGTTGGGTGAGTGTGAGGGAAGAGCTTCCATCATCCTCTGCACCCCCTCCTCCCCACCACCACCACCACCACCACCACACCACAGTGATTGAAAACCACCTCTGTGAGGAAATAGAAAAGGTACGAGGAGGAATATAATGAATGTGTGTTCTGTACTCTGTGTGTGTGTGTGGGGGGGGACAGTGTGGCGTGTGGATTGTTTATTGCAGTAAGTTGAGGTGTGAGTAACAGGCAGTTTGTCCTTTTTTTCCACGACAGCATTGGAAATGAACCTCTCTCAGGCACCATTACTCTGCATTATCTTGCAATAGATTAAAGCTGTTTCCACAATCTCAACCTCAATCACCTCAAGTTTAATTTACTAACCACTCACAGATTGTGCCCAAAGTCAGTTGCAGGTCAACTTCAAGGCTTTTCGCTGAGAAGAAAACACACTGCCATCGTGTTGGGGTTCGTTTTATTATTATTTAATTTTATTTTAGCACTCTACCTCCAGGCTGCAGCAGTCATGTAAGTGTTGGCTCACAGAATACACACGTGTGATGATGAGTCAGGAAGTAGAAGCTTGTGAAGATCATGTCTCATACATACACCAAAGGGCTTATTGATCTGCTGAGGCGACTCTGGTCATGCTGATTTTCATGCGTGATAGCCCACATTTGCCAAGCATGCATAACATCCAGATCTACTTTTCCCATGAGCGATCATATAGGTTCATATAAACACACTTTAAACTATATTGAACATTTCTGTCTTTTTTGAGATAATCTGTGAATTAAAATCTGATAATCCATGCAGTCCTGGTGCTATAATTGACTTTGAACAAATTTTCCTTTTGAAGTGAACCGAATCATTTTGGCTTACCCAATTATATACATGTAAATATCATCTACAGCCTCCTGCGGTTGGTATCCATCTAAAAGTGGAACAGTGGGGAGGCAAACCAAAAATTGTGTGAATTTTCCAGTAATCTGGTATTTAACAATTACAGGCAAAGATGGTTTAATTAAAAGATAACTAGCAAAAGCCTCAGAGAGTGGGAAATAATGAAAAGAGTATGAGGCAAATATGGCATTTGGATTTCTTTCACGCATAGAATGGATGTGGCCGAGTCTGTATCACCTCACAGATCTCGTACAACAAGTAACACCAGAAACCTCTCAACTGGTTTTTCCCTCCACTGTTTCCAATCGACACATGTGAGCATTGTGTTTTGTCTGGTGGAACACGTTGATTCACCACTTATTTTCTTCCAGTTGTCCTTTAATTTCTTCAATTAACATTCCCAGAGCATAGAGCTCTGGCAGAAAATTCTATGGAGAACCTCCAACCACTTCTGTTGCATTCCGCAGAATTAAGTGTCTATGAAAGATGCAAATTTGTGCACCTTCGTGACGGATGATAAATAGCGCCAAAGTGTATAATAACGTCACAGTTATGGCCTGGCTCTTTTATAAAGGTTCATTCTGAACCACCGGTAATGTGTTCAACTGAAACTGTGTTTCCTGCCCCAAAGGATTCATACATAGACACTGCAGACGACCCACCCGTTCCTTTATGGCGTTTTATGGAATTAATACCTGCTCATTCTTTCTCCCTCAAATTCGTACTGAATATCCATGCACAGCACGTCTGTGTGTGAGAGAGAGCGACAGACAAAGAGACACTTTTACACAGGAGTTTGATTTTAAATAAATATACTTTCCAGCCCTGTGGTTTATGATTAATGATAGAATTACTTTAGTGAGCTTTAGTGTCCATTTTTAGATAAGATGCAAAGACGAATGTGTATGTGTGTGTGTGTTTATATATACATATATGTATGTACAGTATATTTGTCATTTTATTACATTTGCAGAGGGTTAAGGTTGCATATCTGCATTTTCAGCTGATGCTCACATTCAAAGCAGCTTTTACTGAGGGAACCAGCAGAATACAAATGTTCTGGTGCGCCAATTAACCACTACTCCTCCCATTATTGCAGTGTATTATACAAAAAGGGTTGAATTGAGGCATGTGCAGCTTCATGTGCTTTGTCCCGCTGACAGGACTATTGCTGTGCTCTGCCTTTAATATCTTTCGAAGTCGATTTCTAGCGAAACCTCCACAGTTGTTTCCTGGTGATGACCTGGAGTCTCCATGTGGAAAAGAGGGCCACACTGCAGCACCTGCAGCTTGTGCTGTTTGAGCTGCACTATAAGCTCACTGTGGGTCCTTTGGGACGAAGGCGGGTGAGGTAGAGGATGGGAATCCAGGGTTTAGCGTGACAGAGCTGCTGAATAATTCATGTCCTCCTCAACCCTGCCTGCCTTCATGTCTTTCTGCAGTGCATCAACTCAGAGCTCCATAACAGTGTGAATGAAAGATCTTTGTCTTTACCAAGTCACTAAATCTTAAATGGGCCGCTCCCTGTTGGTTGTGGAGTGATGTACTGTATACTGCAGCAGCTGCTAGATAGAGACATGAAGACAGCACAAGGAACTGGACTGGATTTATACCCATTTCACCTTTTCAGAAAAGACGACAAAAATCTTTCTTACTGTCAACAAAACTGTCAAGAATCAAAAAGCTACGGTAAAACACAGAGAATATGGAAGGATACCAACTCATGCTTAAAGGGATGATGAAATAATGACAGAGTCTGGTACCAGACAAAGAAAATAGGGAGACAACAAGACACCGGTGATGCATGAGAAATTAATAAGGTAACAGGTGTCGGTAATCAGGGCAGATAACAGAGCGCACAAGGGAGAAAACTACAAAGTAAAACAGTTGACAAGATACACAAGGAAGGATCTACAAAGATAGACGAGCCTGTCATTATGACAGATGTACACTCGCATTTTTCATACCTTCAATTCTAATATCTAGGGTTTTCATCTGTGCAAACAAAATCATTATTTCCTCTCGAATTATGTTCACAAATTTGTCAAAATCACATCACCTTTGCCAAGTTAATCCGCTCATCTAGTGGGACAAATGTGTCCCTATGTGACACTGAATTGACACGTTCGTCAAGATAAAGAACACTTTTATCAAGACCAGTCCGAGACGTGTTTGCGCAACAGTCTGCTTTTTAATCAGCATGTTTTGATGTGTCATATCTGTTCCACAGAGAACCTAAAGGTTCAAAGGGCCCTCGCCCAGACCAGGTTGTGAACCCGGACCTGCTTGCTGTGTGGCTTCAGGGTGTGTCTGCAAAAGACAAATAGCCAGACACAATTTGTGAAATGTGGTTATGATAAGATCAGGGTTAGGTGTTAACTAGTTATGGAGGACACTTAAATAATTCTAAATTCTCAGCAACTAAAAAGACAAAGCAAAACAGACGTAAAAACGACTTGTTTTCTATGTTTGCATTGCAGCACCGGTACAGAGGGAGGAGGCAGAGTGCCGTGGTTTACAGTCTGATACCAGGGTTAGTCTTATCATCACAGATTTTCTTCATGCTTCTCTCTCCATGCCTGTGACTTCAAGTGAAAGTGTAAAGCCTTGGTGGTGGACTGCATCTCCTGCTGAGTTTTCAATGCATAGTAATTTCTCCACACAGCCTTTCCTGGAACACATCAGACCCACACAACTGTGGTTCCCTCCCCCAATGACAGCATCCTCCTCGCCCTTTATGTCCACTTCACATCCTTGTGGTTGCCCTGCTTTGTCAGTCCCGGATGTCTCAAGCTTTCAAATATTAAATAAAGATAAAATAAATATCATGTTGTGCTCTTTCTCTCTTTCTCTCCCCTTACATCAGGAGGGTCAATATAAAATTCCCTTTTTCTTCATGGACGAAAAAAGGTTCCAAGCTTATTACCTGTGCTGAAGTGATCCTAAGAGCATGGGATAGTGAGTTTGACCCTATTTTAATGTTTAATTTAATGTTATTATGTGAAGCTACAGCCATAACTTAGCTTTGCGTAAACACTGGAATGAAACGCTGGGTTTGGTTCAAAGATAATAAATCTATATTCAGCGGCAGCAGCAGCTCTAAAGCTCATTAGTAAAAGGTCAGTTGTGCAGCGTTCAGGAGAGCTTTTAGAGGAAATTAAGTAGCATGTTGATCATGATTTTATTTGTCAACAATCAGCTGACAGAGGTATTTGGGTTTGATTTATCTAATATATTATGGTTTTGACAAGGCCACATTAACTTGTTGGCAATGTGCAATTTGCACCACTAGATGTCAGTAAGTCCTACAAACACTAAAACGATAGATCAGTGATTAACAAAATCAAGTCTTGATAACACACTGAACATTCGCACTGAATGTTCACGACTAAAATGACGAGGCAAACATTTAGGTTGCCGCAGTTCTGCCCTTTAATAAAAGGGTGCTCAATGCTCAATCTTATTTGAATCTTTTTGACTGTAGTAAATCCACACACTAATCCTCTACAGTTCAGAAACACATGTACATGCTGTACTTCTACTGAAATCACTGCCAGTTTTCCCTGCTGAGAATGATGAAAAATATGTCAGACATTCTGCACCGTACGAATGTGACATACTTTTAGATTTTGTGGCACCTGTTCCCGTTTCACGCTAACAAAGCTAAATTAAAATTTCACCCTCAGCCATTCGACCTCTAACACCTCTACTCGCTGTGCTGAAGTGTCCTTGAGCAAGACAATTAACCCCAAAGTTCACCATCAGTGCAACGTTGTGAATCTACGTGTAAATGGGTTAATGCTAAAACTGTTGCGTGATGACCTTTGAGTGGTTGTCCAGATCAAGTGTGATAAAAATACAGACCAAAATATGGGATGTACTGTATTTGGCCTTTTGTTTTGGGTTTATTTTGCATGGTTGTCTTGTTCTGTTGATTCTGTCATTGTGTGTCTTGTCTGGTGTTGTTTCCTGTTCTCGTTTATAGTTTTCTTTCCTTCTTTCCCTTGTCTTGCATTACTTCCTGTCTTAGTTCCTGCCTTTGTAATCGTCGGCCGCACCCTGATGTGATTCACCTATGTTTAACTATCCCAGCCTCCCAAGTCATCTCAGCGTTTGGCTGTTCTATTTCCTGTTACTGTTCCTTGAAACCCTGATCTTCACCTGCTTTCTCATCTCATTTTGAATATGGCTTGGGTTTCTTTCTTTCTTTCTTACTAACACTAATGAACCATGAATTTGACTACTGCTATTCTGTCAAGATTGTTAGGGCTTGAGCATGAATGGCAGGGGCCAAAATGGCTCCTGATACGAATTTGCACGAGGAACATATTGTTATCCTTCAGATTATTATTATTATTATTATTGTTATTATTATTAGTATTATCATTATTATTATTATTATTATTATTATTAGTATTATTGTTATTACATTTGTGTCTTTGCAGTGATTTTTAAAGGAGTTCACTCTTGTTTCATTTTGTTTTTGTTGTTTATTTCAAAATATCACTTCCTGTATTCCTTCCTAAATGGGGTAGTTTCTTTCCTCCTGATGTACTTTTCCATGAGCATATAAAAGACTGGCATCAGTGGTTAACTGGAACACCAAAGCTGAACATAAATGAAGAATATTCTGGTGCTGAAATACTTGTACATTTTCATAAGGATGTACATTTTTAACTTATTGAATTGCCACGTTGACCTCTATAGCCTCCGCATCCACACACACACACGCACAGAGAACACATTATCATCAGGTCACAGTGATAATGTGGCAGAGTGCCAAAGAGTCAGTGAGACACGTGGCAGGAGAGAACAAGGAGGTGGATGAGAAGACACATAGGTCTTGCTGTCACGGGGGGCACGGAGCTAATGAACACACCACGGGGGCAGGAACAACATGAGGGCTCAGCTCCTGAATCACCTGTACATGTGTCATTATGTCCTTGATGTAGCACCATATGTTTCACTAGGAACATACTTACATACTCCTGCACAGCCCTGTTAACAAGCTGCTGTTATACATTTGTGATTTGCCCATGTGTCTCTGCTATTTGCTTCTTAATTCTTTCTGCTGACAAATGTTAATGTTGCACTGTTAATTCCCATGCCACATGGAGGCGCTGCTCTCTGTTCCCTGGGCTATTTGTCATGTCAGTGTTGCTCAGACATCCACTGCACATCTGAGCAAAATTGAATATGACAAAGGTAAACGAAACTGTCCTCATCATTCACCCTGTCAATTTCCAGTGTGTGATTTATTTTATTTTTTTAATTCAGGCCAACATTTTCTTTACTTAAACGGATGTGATTTAAAATGTAGCAAAATACAGTACTTAAACATACTTAAGTAATAGTAAAATTACACATTTTTTAAAATTACTTTAAAAAGTACAAGTACATAAAAAACCTACTCAATTACAGTAACGCGAGTAAATGTAATTCATTGCTTTCCTGTGAGGACTACGTCCATTTTTAGACACCTGGTCAAACTTATGTCACTGTTGCTTTCAGACCCTTATTTTACTTTTACTAAGGGTTTTATTTTTCCTTTGCCAATCTTCTTCCCTTGGGTTCACATTCACTTGTCAGGATGAACCTGTTAGATGTTGATTCTCTGACAGACTGATGGTTTCACACAGTGCAGGAGTTTCACACTGGGTCATTAGTAGGCAGAAAGTCTTGCTCAACTCCAAACTCAGAGAAAGTTTCTCTTGTTCACTTCAGGTTTGCTGCCGACCCCATGTTTGCTCCATCCAAGTTTCTGCAGACTTGAAAAAAAAAACACACCCACCTACTGTATGAAGGATGAACCACATGCATTGGGATCACAGTGAGGTTAGAGGTGCCGCTGTACAGACACTGACTGCCCTGTTCTAACACTTGCTTGATTATGTCGATAATAACAGAGATAGCAGCAGTTTTTAAACTTTGCACATTTTTATAACATTGCACATATTATAGATGGGTGCATATTATAATATACAACTACATTTTCTGCATACGCTTGATGCATCTTTAAAAACTACAGAGAAGAAGACTGTGCTGTTGTCCTGAAAAAGCATATTGTGCATGCTCTGCTCTTGGATTGGATCTTTTTGATTCAAATTGTACTGCAATATCACTTTCTTACACTTGACACTATTTGGGGGACAAAGGTTTTTCATTGTAGGAATGTTAAACATCATAATTCTGTCAATAAATGTAAATTAAGGATATCTTTTAGAGCTCTTAATCACAGGATTAGGGAACAAGAAGACAATGGGACAAAGGTTGTGGTTGCCACAACAATTACACATGCACACATCTGAGGTAAATCTGTGTAAAATTAGCTTTTTAATAGGGGTCAGCTAACCCTGAGAACTCTCATCCCCTCCTTATTTCCCCTGGCACCAATCAATAATGGCAGAACATCAAACAAAGTCACAGTTATATATTGCAAACATGCCTTTGAACTGGTTTATCTATGCATCAAGGAGGGGAGGAGGGATTTATGAGTATAATTATACAGGAGGGAAATGTGGAAGCTGTGCCCAGGGTCCCAGTGTTGAAAGTGTCTCTGCTTTGTTCAACCCTAGAGCTTCTGGCTGCTACGCTGTCTGTCTGGGCTTCAAATACTCATGAGCTAGAGCAGGATCAAACATATTCAAATGCTTGCATTTGCCCTGTCCTCCCCTGTATCTCATTAATCAGTATATTGCTCTTGGCGACCTTGAGAATTGTTTCTCATTCACAGGATAATGCCAGGACTTCAAAAATGTGTCTTGGTTGTTTGCTCTCTGCTGCCGTTTACCAGCACTTTAGATAGAGAGTATTAAACGTCTAAGAAAAGGCACATATGTGAGAGAGGTGAAGTCTTTGCCTTTTACAGTCACATGTGGACGTGTGAAGCTAGCAATGATGACCAATAATCTGTTGCAGCTAGGGTTTGATTTGGACCCTAAAGCCCACACAGAACCTTGGCTGCAGATGGTAAAAGGTTTATATTTGAACGAGCAAAGTGCAGGCAGGTAAGTGGCAGTGGGAGGAGAGGAAGTTAATAAGGTGGCTGGACATCCGTGCTAGTGTGGACTGAGGAAATAGAGCAAAAACCAGAGGACTAGGCACAGGAGGAAAGTGCCAGCAGACACATGAAAGACTCAGGTAACGAACCACTGAGCTGACCGAACGCTCGGGAGATGAGAGGAGGAAGAGCCCAGGTTCTTGTACTGCCAGGTGATTGGTGATGATTGGACCCAGGTGTGGAGACTAATCAGGCCAGGTTTGGAGCAGCCACAGCCAGACACACACACACACACACACACACACACATCCAGCTCCGCAAAAGCCTGATAACGAGCAATTTGAATCAGGTGTATTGCAGCAGGGCAAACACTGGGAAACACTGACATACTAAGTCTGAGATCTTACAATAATATAAGCCATGAAAACACATGCATACTGTATTCCCTAAAATTGTGATTATACAAAACATAAAAAGAACATGACATTTTACCTTCTAATGGCCTAGCTGGCACATACGGTGTCATATTTGTTGTGTGACAGGTTCAGCAAAAATATTAGGCTCATATAGAGATGTGATTATGTCTATGTCATCATCAGGGTTGATTGCTCCTTCTTATGATGATTTTTTTGAACTGACACATGAAAAGAGGCCATGAAATACTAAAACGGCCACTAGAGGGCACTCATATACATACAGTAGGGTAACCTCAAGCCTCAGAATCCACCCAGTCTCCTCTTGACCAAGGTTATTACAGTGAACCAAAATGAACACGAAAACTAAAATTGAAAAAAACATTTTATAAAATAAAATATTTTTTTTTTGCTTGTTTGTTTGTTTTTTAAATGTGCTTAGTTTTTGTGTTTGTAAATTATTTTCATACAAAATACGGTTCAAATTAAATATATTAGTTTTTTCTCTGCCGGCAATTTTGAAAGATTTAATTTGAGACAGCATTTTCATTTATTTATAATAAAATGTTTTTGTTTACAATGTGGTACATACGGCTCTGCAAGTTAAACATAACACGCGTTATGTAGTTAATTGGGTTGAGTTGGTTCATCTAAGTGAATCAAACCTTTAGTCTTTTATTGGGTTTAATTTTTTAATTCCTATTTTACTCACATTTTTCCACAGACTGAGCTCCTGAGACTCCTCACAAGCAATGTGATGCGTCTTATGAGGGTTATTTATTATTTATGTTGATATGTTCATGTGTGTCTTTCTACTTTCTTGTAGGTTGTTATATTTGATTCAGGGATGGTTGTTCATTTCCTCATAAACTTTTAAATTGGCATCTTTTGCTGGGTTTTTATGACACAATCCTTATTATGACCTTTTTGAATCTTGCACCTGGCAAATACTCGATATTACAAAAAACTCTACAAATACATAAAACATATTATACAGCCCACAAAAGCCACAACATGACAAGGAAACCTTTGGATCTGTATGTATGATTTATTTTATTCAGCCACTCAAACAAGACCATCCATTACAACTTATACATTTCACCCCAGCAAAGGTTGACATTTCAGCATCATACACACAGATCTTTTACTATTAAAAACATTAGAATATGCTCTGTGCACTAAAATGAAAACACTACAGAAATAAAATTACTTTGTTATTAAGCCACAACATGGATATCAAATCAAAAAGTCAGAGAAAGTGTGGCACTACAGCACTAATAATTCATTTACCTACTTAAACACACCATCTAAAACTTAAATAGTTCATATATTGGAGTGGGTAAGGCTGTAGTGTGCTTCATATTTACATCATCCCGTGTGTTTAGACCACTGACCTGTGCCATAAGGTAAAGGTTACATTAAAAATGAAATGCCCAAACAGAGTTGTGGACCTATGTACATAAATTACAATTTTGATATTTGCAACAGACATTACTCTGGGAGTGTGTGTGGACACGCATCTTTTACACGGGTTTGCTGGTGACAATATTGTATATTACGGAGTGGATGTTACAGTGCATTCCAGGACAGGTGAGCTGACCCACTGAAAAAAAATCCAAAAAATATATATTCTACAAAGATCTACTATGTACAAAAACTGACAAGAATGGAATGATTTAAAAATGTTTTTAAACAAGCGGGTTGGATTTGGATCAAAGTCCTTAAATTATGAATGTTGCATTGACTCACAACACATGTCAGTGTGCTCTTATACGAATGGAATAGATGTGAAAAATTAGACAGTTCCGTGCATTGCCATTTAAAAAAAAACAAACAAAAAAAAACCATCAAGTAATCCATCAGCAGTACTTCAGTCTGTCTTCAGTAATCATTTCCACACCAAGTAGGAAAAAAAACATCAATGAAGATGAAGATGTGAATAATAAAGTGCAGCCAAAACGATAACTTCCCCAAACGATGCACTTACAGAGAAAACACAAGTGCTACAGCAATCACAGACTTGTACAGCGAGGCCAAGTGAGTCAGACTACATGGTTCTTTTTTTTATGTCACCAACTTATGTCTGCAGTGAGTACACAACTGGAAAAGAGAAAGCTATATAAATACTGCAGAATTCAGAGTACAAGGCACAACGTGCGCCTCACACCACAGCATCAAACGTCCACCTCCTTTTGGACGTCATAGAGTGCAAGGAACACGGGGGGTGGGTTAGGGTTAATAATGACATTCATTTTGGTCCCTGTTATTTATTTTTAACTATGTGTCATGCTTTCTGAGCGTGTTTTGTGGTTGTCATGGAGGAACAGTTACGTGACTACTGCTCAAGTGAAATCACTCCGGCCAAATCAACAGACTCTGGAGGCTCCAGATATAATCTCGATTCAACGAAATACAAAAAAGATCCCCCACTGATAGAGGCTTTCAGTCTGGATCAGGCCGGTCTGACCTGAAACTGTAATACACTGGAAGGCTGAAGGCAATAGAGGCATGATTGTTTCAGACAGGCACTTAAAACTCACAAATGTTCTGGTTTTGTGGGTCAGATTTGTCAAACAGTGTCTATTTACCAGTAAAACAGATGGATGATTTACTCATTGTTCAGCTCTCTGGTTCTAAACTGTGCAGATACTGTTCCTCTTCTACAAAACCCAATATACCCAATATGAAACTCATCAGCTGTTCTGAGAAACAGAAAAACACGCCATAAGGTCTTTGTCTTCATCACCATTAACAGATTCTTCTTTCGAATTCAGTATCAAGTCATTCTTACCAACGACAAGCGGAGTACATGTGTGACAAATGTGAGTAAAATACGAAGCACAACAGTAAAATATTTCATTACGTTCATTAAAATCCTCAGTGTGCGACCGAGTATTCAGTAACTTTAAAAAAGGTGCAAACAACTTGTTCTTCATCAGGGGAGCACAGAGGCGCTTTTCTCCAAGGGAGTGCTCCCTCTGGTGGACAGAGACAAAGTCAAGCTGTTCGGCATCTACAGTGCTTAAGTGTACAGTGATACAACGTTGCAGGATGAAGACCCACAAAGTATTTTTTGCAGAGTGAATTGATTCTCAAACTAGAGCACTCATTCACCACATAAAAACAAATTGACAGTACTGTAACAGGCTAGAAGAACAGAGCATAAGCAGATATAAAATATATTTTGTGAAATAAAGCAGTTTTCTTTAAAAAATAAAATAAAATAAAGGTTGGTTGATTGATGCAGACACTTATTTTCCTTACTGCAAAAGAAATTTTTCAAAATCTTCCACATCTATCCTCAACTTTCCATCTACATCTGCCAGACGAGCCGCTGAGTTTCTGTGTGTGACATGAAAAGGGGCGGCAGGAAATATCATGTTGGAGAATCACGGGACTGGTGCCCAAAATGTGGTGACAGTGTGGGGAAAAAAAACTCTACCAATGTATATGTCTACTTCTAGTCAGAAGACCCTTTCTGTGCTCCCTCCTCGGTCCGACAGAGAGTTTGTTAGAAAGTTTGAAACAGTCGCTCAGAGCTGAGAATCAGCTCCCAGGCTGTTGAGCTCGTCTGGCGAGTGCTTTTCTCTGCCGGCGCCACCCGCCTGTCGGAAGCCGGATGCGATCTCGTCAAACGTCCGGCCCTTTGTCTCCGGCACTTTGAAATAGGTGAAGACGAAGAAGAAGAGAAGCAGCACGGTGAAGATGACGAACACGTAGGGCCCACATTGTGCCTGTAGAGAGGAGTGAGAGCAGAGACACCGGTCAGCTCTCAATGATCGGACAGTGACGATGCGAGATGGATTCATTTCACTTTGGAAATATGCATTTCAAGATTGTCTTGGTTTCCTAATAGAGTTCATATCTTTAATTTGTGTGTATTCTTTTTAAATGAACTGAGGTTGTGATTTGGTCTGATACACATAAATGTACTTTTTTTTCACTGCTGTCAATCAATATGAATAATTTGAGTTAGGACATGGAACAAAACATTTGTAACTATTTCACCACCATCTCTCCAACAACAAACTAAATTACGTGTGATGTAAATTATTTGCAATTTTACCTAAAAACTAGATTAAATGTCTATCCTGACTTAACCACTACTTGTGAGTGTTGTCCTCCTGTAAATCATTTCGGTCATGTGATGAAGCTCAGCATAGTGCCACTCAGTTAACACAGGGTGATTACTGTGTTACTTCACTTTAAAATAATGCGACTTAACTTCATGACAAACTCACAGTACAACTATCTACTTTATACACACCTGTTACCTTCCAAGGAACTTACTTGCAACAAGCTGTGGAACTTATTATGAATAAAATATAATGAATATTAAGTTGTCAACTGTTGACAACACTGAATGCATTCACTCAAATTAATTGCATATCCTGATTAATGAATGAAGCTAGAGTTTTTAAATTGTAATGTTCTTTCAACCATTGCAATTAAATGTAATCAAATCTTTGATTAAAAAAAATAATAATAATCTCAATATGTAATTGCTACTTCATGTCCTTGCTCTAATAGTTCCACCTCCTCACAAACATTCAATTCACCTCTGGTCATATTTTACTCACCTGTACATACTGAAAGCCCATTCCCACTATGAAGTTGGCCGTCCAGTTGGACAAACCAGCGACAGCAATGGCTGAAGGCCGAGGTCCCTGCGAGAACAGCTCAGCCACGATGAACCACGGGATGGGACCAGGTCCAATCTCGAAGAACGCCACAAAGGCAAAAATGGCCACGATGCTCAGATAGGACATCCATTTGACCTGGTCCTAAAACCAGCAAGAATTGTGGTAAGATTGCAGGTTATCTTTATTTTAACACAATGACTAGTTCTTATATCATCATGAAGTGCGTGTTTGTTGATGTACCAGCAGAGCCAAGGCTATTGTCATTAGGACAGCAGACCCAGCCATTCCCAGCAGCCCCGCCATGTGCAGAGACCTACGTCCTGTTCGCTCAACGATAAAGAGCTACGGAAAGAAAGAAACAAAGGACATAAAACGATGAATAAACCTCTGGTACCTTCAGTCGTCTAAGAAAAATACAATACAAGCACATTTGCATTAAGAGATTCACTTTTAAACAATCACACAAAAGAACTATGATGAACAACAACAGATATTGCACCTCAACTGTTATGAGAAATACTTAATACTGTACTCACCGACACAACAGTGAAAGCTGTGTTAACCACGCCTGCACCAATGGTGGCATAGACAGGCTGCTCAACCCCAGCTGTCTCAAAGATTTTTGTGGAGTAGTAGAACACCTAGATAAAACATTAAGAATAAATGTACTGGTTTTTAAGCTACTGCAATGCTACTCTACTAGCACCATTGTGAGTTTTGTACAAAGTATGTCTGAAACTCACAGCATTGATGCCAGACAGCTGCTGGGAGAGCTGCAAGACTATGGCGATGATGAGCGGCTGGCGGTAGATGGGCGACAGTACAAGCTCCTTGATGGTCACCTTCTTCTCTCTCATCATCTGCCGACTCTCCTCCTTCATCTCCTGCATGTCAGCACTCACGTCTGTGGTTCCTCGCAGCTTCTTAAGCACTAAAATGTGCAGAGAACAAAAAGCAGCTTTCAGTTGAATCATGAGGTAACATTCAATACACGGCTGTAAGGACACTAATATAGTGCCCTTACCCTTAATGTTTTAGTTCTTTACAACAGCAGTTATGTTGAATAACATCCACTATGTGTGTGACCTCACCTGACTTGGCCTTGTTCTCTTCATTCCTGTTGATGAGCAGGAAACGTGGACTCTCGGGGCAGAGAGGCAGCAGGACGCACTGAAACACGGCCGGGATGAAAATGAATCCCAGGAGGAGTGGCCACAAGTCGTCGCTGCCCAAGATTACCTCCAATCCAAACACCTAAAACCAAGCAAGACATGCACAACCAAAACATGAACTACCTGCAAAGCCCCGGGGAAGGGATTTATAAGAGGAACAAAACTTCGCTCTCCATGAAAATCATGTCAAAGAGAATTACTTTTCCACCAACCTGTGCAATCAGGATGCCAAGCACAATGCCTAACTGGTGCAGGGTGCCCAGGGCTCCTCGTAGAGTTGTTGGAGAAATCTCTCCCACATACATGGGTACGAAGCCTGTGGTGAGGCCACAGTAGAGGCCAACCACAAAACGACCAATGATCAGCATTTCCCACGAGCCCGCCATCTTTGAAAAGCCCATCAGTGCAGAAGCGATGAAAGACAGGATGTTAGCCATGAGCATCGACTTCTTCCTGTGGACGCCAAATAAACAAGGTGGATTTTCTGGGATTTGACACCACTGTTGCTAATGTGTTAGGGTGCAACCTATCCTGATGTGTTTGTTTGTCCAACAAATTCTATTCCATTCTACTATTCGATTCTTAATTGACAGATTTGTTTTGATAAATGTCTGTATTGCATTTTTTCTGATAATTATCAACTACAACATTGTATTTCTGTGCTTCCTGTGTAAGAAGAAGAAGAAGATCCTCGTTGACTAATCCTGGAACTATTACATCTACAGTGTTCACTGAATGAGAAGCTCTATTTGTATTTGAAGTAGTCAAGTAGGCAAGGCTGTTTCAATATGATTCAGTATTTACCTTCCAAAACGGTTGACAAACAGTCCGACAGAGAAGGAGCCTATGATGCCACCAACAGAAAAAATAGCCACAGCGATGGACCAGATGGCAGTTAGGGAGTTTTCTGTGATGGGTTCCTGGTAGCGCTGGGCCCATGTCTCATTGATGAATTTCTCAATGATCTATGAATGACAAAAAGAGACACCTTTTAATGTCTTTGTATAATAAGAAAGTTCACACTCGACATGATCATTTTTCTAACAATAAGAAAAACACAATTTAAATGAAAACAGAGAACCACCAGACAAACCATTTTAATGTCATTATTACAGTTCATCAGAATTAGATCCTAGTGTCCTTTGTTTTCCTCCTGCTCATGCCCATACATGAGCAACGCTGAAGGCGACTGAACTGTTGCTAACTGACCAGCTGATGGCAGCACTACCTGATCATTATCATTTCCCAGCAAACAGGAAGTTTACCAGACATGGTTGGGTTTCTGTTCCCCACCCTCCTCCTTCTCCATTACAGAGGATTTGCGTATGTTGACAAACACGCCCAGCAGAGCAGGTGACAAGTGTTGAGACATCAGAGACTGTGTTTGTTTATGTCACACCGAAACATCTCATATGATTCCAAAAGGTCAGTCTGTGACATCCCACAACTGTGTGATGGACTGCAACATAATGCCTCTGACCTACTGTGACCAAACGCTTACTTCAGCTCTGTCATGTGCCTCTCGCATTAGTGTAACACCACCTATATTTGTATTGAAACACTTGACGGTCAGCCTCGTGTCAGACCTCGGTGTGTCGATGCTCAGCAACAGCATGTGGAAAAAATACTCAGCAGTGCCCTTGCCCATGAGTTAGAGTGGCTGTCATTTATCAAGGGCTTTCAAGCAGTGTGGGAAGAACTATAGAGTGACACGGCTCCTGGGTCACATCAGCTATCAACTTACGCTCACAAGACCTTGCTTAGTGATAAAACAAGTGCATCATCATACATATAGTGTAGCGTACCTGTGACCTTGACCCAGTCACGTCCACTTTTTTAAAACCGGCTCCATTTAAGAAGAACTCATGTAGGAGTTTCATACGGGTGATTATAGAGAAATTAAATCATATTACACTGAGTTTTCCAAAGAATAAGTATCAGTTACTCTTATTACATAATGATTACTCGCCTTTTTATTAAATAACGATTCCATTATTTCATAACATTATCCTATTCTCTGGTGTCTTTGCTTCTCTATTAAAGTAAACCGAATGTCTTTGGTTTATGGATGAAACACATCAGGACATCAGCAACTTTTATTTGTTTGGGTTTTTTTTACCTAAAAATAACAGCTTCAAAATGATTTTGTCAGGTCACTGACTTGTAAAAGGGAGAATATTGCTTAAGTCGGACTAAGACAATAATTAAGTTTTCTTAATGTCATGTAAATACGTTCATCCGACTAAAACCGAGCTAGCCTTAGTCAGACTAACATACCTGGATAATGTGATTCATAATATGATTACTCCAGCATGTATACACTTAGTTGGACCGGAGTCGGACTTGGTGTTCTGCACATGCACCAAAATTTCCTCCCTGGTCTTTGGCCCGGAAATAAAAAGAAGACGACGTGTAAACTGCCGTGCTGTTGCTGTAAAAGATTGTCTTTTAGTAGTTGTGTTAGTGGTTAACCATGAGGGATTCAACATGGCCTAAAAATAAAAAAATGTGTGTAAATTTCAGTGTCAGAAGGGGACTGACAGTAGAACATATTTGCATCTTTGACAGACAGCTTACTGGAAATAGTTGGGTGGCAAATTGAAAATCAGGAAGTGACTGTGTGCATACAGTATAGTGTGTACAGTTTAAGTCTGTAATGATGCTGAAGTTGGCATCCAGATACGCAGCTTCCAGGTTGAAACTTAACTTACATGATTCTGCCCACAAGTTTGTCAAAGAGACTAAAGGTTTTATTAATGTCTTAGTGTTGTCTCAAAATACAGTAACACTTACATTTTAGTCCAACATGATTTCACACCAGAAACACCCAATTTTGTTTGTTTCGTGCGAGAGAAACGTGGGTGGAGTGGCTCAGTGGTTAAGACCCTACCTTGTGTACCAAAGACATCATGGTCGCAAGTTCGATTCCACCCCTGGCTAATTGTACTTGATTCCATTGTAAGTCGCTTTGGATAAAAGCGTCTGCTAAATGACATGTAATGTAATGTAAACCAAGAAGTTAAGGGGAAATGTCATTGCACTTCACTTTTTATGAACAGCTGGTGAAGAGACAAGTTACCTGACATATATGTTGCTGGTTATGTGAACAGAAAGTGAACCTGCGCCACTTCCTGCCAGACTGGCATTGTGAAAGTGTTGTCTCAAGCTTTTAAAAGTAAGGTTCACTATAAACAATCATGGCCAATCCCTGTGCTAAAAGGTGGAGGGAGAATGCGTGGCATAGCCAGAAATCACACAGCAATGTGTGCTGCTGCCAAAATTTAAGAAGACAAAGAAGAAAACGTGCCCACTCAGTGTCCCCCACCAATGCTGATCGGAACTGAAGCTGATAAAAAGACCTATGTGCATTGCAGAGTCATTTTTGTCCAGTGGAAATGGCGTTGCTGCTTGTGTTTGCTTTAATTGCTACTTTTTTGGTACTAAATATTCTTGTTCCAATCACCTGAATTGCTGCCTGCATCTCAAATCCAATCACGTATAGTGAAAGGAAACACCACTTTAGTCAAATTATGAGGCTTTAGCACCAAAGAGGCACCTTATGATGGCTGGCTCATGAATAGGTCGATATTGTGTGTTGTGCTGGAGTTATGTTCTCTCCCCAGTTTAATCTGAACACACGGCACAGTCCAAACTACCAGCTGGCTCTTACCAAACAATGAAACAGGCTGTCTATTCATGCTCTCTGGCTGTCAGCGTGTTGTCGGAGCTGGCTGTTGGCCAGCTTGTCAAGGTGAGCACTGTGTACAGCACACACAGGGAGCAAATAAAATTACTTCAACAAGTGAAGCCTTAACAATATTATAACACAGGACGTGATATGAAGTATTTTAGATAGATAGATACTTTATTCATCTCACAGAGAAATTCACATCTGCACGCTATTTTGGATATGTAATGCTTCAGTAACCAAGACGATAGCACATACAGCTGCGAATTCAAGAAAAAATCTACTTTAAAAACAGCAGATTCGATTATCTACTATAAGGACCTCCTTGATTATATGATTTCCCATATAAGGGAATGCCATGTTCAAAGTGGAAGAGGCAGACAGGAAGGAGGACTCAGGCGTGAGAGCAGGTCAGAGGCCCAATGAAAGACCATGTGCAATCAGAGATGCTGTAACAAGTCTGCGTCACAGGCAGTAGCAGCAGCAGCAGCAGCAACATCACTGCGGCCTTTAACACACACTGGCGCTCAGAGGGGAGAGGTGCTGTGATTATCTCAAGAGTTACTGCTATGTAAATCTTGTATATGTGTAATCGGAGCCTCTTATGTGGTAACTAATAAAGAATTAGCAACCAGTTGAACAACTTTTCTACTGCACACTCATCTGGGAATATTAGCACATGATGCTGTTAATACCTAAGAGGGGAAGGGCCCATACAATCCCAGTGTCTAACAGACGGCACACTCCCCGCCTCCCTCTCACGCTGCAGCACCTCACAGTGCACTCAGTGGCTGAGCACCGTGGGGAGGCACATGTGCTGCTTTCACAGTGGAGTTCTTGAGGCAAAACACAGGATGAAATGCCCGTAAGTTTTGACTAATTTTCAGTGAATAGGCACAGACAAATGCTGCTATTTTTATTATTGTAACTTTTAAAGCAAAAAAAAGTCAAATATTTACTGGCTTCAGCTTCTTATATTAGAGGACAGCTATCTTGAGGATCTGCACTGTTGTTGAGACAATTTGAAATGTATAAACGTGTCTAGGCAACACAATGTGCTTTACATAAAAACAAAACATTTAAAATTTGGTAATTTACAAGTTGGACAAAATCCAATCATAATATGAATAGAACAAAGTACATGATGATAAAAAGAGAAATACAAAAAGTTAGACTATAACGGGGCATAAAATAATATAATATAATAATTTTCCATCTATAGTCTACATAATAGTGAGATAAATAAATAATATAAAAAAACTGTTATTTACACCTCTATACATACTCTTGGTCATCAGCACAACACATAGGGCTTTTTTATAGATATGTTCATTGCTGTAGGTTTTTAATGTATGAACAATGGATGGAAAGATTTTGAACAAATACCTCACAGCATAAAATCCCCTCATGAACATCAGCTGCCCATTTATTCATCCTCTTATGACTCAAGAATGCACAAAAGATCATATCATTACTTAAACTTTTGCACTGCTGCTCTCATTCAGAACAGAGTGCCGAACAGTAGTCCAGACCAAAAACAGACTGTCCTCCCAGAGAGAACCGCACACCGTACAAACACCCCATGTTTGTGCTCTGGATCAAAGAGAAAGTCGGCCTCTGGCCCACTGTGAACAAACACTGTGTACGTCAAAGGAAAAATACAGAGCAGGCGAGGCTTTACCATGTCTGGTGACACACCTGTAACCTGCTGAGAGACAGCTGTGTAGCCAGAGGGTGTGTTTGGACCAACCAAAAACTGAGCAGACAGACATTATTAACATACGATTCAATATAGACATTCCCCAGGAAATTACCTTTTTTTTCAGTGTACCTGCCTGTTTATTAAACTGACTGAAGATTTAGTCCTTGGGGGTTATAGAAGTATCTTTTCCATTGCATTGTTTAGACATGGGGATAGGTGGCTGACTTCCTTGAGCATTTCATTTCCTACGAATTTCCTTGTCTGTCTTTTCCCAGCCTGTGTCTGGCAGCAAAGGTCCAATTTTGGGCATGGACACACTCTTTTACACAGGAATCACCCGGGGTCTGTCAATACAGTAATCCTTGGACTTTAACGTAAATACAGCTATTATTATATCTGCATCCCCTGACTCCCATGTGGTTCAAATTGTTTATATGCAGTATTGTGAGGGCTTCTTTTAATCACAGAGACTTTTATGTTATAATAGCTATCGGGAACAGAAAAGGATTTAAACAACTTAAATAAAAAGGAATGAAAATGACAAACCCTGGGTTTAAAACGATCATGGTGATGTCGTTTGTATGCAGACTCTAATAACTCACCTTCTGGGGGGCATTGATGACGCCAGTGTTGTAGCCAAACTGTAGAGAGCCGATCACAGCAGTTCCAACACACATCAACAACGGGTACGTTATTTTCTGCAAGTGAACAGAGAGAAGAGAAATGTTGTCAGTGAAAACAAAACAATCTAAACAGACCAGTTTATCAACATTTCATCGATTGGTTAAGTGATTACATGACGACAAGTGATTGGAGTGGATACTGTAGCACTTTTGTAGCACTTCTCTGGAATAATCTAATTATATTCAGACTGAGCTGCTACATCTTTACTTTGAATTCTTCAACATGTGGAATTAATATCCTGAAAAAATAACTATTTAAATATAAATAACTATTTTAGAAAATCCATAGTCTCAGACTGCCTTATGTTTAAAAGTAAGAACTCCCTTTTGGCGCCTTAAGGTATGTGTGCATATGGGAAACAGGGAAGTGGTCTTTATAACCCCCTCTGGACGGCTCCAGGTTAAATCCAGGTGTTCTCATGTTTTATGACTTGTGTTTCTGTTGCTGATTTTTCTCAAACCCAAAAGTTAATGAACCAGTCTGGGTCTTCTTCACAGACAGGAAAACTGCCTCAAGCAAGCCACAGTTTGTTTTTGTCCAGCCTAAAAACTACCGTGTCATGTCTACTACTGCTGTTTATCACAAACATCAATGACTCTACTTTTTTAACTCTACTTCACGGAAAAGTAAAAAGAGTATTTCCATCTTTATCATTTCCACCATACGGTGCACGTGGCTCGCACTGTTGCCTCACAACAAGAGGGTTGCTGGTTTGCATTCCTGGGTGCATTTTCTACATGTGTGTGTAGGTTTTCTCTGGCTTCCTCCCACATGTCCAAATACATGCAGAGGTCTCTCCAGGGTGTACCTGTCTTTTGCCCTATGTCAGCTGGGATTGGCACCAGCAGCCCTGTGACCCTCGTGTGCAGGATAAAGCAAGTCTGATAAACCTGCACCTTAAATCAGAGCAATAAGTGAACAGTTTTAAATGTATTCGCTTGATATAAACATACTGATAAAGGCACAGTTAAGTCTTAAGTAGGGATGCACTCATTTGTATGATTCAAAGATTGCATGATAGTGCGGAGAGCGAAAAGACTTTGCCACAAACAAACATCAGTATTGGCCCAAATGTCGATATGAGGTGGATTCCAAGGCCGAGTTTAGACCTATTGTTAACATCTGTCCTCTGTCATCTGATCACAAACAGATCGTGATAGGCACGACTGTTCAGAACCTGACATTGGAGAAGTCCAGGATGCATCATTCGGATCTGGTAAGCCTGCTCTTTATATAAGTAAACAATGACGTAATTTGTGTCAGATTATACAAATAAGTCTCCAGTTACTATGTTTGTGTGTGTGTACATAAGTGTGTGTGTAGACACAAGTGACAGAGATAGAAAGAGAGCGAGAGAAGGAGGGAGCAAACAGGAGTTTGAGAAAATCAAAGCTCTCCTTGCAAATGTGAAACGACTTGATATGAGCTGAGAAGACAGTTAGACAAATGCATCCTCATAAAAACCTTCCATTGTGGTTTCTGTGATCAGATCTGAGGATACATTTAGGACATAATAGGACCACTCAGTCATGCCATGTCTGAATCTGGTCTCAGGAATAATCATTACAGTTTTCACACAAATACAAATAAAGAACACCACCACCACCAGGTTTCTGTCAACAAATATGAGAGCTCCTCTGAAATATCACAAAAGAGCCATAAACTACTTCATAAATGTGTTCATTGTGACTGAAGTAGCTGGGCTGACTTGGGAGTTCAAAAACTTTTTTGTGTGACCCAAAGTTCTTCACTTGCATAATGTTGAGGGAGGAGAGCCAAGAGAAGAGAAAAAAAACTCTCTGTGTGTTTTTTGTCACTCCAACATGCTCCGTCTAAAAATGGGCAGAACAAGGAAGACTTTAAGGTCCGCCTACACCTCTGAGCCAATAGGGTTGTAGTTAGGGAGGGTCATCAGGTCCATGACAAGAATGTTTAGGCAAAGTAAGTAAACATACTTACTTTTCAGGCATGAAGGCTTAAAGGAGCCGTGTTGCCAAAGAGAAAACCAACCACTACTGATGTCATTCTGTCAAAGATCCACTCCTGATGAGAGTTCAATATACAACCAGCCGCTTCTCAATATAAACACAAAAACTCCCATCTGTCCCCACTGAGAAGTCAACAGTGAACTCAATGTAGGTCTCACCACCTCCGGGGAAGAGCAGGAGTTATTTATGAAAACGGTCCTGAAGGTAAATGTTTGAATCCAGATGCAAAAACGGAGAGAGCAGCATGTATTCATGTGAAATCAAACACACATGTGTGACATCTTTACCTTTAACCCACAAAAAGGAGACCTCCCTCAGCCTGGCTTCGGTATATACAGTATGTATAGAGTTTATTTTTTGCCAGAAACATACATGGAGAAGGCTGCCATTATTTTTGTGCAATTTTAAGTGCGGTCGGGGGTTGCTATAACTGTTGGTCCAAGTGAAAGGCTTTAATGGAACGCAATGTTCGAATTATCTGGCACAAAAAAGACGGGAATGTGGATGCAAAATAACTTTTTATGGGGACCGAGGAAAAGCAGAGAGCCACATTCAAAAACTATCTAAACTATCGATAACAAATCGAAAATGACAGGTCAGTTCCACATCCATGTGATATTATCACCGACCTGTCATGTTTTTACGACACTATCAAGTAATCAAACATATGTGAAGGAAACAGAAAACAAATTCCTGAAGCGCCGCACAACAATAGAAAGTCCTCTAGTTATTTCCGCATTCAAAAATATCTATATATATCGGTCTATAGGCCGATGTACAGTTTTAATCTTAATACTAAAGGAATTCAATGTTCTTGGTTATTATTGGCAAGAGTTAAAATAACTCACTTTAACCTAGGTCACACAAAGTAAAAAAAAAGAAAAAAAAAAAGACATGACAATAGCACAGGACCTTGTATGCGAGACAGCAGCACAATGTGTGATCTCCTCAGTGGGGAAATGATAAAGCCACTCCCACAAAAACTATTTTTTGACTTCAGCCTTGACGTTATTACACGTGAACAGTCATCATCCGGTTTCTTGGTTCTCTGAGCTGCAGCTTTGCGTTGTGTTTACATTTCTTCATAGAGTTTTTGTTTACATACATAAGCTGGCTATGTTCGTGGTTCACAAGGACCAGGACCTGGCATTAGACTGCATACCATACTAATCTACATGCAGCTTTAAACCAGATTAGAGTAGTGGGATTTCATTGTGTAAGAAAGATAAAACTTTTAAACCTGATAAAGCAGATTTGAAAGACCAAACAACTACTGCTATTATCTGAATAATGTGTAAAGATGTCTTTGAGCAAGAGTTGAAATACTGGTGTTGATGCTTTGCATTTAACAAAGGTGTAGAGTTTTAATACTGTCAGTAGCAAAGGAAACCCACCACTACTCAGACCTCATCTTCTACTCTGTGATGTAAAAGAGAGACATAAAAAAAATATGACTAAAATGACAAGCAGACAAATTTGGCTGCCAAAATCAACCAGAATTTGTTTGGACTTTGGTGCCGCTTTCCCAAAGTCCGCAGTCTGCACCTAAAAACAACTTTTCCTCTTCCAAGACTAAATCAATGAAGAACTGCGCTGCTCGTGTAGAATCCAGACTAAACATAAGGAAGATTTTGTAGTAGTCATTAAAATAAATATCCATTCTTTATGTCACATAAACGTCTCCTATGACACCAATACAAATGTGTCCACTTTACAGGGGAAGAGTTATATGAGATGCGGTGTCTCAGCAGCCAGTAAAGTCTAGTCTATCATTACTGTGATGCAGTATTTGCAATGTTGATGGTGGCTTTAGTTGCTCAGCACCACAGCTCCCTAACTCTTATTGGGTAAACAGTGGCTGGACAGATAAAAAGCAAGTTCATAAAGCACATAAGGCCGGCAAATGTAGCAGAAGATCCACACGCACATCACATCCCATCCCGCCAGGCTCATCTCATATTGATGACTAATATAGACAATGAGGAAGTTAAGTAGAAGAACAGTTCACATACATTTTGAGCAAAGTGTCCCCCCGAAGCTTTTTAAATATTAAACCCGTAGAAGGCAGGATTGTTTAAAGAATAGTTCATTGTTGAGTCTCATCCCCAGGTTGTTGATTGAATACTAATGTTATGGGTTTGCTGAGCCCCTCCCTCCACATTAACACAGGCAAAAGCAGGGCTTCAAATGCAACAGGTGACCCAAGGCAATCTCTCCATTTCTTAAACGCTAAACCAATATTGACACATTTTATAACGTTTATCGAGTGACACTTTTTCAGTTTTTATAGGGTTGTTTTGCTGGAGAGGCAGTTGACACCAATGCTGGAGTGCTACCTTTTTTTTTTTTAAATTTACGAGACTCAAACAGGAAACACAATCTCCATCCTTTCTTCCTAATGGTGCAAATACACACTGAGCAATTCTTTTTAGAGTGAAACAACACAGTTTTAGTCAACTGACAGAAGTTCATCATGAACTCTTCACAACGTGAGAAGGACATAGCGGTACACTTTCTTTCAAGAAAGTGAGAGTTGGGCCACAACAACAAGTATCAACAGAAAATAAGAGGTGCTACACGGACTTCTTAGTGAGATACATAATCATATAACATATAAAAGAAAGGAATAACTTGAAACTGCATGAAACTATAAATTGGTCCATTGTCAAACCAGTGAAACCAAGTGAGGAGGATGTGTTATCCAAAATAAGATAACTAATGCACAGGTTCAAGATAAACAATTCTAACTATTGCCTTCATCAGGGCCAGACTCGAGAGGATTCTCCCTGTCCGAGGTCAGACAGTATTTAGTTACATAAAAAGTTGAAGCAGAAGCGAGCACTTCTCTGTAATTTGGTTCATTTCCTTGCCAGACAACCAGACTTGTGGTGATGGCCGACGCTGCTACCATCACGTCCCTCTCTACACATCACAGCTGGTCTCAGCTTACACAGCTGAAGGGAATCCAATATGTGCCCACAGAACTCACTCACCTCAACCGACATTACTCTAAATCCCTACTCCTGATCTAAGTAATGGAAATATTTCTCTTGTAGTTTCATCAGTGATGGGTCTGTACATTACAATAAAGACCATACCTTAAGTTATTTAAGTTAAAGCCCAGGTAGTACAAAATAATTTGTCTTTTGCCACATCAGTAAAATAAAATCAGATGAGTATTGGGTTATATCGTGTTTATTATACAAAAGTTTATTGTTAAAACAATATACATTTCTAATTATAACGCAATAGTTTATTGCTTTAACAATATACTTGTAAAACAATATGCACCACTACACGTCCATTGTGTACCGTATGATGTGGTTTTGTGAATTAAATTTGCTTATTATTTTTATTTTATTTCTCTGTGACAACATAAGTATTTGGAGAAGAAAAATAAAAAGATAAAATAAATAAAACAGCAGGAAAAGGACAGGCATTGTTTGTGTAATTCAATATGAATATATTGAATTACACAAACTTACTTCATTTGGTTAACAGTGCCACTCAACCTCATCCCGGTTCATGTGAAGCTTAAGAGGAAGAACCCAATATCTTCTACAACAATGCTCTGGTGATATAAATATGTTTTTGTATGTGCTGCATGTTTTCAGGTGTTTTCTGCGCTTACAGTCGTTAAATAAAACATGCTTGACTGAGCAAGACTTTTTTAATGTCACAGCAATAATAACAACCTACATGAATACTTTAATTTAAACAAACAGTGATGTGAGTGCAGGTTAGTACAGTGTGCACAAACCATTTATTTTCTCAAGAAAGCAAATTAAACATGGACGTTTATGTTTACTTTTTCTTCTCAATTAAACCCTCCAGGATCACTTTATCCAAACTTTGCAGCAAAGCCTCATTAGGCCTCATTAGGACATGGCTGTCAGTTGCACTCTAAAGCATACTGAAGGAAGCAAGTCATGCAGATGAAAATTAATCTGCAGGCCTCACTGTCTTAAAGAGATCTATGAAAGACGGAGGACAGAGAATTAAGCATGAACTGGTTGTTGGCTCCGGACCCCCCAATCAAAATACCTGTGCTGTCAAGTCTGGCAGGAATCAAGTATCTATGTACAGTTTTATTCAAAACAGAGCAGGTCAGCTGTTCATTTGACCCCAATCAGTATTTTCCATTCTTTCATTAGAGAGCTGAGGTGAGTTTTCAGACCCAAGCAAAGCTCTCTGTTGTTGGTAATTATTTGTTAAGACCTGTAAGAGGGCAAAATAAAGTTTGATGGAGAAGTTGTATAATTGACTGTAAACTGCATTATATGCACTTAGAGAACCAAACATTAAGAAGTAAAATAGGATTGCATTGTGCTCTGTACACAGACCTGAGACTAGAGTGTGAGATCAACTGGACCACACCTTAATGAAACAATGAGGGCAAAGTTTAATTCTAGCACGATAAATTAAATTGCAGCTTTAAAATTTACCGGAATCAGTTTTACTTCAACGCACTACAACTCATTGTGTACTCACATCATTTCCTCTAGTTTAGTGGGGGGTTTTCTGTGAAGTTGTCACAACACTGACTGTTCTTCCACCTGACAACGCTGGTGGAAGAACCAAAATACAGCACAGGGAGTGAGGGAAGCAACCACAGACGGAAAGGTTCAAGACAAAGAATTCTCTATGGGAGGATGACAACTGTGTATTCCCTCAGTGGGCTCTGTCCACAAATGTGGGAACAGAGAAAACCATTCCCATCACATCCACAGCAAACACGTGCAACTGAAGAGCCATGACAGCACAGTATGCATAAAGAAAAACAGCATACAGGAATAAAACAACAACAGCTAGAGAAACATTTTCTGACCAGAATGTCAGACTGACAACAGACCAAGTGAACTGCAGGGAGCTGTCACTTAGGCAAACAATTCAGTTCAATGCAAAAGAATAATCAGACTATTTCATAACTTGCAATTTGCTAATGAGTGCTACATGCAGCTTCTAATAGATGTAGCATACGATAATAGTAGTAGTAATAATACTATTAATAATAATAATAATAATAATAATGATCGCGCGATAAAAAAACATTATATTTATTTATAGTATGCTTGCATAATGTAAAGCTATATCGACATATATCGAAATTAAGTTTTAATTTCTATTGGAAAAAATTACATTTTAACGTGTGTTGATACTTGATACTGTTAATGACACACTTGTGAAGAACTGGAACAACACGTTCGAACAACACGAAAGTAAACTACGCAATACTCAATACTAAGTAATAATAATAAGTAAATAAGTAAATAAATAAATACATACATACATTCATAAATAAATAAATAAATAAATAAATAAATAAACTCGATGAACTCAGTGAACTCGTTGGCTGTGGGACAGTGCGGAACATAGTGCGCCAGTTTCGGGGGGGCATTTTACGACAAGACACCGACATCTTACCGGTCACAAAGGTTTTTTATTTACAAAGTAAATGTAATTTAAATGTAAATTGTTAATGTTGTGAAGTGAGTATCGCGTAAAATTACCTTTTCTGACTCCATGGCGGCAGCGCAGTGGAGAAAGTCTCTTGTTTCTACTCTGTCTTCGGTTGTCCTGTCAAAGCGATACGTGGAGTAGATTCTCCCTCAGCGGAGGCTGGCGGGGAAGACGGCGGAGAGGGCAGCGGCGGTGCTGGTGGTCCTCCTGGTGCGTTCGCTCAGACGTAGGTCATCTTCAAAGTTGTTATCAAACCTCAGCAAAGTATTTTTTAAGATCGACGTCTTCGGTCTGTTCGTTTTTCTGGGATGGTCTGTGTGTCGGGAAGCCCGGCAGCTTCAGTAGGAGGTGTTCGTCTCTGTGAGGGTCTCTGTGTCGGAGCTCTGGCTGCTGCTAATGGTGAGTAACCGCTTCCGGGATGTGTATGTGCGGCAGTTAAGAAGGTACCGCCTGCTCGGCGATGTTATGGAACAGTGCTGGAACTGGTTTACGGTTCATATTATATTCAAGCTGATGCAATGACTTTTGTGGGCGCGTCTTCTCTGGAGGCCTGTCTCAGCAGCCAATCACAACATCTTGACATTTCTCTACCCGGCGTACACGTCGGCGGTGGCTCCACCCATTATCCACTTTATTAGGCACACCGGTTCAACTGCCAGTGGTTATTTATTTGTTTCATACTCACTGATGAGCTCTCACATCTAAATATACCAGACTGTAGCTTCAGCATGGGTTTACTGTCTGACGACGAACACAGTAGTGTACACAAACAGAGACTTCTGTATAAAATACAGTCACAGACAGTCATAAAGGGCATTGTAATGTGTCTGTCATATAATGTGCCCAGTGTCTAATTGCCAGTTATTTAGGTGTGTTTTTAATGTTGCTCAATATGGAGCATTCCCCGACATCTAATCGGCCAGTCACATGGCAGCAACTCATTGCATGTGGGTATGTAGATATGGCCAAGACAGCCAGCTGAAACTTAATCCAAGCATCAGAGTGGGAAAGAAAGAAACCATGGCATGGTTGTTGGTGTATTTCAGACGCTGCTGCAAACATTCCTAGGGTTTACAGAGAATGAGCCAGAAAATATCCAGTGAGCAACAGATATTAAGCAAATATAGCCAGAGGTCAGATTAGGATTGTACACATAAAAACCTATTATGCATACATAATTTTTTTTTCTCCTTTTCTGGGATTACAACACATCCATATTTACTAAATTAAGCCAACTAGTGTTTTAACTACATTTAGCTTAACACTCAATGTACATCTTTTCTACTGAACATGTTATATGCATATCTGTGTATACCACCTTCATCACAGGCTGAATAAAAGAGCATATGTAGTGTAGATGTTTTGGTATAAACATTTATTTATGCTATAGCTATTTCAACAAGTCATGTGGCTCATGCAGTTTTGCAATCCGGAGCATGTGTAGTGTTCACATAAATCATAATCCCCTGTATTTATGAGGAATTTTAATATACACTCTCTGGACTCTCTGAAATAAGAAAGTTCTCCACCGTTTAGTACAGTGAACTGGACATCTTTTAAACTTTTGAACTGGACTGTAAGAGACTCAGTTTATAGTTCAGATCTCAAGCGACTGTGAAATATGGATATTGCCGTCAAAAGTTCATTATTTCCCTTTTGAAAAGAGTAATAATGAAATGAGGAAAAATTATTTAGTTCCTCATTGCTGTCATGTGAACCATGTGTTTTGGTGATGTGGTGTGCAGATGGTTTGTTACTCTTATTGCAGTCCCACTCTCTATATATAATAACAGTATTAACTGGTTATGTATGATTGTCAAATTAAACATAAAGTGACTGAATCGGTTCACACATTTGATCAATTGGTCTTTCACCAGCAGGGTGAATCATTCAGCCCCTCTCCTGTGATCCGTGGTGTTTGTTTTCGAAGGCTTGAAAAAACAAATTTAAAGACTGAGCGTGCTACCTTTTGTTTGGGATTGAAGGGAGGTGGTCGGTCCGAGTGTTTTCCAAGAAAAAGAAAGAAAATAATAATGCCCACCCAAAGGGAAATTCAGTTGTTTGCACAGAACATGAAAGCATGAGGGAGGGTAAATGGCTGAATGCATCGAAATTTGTTCCCTTCACATTTTATCTGCCGCCTTTGAAACCTCTGGAAAACAATAACAGGTAAGTAATCAGGAACAGTGTAGACACCAAATGGAAAGACTAACCCAATGTCTGAAAAAGAGAAATAAATATAAAAAACAAATATAATGGTTTAAGTTAAAAGGGATAGTTCAGGTTTTTGAAGTGTGATTGTATGAGGTACAAAAACATAATGAGCGCTGAAACACTTGGCACTGTAAGGTGAACCCAGGTGACATGGTATATGGAAAGTCACTATTTTCACTTTCAATGAAACGCAGCCACCTGGAATCTTCATCGCCTTATTAACGCTCACTTCCTGTACCAAATCTGTAGAGAAAATCTGTATTTTTCTCATCATGGCACACAGGAGTGGTTTTTCAATTGTTGCCCCCTGCAGTACACTGCAATTTGTGATTTACAATCGCCGATTTTGTCTTCGGTGAGTGAGTGGTTTAAAAAATATATGTTTTCCAGTTGCCAGCATGTTGTCTAATGCAGAGATAAAGTCGCAAACATTATACATACAATAGACTAGAGTGGGCATACATTTTATCAGTGTGCCTTTCTTAAGTGGATCAAATCTGTTTTTCCATGTTTATTTATTAATTATTACATTAAGTTTGGACTAAAACAACTACAATATTTCTTGTTATCGCTCTCATTATTATGCCATTTACTGTTTATCAGTCATACTTGTGTAGAAATTGTAAACAAACTAATTTCCATTCATCGTAAGGGCCAGACATCAAATTCATGCATTTTATTTTGAATAACAAAATTTTGAATCAGTACATTTCTCACACGGCGCGGTAGTGGCTAGCACTGGGTTCCGGGTTTCCGGGTCCGACCAAGGGCCTTTCTGTGTGAAGTTTGCATGTTTGCGTGTGCATGTCGGTTTTCTCTATTCTCCAGTTTCTTCCTACAGTCCAGAGGTTAATTGGAAATTCTAAATTGACAGTAGGTGTGAATGTGAGATTGAATAGTTGTTGGCAATGGACTGAACTTAGACCTGTCTAGGGTATATCCTGCCTTTCACTTTATGTCAGCCAGGATTGGCTCCATCTCCCTGTGACCCTCATATATATATATATATATACATATAGTATAAAGCAGTAGACAATGAATGAATCCTCATTCTCTTCCTTTCCACGAGCACAATACACATGCAAATATGACATCACAACTTCACATGTAATGAACACACCTCCTGTTTTCGTTGGAAAGAGATGATTCATTATCGTAAAAGAGGAAGAGCATCTGCAATTGCACATTTGCAAGGCAACAAAGAGAAAGAGTGACACACGGAGCAGACTTTGTTAGGTTAAAAATCCTTTGAAAGCCCAACAAAAACAATAACAGACATTTTCAAGAACAAAGACACAGGCAGCTGCTCTGAAGGATGGTATTGTGCACTAAATCGCTGCTCAGGATGCCAGCTATAAGAAGTCGAAGGTTTGTTCTGTTTCTGAAAAACCATGGCTGCACAAAAGTACACAACATTATTAACTGAACTGTATAACTTTGATATTTTTGAAGGATACAACAGTCCTGAAAATTATTCACCTTCATCAAAGAGTCCTCTTTCATCTTTATGCGTTTGGGCCTCCAGCCAAAAACAATCTTAGAGAAGTCAGTTGAGACTAATTTCTAGAAATATTTTGACATTTTTTAGAAAAATCACTATTTTTGTAAAGGTTAATGCACTGCTCATTAACTCAGTAAGTGTCAAACTTTATGTAAGACCAATGACATTCTTGAAGCATCACATTGTTTATTTCAAAGTGTAAATGTTCATAATCAATGAATCAGTTTTAGTGATTTTCTTTTGATAAAATAAAAGCATGTATTGTCAGTCAGTCATCATCTAACCGCTTTATCCTCCACCAGAGGGTCGCGGGGGGTGCTGTGCCAATCTCAGCTACATCGGGCGATAGGCAGGGTACACCCTGGACAGCTCGCCAGTCCATCGCAGGGCCACACACAGATAGAGACAAACAACCATTCACTCTCACACTCACTCCTATGGTCAATTTAGAGTGTCCAATTTACCTAATCCCCACATTGCATGTTTTTGGACTGTGGGAGAAAGCCGGAGGACCCGGAGAGAACCCACGCACACACGGGGAGAACATGCAAACTCCATGCAGAAAGGCCCTTGTTCCAACCGGGGCTCGAACCCGGGTCTTCTCGCTGCAAGGCGAGAGTGCTAACCACTACACCACCGTGTGGCCCAGCATGTATTGTATTACTTTTAAATTTGATGACTTTGTCATTTTGATTTATGTGAGCGTGCCATTGTACACCATTTTCTGCAATTAACGGATTCATTTTCGTTGAAAGTGTGAACATAAACGTAATATCTGTCCATTATTTCATTGTTTATTTAATGTCTGAAGCTGCCATTGTTTGTGCTGGCAAATTTTTGCATGAGTCAACTGGCTTCTCAAATTCTCGTAGTCACAATGAGAGCCCAGGACTCAGCCTGTGCCCATGGTCACGTAGGCTCCCCTGCTATGTTATTCTCCCGGGTCATTGTCTATCACTAGCCTTTGTGTTGTTAATGCTCTTCTCAGGATGAGCTTTCAGTGCTGTGGGAGCTCAGACTTTTCTCTCCATTGCTTTTCAGTGGGTCCTCGGTTGTTAAGAAAAAAAGTGAGCTTGACCTGCTTGTAAAAATGGGTCAATCAGCAAACATCATTCTTACACCTTCAAGCGCTGAGTCACTTTCAAAGTCAAGGATTCCAAATGGATTTTGATTGGGTCACACACTCAGGTGGGTGTGTTATGCTTCAATACTCACAGGCAACAACTGGTACAAAGGTAATAACTGCACAAAACAAATGCTTAGAATGTCCAACATTTTAGAAAGTTTTTACCTGTCTGATGTAAAAACAAGTCGCACACGTCAAACCCATCCATCCAAAACCAAATATTCACATTGAGATGTGCACTTTATACAGTAGTCATCCTCGGTTGGCAGGCTATGTGACGGTAGGTAGGGCATTGAATGTAGGGTGTTGCAGAAGTCAAGCCACAAAAGACAGGGAGGGCCTGGGCAATATAAACTGCCAGTGGAATATTACAGGCATTTCATTTTAATATTTCAATTAAGCCACAGCAAAACAGGAAGTCCACAGGTAATAAAACCAGTACCTTTAAAGCTCACTTTTTTTTATTTATTTAACCATTATTTATACAGGTTATCCCATTGAGATACGGGGTCTCATTTTCATGAGAGACCAGTCAAGGACAACCATTGACTGAGTGCCAAGTGAATTAACAAATTAAAATACTAGAGGCAGGAGCAAATTCCCAAAGATGCCCTCTCCAGTGACTAAAATAATTTTAAAACCCGCTTAGGGAATTGAGCTAGACAGCTTTAGACTCTGCTGAAGTGTGTTCCAGGTTGAGGGGGCACAGTGGGAAAATGCCTTTTTGCCAAGCTGTCTACGGAGGGGACAGTAAAAGTGATGCAGTCCTGTGACCGCAAGCTATGACTGCACCAACGTGTAGGAGAAGAAATAGGTTTGCAAGCCGAGGATAGGACTTGTTAACAGTTATCAGTACAAAAAAACAAAACTACAAAGCAACAAACTGTGACTTGTATAAATAATGCCAATTTTGTCAAAATAAAACTTGTTTTTCTCTTTTACTTTGGAAAGATCCAAGCTTGCAAGTTTTTGTGCAGAGTTAAAGCTAATCAGTAACTGGCAAACACTTCAGAATTACAGTTCAAATATGATGTCACTGACCTTTTCAAGAAGCAAATATCCCTAAAATGTCAAATACTGCCTTTAAATTTTGAGCAGCTGAACTCTGCATAGCCTGTTCATTCTCAAAAAATGTCCTTGTGACGTCATTCAAACCTGGTATTGAGATAAGGTATTCATACTGCGAGCGGACGTGCGACACAGGATGTGCATTATGACATCCACCTGTTCAGAACATTTTAACATCTTTGCTGGAGCTCTTCCGTAAACTGGATGTGCAGGCGAAAACATGGACACTCCCAAGAGCCTGGACTTGTATCAAAAACCAAATTTGTTTCCTGGGTTGTGGTCCTGCAAAACACAAATGCTTCAAAGGCCTTCTTTCATCATGAGGTCACAATGGTGCATCACTGGTGCCCTCTTTAGTATCCTTAAAGGCCTAATACAAACACAACATCCAGTTTTTAAGCTTAGACCAAGAACTTTATTTAATTTCAATTAATGAAAGTAGATATGTACATCTATACAATTCAATTACGTACTGTATCTCGTGAGATGTATAGTTTCAAGCTACCATCGCCGATTCAGTGAATGACGTGATTGGCGTCCCCGAAATTGAACATGTACCATGAGCTTTGACTGGATATCACTCCTGTACATGTATGTGAAATCATATCAAGTTTTTATTTCCTTTTCTTCGTACATTACATTTTTTGACATCGATCAGTGCAGAGCACATTTAGATCTATGCAGTCCACATATCAATGTATTTTAATCTTTTAATTTATAACTGATTACTTATTTGTTTTTCATCCTATATAAAGAAATATTTTTGTTCTGTAAACATAAACAGTATGTAGGTATTTGGTAGTGTCTATACTTTGGTTTGTACTGCAGATTGTTGTGAACACAGTATCCTTGTGCTGGAGCAGAGACCCACTGATGGACCTTTATTATCTGCCACCGGTTAAGAGTTATGGACTTGGTCTCTTTGTTTAAATCTTTGTTTTCCCTTGGCTCATCACTTACGAGCCTGGAAGACCAAGGCCATAGGTTGACCTGTCATTCATCTCTGTGAGCATTTGTAATCTCATTGGCCAACATGATCTACTGCTGACCCGGGCTCTAATTCTGCCAGTTGTGCCAACGCTCTGAATGGGACTGTGTAGAGAAACCATTACTCCTGGGTGGATTGCTTGCACAACCATGGATACAGTGAATCTAGATACATGTATTCTGGGACAAAGGGGAATGAATTTTTAAGCATGGCATGGGAAATCACTGTGTGTCAGTCCGCCACTTTGTTGCGGTTTAAATTTTGCCAAACACGTACAGCATCAACTGTCCACTGCCCACAATGTACTTCAGTGTCGTACCCTGTCGCCTCGTTCACCTTCCTCTGCTGCGAAACTTGAGCTGCTGCGGGATAATGTCAACACGTCTAAAATTGGGACATCTGTTTGGTTAATCTCTTTTGTGCTTTGCTTATCACTGGTGACTCATACTGTGTGACTGTATGCGCGCACAAAGTCACACAGTCCCATTCAAATAGTAACAAAAAAAAAGATAAATATATCAACTTGGTTGCTACATAAACTTGTTGTGAAACAATTGATGATATCTACAGTCAACTGGAGTTGAGTACAGTCAATGAAAGTTTCATTCCACATTATATTCTGTTGCAGCCTCTGTCTACATAGCTCGTCTAGAGTCATGCACGAGGCCGATATCAAACATGCTTGTGTTATCGTGCTGTAAACCGGTGGCATGCAGATGATTAGTAGCTATCATGCTCACTATGGCCACCGTCTATGCTTAGCATGTTGAGTTTGGTCGTAAACCAAAGAACTGAGAAGGTAAAGAGAGCAAGATTATGAAAGACATAGTTATATTATTGAACGTCAAGAGAGCAACAAAGTCTATTTTAAGCTGTAAGGGCAGCACATGTCAAAAATGACAATACACTCAGTTGTGTCATGAAATATTTTATTCTGGTGATCAAACACCTTGTGCTGTGTCACTGTGGCAAAATGTAATAATGAAGTATGGCCACCGTCTATGCTTAGCATGTTGAGTTTGGTCGTAAACCAAAGAACTGAGAAGGTAAAGAGAGCAAGATTATGAAAGACATAGTTATATTATTGAACGTCAAGAGAGCAACAAAGTCTATTTTAAGCTGTAAGGGCAGCACATGTCAAAAATGACAATACACTCAGTTGTGTCATGAAATATTTTATTCTGGTGATCAAACACCTTGTGCTGTGTCACTGTGGCAAAATGTAATAATGAAGTAACGACCAGGAGCAACATGAGGGGGAAAAAAACCTCCTGAGGTTGTGTGATTGACAAATCTGTGCCAAAATGTTTCCTAGCTGTGAAACTGGAGGCCATTTCCAATCTGTCTGACCATCCTTTTTTTTTTTCTTTACTCAACCAGTCAACTCAAAATAAAAAAGTCTCAGTATAGTGTTGTAATGCCCCCAGCAGCCAATTCACTCCAAAAGTTAAAAATAATAATTATGTAATATGTGCTATTGTTTACCTGTTTTAGAAAAAAAACATTTAAATATTGTTGATGTTTTGTGAAAGCTGGAGTGGGTTGTAATTTATTTGCTATGCTGCTGCCCTGGTGACCATAGATAACCTTTCACCCCATCTCCTCTGACCCTGGCGTCAGCTGACAATGTTTATATGCTTTCACAGCTTTTTCCACACAAACAACAAATAATAGGAAAAAGAGAAAATGCACCCCCCAACAAAAAAAAATCTCTGGATTTAATCCTTTACTCTCAGAGGTTCCATACAATCGAGTCTCTGTTGTGATCTTCTAAAGCTGTGGCATTCAAATCTGAATCCGTCTCAAGTGCTTTCAACTGCTTAGAAAACTGTGGCTCTTTTCTGAGAACCCTTTCACAGCTGCAGCCATGACAAACTTCTAAGTTGACAACTTTTCAACACAGTGACAAAGATGATTGTGATTCTGCTGGTGGGGGCACAGGTTTGTAGCAAGGAGGAAGCATAGCTGTAGTTTTCTTTATTTTTCTTAAGTCTTGCTTTACCTGTTTGTTTTCATGTTGCTTTCTTTCAACTTGTGGGATTAACACTAAATCTGTTACATAATTGAGGAGGAATTCAGAGACGCCCACAAAATTAATGTGAGCACATGTTCATTCATGTTATGTCAAATCACAGCAGCACATAATGTACATTTTAACATTTCCCAGTTTGGGGGATTAACAACAGTACATATTAACTTACTAACCTGTTGATTATAATTTCTGGGAAGTAGTCTCACACATCATTGTGGCAGCAGTCTCTGTCCAAAGTCGGAACATGAACTTGCCCACTCATGAATAAGTCTTCATGGCTTGTGCCAAAGCCCCCAGTTGATGACATAAGAGGGCGGATCTGCTATTTGGCACAGTTTCTGCTTTCTAATTTAGATGACAACAAACACCATGCCTTTGTGGTCACTGCACAGTCATGTGATCAGCTGGTGTTTTGAAATTGAGCCTCTACAGATTCAAGGATCAGTCAGGTGCAGACGATAATTTATGCCGCGAACAAGTCAGTGGGCTTTATGAGCTGCCGTCGCTGAGCATGGTCGTTCATGAGCGTCATTCAAATCCAATGCATAACAACTCCCAAAATGGTCACTTCTAAGGGGATCATTATATACATTTCTAAATCTATCTAAATCTCTCTCTAGATCTTGGTAATTATTCGCAACAGTGTTTGGACAGATGTGACAACCCAGTAAATCACTCTCACTAGTTCTGGGAAGTACTGCACTGCAAGTTCATAAGAGTAAACTTTACTTGTGATTTGTGAAGCAGGAATCATATTTAATTATTGGTTTTAATTGACGAAAAAAACTCAAGTTGAGAAAAAGTGAAAAAAAATATTCTTTTCAGCACAATATGATTGGATTTTAAACCTACATGAGCCAGGTTGTTCACTACAACTAATTGTCATGTGATCTTGTAGTTGTTGTTCCAAACAATCCTTGTTTCCTGAAAGATTCTGGTATGGTGGGTTGCTTTAATTCCGCATACTTGTACGTGCAGGGTGGATTGATGGTCATGTTCATGTGAAAACACGTTGGCCATTGTTTCTGTATTTGTTTACTTCAGTCTGCTCTTATGTCACCAACACTGAGACAGTCTTTGTCCTCCTACATTTTGAGACATGTTTTTGAATTACTGTATATGAGATATGAGATCTCTCCACACGAACACTGTAGAAGGTAAATGACCCATACTAAAGGGGATACGGTAGATGAAAGCTGCACTATTGGCTGTGCAGTGAAGAAACAAAGGGTGCCTGGCATCTGCAATCCTTTTGTTAAAATATCTGTCAATAGTCCTACAACTTTTCAAGTATGTGTGGCAGGTAGAAATCCTGCAACAGGTTATACAATCAGGACCCAGAACTCCTAAAGAGAGTTTGTCCTCTCAGGTCACTAAATGTACAACATACAAACACGTTCATTGAGTTGGAAAAAGGAGGAGGGAGGGGAACGCTAACAGACTGAATGTTCTCCTAAATTTGTCTAATATGCTGGTTTTACATCATGGTACACAGACAACAATGGAGGACATCCAGCAACTTCTTTTTCTGCTCGGTTTGTGGCTACTTGTCTCAGCAAGACGTTAAGTTTTGTATGAGAATAGACTGCAGGCGTTTGAATTGACTTCCATGGGATATTTACACCGATCGCAGGGCAGTGACATTTTTCTGTCGCCCAATGAGCTGACTTTTGTGGGTGGAGCCAATCTACCTCCACCCTGACCATACTGTACAATTTTATGCCAAAGAATGTAACGGCTGGGACTGGTTATTTTGGTACTATTCCTAATGGAAATGCAACAAAAAATGTACCGTACTATACCGATCCGTTCTGCACGGTGGAAACACGGCAAAAGGCAACATTGCATATTGCAGTTTTAATGTCATTTCTTTGTTGTAGATTATGTTAAACTAATGAAAGTCATTGAAGATATTATTATACTAATTATATATATAGTTAAGTTTTCCTTGCCATTGTATTTTTTCCTTCGTGAGGCCTTTATTTACAGCACAAAACATAAAAAAAAATTGATATAAAACATACAGTATATAGACATGTGAATAAACAAACAACAATCTAATATTGAATTTTAAAGCTCATGATTGCATTCATTTATTTATTCATTGATTTATTAGAAATTCTTCAGAGGACACACTGAAATGGAAGTGAGGCAATGATTACTGGTTATTTTTGGTCTCTTCTGTGTTTTGTCAAAAAAGAGATTAGCCGGTGTGAATAAATGCAGCCACAATAAAAAGTAAATAAAAACAAAGGGAAATAGAGGAGTGGCTAAATGATGGGAGGAAAATAAAGGGGAAACCCATAAAGGGACGAAGGCCACATGCAGGAGCACATGTAGAGTATGTGATGAGTCATAGTCACATGGCAGTGAGAGAGGCTGAACTGGTATAGTCCTGAATATTCTGGCTGCTTCACTGGTCCTTCCCTGCCTTCAATGTTTTAAATAATTCACCATCATCCTATAAAATGACAGCCAGCCTCAGGTTTCTCTTCTGTTCCTTTAGTTTAGTTTGTTTGGCTCCATGGCTCCGCCTTCTAATCTAATGAGTAAATGCAAATATGTTCCTTCATCCATAAATATTGTTGTCACTGTTTAGTGGTTGAAGGGTAAAACAACAATCTTCAAAAACACCACTCTGGCTGTTGTATCCTTAGTTGATTTCATGTGGTTTCTTAAATTTCTGTTTCACAGTTTTTGACAATTATTGCTGTTGGTAATTTTAAAGAGGTAACAGATAACTCTCATATCATTCCAGGTTTATTATAGTATTATAGTAAACTGTGTCATTAGACTCTCGTCTTTTAAAAGCCTAGTGAGCATTTAACATTTAGACATTTTCACTTTATACATGTAAATGTAATTATGAATAGTTTCATGTTGTCTTATTGTTGATCTTTTTGTTTCTATGTGACCTCTTGGTCAGGTAATTGAGAATGTGCTCTCAATTGACTTGACCTTAAATAAAGGTCAAATAAATCAAATAAAAGTACAAGGATGTGTATTTCAGCATAAACACTGGACTGTAGCAAGATCTGGGAAGATGGTGACTAGCAAAAGCTAGTACACCTGATGTTTGGTAGAAAGTTTTGGGACTGCAAAATGTAAATATATTCACTGCCTGGCCAAAAAACATCACATCACATGTCATTTAGCAGACGCTTATATCCAAAGCGACTTACACTGGAATTGAGTACAAAAAAAAGTCGCCACCTGGATTTAACTAAGCAAATAGGTATGGGGTTTCTGCAGTTGGTCAGGTCTAGGTTCAGCAACATTATGTGCCAAAAGAATGAGGTCAGCTGACTACCTGAATATAATGAATGACCAGATTATTCCATCAATGCATTTTTTTCTTCTCTGATGACATGGGCATATTCCAAGATGACAATGCCAGGATTCATCAGGCTCAAATTGTGAAAGAGTGGTTCAGGGAGCATGAGACATCATTTTCACACATGAATTGGTCACCACAGAGTCCAGACCTTAACCCCATTGAGAATCTTTGGGATGTGCTTTGGGAAGGCTTTGCTCAGTGGCCCGACTCTCCCATCATCAATACAAGATCGTGGTGAAAAATCAATGCAACACTGGACGGAAATAAATCTTGTGACATTGCAGTAACTTATGGAAACAATGCCACAGTGAATGAGTGCCGTAATCAAAGCTAAAGGCGGTCCAAAGATGTGACCCTTTTGTTTTGGCCAGGCAGTGTAGTTATACATCAAAGTCGAGCCAAGCTGTAATAATAGTTTGTGTCATTCTAATAAAGGGTTTGGCAACCATTTATGGTCATATGGTAGCTTGTGTTTCTTTCCCCTTCAGCAAACATTTCCTTTACCACTGTGATTAATTTGGTCACTAAATGCTATTTCAGTATTACTAGGAGGATCACTTCACTTCGTCATATCACACCAGTTTTTGGAGAATGATGACAGAAATTATGTTTTTTTACCAACACCCAAAACAAAGAAGCAGAGAATTCCAGTTTTGAATCAGATTATCTGTGCAGTACATGTTCATACTGAAGAATAACTCTCAAGGGGTGATATATGGACAAAAGGAGCTCTCATTGGAGTAAAAATAATGACCCAATATGGAATATGTTGTGTGTTTGTGTTGGTAGAACTGGGATTAAAAAGCATGACAAAAATTCTGAGGACCTCAAAGCCATCAGTGTTCATCAATTACATTGATATACTCTATAGAAAACAATGCTGCATCTGATTTCAGTCAGCAGTGAGGTAATGAAGTAATACAAGAATGGAAAACAGATCTTGTATTCACATTTGTTTTTGGGGAGTTACTATCCTACCTTATATGACCCAAAATCGAGGTGTAGTTTATGATTTCCTCTTTATCCTGGGAGGCTGTAAGACGTGTTTATGCACAGCAATTACACCAGTAGCTTGGCAACTTGGGATTCACTTTAAACGTGGAACACAAGTTGGAGCCATGTGGGGACAGTAAATTTAAGAGCAAGCTACATTTCCATTCCACATATTTGCACATTTATTACACGCACAAATAGTGCAAGGCTTATTGAGTTCATCAAGTTCTGTAAAGTTTTAGCCGCACTGAAGGCAGTTTCAAAGGCAGCCTGCGTCCATGTCCTCTGTTTGGCAATGTTCCACTCTTACCTCATTTGGCTCGGGCTGCAGACCTCTAAAATGCTCCAGTGAATTTCAGCTAACACTGCGGCAGTGCACTGATGCCATGTGACAATCTGTTTTTCTATTTTGCACGGTATTGGAGTCAGCGGTGGGAGTGATGTTTTTCTAATTGGACATAATGATGAGGAAAGATGGAGGTGGGTTCCCTGTTTGAGGTTGTTACAAGCCCACCACTCACAATCTCCAACTCCTTGATGATATTGTATTGCTGGCACTGGTTCTGATTTGCAAGGAAAATCATGATATTAACCTAATATCATATAATAATTTAAAAACACAACTTTGTCCGCTAGAAACATGCCTGTACCCACTCCATCCCTCTGATCCAGACCAAAATTCCATCTCAAAAATGTTTGGATGTGTGTTGAGAGTCTATAACAAGCCTCTATAGCTGATACCGTCACTAGGAACCCCAGCAGTGGATCAGTCTTAGCATACAGTGCATACAGATATGTTAGAACTCCACTGTTCTACAGGAAGTGGGAAGACAATAGTTAACCAGTCTTAAAAAAAAACAACTGATTTAAATTAACACACCTTTGTGTGTAATAGTGACACCATAATCATTAAACTTCTGTAATCTTGGCTCTCAAAACATCCAGAAACTGAGATGCATTAACCCGAGAGCATTGGGGACAGTAAGTTACAGCCAAAGTCGAACAGAGACACAGGAGTTATGGGAAAGTTTCCCACTAAACATTTACATAAAAGTCTAACTTTTCATACCGACCGCTTTTGTTTAGTGACTGTTTAATTACTGTGGGATTAGTCACTTGTTGCTTTCCCCAGCCCACTTCTCTCTCAAATGCACCTCACGGGCATCTTAATCAGGACGGACTTAGGGGCACTGTGGCACCAGGGGTGCAGCCTTTTATGGGCACAGCAAAGAAAGGAAAGAAGAGTGTCAGCAATTTAGCTGACAGAGACAGCCTTGTCTGGCACCCTCCCTGCTGCCTGGTCAAAAGAGTTTTGGTTGGGGCACTGCATGGGCAGAGTTATGGGGACAGGGACAGTGAATCAAGACCTTGTTGGGCATAGGTCAGTTTGCAAAGAATGGCCTTCCTCTGAACCGGTTGGTCCACTCTGGTGGGTTTTTGAGTCTTTCAGCATCCACAGTTTTCTAAAGTTAGAGCAATACTGAAAGTCTTTGGTTCTATTGGTTACTCCTTATGGTCTGGGTGGTACCATAACTCACAGTAATATCCTCTTATAATACAAAATGTTTCACAGACTCAGTGTTGAGGCTGCAGGATGCACAAATATTGGTATTGGCGTTTTTCCCGCAGGTCCTCTTACTACAGCATGATGCACATACAAATATCACATCACTTATCTGCCAGACTTTACTATATAGATAAATCAATTGCATATTTTTTTTCCCCAGAATATTGTACTATAGCAGATTATACTATTAATTTTAAGTAAATTAATTGAATCATTGATGTTGTATGTTGGAAGTATACATTATGTAAATAAATAATATGAAGACAACAGCTCCACAAGTTAAAAATGAAATTCCATCCTTCAAAGCTGAAGGCCATTCCAACTGACACCCTGGACAGGTCAATGGTCCATCGCAAACATCGCAGATAATGGTAACAAGTGTACTTCATATCATTTTAAGTTATAGTGAATAGCTTTTTTCAAAATTTGGATAAATGTGGGTTACATTTAAACCACAGTCAAAGGAGTTCATACAATGCATTCTCTCTGTGTTTCTCAGTACACCAGTGTTTTGTTTTCACATCACCCAGCAACATTCCCATGCTGCTCAAGGAGTGACACATATTACGTCACGACTGTCTGGGGGAAGTTGGAAGCAGAAGAGCGAGAGAGACAGTGAGGCGGCAGCAAACTGTTGGAATATGGACGCAGGTTCACCTAATGTCACTGCCTGCCGAATTGGCAGAAAATGCCACCCATGAAAAGTAACCCTTATCGTCCTGACGGTCTCTATTGGCGCTTTTCCACTACGCGGTCTTGGCACTTTTTTTAGTACCTCCTCTGAGGACGTTCCAAGCTAGCTGAGCTGATACTATGCGTGACGTCGTCGGATTGCCAGCCACTGGAGGAGTCATGAGCAAGACGTCAGACACAAGAATCAAACTGAACAAAGCGTAAAAAGACCTGAAGACCTGAAAACATGTGTTAATCTGTGTTAATGAATCTAAAATCTCAATATTTAACAGAGGAGTCTGGTGTATTTAGTGACAGCACTGCTGACAGCACGCGGTCAAATTCAGGTCAGTGACTGTGTCAGTCAGAGTCAGAGACTGTGCTCTGGTCATGGAGGAAGTACTGAACAAATCTTTTTAATGAACTGATTCTAATGATTCAGTACACTGAAAACAACTACTTTACAAGTCACTAGTTTGTTTCGAAGTCGTGACGAAGTTATGGCAGTTTCATGCAGCCGTGCAGTAATGACTGCGCGCACAGTAAGAAGGTACTAATGGAAAACAAACTAAACCATGTAGAGTCGAACTGTGCCGTCCTCATAAAAGCATCTCTGTCACTCATAGCAGAAGCTCAGTTCATGTCTCTTTTTACTTCCAGCACCTTGTTTTAGATCATAACCACAATCAGAAAAATACCTTTAGTGTCTTTGAGTCACTGCATTGAAGCATTGAAGGAAAGAACAGATCTCTACACCGGCAACAACTGTCTACACTGTCGAGAAACCATATTTTAAGTATTTTAAGAACCTTCTAGAATCTGCAATTTTCCTAGTGACCCTGACTATTGAAGGTGAAATGAGAATTATTCCAGGGGACTGATAAAATAAACATTATCAGTAAAAGGTAAAACATTTGTAAATGATATGAGTGAGTTTTGACCTTTTGCTTCGCACAGACTTTTCTTTGCCTCTGTGCTTTATCTATATCACTCAGTTTCACAGCCTCGCAGAGAATGGTTGAAATGAAGTGAATGAGACTGAGTATGAGTACGTTTGTGATCACGGCTGGCATGTTAACTGTCTCACACCCTGGCATACTGCACCACTGTGCTGCTCGTTGTCCTGGTGAGTACTGCTGTTGTTTATTTTGTCTTGAGTTGAGGCCTGAATGTTGATTTCACTTCACCTCATGTGTCACTCCAGTCACATCTCATATAACCTGTTTCACGAGACATTTGTTCTCCCTGGGCTCCGAGCTTGCGCGGCTATTTACTGTTGTGATGATTTCGAACTAAACAACTTTCTACTGTATTTCTGCTCACTCTACATTAGTTTCACTTTGCAATAATTGTGCCGAAGTCAGATAATAGACCGTTTCTATTTATTTCATTAAAAAAAAACTAGCCAGGCAAACTTTGAACTGTGACATATTTCCAAAGTTCACAAATTCAAGCAGCCTAAATTCCCTGTGTTTAAAGGGTTAAGCATATTTTCTTTTTCCAATCAGGACCAAATGAAACATCTCACAGCAGACTGGTGAAAAGGTCTATGGTTATCTAAAATAATCTAAATAAATAATGATTCAAAGAACAAATATCAAAGATGGTTACATAAGATTACACAACTCAGTCACACCAATGAAAACCAGTTGTTCAAATGTTATGGAGTTAATATAATTTAAACTTATTTAAAACTTTTAACAACATTACTACAGGTGTATGTTGGAGGGATTCAGTGGGCAAATAAAGCCAAATGTGTATTTATAGGTTATAAAGGTCATTACTACCAATTCAGTGTCATTTATGACACATCATGCTTTCAAAGCATGATGTGTGGCTCAGACATTTCCTCTTCTATTAAATTTTCTGGTGCCGCCATTGTGGACGTGCACCAGCTCTGACTGTCTCCCCCCCTCTCTGTGAGTCACTGAGGGTTACCAGACGAACCATAGAGCTTTTTTTCCCCACATTCTGCCTCTTCACAGCTCACAAGCCCTTGTGGTTTCAAACTCTCAACACTCTGTCGCACTGACTGGAAATAGATGAAATGTGTGCGTGCGGGCGGACATGCAGTTCACTGTGCAGCAGACCTGCCACTATAAAACACACTGTCACAAAACAGGGGGAAGGAGAAAAGCATTCTTTTTTTACAAACAATTATCAGGTTTTTAACCAACATGAGATGGATTAGTCTTCATTGTAGGTCAAACCCCGACATTACGACATGTGCATGTGTCATGCAGCGCTGCACTTTCATGTCCCGCCTACATAGTTCCTCTGAAGTCACCTCATTTAAGTCCTGAAAGTGATATCTTGAGCCAAAACCAAAAAAGTGACAATAATCACTATAATAACTGTTATATCTTCCTGTGACGTTTGGGGTACTTTTGACTGACATCATTTCTAGCCCTGCCACATTTTTAGTGGTTAGTGAGAAATTTGACAGTGTGATGACCTAAAAACAGAAAGACACCGGAAATATGTGCCATAAAATGTGCAGTTCCTCTGCCATGAACAAAACATGACATTTCTTGTTTTACCTTCTTTCATATTTCATCATACTCCAGGTGGTTGCTCTTTTCTCATGAACTGATAACTGATAAACTTCACAACCTTAATATTACTGTTCTATGTAATATTATATAAGATGACTCCATAGAGTTGGTGAGCTGTTCCAAAGAACAATGACAAGATAAACACAATACTGCAGCAAGGAATGAAGCTGTTTGTGAAAGAAGAGGCAGGAAAATTGTGTTGATAACAACAAACTAAAATACAAATATATCTTAATATGAACAATACATTTCATTTAATATGTTTTTCGGGTCCACTCGTTGACCTGTTGTATCCGCTATGATTTCTCTTTTTTACATCATCATCTCCTTTTTTACTTTACTTCCACTTATTTGGAGTCCACATTTGAGGACCTTGCCATGCATGAAACAACTCACCAAACTCAGTGTGTACATCAGTATGGAAGATGATTAGGGCCACATCTGAATAAAATGTAAAAAAAATAATTCTGAGAAAAAAAAAAGTCTCAATTCTGACTTAAATCTCAGAATTCAGACTGTTTTACAATTTTTATTTTTTACATTTGGCCCTAATCCTCCTCTATGTACAGATGTACGGAAGAGTATCAGTGCCACATGTAAACACAATTTGAAAGAAAGAAAGAAAAAACAGCATGAATTCTGAGATTTTTTTTTGTTTTTTTCCTCTTAGAATTCTGACTTTATTCTCAGAATTCATGCTGGGTTTATTTTTTTACATGTGGCCATACTCTCACGTACATCAGGACCTTATCTGACCAAATTTGTGGGCGATCTGATGAATTTTGCGGGAATTATAGTTCAAAATACATCCACTCAAACAGACTGACAGACCGTGTGTGATATAATATTTTTGTCCTTCAGCTCAGCTGCATATTCATACCAATCCATATGTTTTGTTCAAAACGTAGAACAAAGATAAACGTAAAGATAATTAACTCTGTGTCACTTTAGCTGCTGTGTTTTCAGAAAACTGATATAACACATTTTCTGACAGCTGAGAGGAAATTGATGAAAGTAGGTGAAAAAATGAAGTCCAAAAGAGAAGTCACAGGTTTGGGAGGCCTCAGTACACACATGCATGGGCCAGTCATTCATTAATTCACTGGCAGTGCAACACCCTTAAAAACACTGGGCCCTTGTTCCTCATCACACATCACTGCTCACCACCCAGTGTGCCTGTTGGGATGTCAGTGGCAAAAAAAAAACAAAAAAGAAAATGCTATTATTTTGATGGAGTATGAGGGAATTGAAGTAATGAGCATATTGAAGCATGTACTTGTCCATGTGCTGAGGAGGTGGAGACACTGTAAGCTGCTGTAATTCAGGTCTGCAGTTTGTAAGTGCTGATCTGTTTCCAGTAATGACTCTTAAAAGAACCATGTGGTCTTCTCAAAGAATAAGTGAAAGGAAAAAGGGTATGAGACTGCTCAAGAGCAGATATGAGCCGGGGAAACCCTTTGGACTATTTCTCTCGTGACATTTTGACATCATCAGGAGCTCTAACTGGACGAGGACTAATGTCATAGACCACAAGGTCTTTGTTTAATTATTAGTCAGAGAAGAGTCTGTTTCTCTTTGTCTATGTGGGCTTGGCAGTTCCTTTTGATTGCTCAACAATGTAACAGTAACACGTGTAAATATTTGTAGTAGTGATGCAAGTGCACCACCATGAAGTGTCCAGCATTGAGGTCACTATACAGGATGTCTGTCATACCCCTTTTTTTTGTGAAAGCCGTTGTATACAGCAGGGAAGGGATGTCTCCTGTCGCGGCATCAGACTAAATATCCTTCCTCACAATAGTCACTCGCCACTGTACAAACACACAGTGCAACAAATCAACAATGTGAAGAAAATAGAGAAATTCTTGAACTAATAAGCAAACTTTGATGCCAGAAGCCACTCTATCGTCGCGCCCAGCCTCTTTCCCGCAGGGAAAAAAGAAACCCAGTTCACAAAGGTGGTGGTTTGGATGTTCTTTCAAGAAAATGATGAAAGCAAACACAACAGAACTTTGACTCCAGGAATTTTCATTGTTTCATTGTTTCAACCTCGTCCACACCTTTAACTTGCCTGAAATCATTGACTTTTGTCTATCATGTTTAAACAAACAGATTTTCCAATTGTAAAAAGGTAATTATTAGTAAAATACTAGTAAGTAATTTAATCAATATGTTATTGTGTAAAATCATTTGTGTCAATCTTTTATCTACATGTTTTTTAGCACATAATTGTGCCTAAGATGGTAGTTTTTTTGCACAATGGTAATATGATGGTGCCCTCTTGTGGATGATATCTGTAACATATACTTATGCTTACTGTAACACATTTATGAGAACACCACAAAAAGCCACAGCTGCTCTAAATTAATATTGAATAATTTTAAAAATCATTTTTAAGTTTCTGTAATGGTTAATATACCAGTGTGTAGAAGCTATTTGACCAAAATGATATTTTATTTTTACAAAAACACACAGAACAAAATAGTGAAGGACATTATTATTTCCTGATTAAGGTGTCAAATTATAGTTATTTACTTGCATTCCTGAACAGAAAAAATTGTTTTAGTGGTTGAATGTTTTTCCTTTCTGTTTTCTCAGAGAAGAAGCCCAGTGAGCCGGCTCACATTTGGGTATAAAAAGATTTCTAAAATATTTGTTATGACAAATAGTCTAATAAATTTGTTGTGCTCTGTGTAAATGCTAGACTCTAATATCAAATTTAGTTTGAAAGTATGTACTGCAAAATGTGTAATAATCAAATATCGTCAGAACTTAGAAGATTCATGCACTTCAAATGTTTTCAACAAGACAATTTTCAGGGCTTTCCATGAAAAATCACACATGAAAAAATTTAATACAAAAGCATTAAGAAAAAAAAAAATTGTTATTGAAATTAAAAATCCATGACTGAAATGTTGAACATCAGTCTGCATTCATTCATTCATTCATATTCCATTAAGATGTATAACCTGCACACCATTACATTTGGCCTTTAATACACACCACTATGAAGATATGCTCTGGCCTGGCAGAACAGTGTTTGAGTTCAGCGTCACCTTTTCCACAATTTATTACATTAACATCAAACTTAGCCTGGCCGTGAGTCCACAACATGCCTCTGGGGATTAACCGCGTTACTGGAATGATACTGTGTTCGTGCTGATGCTGCGAGCACAGTATCAAGGGAGCTATGAAAGACCAGCTAATTAACTCAGAGGCCAAGCAAATCAGTCATACACTGATAAATTATTCAATATTTGCCCCGGCAGATGAATGCACTCCCTGCTCATATCGCGGGCAACACAATAACAGCTCAGTGGAAAACATTAGCAATTCAGTGCTGTCCGTTTTGTTGCCATACCTGGTCATTTCCATCTGAATACTTGTTACAAATTCAAAAAAACTGCAAAGAGAGAGAGGACCAAAGATGGGGAAAAAAATATTACACAAGCATGTTTTTTGTTTTTATGAGACACTAAGAATTTAAAATATGGGTCAGCACAAATGTATTAGAAAACCTTAGTAAGAGAAACAGCAGCTCTCAGGGAAGATCTATCAATGGCAGTGCACGCCAACCCCATGTGTTTTCATTTTTGATAGTTAGGCGAGGTTCTCTCCCTTTCTTTTTAGATCAACTTTTGGAAAATATTTTCTTAACGCTGCATCTTAACGTGCTTAACATAAACAATGCCGGTTAAAGGGGCAAATGAAGGAGTTGCTTTTGTTTTGTTTTTGTCAGTTCAGTGGATCTTGGTCTGTGTCATGGATATGCTTTTTGTAACAGTGTTTTCTCTAAATAAAACTCTAACATTAAATTCTGTTATTTTTTGTTTTTCTTAAATTGAAATTGTTAATATGCTCTTTTTACGTACAATATTAATGCCAGATTTTGAAAGTTCTGAGTGTTCTTCTTACTCAAAGGACATTGTCTGGCCCTTTTATGGGTAAAATAAGCAACAAAAAATAGTCCTGATGGACATTTTGAGTTAAAGGTTTAAAGATAAACGTGGTGATGTAAAACTGTCAAACTTATATAAACATATGAATAATAAAGCGTAAAGCAACCAAAAAGCAGCCTGAACAACTTGTTTTTAACATCACAACTCAATGAACAGGTTACAGGGCAAGGGTTAAATCCCTTTTGTTGCCATAGTGATGAAGACAGCGGTCGCCTTGACAGACGCAGGTGATTGACAAGTTGAGTGGGCGGGACAAAATAAATAAGTCCCGCGCTCATTGGCCAAATGTAAGCCACGTGATCAGTTTGGAATGCAAATGAAAATAGTTGCTGTGTCCCGCCCCTGCTATCCGCTCTTCTTCTTCTTCTTCTGGTGCTCCTGCTGCCGCCGCTGGTCTGACACAGCGAGCCACCATCCAGAAAATGGTGTAGAATAACAGGGAAAACGACGAGGGAGCCCAGGGCAGAGAGAAGAGCGAGGCTCCGAGACGCGCGACAACAGCAAAGTAAGGCGAGGTCTGTTTTACTCCTTGGCACCGGGTGTCACGTTTGGCACGCGGGTCCCACCGTGTGTGTCGGAACGCACACGGTTAATCAGTTGCACAAGCTAACGTCTCCTCGGCCCCAAAACAAGACCACGCAGCAGCGTTTGGTTCTAGCTTTGCTGGCTAACGTTACCTTGCTAAGTTGACTAAGTCTAAAGAAGCGACACTGTGAAAGGGCTGCCAACATTACATGATGTTATCATGGAATTCAGTGCCACTTATGCTGGTTATACTCTAGCTATGAACGTGCAACGCGTCTACATGAGTTGTCTTCCTCAGTTTACATAGTTCTAGCTAAACTTATCCAGGTGCCTCGTTCAGCAACTTTCAGGTCATGACCTTGGGCACACATTTACGAGCCAAGTATTTTGACAACTGTGGGTCATTACCGTGGATAGTCCTCACTTAACTGTAACAGGAATTGTTGTGGCCATGGCCGTTGAGTGACCCCTGTGTGGGCAAAGCAATGCTACACCACCACCCCGCCTCTTCAACGTGTTTGTTTGTAGCACAGGGGCCTCAAACTGAAATGACCTGGGGGCCACTGAGTGTCGTAGTTTGGTCAGTAGGGGGCCATTAAAGTGGGGGAAAAAAGTACAACTTTTTGAGGAACAGATATCGAAATAGCTATATTTATGCTGAATTTCAAAATAAAAGTGTTTGTTTTGATATGGAATTTAAAAAATAGTTCACGATACAAATATATTTTTGATGCAAAATGAATCTGTTAGTAAAACAAAAACAAAAAACCTACAGCAATAACTCATTATAACTTGATATTAATTGGAGGGCCACATTAGAAATTGATTGGGGATTCCACAAGTTTGAGACCTTTGGTTTAGAAGATTATTTTGGTAACAGATTGGCCGTTTCAGTTTTATAATTGTAGCAAAGAGGCCAGATGTTACTGATTCTCTAATTAATGTAAGGATAAGCAGTTTTTAATCTTAATAATTAATATCATTGGATCCATGAATTAATAAAAAAGAGGTGGCTTCACCATACTGCAATACTTACTAGAGCACTTAGTAAAAGTGCTCAGTGAGCATAAATATTCACATTTAGTCAAATCCAGTAATTCCCTTCCTGGGCCATTACCTAAAAAAATAATCTAAGTCTTATTTGATTTTTGTTATGCTGCTGTGACTGTGACTCACAAACATACAACAAATGGGCAAAAACTCTTTCTTGGAGGATGTAATTGAATTAGCATAGCTGCTAGGAAGTTATTTATTTTAGCCACCTTTACTTATTACAACTTGGGACAGCACTCTGTATTTTTTTTTGATTTTACTTATTTTATTGGTGACTTGTTTATTGTTTATTTGCTGTTGCTTTTGAACAAGGCACCTAGGTAAAAAATACAATAAAGTAATGACTGTAATCGCCACTATAAGCTCTACTGTGGTTTTCCTCTTGTTGCATAGGCAACATATCTTTGGCTGTATTGAACAAAAGAAATCCATAGTAACCTTTCAGCATAATGTAAGACAAGTGGTCTGAGAGAGAACAGGGCTGCACCTCCTCTAGGCTCTATTCTGAGGCTTTTGAAAATCTGATATCTGACGATAAAACACGGCACGTATGAGTAGACACCGGCATGATTGACAGCTGGTTTTATCCACCAGCGCCCGAGTTACAGGTGACCTTAGTGACTCTACAGTTGCAAAAATTGAATATGTCATATTGCAAATTTAGAGGTTTCCAATAATGGGCAAATAAAATAAATCTTTTCAGTAATAGAAAACAAGTTCATGGCCTAACTTTAACCTCATACAAAACAAGTGTTTATTTTGCACATTTGTCTAGTCTAGTGGTTCTTAAACTTTTTATACCTAGTGCCACCTGAGAAAATGTCAAGCTCTCAAAGTAACACCATTATTGCCAACGTTAAAATAGTGGTCAGCTACAGACTTTTCGCAGGAGGCAGATTTATTCCCCATAGGATAATTTGCTCTCTCATCCTCCTTCTCTTCCTCATATATAGTTCAGACACTAGTATAGTGAAATCAGATTAAGATGGAGTGAGAGATTATTATTATTTATTTAATTATTAATTAATTAATTAATTAATTAATTAATTAAAGTTTTTTTTGTGTTTAATTTTCTACGCACTCTGGTCTAAATTCATCACCTCCACTCCAATCAATCACATACACAACAGTATTTTCCTCCACTGGTTGTACATGTACCACAGTTTGAGAATTATGGATGTATTATAAGATCTTTGCCTTACTATGTTAAGTGCCCTGAGATAATGTATGTAAGGCAAATAAAACTCATGTGATTTTAATTGATGAAAAAATATCAAATATCAAAGTTAGGCTTCCTAAGCTACTTGAAGTGACTCAGAAATGTATGTGTTCAAGTTTTGATGGCTGGTCCACTGGCATTGAAATAAATATATAGCACTTGTTTTCTAAAGAAGACTGTGAAGACTGTGAAGCACATTTTTCAGTGCTGCTGCTGCTCATCTCAGCTCACACCTGACCTATTTTTCTTCTTTGGTAAGATTGACATCCAAGAGTGATGCCTCAGAGACTGCTTTGAAAGAAGAGTCTGGCTTGAAGTGTGCTGCTAATCTGCAGGCTTTGCCATAACTATTTAACTGTGGTATTTATAGATCAGAGTGAGAATCTTTCATTGTATCTGTTAGTCTTCTTATCCCCTCTGTCCCCATTTCTGTGCTTTTCTGTCAGCCCTTCATGTTCATAATTATTTTGAGTTCATAACCAGCCAGGCAATTTTTAGTGTCCATGGAGTAATTCCCACCTGGAAGGTGAGGGTCTTGCCAAAGGCTAGACGCCAGTAGAAAAAGACAAAAGGCCTCTCAGGAGACTAAAGTGAAAGTGTTTTGGATTTTCACAGCGTTGGGCTACATGTGCCAGAATGTCATATGCACACATGCTCAGCATACTTGACCTGGAAAGTGGCCAGAGTCTCTTTGTATGGGTCTCGGCTGTGGAGGATGAGGTCTGTCTGAGTCCAGTAGCTCAATTATGGCTAGCTGAACAATCTAGCCTTGGGATCAGAGGGTATCTATGTCTTACACATTGTCACAAAAGCTCTGTCTTGATCTATTTAGACAAGACCCATCAACCATTATCAGCCTCAGGGAATGACCCTCAGCATCACTGAGATTGTGCTGCTTTTTAGAGCGTAGGATTTTTTGTTGTGAAATAAACCCATCTCACTGACAGGGACCTTGGCATACACCTGCTCTACCAGGGTGTACCATTGCTTCAGTCACTCATCAGTAATGTATGTAGACACATGGTGCATTGTTTATCTTATATGCCTCTGAGCTGAAGTGGCTTGATGTATTAATATTTTGTCAGAATTAAAAAGAATGGGAGAATAACTAAATTCTTAGATGCATTAGCGTTAGTTATTCCGTCTTTAACTAACCTTGAATCACTGCAGAAAAACAACTTCTTGAAAATGTAAGTTAAATATACTTTAAGGATTTACAAAATAAGATGGAACGAGTAGAGTGGATTATCAGCTGAGGAACTCAACAAGTGATGTTCTGTTTCAGTAACAGTCTGGCTTTAGCTCAAGTTAGTCCTGTCTTCGCTATATATTTTCATTGTTAAAAATATTTCCACACATTCATAAAGAAGAGCTCTAATTCTGGTTTATTGAATAATTTTCTTATCAGCAGGAGGAGGCAGGGCAATGTGTCTCACACTCTTGATGCCCTGTTAAAGCAGGACAGCAGGGCTCAGTATAAACATCTTGGCCAATTATTTTGTTATTTTGTATAGAAAAATACTACTAAGTGAGATGAACTTTTTTCATGGTTTTTTTTTATTTGTTAGGTATCCTGAGGTTTCCACCTATAGTAGGGCTGAACAATTAATCAAAGCTTAATACAAATGACTGCAATTTTCGAATCGCAGGAGGTGGAATATTTGGTAAAGCCTAAATGTGTGTCAAAATTTAATTTTATTGTCTTGACCTATACACTTATCTTATTATACGGACTGAAGGGAACATCATTGTTTCTCACAGATCTGCATCATTTTAAACACGTTTTCTGAATGAAAATGAGAACAATGGTTCCCTCAGATATCGCAAATTATCTCGCATACCTTTCAAAATAATTGCAATTAGATATTTATTCAAAATCATTCAGCCCTAACCTATAGTATGGAGTTGATATATTTTAAGTAACATTTTAATGCAGTGTTTGACAGTTTCTCTGATGTTCTAATCAAATGGAAAGGCTTGTATGGGGCCTAGTTCATTTATTTTTATTCTGCTCCCCAAAAAGCCATGTAAGGCATTGGTGTTTAAATACAAACATAACAAGCATGAATGCCTTTTGAGGTGGGGTTTATTTTCCTTTTAAGCCCCTTATGCCTCGCTTCACAGAAACTACTGTGTTTTATTCTTGTATCTTGGTGCAGTTAGGGGTCCTCAGTTGTCAGATGTTGAGGTCCATCGTCAAGCTAAGCGACCCCATTCTCTGTTCTTCCCGTCTTGTCTTGACCCCCACCTCTGCTGCACAGCTCATTTTGCCAAGTGTGTGACTCGAGGCTTGTGTGTCTGGCTCCTCCGCCAGCTAATCTATATGCTAATGACAAGATAATAATCAATGGGGTTCATGCATGGTTGGCCCCAATCAATACCACATTGGAGAAGCAAATGCTTCAAATGGCTACATTTCATACAGCTAGACAGTTGGGTGGTGTGTTAATGTGTTTGGGCAGACCATTATCCTTTGGTTTTATTTCTCCTATTGCATGCAAATGAATTCTGTTGTCATTAAGGAGAGGTTTAAATGCAATGCAAAGCTGCCCTGTTTTAGTTTTTAATTTTCACAACTGAGATGAATAGGCATTTCAGGCATTCCTGTTCTGATTAGGCCTGGGTTCTCATTTGCATCATTATGTCTTAAGTGGTGCTGTTATAGGTGTAGGTACATTCTGTAAAATATATAGTCTACCTCAAGGCAGGCAGTTCTCAGTCATGGCTGTTTAGTGGATGAATTATTTTTCTTTTTACTCTCAACACTCAGACTGTCACAAAATTGACGCAGATTACGGTCCTCCCAGTAAGATAATGGGTTAGCTGTTCAGTCTGGGCAAAAGTCACTGCTCCTGTCTTTAGCTGAATGGTATGATACTTAATTGGCCTGTTGTGAGCTGCAGGTTATTTGTGAAATGGTGCTTTGTATAAATGGTTTATTTGAGGCAGTAAAATGGAAATGGAGCCTTAATTTTCCAGCTGTCCAGACCAAGACTAACTTCAATAAAGAATGTGCTATCTCTAGGCTGTAATTTAATGAAGTGCCTCATTACCTTGAATCTCAATTTTCATAATAATTTCTGCGATGATTAAGGTCTACCTTGTTTTAGGTCTATGTATCCTAAAAAAAAATCACTTTTCAGGCTGCAGCAGGGGGAGGGGAGAGACGGAGTAAAATCATTACCATCATCTTCATTAGAGAGAATCCCGCTGTCCAATCAGCATGCTGCTTTGCACGGGGAATCCATAGGCACCCCGTTGGCTGTCGCTAGGATACCACATAATCAGGAGGCAGGCTGTGGCCTGGTTGGTGGAGTGGGGTGTCGATGCTGGGACGATGAGCTTGCTGTGTGTTGGGGGTCGAAAAGAGGGACTGGGGGTTTGGATACAGCACAGAAACGCACTCGAACACGCTCACTCATTCACTCAGCCAGCCACTCAGTAAGGCAGACAAAGAGGAGCAATATTCTGCAGGAAGACAACACACTCCCGGGGGATGGGGCATCATACTCCTGCATCACGTTGGGGGGGCCAGAGAAGGTAGGAGCACCAGCGTTTGGGGGCTTTGTCTCAGCAGCAGCAGTAGCAGCAGTAGCAGAGTACACACACAGGCATACATTTCTCTGAAGGATTACACATTCATAGATTTTTTTTTTGCAATTGACAAAATGTATTCTTGTAGTATTTCTAATGTGGGACATCACAGTTTTCTCATGTTTGGACTTAATGTTATATGCTGATTGAAGCTCCTGCACTTGCTTACTGTGATCTAAGCTTTGAAGAGACAGCCAGCCAGTCTGTCTGTCAGACCCTTAGCAGCTCCCCTCTTCCTGTAGGCTATACACATCCTCCAGACACAAGTCTGACAGTCAGTTCCTGTGGTCTTACAATGCCGGCATGAGTAGATCAATATGTTCTCTTGTGAGGGATGCTGAGAGTGTTGTTATGGTGTTGACCGGCTCTTTTCAATGTAATGCACGTGGCTGGCACTGCTTTGATCTGCCCTCAAAAACACTGACTTTACTACTTTGCATGGCTGCCAGGTTTTTTTCTAAAACCAACATACAGTTTGACTGTGTTCATAGATGTGGGGTCAAGGACTGGAGTGTATGTGTTTCCGTCATACTCCTTCACTGATGGATGACTGATTCAGACAGATGGGGGCTGAAGTGGAGGCATTATTACCAGAGGGGATTCCCTCCTGTCATCGCACAGGGAGGCAATGGGAGGACAGAATCTGGGATGTAGGCTAATTACTTCATACAGGCAGGCAGGCTTTGGCAGAAGTGGTGCTTTGTTTACAACCTTGAACCCACTCTGCTTGACTGGATTCCAGATTTTCACCAATCCCAAATGTGTAGATTTTAATTTTCTTTGAACATAGGACAGAGACTGATGGTTGTTTTTTGTTGTGAAATTATAGAATTTGAGAAGATTTTTCTAGTTTTGTAAAATTAATAGAGTTTCTCCTAATACACTTGTCTGATACAATAAAATAAGCCCCCAACATTCTTCCGCTAATGTATATAGAATCCCTCCTGTATTGTATTTTTGTAATTGAAATGTTGATATGCAGTCATCTTTAGTTTTCATTTCAACATATGCAATTCATTTAGTGGCTGGTTTGTTTACTTAGACATGTTATAGCTATTTAGCACTGTTCTGCCAATTTTAAGGAAAAGCATATGGTTTAGTAAGATTGCAGTTTGTTTCAAAGTCTGCTTTGTTGCACAAGTGGGCTATAGAGCTTTTGGCCCCTAATCCGCTCAAAGGAATAATGAGGGGGAGGAAATAGCTTAAGAATTGCGGCATGGCAGCAGTATTGCTCCTTATTTAATTACTTCCATCACACCTTCTTCCTACTCCAGCTCATTTAAAGTCCTTGGCGCACTCACCCAACCTTTGACCCCAGCATGTTCTTTTCCCCCCCTTTAGGCATCCTCTCAAAAACTACATGCCAACGCCTCTAATCACTAAAAGCTCATTCCTCCCCGTTTTGACACTTTCTTCAGCTCTGTTACATCAGCTGTCATGCTGTTTTAATTCCACTCCATGCAATAATCCCACCCTCTACTTTCCTCCTCTTTGCATCTTCTCACTTCTCACTCTGTCTCATTTGTGTGGAGAGCTCTGGACCTTTTCATTTCATGCTAATGGATGGCAAACCATCAGGGGACCAACCCTTAAAAAGGCTTTTATGGAAAGAGCTTAAATCATTTGTGCTTTTTTTTTGGTCCATGACCATAATGGACTAAAACAATAGGATTTAGAAATCTGAGACAATACATGTACATGTTTTGCCTTGGTAGTTTTTTTAGAGACAGGAATACAAGAGTCTAATAAGAGTAATTTGAAAAATGGGTTTATACCACTGATGTGATGTGATGTTTGGCTCTTGATATTTCTTGTTTTATTGAGAACAGACTTTGCCACTGCTGCCCATTAAGCTTTAACCAAACATGCACGTTCTTCTTAGAGTGAAAGTATTAAAGTATTAAATATGCAGTTTTGAGTGACTGCTGTTGTTGGCTAACTATGCTGTATCCCTTTTATGCCAAAGTCGCTGGATCTCATTAGCTGCCCAAATTACATTATTGTGTCCCTCTCTAACCAGTATTTCTCTGCCTGCCAAACTATTTGTTAGAATGAAGTAGTGCTGAGCGGTATACCAGTTCATACTGAAAACTGGTAATATTTTTCTTTTTTTCACGATATACATTTTTCGTATACTGCAAGACGAATGAAACACTGTTTGGGGACCCTTTTCACTCTTGTACCACACATACTTCGAGCTTAGCTGAAGAAGTAACCGTTATAGTTACTGTTAAAGGCTCAGTGTATAAGAGGTTAGGTGACATTATTTACACTTGGAATGGTACATAAAATTATCATACTGACTTTATTTTTTGAGTGTACGATCACCTGAATGTATGAATAGTTGTTTTCACTACTCCAGAATGAGCCCTTTATTTTATATTTACACCAGGAGTGGGTCATCTCTACCAAGGCCACTGTGATGGACCACCATGTTTTGAATAGACAAGCTAAACATTTTTTGAGTTTTAACTGGAGGCTACCATATGTTCTCCTTCATGCTTGAAAGGGAAGGGTGAGGTGAGGGATATTCCTCTGCAACATATGATATATTCTCTACTATGTAACATTATATTGAAGTGCATAAAAACAAATTCTCATTTATTAGTAGCAAATTAATTTCATCCTTACTACAATTTCATGTTACATTTTCATGCAGTTGAACAGTTGGATAGATTGTCATGTACAAAAGACATTTGGGTTTGGATACAAAGAAGTTAAAATGTGTGTCTTTTTTCCTCTTCTTCTCCCTTCCAGGCACAGGAGAGCCATTCAGAAGAGTCGAGGGTCAAAGGTGAGAAGAGCAGAGGGCACCATGGAGAGTGAGCCGGGGGCTCCAGCCTCTACGGCCAGCAACACTGGGACCACCACTTCCTCCACCACCAGCTCCTCCACCACCACAGCTGCAAGCAGTAGTAATAGTACCTCTAACACTACTGCTACTACTTCGACTGCTTCCGCCAGCAGTAGTAATAGTAACAGCAGCAGCATTAGTAGTAGTAACACTAGCAATAGTGTCAGTAGCGGTACTACAACAGGAAGACAGACAGTGCCTCAGATATCAGTTTACAGTGGAATACCTGACCGACAAACAGTGCAGGTGAGTTTGGCTTTCATAAAACATATTGATATTAGCTTAAGATTGTGCGTGCGTGTGTGTGGAGCAGCAAACAATAAAACTACATCCACAGAAGATAATACAAATAATATAGCATACTTTCCTCTGCTCCACTGCCCTCTGTTGGTGAATACAGGGCCACGTACAGAATTCTCGTGTCCCCTTAAAACTATGTTTTGTTCATTTACTCATCAGATGATGAATTAAATTAGTCATTTTAGTTTTGATCAATATTCTGATGTCACCTCAAGCTCAAAGAAATACATTTTTCCAAGTTTAAGTATGGAATGCTCTCAGTCCTTTAGTGGTCTTGACCCCGTGACCCTAGGATGAGCCTCTACAGAGGCTTACCCTCCCTGAATAAGGTCCTCTTCTCAACTTTTAGTGCTGATACTTTGACAGCTGGGTTTTTGTACCATTAAACTCTCCTTTTCTCACTTTCACCTCGCTGACACTTAAAAGGCAAATACTTAATACTCAACCCAGCCCTCTGAACTTAAGGGACTGCTGGTCATATGGGCACTAAATGCATGTATGTTGTGTGTCTCGGCTAATTGTGGCCTCATTCCAAGAGATGTAGGTCTGTATGGTCCACTGACACCACAGACCACAGGTCACCATCCTTTCTGGTTACTGGGCAACCAGGCAGGAAGCACTTTGAGAGGTGAAGGGTGAGGCCTTATCCCCAATGGCAGAGTTTTAGTCTCATTATACTCGGGTCAAAGAACCACTGAGTTTTCTTGCTGATGGCGATTGAGGGATAAACTCTAACAAGATATTTTGAAACCAACTCAAGTTGTTTCTTTAAGATGAGGCAAGAATGTGTTCACTGTGGATAATCTAAACCAATACTGACCTAAACAATGGCAATAAAATAAATCATAAACCAATACAATGTGATTCAAATATTTGATTGACATGATTGGATTTTGTTAATTTTTTGCAAAGAAATTAGGATTTCATTTGCACTAAATTATTGTTTTAATTATTGATTAATCTACTAATTAGTCTCTTAAGTAATAGTCATTATTACATCTAATATAACAGGTATACATAAAACAAATGGGGAGATTTTTAAGCTTAGGTGGCCAAAAATGTGCATACTTCTAATGCTTTCTGTTTATGATGTGAAATGAGTAAAAACAGCAAATTGTGGGTATTTCATGCTTACAAGTTTTAAGACTTTAAACAAATAATTATTTTAATTATTTAAATAATGTGATCATTTGAAATTAATTTAAGATGTCACATAAATTATATCACACAGAAAACTCAACCAGTCATCAGTGGAACCTTAATAAAGGGTGAATTGAGTGCTGTTGACATGCATAGTTTGGAATTGTCAACAACAACAAATATGTTTATTTCTGTAAATAAACCAGCACATTGCTTCACTAACAGTTGTAGTTCATCAAAAGCTGAATCTGTTTTTTGCTTTCAGGTGTTCCAGCAGGCTCTAAACAGACAGCCTAACACGGCAGCCCAGTACCTGCAGCAGATGTATGCAGCCCAGCAGCAGCATCTGATGCTACAAACTGCAGCGCTCCAGCAGCACAATCTCAGCACTGCTCAGCTCCAGAGCCTGGCTGCTGTACAACAAGTCAGTGAACCAGACCATGAACCAACCATTTGTGTGGTGTAGAGAAAATCATTGATGTTAGTGCCAACCTGCTGTAAAATATGTTCTCTGTCTCTCTCTCTTATTGCCTCTTGCGCTCTCTCTCTGTCTCTCTTTCGCTCTCTCTCTGTCTCTCTGTCTCTCAATCTTTCTCTCTCTCCTGTGTTGTGATAGGCCAGTATTGCAGCTGGGCGGCAAAGCTCTTCGCAGAATGGCACTTCATCTCAGCAAACAGGATCTACTCAGGCTACGGTAAGTGCAGTTTTGAGTGTTTGGCATGTCTTCTAAAAGCAGATCAAGTGTCTTTATAACATTATCATACAACAAAGTTGATCTTAACTTCAAGACATTGGTGGGATACCGAGCTCCCACGTGTTAAGGCATTAATGTAAAGCGTTCCCATATTTTTGAAGACTTGGGTCGTACATTGGCTTACTGCCCCACATTACGGTTAGCAACTGTACGTCTAATAATGTAGACCCAACTAATCAATTATTAATTACTTATTGCAGTCTTAATGCCTTGAAAGTTTTGGGAAAATAGTAAAAAAAAAAAATCCTATTTAATTTTACACAATCTTGACCACTGTCTACATATGTGTCCTCCTTAGATCTGTCTCACAGCGCTAATTGTAACTGTCAGTGTATAAATGTGTCAGTCAGCCTCTTGTCAGTCAACTTACACAACGTATATTTTGTGTTGCTTTGCAGTGCTACAGACAGCAGGAGACTACATTGTCTGCCATCACTATAATATAAAACGAATTGTCAAAGTTCCACACATTCAAGCCTCTCTTATAAAATGATTGATTATGAGTGACTATAAAACCTGCTAGTTCTCATTGTATAAAGATGGATCTTTGTACTGTATTTGAGAGACCTTTGAAAAGTCCTTGAAGTATATTTGGAAGTGTGGAAACCTATAAATGTTTGTATACCTATCAGCATGCATGTACAGGTGTGTAATCTAATTATTCTGTTCTTAAACCCTATAGATCAACCTGACCACCTCCCCAGCAGCAGCTCAGCTGATCAGCCGCGCTCAGAGCATCAGTTCAACCCCCACCAGTATTTCCCAGCAGGCTGTCCTGCTGGGCAGTCCATCGAACACCACTCTCACAGCGAGCCAGGCACAGATGTACCTGCGTGCACAGATGGTGAGATTGCAAACCCCAGGAGCATAGCCACTAGCACATTTACACAAGCACATAAACCGACTATTCCAGTGAATAAGAACACTCCATACAGATTTTTCTCACTAGTGTGCTTGGCGTGAATGTTCAGCATGTCATTATAATTGGTGTGCTTTATTCTCATCTTGCCGCCAGAGTAGATCGTTGGGATAATCTGTCTGACCCCAGAGGTTTTATTATCAACACAGAGGAGATACATTTTTAGAGAACAATTCTCTTGGGTCTCTGGTGTTCCGTAGGCTGTAGCTTAAGGTCCTGTTGTTGCTGAATGACTATTAAATCTTCATTGGTCTATATTGGAAGATGTGGCTGTGGTTAATATCCTGGTTTTATTTTGCTGTCAATTGTGCAGGTGGCATACAGACTGTTCCTGCTACCTCATCATGACAAAGTGCTCACCATTGTCGGAGGTGTTTCATCATTCTAAAAAGCAGCAAAACACATTTGTTTGGTTAGACTGTTGAGGCTTTTAATTGTGGTAGTCTTCTGGTGTTAAACAGGTGCTCAATGAACTTCTTCAGAGATTTTCATTTCATTTTATGGAATGATTTCCAACAAACCTTTTAGGATATATATAAAAAAAATATTTGGTTGGACGTGCAATTCAATTTTAAACCATTTATTTGTCTCACCTATTGTAGATAAATTAAGATTCATACCCATGAACCTTTTAACTTTCCTCTCTGATCCTCTTCAGGCCCAGCAGAGTAACCTTGTACAGGTGGCCAGGAGCCTCGGTCGAGCTGTTCCTCTGTCCCCTCAGCTCATCTTTACTCCAACAGCCACGGTGACAGCTGTCCAGTCAGAGAGCACGCAGGCCTCCTCACAGGTAAGCTTGGTGGTATAATTTTCCCTTTAACTGCAATTATGATGTTCAATGGAGTGTTAACTTCTTGGACTGGACCCAGGAAGCAGATCTGCCTAGAAGTAGTGAGCATAAAATCTGAGGATAGATCATAGGAAATGAAAGGTGTATCATGTTTTCACACATTTAGTTGACCAATAGTGAACAACAAGGAGAGTGATGCACTTTTGGCCTTTACATCGACAGTATTATCCTTATGTTCATCATTAGTATGTCATTCTCTATGGGTTCAAGAGCCTTAAGCCGCACAGCTCCCTGTCTCTGGAACTTTCTCCCACAAACCCTTAAAACAGACTTTCTTCCCACCTTCAAATACCACCTCAGAACTCGCCTTATTAGATATTTTATTCTCATTGTTATTGTTTTAATATTTTTTCTCTGGTATGTGTTCTTGGGTGTCTTAAAGATACAATTAATAAAATGCATAATTAATGATTTATTATTTAATATTTACAATTCTAAAAATGTGTCTGCAATCTCTTTTCTTTATTCTTTCTAAAACGTTTCTGTGTAGAATCAGGTCCAGAACCTCGCCATCCGCGGCCAGCAGGGGGCGACCACATCCTCCTCTCAGACTCAGACTCTGCAGGCTCTCAGTCTGAAGCAGAGTCCCATGCCCATCCAGCCCACTGCACTGATTAAGAATCCCAGCCAGGGGACGCAGGTTGCTACAGGAGGGAAGACCAGCTTCTCCTCTGACATTTCCTCTGATGGAGGGAAGAAAGGAGATGGTGCAGCAGTCACAGAAGTCAGAGCGATAAACATGAGCCGCAGTGTCACAGCCGTCAATGCTCAGCCTCTGATTGCTCCAGGTAAGTGAGGCTTGGAAACACACTGCCTAGAAAGTTCAAATAACGTTTAGATATGTTCAGTGGAGGCCATGAAGCTGATCACAGTTGATGCATTCCCTAGTTGTTGTCTCTCCATATGATGGTTGGCTCATTTTTCTCATCTTTTATGACGGTAAACAGAATATTGTTGCGTTTACTTCTTAGTGTTCTGTAGAAAGATTGATTTTATTTTTGAGGGGCAGATACATTTTAGCTGCCAATCATTCTCTAGCCCCACATTTACTTTTCAAACCTTAAAATAAACATGTGGCTTCAAGCCACCAATGAAAATACTATAGAAATGTGCTCTTGAGTTTTCCCAAAGCTTAGATGGGGGAAGAGTTTTTACACTCTGCACTTTCAATAGCTTTTTTTTGGTTGGAAGTGTGACATGTCAATGACAATGTGCATCAAAAACCCATTCATTCAATAGGGGGTGAAACCAGCCGTATTTAAGACAGTGTTGTGTCTGGAACAGTTGAGCTCCTGAACTAGAAGCCGTGAAAGGCACAATGGCACATAAGATTCTAACTGGAAGTCAGCAGCTGTTTTTCTTTTCTTTTCTTTAATGTGAATGTTGAGAGTATGCCAGCAGGACAAGCTTATTAAGTTAAATCACATCCAGTTTATTTGCAGGATAAGTCCCATCAGATGCATTATCTCATCCTTGGAGGGTCTTGATAAGACACTTTAAAAGATAGCTCCTATAAAGTGGATAGTACATAAGCTTAGAAATATGAGTATGAATGAACTGTATCTATTCATACCTGCTGGGTGTCATAACTGATAACTGTAAACCACATACATTGCATAATACTTGTGCTGTTGTTTTTGTCTACCCATTGAAAAGCGTGTGTGTGAGAAAGAAGGGGTTATCTGAATGTGTTGGTGCCCAACTGTGTCTTGCTTTGTTGCAGTAATGGGTTCACATAAAATGAAAGGGAGAGTGGAAACAGAAACTCTGGCTGCTTACTGAAAAAATGAACATGTGTTGCCATAGCAGCAGTTTATGAGGGACAGGTGTGTGCATATGAGATGCTGTGGAGTTAAAACACTCACTTGTGGATCAGGAAGAGGAAAGCCAGAATGGTTCACTCGTAGGATTTACATTAAAGCTTGGATTCACATTGGCTTTGTCAATTGTGCTTTGATTTTTGGATCTAGAATCACAGCTTTGTTTCTACAGACTTCAGACTTCTGTCATGGTTGAAATATGAGGCTAATGGAATGGAAGAAACCACAAATTGGCTGCTAGATACCATCGTTTTTTTTTTCCTTACTTTAGACCCTGTCTATAACTGTTTGCTTGAATTAGGAGACTCTAGAACCACTGTGTGCGATAAATAATAAAACTTAAAAAATGATACTGTAAATTAATAAAATGCTGATGAACTTAACATGATTCAGCAGTGACTGGTTTAGCTTGACCACCGAGAGGAACCGCTATCAATTGTACTCGGTAGTTTTCATCTATCTATTTAAAAGATGGCCGACTCTTATGGAGCATTGTTTCTGTTGCAGTGGAAGTCACAAACTTTGAGAGTAAGTCACTTTCCTTGAATAATAGAAACTGGGTTAGAATCTGGCTTGTTGCAGTTCAGTGTTTGATCACCACCTCTTGGCAGAAACGAGCCTTCTTACTATAAAACTCAAAATTAAAGGACAGGTCTGAGCATGATGCCAACAAAATAGCAACAAAATCAGTTGTCATTTAAGTGATTATAAAATAAACTGGAAAGGCAAGAAAAATGCTGAAGTAACACTGCTAGAATATTTAATATTTATTAGAGGAGTCTGACATTATTTTTTAACTTAAAATCAACCATGTTGTCTGTTTTTATTTCTGTCAATCTCTAGTTGATTTTGTATCTGCAAACCTGAGTTTTGATGAGCATTGAACTGAAGAAAGATAGCCAAAGAACTGATGTTGCTCTGTTGTTTAAGGCAGGAATGCATCTCATGATAGTCAACCAAAGCAGCAGCCAGTGTGAACACGGAATATCAGGGACTTTCCAGGGCCTGGTGCTACAAACGTGGGAACATATAATGTCCTCAGCCTCATAACATTGCACAACTATACACAAAGATGGCTGTACATACAGGGGGACTATCAGCCAAACTGCGCATATATTTATGTGGGTGTGAGGGCGCCTGAGTCATTCCAGTCCTTAAACCCAACACCTTTAGGGGGAATAGCAGTTCCAGGAGTTCCCCTGTCACCCTCCTCTTCCAAGACTCTGTTCTTCATTAGGGGGTTGAGAAAGTCGTTAGGATTCAAGGAGTATTGTTAGTTGTATCTGGTGTGTGCTAATTCAGAAATCCCCCTCTTTAGCTCAGTGAAATTACATTAATTCACATTGCTGCTGTTCGGTTACAAATCAATTGTGGATCTATGTGTAGTTGCAGTGAAGGTGAAGTTGTACTTGTTTGCACTGTGTTATACTGCTGTTTGCTATCACTAAGTAGAAACATGGGTTTACAGTGAAAGAATAGCAGTGGGTTTTGCATTTTAAATTTCATGATTCATATTGGCCATTCATTCGTTATGCAAATCTTAAAGACAGGTGCATTATTGTTTTGTCACCGCAATAATGATGAAACTGTAGCCAGATGGCATGAGAATGCAGGTACTTCCTCAGAATAAGCCGCCCTGCTATGTTTGAACCAGTGCAAGCTTTTGTAACAATGTGTAAGGCATAGTTAAAACTATAGCTTGCGTAATTAGAAATATATGAACCAGGTAAACGGCTTAATGCTTTAGTCTCAATTGTTTTTCTTTCGGAATAAGGGGTTTCTGTATGCTGTGAATAAATGATTGATCATGTTTTCCCACAAAAACTGTGTCCTTGTGGCCAAGAGCATGACACAGTGAAGGCAAAACTACTAGAGGATCAATATAAACATTGATGGCTTTGTTTTTCTATCAACACAACACTGTGCAATCAGTTTTATATCATAATAGCAAGTGTAAGCCAAGAAGATGTCATTAGGATTTGTAACCAAGCATGACAATCAGATTCTATAAAATTTTTCTGAAGCTTTCTATCATAATGACTTTCATCACCAGTGCATAAAGTGTGTCTCTTTAAGGACTTGTTGTTTGTGTTTTCTCTAAGGTTAAGCATGAAACTTCATTCTTGGTAAATTACATTTAAAGATTTAAAAAAACATTCAAAACTAATGACAATCCCGTTCGACTCGTCTGTACTTTGTCCATACTGATAATAAGGAACATGGCAAACATTAAGTATTTTTGTTCAAACTGCTGCTACACCTTTGTACAGCCACACAGCTGTTGACATGGTTGTGGACTCAAGGTCTTGTTATTTTTCAAGCTGTTTTTTTCTTTTCTTTTAGTTACAAACTACTGATGAAGACCATGTGATATAGTTTAAAGTTCTGGAAAAAAACAGTCAATTTAGGGTGGAAAGCAGCAGCTTAAGGGTGTAACTTTATTTAGAAACATTTCATCTTGTGCTCCAACAACTTGTTTTCGCTCTCAAATTAATGAATTAGGGAGGAAAATGACTGAAATATTCAATTACCAAATAATTACCAGGGTAGTTGCTGATTATATGCATCTGTCGTTTAAGCAACGATATAATGGCCATACAATATGATTATTTCTCAATCACTTTATTGAAATACATCCAGAAAATAGAGGAAACATGTATGACATTTTGAAATAAAAAAAAAAAGAGGAAAAGAATAACTGCTTCTACAGGTTAAAGTGTCAAGTATTAAGTGTGACCTGTGCTTTCACTTGAACAATAGCATAACCTGTGGCTCTCTTAACACTGGCGTGAACCCTTATTTATGTTATTGGTAAAACTTGTGGATATTCTACTATTTCAGGTTGAAAAATATCTGCTGTGGTCTATTAAGTCATGGTTATTCAAGACGTGCTTGAGCTTCACATGCACATTTTAAACTCAATGGCAGCTTGCTAATTTTTAAGACCAACTTTCAATCACAACATTCCTCATAATTTGACAGACATAAAATCGGCAAAGACTTTTGTACAGTACTGTACATCTGTTTATCAATTAAGGGTTTTGGCTCAAGTCTCGTGAAATGTATATTTCAAAGTTCAAGCAATTTGTTTCTTATGCCAAGGAAGTTGTTTTTAGAATATTCCCGCTTGTTGTCATAAACAACATTTACTGCTGTTTAGTATGCATACTTTTCAGTTTACAGGTTGTATAGCCTTGTGATTAAATAATTACTTATTAATGTTGAATGATACATGTAATCAGTATTTTTTTTATGACCCCGTAGGCAGTGTTGTGGAACTGATGGATGTTGGTTTCTTTTCATACATGAGACATTTTAGACTTTGATTATCCCACTGCTTGGCAGTACCCACCCATCCAAGTCTCATATTCATCCTCAAACAGTAAATATTATCTAAAAGCCTTATGTGTACACCATAGCAAACCAAAGTTTCTGTTGGTGGGTTCTTTCTGGGTCTTGCTATTGTGAAAAAGCAAACATTTTTCAGCAGATCCTGTAAGGGACTAATGACATGCAAACTCTGCTGGGTAAAAACATCTACATTTTCCACAGCAAGGCACAGACTGTGGTTAGTGTCTCATAGGGAAACTTTGAAACCAGATGGAGCCTGTCCCACACAAAACATCATGAAAAGAAGGGGGGTAGGAGGAGGGGCCGGGAATGATGGGGATGTGAGACAAATGCTGATGTACTCAGTTTTGCATGCATGGATTTATTGGACGTTGTATGAACACTACCAAGCACACCTCCATGATCATCCAGTTCATACAACAGATGCTACTCTATAGAGCTCCCACAATACTGTCATGCAACAGTCGGACCCAAACCAGCACCATTTTGGCAGGAACTCTCACTGTTCAAATCCACAGATATGTACACCAGGCAACATACAGTATGTACTAAGCAATATGCCAGACAACTTGTCAGTTTGCTGACTGTATTCATAAAAAATGAAGATGGTGGATAGTTGTTATGCCCTGAGATGCCAAAACAGTCAATGACAAGCAAAGGGGAGATTGCTTTACCAGAACACTAAAGATCCTTACAGGTCATGGGGGTCGATCATTGCCATAAATCAAGCTCACAGTGAGCTACCGCTATAAAAGTTTGATGTGTCATGGGCTTTGGGGCAGGTTTTGAGCTCTGCACAGGGTAGAGGGTAGTGATTATTTTTCTACCAGAATGATTGCAGGTTGTTTTATTGTTACAGCACAAATGAACTCATCCTCTACAGTTATTTCCAGAAGTCTTTTTTTAAAATGTATGCTTATGTTGTTTTCATTCCAGCTTACACGCAGATTCAGCCACAATCCCTGGTTCAGCAGCATAAACATCAGCAGCAGTTTGTGGTCCATCAGAGTCAAAGTTCCCAGAAGTCAGCTGGGCAGCTGCTACAGACGGCTTCCATTCAGCCGTCACAGCATCCTGTCCCTGTGCTGCCCAAACCCGCTCCACACCTGCCCTCTACACCTAGCCAGCAGGCCACAATCTTCCACTCCACCATTAGCCCCCACGCCCTCCACTCCTCCCTCAGCCATGCCAAAGCTCAGCCTGTCCAGCTCACTGCTATCAACCTTCAAATACAGCCAACAGTGAGTACAGTTGCACAATCAGACAGATCTCAATCAGAAAAGCATTTGAACAACAAGTTATGTTTTTGGAGCAGTAGTTATACACACAAGGAGTTGGAATATTATTAGAGAGTTGTAGTCTCCCAGGAACATCCAAGTATAATTATCCTATTATGTAGAAAAAGCATGTTGTTTGTCTGTAAAACGAAATGAAAACATGAATTTATCATTTTTGTTGAGGGTGATGTAGACCTGTGGTACTTCACCTCACAGAACCGTAAAGTAACACAATGTTGGATTTGCTCCGGGGAGACAAAACGACACCAGTGAACTTGTTGATGGGGTGTGCTGTAAAGTAGAATGTTGTAGTTATTTTTGTGCAGACCTGTTTGGGCTTTGACAGGGATGCAATTCACCCTGTTGTCACCCTGTTGATGTACCATCAGAATAATCTTATTATTTGAAGGTTGAAATCCTACAATGTGTCACTTCAAGGAAGGACCTTATAACTGTAGGATAATTCAAAGCCAGCTTATTTGCCTGTTGTTTTTTGCTTTGCCTCGAACCTTCAAAAGCTTAGATAATGGATCTTTATGTAGATGGGGACATTTTGTGAAATAAGCATTCACCATACACCTAACTCACTCACTCATAGCCTACTGCTTTATCCTCCACTTGAGTGTTGTGGTGAGGCTGGAGCCAATCCCAGCTAATGGAGGGCAAAAGGTGGGGTATACCCTGGACAGGTAACTGCAGGGCAAACATACAGAGACGGTCAATCAGTCCCTCTCACGTTCATACCTACAGTCAATTTAGAATGTCCAATTAACCCCTGTATGTTTTTGGACTGTGGGAGGAAACCATTTTTATTCAGTTAATTATAGATGCTTCCATGATTGAATATCATTCATGTTATTTTCCCTCATTTGATTCTCGACTCTTCCTCGACTAAGACGACAAAAAAAAACAAAAAACTTGTACATGCTAAATGACATGTAATGATTCTAATGAGGCATGTCTTATTGTACTGACCACCTACCTAGAATTTTGTATTTTACAAGCAGTAACCAGCAAAACAAAAACTACTGTTTCAACAACGCCCACAGAATCACATTCACTTCCAAGACATACATGTTAAAATGGAATCTTCTGGGTTTGGGATTTTTGGTGTAATATTTTCCTACTTGTGTTTTATTTTCCAAACTTTCGGTGTTCAGTTTGTGAGTCACTGACATTAAAAGGATTAACAGTCCCTGGTGTGTTTCATCACGACTATCAGACTTTCTCACATTTTTTCCCTTTGCCTTCTCTCCTTAATATCCATCTAAGGCCTCTAGACTGGTTCAGGATAGTAAAGACAAGCCAACCTCACTGGTGGTGAGAGAGACGTGTCCAACACCCTCTACGCAGCAGCAGCAGCAGCAGAAGCAGCAGCAGCAACAACTACAACAGCAGCAGCAACTACAGCTACAACAACAGCAGCAGCAGCAACAACAACAACAACAGCAGCAGCAGCAGCAGCAGCAGCAGCAGCAGCAGCAACAACAACAACAGCAACAGCAACAACAGCAGCAGCAGCAGCATCCTGCACCCTTGCCATCACAACCTGCCAAGCCTGTAGAGCAGCCCAAGGTCGACCCCACTACCCCAGCTGTTCAGCCAGAAGGTAATGATTCAGCATATTTTTTTCATCTGCTAGATGACTCTCTGGCAGTAAAAAACTATTAGCTGCCACTTTTCACCTTGGTGTGGAAACTGTAACTTTATCTGGGCTCTTCATGATTTTGTTGTATATTAGCATATGTTAAGCCTGCAGCTTTTTCCATACAGATCATTTATATTATTGTTTAAATTTGTTGCATGTCTTTACAGCCTGTGCTTAGTAAAAGTAATAAGGATTTTGGGATTATATCTGTTTTTATGACTTTTCCAATCCAATGAATTTGGCTAATGTGGTTGTACAGAAACCCTGGCGCTTATGTAGTGGATACACTTTGTATACCTTTGTATCATGTACGCTAAACAAGTATTTATTTCTCATCTTCTTGAATCCCTTGTGCATCACATTTGTTGCTTTTCGAATGACTGCTGCACACACAGAGGGAGCAATGTACAGTAATATTTGGACCTCTCTGTCTTTGATTGTTTTTGACCACAACGTCATCTTATAGAGAATACGGATGACGTCACATACATCACGGATAGAGAATACAGGCTTTGCAGATAGATGCTGTGGAAGGTGAAAGTTTTTTGTTTTTTTTTAAGTTTTCAGTAAAAGGACTCTGAACACTAGTGTATATGCCAGGCCTGTATGTGGCGCTGTAATGTGGCTACATATATACACCAAAAATGGAGATGTTGAACAAGTGCATAAAGCATGTGCACTACCGTGTCTTCATTTGTTCACTCCTGTGTGGCTTAGATTTGGTTACAATGCTAATTTGTGACAATGACAATAAAATTATTATAAAACAATGCATTTGTATGTAACTTCAGCTGTTAAAAGAAGGTCTGAAATCTTCACATTATCAAATCTGGCCCTCATTGAAAAAAGTTTGGACACCCCTGATGTATACAGTCACAGAGACAGCATGAACCATGACAACCAGTGGCTGCAACACAAAATATAAGAGTAGCCTTTTCCAACAATAGTTCAGTGCTATGGGTTTCAGTGCTCTCAATGGGTTCTACGTGGATAACAACCTGATGCAATCAATCATTTTAGACGATTCTTCTGAACTAATTTTTGCATGTATGGTCCCAAAACGCTCTTCAAACACCAACATGTCCGTGGTTGCGGGCCCGACACTTTTGTGCTACGCCACTGCGTCAATGTATGTGACGTCATAGGAAACGTGGTTACGGTTGTTGGGACATAAAGAAAACATTTGAGCTGTGGGTTCCCATGCGTGTTGTTAACGTTTGTAAACAAGCTGCAGTAGCCCGGCGCGTGTGTGCGCGCGTGCGCGCGCGTGCGCATGGCGGAAAACGGGGCTGTCTAACTGCTGCTCCCCCACACACACACACACACAGTAGCTTGTGGTCGGCGTGTGCGCGTGTTTCTGTCAGATCGTTACAGCGACCAGACTCGAATCAAACCGCACGTGTTTTGTTTGTGAACGGAGCCATAGTTATTGCGGTAAGAAAACGTGTCGTTTTAGCGGCAGAGACGCAGCATGGCGACGGGATGTTTACTTTCGCTTTGTGAGAGTTTTACCGTTGTTGTGACTTTGGTGAAACTGCAGTGATCCTGTTGGTCATTATAGGTGTGTTATTGTCTGTCGTTAGATCATCAGCGGCACATGGATATTAATATTACGGTAACGGTGTCATTTTTGTTTACTTTTAATGTTGTACCTGTTTTGTACAGTCTTCTGCTTTTGTGCTATATTGAAGCTTTGGTTATTCTATTTGGCTCTCAGAGGTTTAGAAGTACCAGTTCAATTATGAGGATTAACTAAATAAAATGGTTGAAATGAGCAAACCAGCACTTAGTGTGTCTTATCTCAAATTTACCAAACTGATTTAATATTTATTTTTCTGCTGATGGTTTTCTTAATTGTTTGTTGGATTTAAGACATGGAAGAAAATACCTTGAAAATCATAGATAAGTATTAGTGGTGAGAATCACAGGGTACCTCACCATACATGTTCCATGACAAAAATATCATGATCCAATGATTCTGTGTCATACTTCAAAGTATGACATTGGACCACTGTTTAGCAGCCACAGCAGAAGAAATTGGCTAAATTGTTTTTAGTATTATAATTTATTATTATGGGAAAATGGCAAATCCTCATATTTGATAAGGTGAAACTGTATATGTTTGGTATCATTATCAAAAATCACTCAGCCAGTTTATCTCAGGATGCTTTATTTTTATATTTTAATTTTAAAATGTCACAAGTTGTGATTGTGAAATCATCCCTAATGTCATTATAACTGATCCCAGCAGTGACCCTTTGTCACAGAGAACATGCTCTCAGATACTGTCTAGTTTGTGTTCATGTCATAATGGTGAGGTATTCATTTCTTGGTCAGGAGGGAGCTCAACCAAGAGTCCGACTGCCGCACCCGTGACTCCACCTCCAGCCATGACCTCAGGAAATGAGAGTGAGGTGCCCAGCGTGATAGGCAGCGCACCGCAGAATGGGGAGAACAAACCGCCCCAGGCCATTGTCAAGCCTCAGGTCCTCACGCATCTCATTGAAGGCTTTGTCATCCAGGAGGGAGCCGAGCCATTCCCAGTCTGTGTAAGTGCCTGATCTCAGCTTTACCTTGCAGAGAAATGTGATTTAAAAAAATCGAGGTCTGCCGCACTTCTCCATTGAGTACATGCCCGTAGGGAGTTGTCAGCTGGCAAATACAAACCCTCTGTTACTACCAGTAGTGATGGCTCACATTGTGCTCACATGATTCAGTCATTAATTATAGTGAGGTAGAGTGGAGGCTGTAAAAATGGGTGAGTGTGTGTGTGTGTGTGTAATAAGCCTAATTTCAGTGTTTCAGTTATGCTACTTCAAGGCATCAAAATATTTCTTTAATCTGGCATCTCCCTTGAATCTTATTGCATTGTATCTGTATTAACAATATATAGTACAGTGTATCTGTATGCCTGCTGTCTTTGCACCTTCGTCATTAGTCATTAAAAATCAAGAGTGTTCAATTCAATATTTTGTTAACCTGTGGCAGAAGGACACAAAGTGATTTCTAGACTCCTCCTGCCTCCCTCTGGACATTTTGTGTAAATGCTGCCGATATACTTGTTTTTAATGGCTGGACAAATGTAATTCATTTTTAACATGAAAGGTAAATTATCTGTTAAAAAGTGACCTTAGGCTGGAAAAGACAATCAGTGACAATGATTTTTCGATATTCCTTTTAAAAAATGTATATTTAAAAATGATAAGTTTTGTTGCTGTAATATTGCTCAGATGGATGTGGTCCAACGACATTACAGTTTGTCTTTGTTGCTTTTGTGTTTTTTTTTTAGTTGTTGACTTTGTACTGTTGTCGTGACATGTTGATACATTTGTATGTTTTCTACCGGACACCAGGTGGAGCGGCTGCCCATTCTCATCAACAGCCCAAAGAAACTGGACCGTCAGCTCTCCTCAGATCCTGACAAAACTCCAGTCAGCAACGCAGCAAACAGCGACTCTGAGCCGGAGGACATGAACCTGACAGGTGGGCCAAAACAAATGCGACTCCTACAGTTGGTTGTTTAATGTCAGTTTATAGTGGTCGTAAAGAAAGCGAGGGTACTCCACTGCAAATTTAACAATTTCTTTTTTATTATCATTTATAAAATACTAAATGACAAATGTTTATCCACAACACAATGACAAGCACACTACTCTGTTCTCACGACTAATGGATTGCATTAGATTTAAGAGATATATGATTAACTATATATGAGTAATTTATAAGGATTACGGAAGAGTCTACATAAGTCAAACCACTTGGTTTTTCACATTGAAGGCTTATCACTGCCTTCACAATGAAGTAGAACACATGCAGAATGTGTTCCATCAACAATTTTTACCACATAAGCTCACTGTTGGTAATAAATAAAGGTCTTGGAAAAAGTAACAGTCTGCAGTGTTACAATTTTACTGAGTCAGAAACACAAAAGTTTGTGGTTGATTGTTTGTAGCTTAATATACAAATTACATGACACAGAAAGCAACTGTGTATCTAAAGAATGACCCCGTAAACTTCCAATTTGAATGTTGTCATTAGCATCCACATGATGCAGCTCAGAATATGATGTGTGATATTAGTGTTTGTCTCATGTTTATGCTGTTTCCTCCTTGACAGAAAAAGAACTAGAACCAAAGCTGACATGTGAATACTGTGGCTGGGTCGACTTTGCCTACACCTTCAAGGCCTCTAAAAGATTCTGTTCCATGGTTTGTGCAAAGAGGTGAATCACATTTTAGTTTTTAATGAAACAGCTTAGTTGCCCCCCCCCCGTAAATAACAGCCCTAACAATGGACCTTTGTGAACAGGTACAACGTGGGTTGCACAAAGAGGATAGGCCTTTTCCGTCCCGAGAGGAGTAAACCAACCAATCGCTGGCGAAGAAAAACTCAGGGTCGTTCCAGTATAGAAGCAAAGAAGCAGGTACACAAAAACACACATGAAACGCCTGAATCATCCTAACTCCAACCCTCACCTTAACTTAAACTTTATCATGACCTGAATTTAAAGACATCTTAACCCTCAAAGAGCTTCCTGGAACACAAGTCCCCATTAATCGTGTGTATTCTGTTTGAAATCCCCACTGAGATATAAAAAACAAGCATACATACACACCCACACCATGTACTATACAAAACATCCACTACTATAAAACATCCTCATCAACACTTTACCTTCCATTACATTCTGCTTCTAGTGCACATTTTATACCCTACACTTTTCATGCTTCATGCCTTTTAATGAACTGGTGCAGTATTTGTGCCGGGGCCTGATTATTTCCCTCTGCCTTTAAAGGGTCACAATTACGTGCTCCATGATCCTTGTCAACCTTTATTGATGACCAGCAAAACTGGTGGATTGTCTTATGTTTTTTGTGTCTAGGCCTCCGACATAATTCCCCTCTCTATTCTTTCAGTAAAGCCTGAAATGACACACTACAATATGAACTATTGAATCGTGACTTTTTTGCCTCAAGGACAATCTTTTTAGTTGAGTTATATAATGGCCCAAAGGTTGGGTGTGAAATCTCCAGTTGGGGGTTTTACGATTGGATCAATAGAGAGATTTATTATCCAGATGGTTCAGTGTTATGACAGATGAATAGTACAGGCTTTGTCATCAATCCGATATCCCATCAGCAGTGATCAGCCATCAATACTCAAATGCTGAACTTTGAACGTTTCCATTTTCAGAAGCTGTCCCCCTGCCCGCAGCAGACTCAAGCTGGTTCCTTATCCTCACCACATCCCTCACAGCCCAGTCAGGAGGAGTCCAGCCCGTGTTCGGACATGTCCAGCTATGAGGAGCCACCATCTCCTCTGTCAGCAGCCAGCTCAGGTCCTCCAGCTCCTACCCCAGCCCCTGCTCAGGTCCCTGTACGCAGGCAGCCGAGTAGAGCCTCGGACCAGGAGGGCTCCGGTGGGAGAGATGCACCCTCACTCAGTCAGCATTTTGTATCAAGCGACCCTACCAGGTGGAATGTGGAGGAAGTTTACGAGTTCATCCGTTCACTGCCAGGTCAGTGGAGTAATCAAAATTCTTTTTTTTTATTACAATTTCTTTATTTTCAGAACAGGGCCATATATTCAGACATTAAAATTGTCTGAATCAGTCAAAATAAATAAGACTTTTTATTATATTGCTAAAAAATAAAGATAAAAACATTTTATTTATTTATTTATTTATTTAACATTTGTGTAAAAGAAAATATAAAGGGAAAGAGTACATACTTTTAAATTTAAAATGTATGTATATAGATATGCACCCACACACAAAAATAAACAATTGAATAGAATCAATAAATGAAAGAAACTAAAATAAAGAAGTATGACATATAACCACTTCACCACTAATAATGAACATCGAACCATCAGACCGAATTTATATAATACTCGATATTGACCATACAGGTCTTAATGGGATTCCTAACCATCTCAAATGTCTTTTTGCTTGGTTGATATCTCGGTTCCTGTAAGTGTAGTACACTGCTCAATTCTCTGAGCCACATTTCAAGGGTGGGAAAAGTTCTCCACTTTCCACTTCTGAAGTATAGTCTATTGTGTATCCTTTTTACCCATTAACTGCAGTGTATACTCCTTTCTCCCTTGTTCGTGCAGGTTGTCAGGAGATAGCAGATGAGTTTCGGTCTCAGGAGATTGACGGACAGGCCTTGCTCCTTTTAAAGGAGGACCACCTCATGAGCACCATGAACATTAAACTGGGGCCTGCACTCAAGATCTTTGCACGCATCAACATGCTTAAAGACTCATAGCAGCTCTGTGTGTGTGTGTCTTTGTCTGTCTGTGTCTGTGTGTGTGTGTGTGTGTGTGTGTGTGTGTGTGTGTGTGCGTGTGTGCGTGCAAAGAGCGGCGTGTAAAACCTTCATTGTAGCACTGACAGCACAGAGTATTGACTGCACTATGACCCTGTCTTCTCTGTTCCCTTTGATCCAGGATCCCTTTTGCTGGATTTGACCCACATTTCCAGCTCAATAAACCATGTTATTATTTAAACTTGGCTACTGGAACTGATGGTGGTCTCACAATGAGCACTTGAAAACGTTACCTTTTTTTTTATGGTTAAACCGTTATAAGTACAATATTAATTGCTATTGAATGTCACAGAAACACCAGCATCGGACTAAAACAAAACTTTGTCCACCATGTCGTCCTGCCCTTTATTTTCTCTACAAGGTGTTGCCTATACACTGTAGTCACTATTGATCAATTCAAACGCGTTGCTTATGGTACGATGCGCATAGCGTATTAAATTTTGCGACTCATTTTTACAGTTAAGATGCTTAAATAAGTTAAAATATGATTAATAATAATGTAAAATTTTAGCAAATGAGTCGCAGCGCTTGTCCTTGTTATGTATCAATGTACAAGGTACAGTTTGTAAAATGTAATAACATTTATTGGAGAAGTAGCTGGATATCCCTCACCTCAACCATTCCTTCCAGGTGTGTTGGAGTAGCCTTCAATTGGCATCACAACTCAAAGATGTTGTTTATTGGGCTATTGTATAAACATGGTGGTATGAAATGGCGACCTCTGCAGCTGACCTGGCTTCTGATCTAAATATGAAAGGCTAATTTTGGGGAAATGGAAATGAACAATTCATAAAACAATTATTTTTATCTTCAATTTCAAGCAGTTGAAAATAATTTCACCTAAATTTGACTCGCTGGACCTTTTAACAAAGTGAAACTCTTAAAAAGAATAATCAGAACTCCTTCAACAGCGTTGCTTTCAAGTGCCTTGCTGTGTATGCATTTTACATTTTTATATCGGACCATAAGAGGCAAAATTAGGATAAGAGCAGCACGTAACAGGTGAAGGTTACTATGGTACCGTAATTTAATGTGTATGTAATTTAGGGCAGTTAACTCACTGGAGGAAAAAGAGACTGACAGAACAAGCAGTGCCAAAATGCATTAGCTGTTGTGATGGGGTTGGGTCATGCTGCAGCACAGTCATTGGTGAATTGTGGCATTGAAAACACTCGAGTGGAGTCTGGATTTGTTACTTTATTATTAGACAGTGTTGTTGGGAGACATGGCTGTGTTGGGGCTTTCATTTTAATTCAGTAGATGCCCCTTTGTCTTGTTTCACAATAAGACTCAAATACAAAGCTTGACTGAAAATGAATGATTTAAGCAGCTTGTTTGTGACATCAATTCTTTCATGAGAAACATGACATTTTTCACATGCAGATTCACATACGTATTTTTTCCTTTCTTTAAAAAATGATTTACAAGACATGACATTGATTTTTTTTCTGTTTCACAGGACACTAAATTATCTTGGGAGCAGATTTGCTTCGCTCTGCAGAACTCTGCTTTTGGCACTTATTTTTCTTTTCCATTTCCTTTAATGTCTTGAGGCACCTCTGTGCTCATGCATGCAGTAATTCAATAAAGTTTATATGTACATAGCAGCTTAAGTAAGGAGAGATAATGGTAAGTGTTAAAATTAAATTTTTTAAGTTATCCTTGTTATTTTAAAACATAAATTTAATGGTGTTTAATATTTTGAAATATGCAAATATATAAATATGGCCTGGGGAGTTTTTTTTATGTTTTTTCTATTGAAAATATGATCATATCTATTTGTGGTTGTGATGAAAAGTCAACTTTTTAGATAATGCTTTGTTCAATGCTTAACAAAACAGTTTGTACACAACATTTTGCAATTATAAATAATTTGCAGTACATTTATGTCTCTTGACATTTTTTTCAGTATGACTGTGTTTGGATTGAGGATGGGAATCACAGTACCTCAAGATATGATACATAGTCCATGATACCAATAATATCACAATACAGCGATTCTGCAATAATCAATTATATATAGCAATACATCACAATATCTGTCTAACTGAAGTAAACAAAATGTCCTTGAAAAGTTAAAAGTGCACGATTTCTCTCTTTATTCACGATATAGAGAACAAAGTGCATATAGTATTGAACATGGATGGGGTATCTCTTAACGTAGCTTTCTCCGCCATTATCCTGCTGTAAACTCCCTCTGCCCTGGCGTATCGATTATGGTAAAGGACGATTTTTTTTTGTCCTACCCCTAGTTTGTAAGTGGAATAACATTTATGCATTTGACACATTGACACATTTTAAAATGAACCAATTTACAAAATGTGACCACATAATCAAATTAACTATATATCTTACAATATTGTGCAGTGTTTCAGAAATGTATAACATATGCTTTTACAGATACTGTGAAAGAACATGTATTGTAGGTAACTGACCACCACAGGAAGTACAAAGGTATTCAGTTCTGTTGCTTCTAAAATATTAGAAGTTACTCGTTTGTTGGAGGAACATGGACACAGCATTGTGTCTCATACAATGGAATATTTATACAAACGCCTTTTACTTCTTTACTTACCCGGAAACACGCGAAGAATGAACTAGAACAACTGAGTTTTTCAAAAGCAGCGACACGGTGGGGGCGGGGCGAAGAGGAGCAGATTCTGACGTAGCCATTGTTTTGATTCAAGAATGGAGCGGACCACCACAAACTACCACATTTGTAAGCGTTTTGTTCCCTAACTCGCAAACTTCCAGGTATTAAACATGTTTACACTTCACACGATGTGTAGCGAGCAATAACCGGTTCTACCATATGCTGAAAAGTAGTCAAAGTGTTTATTTCCCATTCCTACATTTTCCCCGTGTGTCTGCGAGAATGGTTTAGCCCGGGTTTAAACCTTCATGTTTGTGGATTTTAAACCGAACAATTTTACAGTGACTTGAATTTTAGTCCGCAGCGTTTAATTCTTCATATTTGGACTCAGTGAATTCTCCGACATTAGAACACAGGTATGTTTTGTTATTTGTTGTTTTTTCTCATTTAATAAACTTAATTTTCTCCACAATATACTTTGACACTTCTTATTTACATTTATAATGTTTTTATATAGATGTATTTTATGAACGATTATTTTGCTGACAAACGACTTCAGTAATTTATTCATTATCAAAATATGTGTGTGATTATTTTTGCTGTTTTATGAACTAATTGATTAGAGCACTTGGTGAGCATATCCTTTAAACTTTACTTTATACAATATAGGGCTCATAGTTATTTTACTAGTAATGATTATCTATTATTCGCTGTAGAAATGATTGACTTGATCAATTAATTTGTTCAATTCGTTTTGTGGAATGCAGTATGGTAGCAAATGCAGAATTTCTCAGAGCTTGAAAGATCAAATGTCATCTTTTAATTTCAAACAAGTAAAAAAGCAGAAAGATCGAATTGTGTTGAAAGTGTTGTTGTGTTTGTTAATCACAGTGTGTTTAAAATGTTTAGACACTTGTAGTCATGTCAAATCAAGGTGACAAGGCAGCTGATGATTTCCCCACTGACATGCCCTGTCTGGAAAAACTGGACTCTCCTACAGGTATGTAGCTTTATTATTGTGACAGTTATTGTTCTTTGGCACACTCAGGAACCATTAGTGATTGAATAATTACCACCTGACGCTTTGAGCCTGAGACTGGAACCCACCAGTGTGTTCACACAGGACCTTTGATTAAATTAGTGACTGGTTTGTGATTGCATTTCTGTATAAATGTAATTTATTAACACGTGTAATTACCCTGGTTTTAAGGAGCTAAGTAAATCAAGTACAACCTTTTTCCCTTTGTGTGTGGTACTTTTTGTTACAGTAGGTATGATGGGGCTCCAAGCCTTGTTATTTTATGTGAGGAAGCCCTTTGATTTTTATGTCATGTCATGTAAAGTGTTCTTTAAAAAACATATTAGAAGAAGAGGCGGAGTGGAAAAGGAATAATTAAGGATAACTAGGCCGGCAAGCAGAACTCGCATACATTTGTCAGAATAATGGATTATTTCTCGTGCATTGTTCATATCCTTCTATATTGTATACTTCCACACATGTGGAAATGCATTGTTTATTATTTATTATCTTAATCTTTATTGTCTTTGCTGCTGTGACAATGTAAATTTCCCCACTGTGGGACTAATAAAGGAATATCTTATCTTATCTTATTGCAGCCTATTGAAACCATAGTCATGTCAGGTCACTCTCCACAGTGATTTAAACTGTCCAACAATACATTTCCTATGTTTTTCAGTGTTACTGTTTTGGGGCATGTTCAGGAACCAGTAGTGATTGAATTATTACCACTGTGGCACTTTTAATTATTTGTGTATGTGTGTGTGTGTCCTCTCTGTGGTGTCAGGGAGCCCACCCACGGCCTCATTATCCAGTCTGATGGAGCTGGGAAATTGTGTTTCCAACTTGAGCCTCGCACACGAGATAATAGTGAACAGTGACCTCTGCTTCACCCCCAGGATGCCTCGCACAGACAGGCAAGAAAAAAACTCTCCGCATCAACTAAATGGTCGTGATTTTGTCCAAAATAATTTGTCATCTTCCTCTCTGTAGTCTGGAGGGCAGAGTGACACAGATCGTTCACAGAGCGTTCTGGGACAGTCTCCAGGAGCAGCTGAACAGTCACCCTCCCAACTACACTCATGCTGTCATTCTGCTGCAGGAGGTCAAGACTGTAAGTCAGGCTTTCAATCATCCCCCCCAACACAAAACCTTAGATGGCATTAACAAGTCTAAAAACAAAATCAAAGTGGTTCTGACATTAAATTTAAGATACTGGCTTCACTATTAACAATGGTGAAGCCAGTATTTCCACAAAACACATTTAATACCTGAGGGCTGCGACACATGGGGACACACAGTGGATGTCACCAAACCTACAAAAGCCTCATTATCCCTTTCAAAAGCATCTCGACCAGAGGAGAAAAGAAACACGGGTTTGCAGTGGAGATGCATTGAAATATAAATGAATGAATGTTGGACAAAACAGCCAACGCCTGAGAGACTCCTCTCTCTCGTATAGATCAGTGATTGATATTTAAATGTTTTACGGCCTGTTATTGTCAGCTTGTCTTCTCCTCTCATCGTGTGGTGCCTCTTTTCTGCTGTTCTAAAGCGGACACATCTTCACTTTCAATCTCAGCCTTTTACCGAAGATGTGAAATTAACCAAATGATACAGACGGTGGGACAATGTGTTGATGTGTGTGCGTATAAATTCAACTTCTGTGTCATCTCTGCTACGATTCAGTGTTTTGAACTGGGACTAGGGCTGCCCACTTCCTGATAAGAAAATAGGGAGAGCAAACCTTTTTAATACGAATTATCTTCTCTGTGTGCAAACTTCACTTCAAACTGTGCAAAACAGGAATAATGAAGGATCTTTAGGAGGGCTCCCTCTCCGTGTTCTCCACGGCCTCACGTTCCTCATGTGGTTTTCTCCGGAGTCATGCTGTTTGAGATCATAGACTCCACCGTGCCCGACAGAGAAAACACGACGGCAGACGATGCAATTTTCCCTGTAGTCGTTATCCCTCACGCATTCCACCAACGGATAGATTCATTTCCCCACTTATCTTTGCAATCTTCCTTTTTCACTGTATCCTCCTCACATCTCACCACATCCGATTTGAGTGAATTGTTTGTTTTTTAATGTCATTTTTCGAGGGTTTAATTATACATTAACATGTATTTTAACAGAAGTATTTCACTGACAGAAATTTAAAGTAAGTACCATATCATTGGACTGAACTTCTTTCTCTCTCTTTGTGTGAAGAGGTATGAAATGGACTCTTTAATCTGAGAAAAAATAAACTGGTACTTCCTGTATGTTCATGTTCACGTGTCCTACCATCAGATGCTTCAGTCCCTGCTTCTGCCTGGTCACGTCAGATTGAGATCTCAGTTGGACGAGGTCCTTGACATGGATCTGATAAACCAGGAGGTCAACCATGGCATTCTGGACCTTCACAGACTGGCCGAGTACATCACCAACACCATGGGGTCTTTGTGTGCACCGGTGCGTGACGCGGAGGTCCGAGCGCTGAGAGAACTCAAGGAGCCTGTGGAACTCCTGAGGTGAGGAGCAGATCTGATCTCTGACTGGTTATTTCACTCACGTCTGATCTTTGTCATGTAAAATTCTGTTTATACTTCCACTCTTCATGCTCAAACATATCATGAAAAGACATTTATTCCTCAAAATGTTTGTTGTCTTTTCACTTTATTTTCAGTTTTATTTTCATGTACTTGCAATTTATACACTTCTCCACTTCCTATTTCTCCATGTAAAAGTAGTCCACTCCGTCTCTTCCTTCAGGAACATCTTCCGTGTCTTGGAGCTGATGAAGACCGACATGGTTAATTTCACCATCCAGAGTTTGAGGCCTCACCTGCTGCAGCAGGCCGTGAACTATGAGAGGGTGAAATTCCAGCAGATTCTGGACAAGCAGCCGGGTGAGTGTCACAATAATGTCACTTTGGTGTGTTTAAATCTCTGTCCTGACTGCTAATGTGTGAGTGATCGTACAGGTGAATTTGTAAATGTGTGACTTATGAGCACTGGTCATTCCAGTCTTCATTTCAATCAATTAACTTCACTTTTTTCTGTTGCTCAAAACAATACAGTATACATCTTTTACACATCTATGTAACTTAAACTGAAAAGGGCCCCAAAGCATGACGATAAAGGTCACATTGAAGTTTTAATCTAGTTTATTATATTGTTTTGTATTTACTGTCTTGTGGCTTTGTTATTTTCCTTTTTTCCTCAGATTTTCTGGACAAAACCACTGCCTGGCTTGAGGGAGCAGTGGCAGAGGAGGCGTCTGTCATCAGAGCTCAGTGCGATTCTTCTGCTCCTGAAAGCCGAGGTCTCGTCAGCGCCACCGCCGTCCTCAACCGGGCCTATATGCGTCTGATAAACTGCGACCCACAGGACGAGAACTATCCAGAGGTCGGCCGCATCGCACCGCGCTTTTTATGATTTGACTGATCTTTAATTGATCACTATGATACTATAAAAATAACTTTTTGATTAACAGTAGGGATGGGCGTTCCATGCAGACACACTATTCAAAAGTCGGATCTCTTCATTTCAATAGGAAAGGTCGAGGTAACCTCTGACAACATTGCTGACAAACTATAAATAATGTCCTATCTTGATATACAAACCACATTTTTAGATAGAAAATGACTAATTTTGCGGCTCAAATGATCTTAAAACTGCGTTCTGTGACACAGATAAATGTTTTATTTCTAGTTTTTGCTACTTCAGAGTTCCGTAGACGTCTCATGATCGCTCTCTAAGTCCCTCCTCCTTGCAGTCGTACCCTTCTCGTCTGATCTGATGTTGAATACAATACAGTTGTTTCTATGAAAAGCGGGGAATGTAATAGTCGCACACACTAGGAAGGAATTGCATTTACACCTGTTTTCATTGTAAGTTTACGCTCAGTGTTCCTGTTGGTTTGGTCATGACAAAAACCCACATTCGGCTTATTTCTTTGAACTATTTATTAATTTGTCCATTCGACTACTTTGTCGCAAACCATTTGTTCATTCACTCTAACGAATGACTGAATGAATGTCCGGATAGCTGGTGTTTTTTTCTTTGGAGAGATTAACCGCATGACATGTGACCCCGATCTAACCTCTCCACAGACTGCCCTGATGGACCGATCCCGCCTGGATGCTCTGTGTCAGCGGCTCCGCATGCTGGTGGTGGAGGCGTCCGTGTTGCTCCTGACCAATGCTCAGTGCGGGGACGCCGTTTTCTCCCTGCAGGGCTTTGTAGGTAAACTCAGGCAGACCATCGCTGCCGTGCTGGAGGGCAGTCACACCAGGTAAGAGGAGGATGTGGTGACGCGTGTACTCGCTGTCAAGGAGAACAGGTGATTTGGGAGAAGGGGAAAACCAAAGGAGGTGACAGGAGCCAAGAAGCCTGTCAGAGCAGCTTCCAGCTAACCTCATTCTTTCTGTACAAGAGAAGCCCAGTCATGATTAGTGGATAGATGTGAGACAGCAGCTTGTGATATTCAAGGTGTCTTCACACTCCGGTCAGAACTGCAATATAATGGAGCACAGGCCATTTCTTCCCTGATCACCTTTATTAAAATGTGATTTCATTTCATCTACGCCTCTTGTGAGAGACGCAGATGTTATTAGAGCCTTATTTATTGACTTCTGTGAGTCCCAGAACTCAACGTGGCTGATAAATTGCCTGTGATCTAATCTACATCTAATGAAGGTAATTTGTCTAATGGCATTTTCTGGCGCTGCAGGGAGGCTGGCCTGAAGGGGGCGCTGCTGGGGCTCGGGGAGACGGTGCTGCAGCAGGTGAAAGGAGCACTGAGCAGCCGGGGAGAAGCAGCGCTGCCGCTGCAGAGGCAGGATCTGCTGAGGGGACAAATATCTGACCTGTGGAAGCACAACAACACTGTCCGCACACTCATAGGTCAGCAGAGGAGAGCGACGAGGCTCCACACATGATTCACTCAAGCTCACGTGGAAGCAAATGCTACAAAGCCACATTTTACATTTAGATTCCCATGTTTTTATTGCTGAGCTGTTGTCACTGCATTTATTTAAGTTTAAGATTTGCCTTTAGATTATAGTTTAGTGTCATCGTATCAATTCATGTCTTTTATCCACAACTGCGGCTTCATTTTTACTACTTTATTATTATTTGTCGTGTATTACCCTGAACAGGGTAATACAGGAGCTCGAGTTTGGCATTGTTGTATTGTAGGAGAAAAGTGCAGAGGAATAAGATACAAATAAGCATGACAAAAATCCCGCACAATTTACATTTGGCAATGTGTAGGATTTTTGTTATGATTGAAATGAGACTGAAATTACCTTTTTTTTTTCACTTATTATTGTTGCCCATGCAAAAATATCTCCCCACATTAGATTTAAGTGTTTGATGTTTGAACTCACGTATGGACCAGATAACTTGATAAGTTAAAGCTGCAGTGCATAACATTTGGTCATTTTTTGTTTCATTATTTGTATTCTGCATCCTTTACCTTATAGCTGACTAAAAGTTACACACTACAGTTTTAAGATGACCAAAAAATCTGGTTAATTGCAACAACAAACAAACTTCCAAGCTTAAAAATTTTGGTTAGAAATAGTGTATTTTATTTTGTGCAGCTTCATTCACATAAAGATTTTCTCATTTTGTCAGAAGAAACACATGTTATAATGTCATTGAGTTTTGGTTTATCTCTGTCCACACATGGTTGTTTTTAAAATCAAAAGCGTGCTGCTGCAGAAAGCTGACTTTTCCCCCCTCTGTCTCCCTCCTCCTCTCCTCTCCTCTCCTCTCGATCAAACACAGGAGAAAGGGTAGAGGGCTTCCTCCGGGCGACGCTGCAGGGAGGCTCTGCTAAAGGGAGTGTACAGTTGGCCGGTCCTCTGAGGCTGGTGAGCACCGAGCTCACTGAGCTGGGGACGGCCTTTGGGCGAATTGTCCACTTCAATCGATCCGTCTTCGGCCCCTTCTACGCACCAATCCTCAGGAAACTCATGTTCTCGCCAGGAGAGGCCAAGCCCGGCGAAGACTCGCGCTAGGGTGATGCCAACCTCAAGTGTCCTTTTACATAAGCTGCCGTGTGGCATCAAACATGTAACTTTAATGTAAATACAGTGAGCGAGAATGTATAAAGCAAACCCAGTGGTGAGATGTTACAACAACAACAACAAAAAAAAAGCAGATTATTAGATATAGATATATATTATTGTTATTATTACAGTTTGGTAAAACACAGGTACTTAATTATCATAAGTATTACAGAACATTTTAACAACCAAACATTAGATTGTGTGAAAGCAAAGACAGGAGTAACAGTGAATAAGAAAATGCCGCAGGAGTGGAAAAACTAGTCAAGATAGAACTATGAATCTGAAATTGTCTGTCTGGGTTTGTCAGGTTTAACTCACTCATCCTCAGGAATAGCAGAGTACCAAAGACTAAGTTTGTAAATAATACTGAAGATGTTATATGTAGCTGCATTCTAATCTTCATGCTGTAGAACTTAACCAACACATTATGCACTTTTTTTTGCTCTCTTTTACAATTTTTTTTTTTTTCCCCACAAACCAAAAATATACTCTTTTGTTTCCCCCACAATAGTCATCATTAGTGAGGGTAAGTGAGCATTTTGATACGGTTGAATATATGTGCTGTCGTCTGCTGTAAATGCACAACCTAAAGTACTGGTTTCCATTCATTTCTAATACAATGTGAAAAATCGTCAGGAGTCGTATATAAACGGGACTTGCTTGAGTAAAGTTGATGACATTTTATTTCACGTCCAGAGGCGCGTTCAGTTCTTCAGAATTGACATTGTATGTCTCAAAATCATCACAGAAAGCATTAATATTTATACTTTTGCCTGTAACTTATAAGAAGTGTCTGCTCTGTGTCACATCACAAGAGCGTCACAGTTACGCAGAGTCACTGTGACAGAGTGCCATCAACCGACTCAAGTTTCAAGAGTCACCCTGAATGTTTTCGCATTGTACTGAAACCGAGTCGGTCACCAGTGGATTCTTTTAACTTGAGTCAAAACACACGTTGTGTGCAGATCTAATTTGTATTCGTACTGCAAAAAAACCACCTGTGGTCTTTCACGTTCACAGAGCTAAGCATTTAAAAACCTGCAGTTTTGAAAACATCTTCCTCTCCGTGTTCCTTGTTTCAAAAATAGAACGGAAGCAACAGAACGAGCAATGTTGGTGTGAATTTCAGGGCAACTCGATATGACACAACATGTGATGCAACAAAACCATGATAAAGCAACTCTGTGACAATCCATATATGGCTAAATCATATCATCATCATCATCAGTCTATATATCTGAAGGATACAAAATGTCCCTAAAAAAAGGTTATCAGCATCACCACAGAGAGACAGCTGTGAGCATAATTGAAGGGAAAATCTATATAAAGTGGATTCATTTTTAATACAAATATTGATATTCGACATAATAATATATCAGGAGTCACAGTGATTATGTATTGCTATGTCAATATTTTGTCCAACCGCTAATATGAAAGTCTGGGTGACGTAAGACTTGTTTTCATATTTAGATTTAGTTATTTGGTTAGAGCTTTTGAGGATACTGGAAACTTTGATGCTTAGCTCTGTGACTTGAATGCAACATAATACTGGTCCAAGCCTCACTGATCACTATTTAAAGGGGAAACAAGAAGAGTATAAGCAGTATAACACTTTTGTTACATTTGTCACTTTAATATTTCTCTTCTTTTTATCACTCAACCATAAAACAAAATCAGTGTTGACAACAGACGTGAGAGGGCTTCTTTTGTCATTGTATTATTTAATATCATTAATATAATATATTGCTTTGAAATTTGAGACAGGATCACATTTTCATTGACAAACCATACTTTGTCCACAAACATAGGCAAAGCATTGTATGCTGGTACAGTTTCTTCCCCCCCGCCCACCCCGTCTGCGTTTTGTCACATTTCTCTTCGTCCTTTAATAATCTGCAATTGACCTAAATCAATAGAAATGCTCATTAATGGTCTACAGTGGTCTAAACATTACAGTACCTACATGGCAAGATCTGAGAGTCTCATGGAGGCCAGGAAAGACGCTTGACCTTTTCTCAAGACAGGAGTGAAACACCTGGTCCTGTGTAGCCAGTGATGTCGGACAACAGGTCGCCTTCGGTGTGTGTGTGTGTGTGTGTGTTGGGGTTTGTATCGGGGCAGTGGAGGAGCAGGGTTTAAACAGAGTGAGATCTAAATGTCAGTGTAGCGCTGGTTGGCCTTGCACGTTGCATAAGTCTTACCTCTCTTTCTCTCGTTTTTTTTTTTTTTTTTTGCTCTGCCCTCTAACTCAAAACACGCAAACACACTCACATGGGCTGCTCCCCTTCAACTCACAGCTTGGTATCCGGAAACTTGAACGCTGGGGTGAGCTACACAAGGAAAACACCAATGTTAAAAAAAAGACTGATACATGCACAGCCAATATCATGCCACCAAAACTTGCTTGAAATAGCTGCTCCTCATTAAAGTGTAATGCTTTTCCATTATGCATCCATTACTAGAGCAGGTAGTCTTGGTGACACACAAAATGGAAGAACATACATGACAAAAGTGTAATGACGATGGGGGCGAGGGGGAGAGGGGGGATGAAACGCCGTGTCCTTGTGTAACATAGAGGGGGAGAACATAAAAAGCGGATGAGTGAGAGGAGACGAGACACTGCTACAGTACATACAACGACTGCTCAGGCCAAGTGCATCAAAGGGTACGAGGAAACACAAAGAGGAAACACTGCCAACATGCATCGTCAGTGGAAGCTAACAGTCAGAACAGAGTGGCAATGATTCAGCCACGGTACACGTCTCAACAGTCTCCAGACACGGCGGCGTCTGGAGAGGAAACTCGCAAACCTCGCGTCTCCGACGGCACACACACAGACAAGGACAGTGGCCAGTGATGTAAACGGTAACAGTCCCCAAAAAACAACTCCCATGAGGACAGACGGAAACAAGGCAAACGGCACGCACAGCAGGGACAAACCCACAGATATGCATCGACTCCACAACCAGCATTTCTCAGTCACAGTGCAGGAAGACTCTTCAACAGAAAAAATAATAATAATAATAATAAACAAATAAATAAAAAAAAAAAAAAAAAAAATTGTCACGTTCTCAGCATAACAAATCCATTGGCATTAACATCACACCAGAGCAACGTTTCAACTCTACACTTTATACGTTGTGGAATTAAATCTGCTCACCGCCTTTTTATTTTCATGTGACATACTTTGCGTGTGCGTGTATCTAATTCTGAATTGGCGTGAAGCAGGATAGCTCCCCGTGTAATCACTATAATAGGATGCAGTGTTGGGAAATGTGCGCCAAATTGGGCTCGAGGCTTGTTATTACACTTGGGTTAAATAAAATCTTATTGAGGATGTTCTTCTTTTTTTTTTTTGTTTAGATAACCTAAGTTGTGAAATGTTAATACACTTTTCCTCTGGTCGTATTAATGCCGGGATCCCTGCGTGATCCCTTCTTAAGTATTTCCATCAGCCCCCGTCTATCAAAAAGTATCACAAAATCCACTAATTTCCTATTTGCATCTTAAGAAGAAGGGTGGGGGGGGAACAAGGTATTAAAAGGGTTAGTGCCATGTATTAACACAGTGTTTTCTTTTAAATAGACAAGGAGAAGAAGAAGAAGCAGATTGTGAATTGCAGTCTCTCGGTGCTACGGTGAATGCTGAGAGGCACAGGGCAGTACAAGACCAGAGCCAAAGACTTTACCATCCAAAGAGAAACGTCGTCCCAGCCAGTCATTGTCACTTTAATACACCAGGAAATCACAAGTGTTTTCTGTTGTTGTTTTTTTGTTTTTTAAAGTCTTGTAGAAGAAGGGGAAGGCGTGCAGTTGTCAAGTGAAGGACAGGGGGAAGGTGGAGGCTTTTTTTTTTCTCTTTTCTGCATTATAGATAAACCGAAATGAAGTAAGGCTGTTGTCCTTGGTAAAAGTGTCGTCGTCCTCCTGCGGGTGTGTTGGTAGCAGGGTTCAGTAATTCTTGGGTTTGTTTGAGTTCAGACATCAGAGATAAATTCATGACCCATCCATCGTGTTGTGATCATGAGTACTGTACAAATGCGTTTTTTGAAAAAAAAAAGACAAAAAGGGGAAAAAGAAAGGGTCGTTTGCTGCATGTTGCTATTTTGTCCTTGACTGATAATTTGTCCTTGTCGTGCAATCATTCCCATGCTAGCAAAGCAGCCTCCTCACAGAGCCTCACAGTGGTAGATGCCTGGTAAGACAGGACAGGCTACAGATGGAGAAAGGGAGGGGGGGAAAAAATCATGTCTTGAGGCAAAAACCTCCCCCAAAAAATCAAGTAAACCAGTAAATAAATAAAAAGGAAAGGAAACTAATAATGTTAATATTGTACAAACGCAGATCAATGAAGGTCTGCTGAAGGAAAGGTTTATGATTTGGGGGGAAATGCTCATTTGCTTTCTTGCACAGAATTAAAGGAAACTTTTGATAAATCTTGCGCACTTAGACCACAGATATGAAACTACAGTTTGCAGCCGGTTAACTTATCTTAGTTAAATAACAAAGAAACAAAATCTCCACAAAAAACCTGCGAAACTCAACATTTAACTTGTTATTTCTCTTGTGTTCGAGCTCCCTAAATCTTACTGTAGTATACATAGTCTTCTGGTTTGAAAAGTGAAGCCCTGGCAGTAAGACGAGAGTAACTGTTATCCACCAGGAGGCGACTCCACAGGCTAAGAAAACAAAAAAACTCAGACTGAATGGAGGTCTATGGGAAAATTAGCCCATAGACATGACGCTTGATAGAGAGCGTCAGTAAATATTCTACTGAGAAGTTACTGGTCTCAATTTTTTGTTTCAGCTCTTCATCAAGAGCATATGATATCACCGGATGATAAATCACAGCATGTAAGAGTGGACACTAGTAGTGACTGACAGGTCATCCAATAAGTGCCTGTTTGCAGGTGATGTCTTTGAATTTGTGGTTTCCGAAAACTGACACGGCGCCAGTCAAATCACAAATCTCAAAGGTTCAGATCGTCTCGCAACCAGAAGACTATGTGCAAGTCATCATTTTACAGGAGGTTATATAGTGTTGACTATAGGAAGAATATAGAAATATGCAGCCTCAGAGAGCTGCAGTCACACAAACGGCTCCGAGCATAAACCTCCATATAAAGTAAAATGTTGTCATCTTTACTTTTATTTATTGACCTTTAGACAGCAGCCGCACAGACGTATCAATATTCTCTTTAACTCTCTGCAGGGAAGCAAAAGCAAAAGCTTCAGCTGTTGACAGACTGAGTTTAGATACAGAGCGAAATAAAAAAAACGATCATGCTTGTTTTGCCTGTTCAAAAAAATTGTATTAGTGTTAAAAAAAAAGAAGTAAGAAAGTCAAAGATGCAACCTCTGGGAGGTATTGAGGTTTTGGAGGCAGATGCAAGCTGTCAGGAGGAGGAGAAGGAGGAAGATGAGGAGGAGGAAGAGGCAGCTTGGTTGAGAGAGCATGGCCACTGTAAAATGAGATCAGTCCGAGATCATCCGTTCCAGTGCTCTGCCATTGGCTGCAGCAGCAACAGGTGAGGGAGGCTGCCGGGGACGTTGGGGAGGCACAGGGGAGCCGCGGGGGTGTTTGTCATGGTAGGTGGGAGGTTGGCGTGGATTGCTGGGCAGGGTCGTGACAGAGGAGGGTACGGGAGTGGGCAGCCCTGAGGGGTGCTATACCATCACAGTGAGAAGGCACGGGGCTTGCATGTATACATATACTCTATGTAGATATGTGTGTGTAAGAGAGAGATAAATGAAGAACCAGGGTAAAGATGAAAGTATGAGTGGGGTGCAATGGGGCAGCGGTAGGGTGGGGGGTGGGGGTCCGGCCTCAGAATATGGTGGTCTCGTACTTGGTGCTGACGGGGCGCCTGTTGGAGTCCCGATGGTCCAAGAGCCAGGAGGTGCTGCCCAGGGACTGCATGTCTGCATCCATCTCCAGGGGGTCGATCTGCCGGGGGGGGAGGGAGGAAGGGGGGACGAGAGGAGGACGTGAGACGGGCAGCAGTGGAGGCCATATTGCGCCACACGGACACGTCCTCAGCTCACACACGTGCATGTGGATTAGAGGCAGACTCCAGTGATCATGGCATAATCACAGGGTTTAACCCACAACATGGATGATGTCTGACAGGAAATACACACGCAGCAGTGAAACCAAAACTAACGCCGTCTTAACATAATGCTGATTAGTACTGTTGTTCAGAAACAACACAAAACTACAGCAGTGACTATCGTCACAACATGAGTAGTCAATTCACACCACTTACGCTGATTGTTGCACTTGAGGTTAGACGCGTACTTTGTCGTAGCTAAAATTTGACGTTCCCTGAACGGCATGAATATGACACCTTTACTTCAGCATGTATTAATAAAAAGTTAAACAGTGATTACATCAAATAAAGAAGAAGATTAAAACCACCCAACAAAGGCCACTTAAACCATCTTATTCATGACCGCATGGAATAAACCTCAGTGGCTCAATTTAGCCAACAGTCCTCATTACGAGAAGGTTAATCACTCTTTCCCAAAAGTGTTTAACCACAGAACTTGAACTAACTGCATCTTAAAAGGTTAAAAGAAATGTAAGATGAAGATGAGACATGGGGAAAGTAAAGGGATGAGGAGAACGTTTATGGCTGAAATATTAAGATCCACAAAAGATCAGGAGGAGAGAGCGCTTAGCAGCACCCTGATAAGGAGGATAAGGAGGATAAGGAGGAGTGGTGTGTAAGCAGATGTGCGATGATCGAGGGATAAATAGAGGAAAGGAAAGAGAAGGACCTGGACTCCAGGGCTAACAGAGTGCAACGGTAGGAAGGAAGGACGGTGGGTAGTACACGTGTGACAGTGACAGCAGCGGCATTCGAGCAGAGGGGCACCCTGGGAAGGAGGAGGACCAAGAAGACAAGAACAAAGACATGTTAAAAAAAATGAGAGAAGGGAGAGGGACAGAGGCATTTTAAAGTCATTGCACGGACACATTGTCTGTGGCAGCAATTGTTTTCACCAGCTCAAAGCGGCCGAGGGTGAATTATTCGGGGAGAATCGTTCTATCTCTCGTGTTGTAATTAACCTTTGCTGATTGTGCATATGTAGCTTAGCAACCTTAGCTATGACAAGGCAGGAGATTCAGAGTGTGCTGTATCAGCTGACCAACATGTTGGTCAACGTGGTTTTTTTTTTCCAGGCTCATATAACATGTGCATGTTGACCTTAAAGGAATATAACGCGTGTTGTGTGAGGCCACTTAGACTTTTGGCAACCAAAATGTAGGTTTTTGATATCGCAGCAACCTTGACCTTTGCCCTCCAAATCTACCCACTTCATCCTTAAATCCCCAGTGAACGTTTGTGCCAAATTTAGAAAAGGATTACCTCAACAAGATGTTCTCGAGATATCGTGTTCACTACAAAAGAACATATGGATGAGCGACTGTACCGCGTAATGCCTCCGGCCACGACTGTCGCAGGTGCAGATGCATAAATACACATAAAGTGTGAGGAGAAGATTAAACTGCATCTTTATCTGCTCGAACATAAGCTTCCTTGTTGCCTGTGTAATATGTTCTGCCCTCGTGTTGTAGAGCTCAAGTCAGGATTTGGACCTGGGGTGAACGCTGAAAGATTACCAGCATTTGCATGTATGTGAACCCGCAAGGTGGATTAGCAAGCGGATTATTGATAAAAGAGGTAGTTTCTGGTTTGACCATCGGGGGGCAGCTCCACTGGTTTCCAAAAAGTCGGTTTGTATGTACAGTGTGATGTCCATTTTATAAATTATGATCTCGTGTACAGTCATAGACTGTGAACATAGTCTATATGATAATATACATCAGCCAATCATGGCCCTCGGTCCGCAGCTTTGGTTTTGTAGTGCATTATTTATGGTCCGGGATGGAGTCAAACAGATAACTGACTCTGGATGTGATAGAAATGCGGAATTTTTTCATTTATTCACTCCTGCGTAGATTTGGTTGTATCGCCATTTAAAAATTATAATTGTGTCAATGAAAATACATTTATTATACAGTGTATTTGTACATAACTTTGAGTGTTATGTAAAAAGGTCTGAAGTGACCATTGACCCTCGTTAAAAAAAGTGTAGACACCCCTGATTTACATGGCATCAGGTGTAGGTGGATTTGATGAGGCTCCACCCCCCGCTCTTGGTTACTAGTACAGCTCTCTAACACCCAACATGGCCCTAACCAAATAAATGGCCTGAATTTGAAAAATAAATAATAATAAATTCACGCACGGGAAACTTTGGCAGTGAATGTTGAGGATAGGTGAATTAAAGCATTTCTGACCTTTGACCCATTTAGACTGATACATTATGTGTCTATATATTTTATTTGAACTTTTACTTTGAGTACATTTTTAAACCAGTACTTTTACTTGTGCTTAAGTAAAATTTTATTATTATAATAATATTATAATATTTCAGTACTCCTTTGGCGATATCATGATGGGCTGATTAAACGACTGCAAGTTTTTATTTTTATTTTACACTCAAGATTCTTGAGTATAGGAAATCTGCCACATCACTTTAAACTTCATTTGATCAGGAAAAGACGAGTTCAACAGGTGTAACTCTAAGGTGTGGGCTGGGCTCAGTGAACAGTCAATAAAGTGTGGAAACTTTAGTGAAGCTGTAAAACAGTCCCTATTAAAAAAAAATAAACTAGAGGATTTGGTGGCATTCGCAAAGCAATAATAAGCAGTGAAACAAATTGCAGCAGATATGTCCCTCCGCATCTCATCTAAAACCTTGACAAGCAGCCACAGTCATTATGCCGCTCTGTGATTACTCCATATATTATTCTCACAGGCAGGTAGTAAAAGAAAGTGATTTGTGCCTCTGCATAAGCATGTGGTCCTGGTGCAAGGCAAGCTCCCGGGCTGTGCAGCTTTCTGCGGTGACAGTGAGCAGTGAGCGTTCATTACATGCAGCCTGAGAGGTCAATGCATTAGCGCGTAGCTCAGGGTAAACGTGAACATCCACGCAACACACTCAATCAGGGGCGAGGAAATCAGCAGATGGGTCCAGCGGGGACGGAGCTCAGAGAAAAGTCCCAGAGGAAATCACACATCTGCCTGTGAGCAGCAAATACAACTTTTCATTCATCATCGCATATTGCATATGCACAAAAAAAGAAACTCTCCTCCCCCAGTCAGGAAGATGCATAGAGTTGAGGGGGGGGAGGCAAGATGAACTGTGTAGCTAAATATTGACTCATCACTTTCTGAATGGGAGTTGCACAGTGCTGTGTTTGTGCTCTCCTCCTGTCCTTACTCACAGAGACACACTGTCACCGTGTGTGTTTTCGTTGTTTGCAGGGTGGTACTCACTGCTGATCTCCGCATGCTGCTCCACGACTGAGACACCGGGCGGCTGGCTTTGGTCTCGACGACCTCCGAGACCATCGACGAAGGCGGGACAAAGTGTCTGGCCCTGGACTGCATCGCCATCTGATAGGCCACCTCAAAAGCCTGTCCCAGGGTTAGGATGATCTCATAGGTCTGCGTCTGTTTGAATGGAAAACAAGAAGAAGTAGAAGAGTGTGTTACTGTTAAAATAAATACAAAACACTTCATTAGAACCATGGTAGCAAACATTTACCCACGTCCTTACATTTCAGCAGTTGCTTTTGATACTTTATGTATTTTACGATGTCAATAATTACAATTTTCATATGAATTATACAAAACATTTCTGAGCTTGATTGGATAATTACTTACAATTATCCAGGAAAAGAAAGAAAGACATCCTCCTCCTGAAGTGACTCTGTTACGCAAGCCTTTCTTTTGTCGACTGCTCGGTTAACAAAGTTTCCCTGCAGTTAATTGTGTCTCCACAGCCGTCCATCAGAGACGAAACACTGTAATCAACCTTTACGGAAGCTGAGCTGCAAATGACTACATGATGTGTGCCCGCACATGTAAATGTCATGCATAGCAGGAGTGGAGCTTCAGTTAAACCATTTCATAAGCCAATCAAGGAGACTGTGTCCATCTGACGCACCATGCGGTTTTGACTGCAGGACTCCTGACATCGCACTCACTAAAGACGCTTCAAAAAGATTCAGAGATGTTTTTATGACAAGTCTTTACATTTACGTAAAGGATTTCCATGACAAGGTTCTCGTTCAGACCAGTGTTTTGGAAATGAAAGATCACTCACCACTTCCACAGTGCTGAAAACATGGCAGAAGTGGTGGCCACTCTTTAGATCCTTCGTTATGTAAGCAAAAGTGCAGAGGTCATCTGGGTCCTGGGCAGCGCATGAGATGTTCCTGATCTCATGCTCTGCGACGATGGTCTGACGGACAAAGGCAGGAAGTGAGTGCTGACCGGAATGTGAGCCGCTAATGGAGGCCGACAGAGTCACTGGGGACGTTTAAGTCAGAGAGAGCAATAAAGGCAGAGACACACACACATACTTTCCCTTTACCTTCGTGGCTGCATCAATGAACTTAACTCCTCTGTACGTTATGGACAGGATGACAACTGGACCCTTTCTTGAATCCTTTGATTTCTGGAGTGGACACAATAAAATCAGCACAGTATACTGTATATTAGAACAAGACAGACCCTTAGCACTGGAACGGATTAGGGTAATATTTACCCTAATTTTAGCGCAGGCATCTTGTGTGGATTCAATCCCTCGTAGATCCCTGATTATCATTGATCCTAGGTACTGGGAGAAAGACATAATACACATCAGTGATACAGTATTCTCGTCAAACTTGAAGGACAAACTTGATGTCTTCTCATCTTGCTACACAGCAAATGTACCTACAGGTATAAATAAAAGTAACCTGACCTGACATCTGATTCAAGCTAAATATTGAGCAGCACTGTCACCTCCATTTTAAACAGTGTAATGCAAAGTGAGTCAAGAGTGACTTACTGTGGCCTCGTAGCCACAGGAGTCCAGGATGAGTTTCTCAGGCTGGTGATGCCAGGCAGACACCGTGGCATAGGTAGCGGACTGGCTCGGCGGCCGGAGGTTTAGCCGAGAATCTTTGTGTCGCTCGCTCTGTCTGTCCTGCAGACGAGTAAAACCATTTGTTGGTGAATGCAAGGAAAAGAACTGAAACATTAACAGTAACACTTGCAGAGGTTTGATTTCTTCCAACTCTTTAAATCGAAATGATTAAAGTTCAACACATGGAGAACACATAGTCAGTGCTGACTGTACTGTTCATGCTCACTTTATCTGGCCATTAAAACAGAGTAGCGTTTACTCCCTGCATCAAAGTCCATAAAGAAAATGTGCTATTTGGACCAGCACCTTGTGTGTCCCAACAAACTTAAAACCCTCAGTTTCTCCCTGGGCCTTTGGTGCAGGACAATGCTCAATTTTCAAACTTCATTGTCCCATCAGGAATATTCTCATGATGCCATAGACTTAAGCGAGTGTAGATTTTATTAGGTCAGTTTGTTGTTAAGTGGTTAAAATCAGTTTTTTCTTGTAACCCTGTTAACTTCTGGACTGTAGAAGTAATTTATAGTATGTGTGTCTCCTCTCTATCACAGCTTTTACGACTCGGTCACTTCAAGACCTCAAAGAGAGACTTTCCTCAGTATATTTTATGTTGGACCAGAACGGAAAAAAAGTCTTGCTCCAGTCAAGTCAGTGCAGTAAAAGACTTCTGCTGTAAATTAGCATGAAGGTAAGTGAAGTCCGCCTCGTCGGCACTTTTTTATTAGTCCTGTGTGTCATCTGCTGATACACACATAAATATTCATGCTGTGGTTTGGACCTTCAGGTCAATGTACACTGTGCTCAGCTATACCATAAATCACTTGTCAGAGTAAAATATAATGATTACAACAATCCACCAACGGTTAGAAATAAACCCTGATAAGTATTGATTGTATATACAGATGCTGGAGTGCAGCTCATACAACATTTGTGTTTCCTCTTTGGCCGCAGTGAATCAGGAAGCTGCCGCCATGCTCGCTTCACTGTTTGTGTGATTGACCTTCAGAGAAAGGCAAAATGTAATCATTCAGATGCTCTGAGTTCATTTTCACACACAAGAACCCGATTCATTTCAGTGAAAGATGACTGCATTACATGATTTTATGTTTACCATTTGTCACTCACTATTGCATTATTTCACCGAGGTTTAAAATCTACTCGTATATCAGTGCTTCTTGTAAAACTTAATTAACTGATAAAATATTGAACTCAAATTCAAGGGTTTTATCTGATGTAATGCAAAAACTGCACTTTCACTTGAACTGAATGTAGGTAATTGGCATATATTGTATATTCTGTCCGAGGTTAGCTAGCTAGGCTAACTAGCTAACTAGTTAGTTGGGCTAAGTAGCTAAACATCTAAAACAGAGGTCTCAAACTCGCAGCCTTAACCTTATATCAAGTTATGTCTGTTCTATTTCTATTTCTTTTTTGCAGTCTTGTATAAAGTACCTAAAAGTGATACTTGAATAAAAGTAAAAGTATCTTAGAAGTAGGTAGAAGTTGAAGTCTATGACATTTACTGTACTTAAGTATCAAAAGTAATTTTCTGATATAAAATGTACTTAAGTTTTAAAAGTAAAAGTATTAAACAAGTGAGGAGTTAGGATTGAGTCATGTAGCTCAGTGGTAGGGCGAGTTATCTTTTAAGTGAAAGGCTGTGGGTTCAATTCCTGGCTCATTTAGTCTATGTGTGTCGTTGAGCAAGACGCTTAACCCCATGTTGCAGTGTGAGAATGGCAAAACTATAGTGTAAAGCAGCTCATCAAGACTAGAAAAGCTCTATATCAATACGGATCATTATCTATCATCACAAATGATGGAATATGATTTAATTCTATACTCACATTGGTCACCACAATTGAATAGTGGCTTTTTTCACTTGACTGGCCCCCTACTGGCCAGATTAGAGGCTTCATGGCACCATGATCATTTGAGTTTGAGACCCCTGGTCTACAAAGTCTCTTGAATAATGTACTTTTTTATCAGAGGAAACACTAATAGGTTCCAGAATATCAATGACCTCTTTAAATGTAAATTTAAATGTATTTCATCAAACCAAAGTCATTCCTTCGATACAACAAAAGTAATAAAGCTGCAAAAGTACAAAAGATACAGCAAAATCTGGGGATGGTTGACAAAATCATATTGATTCACAGGCTTTCTGTATTTCCCAGGTCATTCAACAGTAAATTATTGCCTTGATATTTCTCCTGCCTTCAATCCAGTCCAATGCTTTTCTGGATACGTTTTGGCTCTGCCCAATAAATTTGAACTCAACCAGTAAGTTTGTGATGAAGCCAGACAAAAAAGTGTGATGAGATTCCACAAGACCGTTTTCCATGTCGCCGCTCACTGAAATGTGCAAAGCAGAAAGTTTCCCTGAAGTTGTTAAAAGTGAAACGAGGAACTCACGACAGAGCGTGGCCTTTCACTGTAAGACCGCAGAGATACACTACAGTCCTGGTCCGCTCCTCTCCGCCTCCGGTCTGACTCAGTCAGGGGCAGGAGCATGTCCATGGAGCGACTGGTGTAGGGGTCCATTTGACTGAGGGGGGACGTGGTCTGGGACAGGAGGTCATGGAACTGCCACACACAAAAGGATACAAACACAGTACAGATGAATGATTTGACGGCATTGTCTTCACTGGCTGCTTTCCCTGATCTACATCCAAGCTTAATCCCACACAAAGAGCTTCTTCCGTGGAGATTTTTTTTTTTAGCCCAGATTAATCTGCCTGGTGAATCAGCATCTTACCGTTGTGAGCATCATGGTATTCATTCCAAATTAAAAATCTGCTGCAGAAGGAAAAGGATCCATTTTTGGCATATGAATGCAGAGTGCCATGTGATGCTGTTTAACTTCCATCTTAAGCTCTGTTTGCATGGAACAAATGAATTTATATAAACACAGAATTTATATTTATATATCCGGTATTAAATGTGATTATACTGACACTTTTTTTTGTTAAAATCCTATTTGAAAACATTATTACTGCCTACAAAAGAGAAATAACATGTGAGATCTTTGTAAATTTAATTTGAATACCTACAGTCCTTAGGGACACAAGGAAGGAAATAGTAGGAGAAAAGTGAAGTGCACTTATTCACAATCTTACCATGATTGGGGACATACGCCGGGACTTGGTGGGAGCTTCTTCATAGGGTCTCTCTGCTAAAGATGCAATGATCCTCTTCCTGTGGCCCAGAGCAGTTACCTTAATAACCTGAGGAGCAAAGCATCAGAGCACAGTATGATGCAAACTCTCCTCTGCGCAATATTATATGTATACAAAACACACTGGCACAGAGTTGGTATCATGCAGTCCTCACAGGCAGCCGTCGCCATCCACAAGCCAACAAAAAAATGTCAATAATTCAGCTTCAATCTGTTGAAGCATAAGTACTTCAGTGTTTTCATCCCAGGTCATTACATTATTCACAATCCACTTAAAAAATGCTATATACAATGCTTAAATAGCAATGGTTTATAATCAAATTTAAATAAGCAAGTGATTTTTCATTTAAGACTAACAAGAGTGTCCATAGTTGGTGAGAAAAAACAAATAAATGATCTCCAGGAAACACTATTTAAATGTATGCTTAAAATTTGCAGTGTTTCAACACCTGCTACACACTGATCTGTGGTGTCAGTGTCTAAACCTTCCACAAATGCCTGTGGCGTGGCTAAAATCCTCAGTGGGAGACACACAGCTCAGTTTTGTGCAGACAAAACTCATTATCTCACTACTGTACATTTGCATAATTGGCTATTAACAGCCATACTCATCCTGTAAAGGTGGATGTCGAGTGATAAATGTTGAATTTGCAATTACTTTGCCGGTACAAAATATTCCTACAACAGGCTCATGTGCTTCTTTGTATGACGCCTTCAATTATTTATTCCAGTGAGAGGCAGAAGAGGCAACTGGTCTGTGTTCTGGATTACTCATGCCACTTTCATTATTCTCACGTACAGAATCCCAGAGAGACCAGGAAGCTTGAGCTGTGTAAAACAAAATTGTAATAAAGAGCCTTGGGAATGTAAAGGAATGAAAACCAGCTCGTAGATCTTCCTGATGTTTGACACGATTCGCTAAAAGATGCTGAAAAGGATGTAGGAAATGTAATGGGCAGAGTAAGTTCTGCCAAGATGCTCAGAGGCAGCAGTTCTGCTACTCTGCACACTGAAAGTAATGTGCCCTGCACTCACACCCATCTCTCGCTCTCTCTGTGCTGCATCGCAGTCTGCTGAACAACATCGCTCAAACACTGCATATACACTACAGTATGTTTGGCTGCTGCTCTCCTGCAGCTGCTGATGCTACTGCAGCTGAAGCTGCTTCCGCCTCATTTGCATTACACACATGCACACATGGATATGTAGGTGAAGACATGAAAATAGTAAACATCCATTTTTTTGAATGTATTGCACAGCAAAGACTCTTTATATAAGAACAGCCAGGATGTAGACTTTCGGTTTAAAAACTAATTTCTCACTTGATTTATTATGTCAGTAAACATTTTCCTGATAGTCCTACTAGTCTAAATCACTAGTTTCTAGCGTTTCTTTAGTAGAATCTGAGTTAAATAGAGGCAATATACAATATAATAAATAAATAATATAATATAAGTGGACACCAGTGCGATTCAGTACGTTTACATGCACAGTTTAATTGAGCCGTAGTGAGACTAAGACAGGCAATCAGACAATTTTTCGAGTCTGAGTTTACTTTAATTGTAAAGTATGTCTAACTCCGCCTCCGTAGGTAGTGCTGTATCTTTATATCTGTAAGCTAGTGTGTATTGAATCAATTTCCTGTTGATGAAAAACAAGCAGTGCTGTGGTTCTAAAGCCTAAATTTCGTCTCTCCGTCAGTCCAGAAGTGGGTCTTCTCCATAGCTTTTGCTCTTGCTGACACTATTGTGTTGTTTGTTCTTTTTCTGGCAGCAATACTGCAGTTTATAGACTGGGGAGGAAATGTTGGTACATGCACAAAAGTAATACATGCAGGAGTAATCAGATTATGAACGTCGCATTATCCAGGTATGTTAATCCGAATAAGACTAGCTGAATTTGAAATTAAGAAAACAGAATTATTGTCTTAGTCCGACTAGCATGTAAACACACTGATTGACAGCTGCTATTGTCCAATAGGTGCCTGCCGTGGGTAATGTCAGTGAATTTACTGTTTCAAAATCTAGCTTCACACTGGTCACATCGCAATTGTCGACGATTCTTAAAATGGGGTTATTTTGCAACCTGAAGACTACATCCACAGTCAATGTCCCACACACATGAATACAAAAAATAACATGAAGGAAATTCATGATGATGAGGTAAAAACCTGTACAGGCTTACACCAAAACCACACCATGAACATACAATCATGGTCAAAACTTAAGTCTAATTAAAAAAAAAAATGCAGAAAAGCCTGAGTAATGACTGTACCTATAGAAGTTAAGTAAATTTGTTTGTGCCCATGTGTCTGAGCATACATCATCGGAAAGAGCCCAGAATAATAAGATAATAATAACGGTTTTAGATCAATAATGCAAGCCATTGCTTCTTACATTGATGATCTCCAGCTCCCACAGGTTCTTCACACACTCTAGTGTGCGGTAGCCACTTGAAAGGAAGTTGGGCAAGTATTCATGCAAGCCAAGGCCGTCCAGCCACGAGGCGAGAGACGTGCTGCCATCACAGCCCAGTGCTTTTACCTGCAGAGTGGAAAATAACTCATGTAAGAGGACCACGTATTTGTACAAAGAAAATAATTTCAAGTAGGAACAAACAGTGTACGCTATTCTCTTTTTCTAAATGTAGCTTTAGATCTACAGTACATGTGTAAAAGTGTGAGGTCACCACAAGCTCTGCTGTTGACTTTGTTGATGCAAAAGTAGGATTTTAAGTCTGTTTCACACATCTGTGTTCAGTAACTTGATGTATTGTACAACATAATGCTCAAACATGTCATATCAGCATTAGATAGTAGGACAAACACAGGTTCCAAATGAGGGTTCCACTCCAGGTATAACAGAGCTGTGCTCCTGTTATTGTTCAAGTGTCAGAGGAAGTCACACTAAATACTTGACTTAGCCTGTAGAAGTAATTACTTTGCACATACTGTATATTTTCTGTATTTTGAAAACTTAAAAGATAGGCAAATGATCCGCTGTGGTGACTCCTAAAGGGAGAGGCCGAAAGAAGATGATGAAGAAGAAAAGGTCACGATAGCAGTGTGAAAACCCCCCAAAAACAACAGTACATCGCTAAACCTGGGCGTTTAGCCAAACCAGTCTGTACATTGCTATTCAATTTGAGTACTATTGGAAATGGAAATTCATTACAGATGTTTTAAGTCTATAAATAAATTTCTTTCTCGAGAAACCATCAGGTTCATTGGTTTAATGTCAATTTTAGAAATGTTAGCACGCTAACTGGCGAATGCAGTGTTTCACAGTCCTGGCCCTGCATGGTTTAGATGTTGTCCTGCTCCAACACACCTGCGTCAAATGGTCAGCTCGTCATCAAGCTCTGCAAACGCATGGTAACGACCCATTCATTTGAATCAGGTGTGATAGAGCAGGGAAACATGCAGGAGAGCAGGTCCCTGAGGACAAGGATTGGGAAACAATAGGCTCAAGCAAAACATTAGAACTATTTAACATAATCAACATAAGTTCCCCTTACAATAAAAAAGAAATACAGTTGATAGACACTACATCGTCATTGTGTGTGATTGTGAGTATGACATATGTCATATATGTCATAATTTACATGTACAGTCCATGAACCTGCTCCACCTTTGACCCCTCTGTGATCTGAGGGATGAACTTTCCAACACATTACATTACATTATATGTCATTTAGCAGACGCTTTTATCCAAAGCGACTTACAATAAGTGCATTTAAACATTAGGGTACAAATAAGAGCTAGAAGTAAGTAAGAGACACATTACCAGGTCTGGAAACTGCATTTTTTGTCCTTGAATCTCACTTTTGTCCATGTGGAAATGTTATATTTACAGAATCAGTTATAGTGTAATGTGCTTGTGACTTAATTCTACAGCATGTGGTGTCAAAAAAAGTTTGCTACTTTAGCTCTGATGCACTCTATATGAACTTGTGATGTTTGCACTCACTGGCCCCTTATTTTGGAGCAACTAGAAGTTAATGCAAATATCTAATCAACCAATTACATGGCAGCAACTCAGTGCATTCGGGCATGTAGGCACAATCTGCTGAAGTTCAAACTGAGCATGAGAATGTGGAAGAAAAGTAATTGAAGTGACTTTGAATTTGGCGTGGTATTTCAGGAACTGCTGACCTGTGGGAGTTTTAACACACAACTATATCTAGGTGTTACAGAGAAGAAAAGAGGAAATATCCAGTGATGGCAGTTCTCTGGGTGAAAGTGCCTTGTGGATGCCAGAGGTCAGAGGAGATGATGGCAGGTAATAAGTTTGAACACACAATGAACCTAGAAACAGGAGGAGGAGCTACGGCAACAGAAGACCACAACTTTTGATTTGTTATACGTAATATACCTAAGAAAGTGAGTGTATGTTTTATCTATGACTATACCAAATGTTTTTGGCTTATCAAACAAACTACTTTCTCCAACACACTGTCTTTGTGTTACTTTGCATCTTCAGTACCTTTGGCAAACTGCGTGCTGCGTGGAGGATCTTCTTTCTGTGTCCTGGGTCAGTGATCCCAACGTCTCTGAGGTCTTGGTCCTCCATCACGTTACTTCCCTGCGTGTGCACAGACACAGGAGACAAGTGCAAATAAACACATTCACACACACAGCCACACCCAAACACACATGCATGTGAACACATAATCACACTCACACACACATACATACACACACAGCCATGTACAGATATACAATATGGACATAGAACAATGCAACAGAGGACAATAATGAAGTTATTTAGTAATGATGCACCAGTTCTGACAATATTTGGCTGACACTGACATCAGTTTGTCTTTGAATAAATCACAAATTCAATCATACAATAACTTGCAATACTTCGTTTTAGGGTTCTTTGAGTTCACACAGCCAAGATAATCATCAGTGCCTGTATTTAATGCCATTTAATTTGCCATTACAGGCAGATGACCGTCAACAAGGTTAAATATCACCTGATAACGACGTAGTACCGCAGCTAAATCAGGTGCATCCCTATAGTTTTTAATTCACACTCGCACAAACAGTATTTGCAAAACACACTAAACGGACACAACGCAAAAGGATACAAGTACGACATATTCTACAATGTAACGTCCAGTTTGCATAAAACACATAAAACACATGGCATGCACCCGCACACACCCCCACAGATATCTGACACATGCAGTAACAGCAGAGTGGGAGGACAATGAAGTCAAATGAATTGTGCCTGCCAAGAGTAATCAATCTGATGTGGTGTGACGCCATGTGAACAAAGCCTTGATAACTGCAGCGGCATCTACACACAACCCCTCTGCTTCTGCGTTCCACCGGAGGAAACCGCAACACTCCGAGAAGGAACTGAAATTTCTCAACTTAGGAAACAGAAACAAAGCACAATAATCGATTCCCTCCTCCTGTAATCGTGACTGATGAGCAGATTCTTGTCTGTTTCATGTTCACAGCTCCCGTCTTTGACGTCTCATTCCAATTTAACGGTGATAATAAAGACACGCGGAGAACCTTGAAAATGTAGAGCTAAGCATTTTTCTCCCCCCTCGGTGGACTGCTGCAGATTAATTCTTTTTGGCCAAGATGGTTAAAATGCTCGGCTGTCTTCAGTCAGTCTGCTCTCACTGGACTGGCTTCAGAGCGCGATGCAGCAGAATTCACAGGCCTGTGTCAGGGTGAGGGTAAGATTGCTGATTGCTAGAATAAAGGTCAAATTAAAGCTGCGGTCTGATATGAGGCGGGCCCAAAAGAGATTCTTCATTTTTATTAAAACAGTTGGAAGTTTTTAAGTATGCACTGGGAGCCCTTGTAAAGTTACTATTTCATGCTGCATTTAAAACATGTGACAGAAATGCATGGTTCAGTTCTTAAATAGCTTATGAGCTATGGAGGTTTGATTTAATCTGAAATGACTTGCAGATGCAGCCATGGCATAAGTCCTTTATCTCATTTAATGCACTCACTTAATGCAACAGTGAATTGCATTTGCTGCGTTAGGAAAATCGAATTTATGTTATCTCACATAACAGTCATCTGACCAAAAAAAGAAAAAGAAATATACTACACGTATTTCAAGTGCTTTCTGTTCAAAATGTAAAATATAACATCAAAAAAAAAAAGGGGGGGAAAAAGGGGGGTCTGCAGAATCGGATGCAATATTAATGCAGGAGAGATGTAACTGTATGATGGATCAGTTCTGAGATGTTGCTTGACAATTTGGCTCATTGCCACATTAGTTTGGTTATCAGAGCAGCAAAGCCCGATGCTAAATAAAAAAACAAATGATGATAAAATGAAATGTGTGGGCATGAAGACCAGTGTAATGAAAGCCATGGGTGCCCCAAATGTGGCAGAATGAAAGAAGCTCAAAACGATAATCATCGTGTAAAAATGGTGAGAATGGGCTCACAGCTGCGCATAATTTATGATCCCTCAAAAGCTGCATCTCAGAGCAATCATCGCATGCAGAGAGAGTCTTGCCAACTCCTGTGAGTGCCTGCTCTCTTGCTCTTATAGGCGGGACGGAGGAAACTTTCCAAGCTGCACTGTAGATCTTCCGCTGTGACAGGACAGCAGTGGTGTGCAGGTACAGTATGGCCTGTGTGCACCATATTTCTGCCTCTGCAGAATTAGATTGTGGAGGGTTTATAGATGTGGCTACATATTACTATGCCCCTTGTATTGCACTTGACTATGAATTTGGAAAAAAAATGCGATGTGATGCATTGTACCTCCTATCTGTTTGTTGTCGATAGTGAAACTGTGGTTTTTGGCTGAGCTTTCATTGTAATTGCTTTAATGACTTGCTCGCTAACTTCTGGCTTTATTTCTTTATTTACCAACAAACAGCATGCATTAACTTATGAGCAGCAAGGACCACCTATTTGAGTTCTGTCTCCATCACTATAGTACATCCTCAATGTAGGTGGGGTCACAAAACTGCTGTGATGTAATTTTGTACACGACACAAACACACAATCTAGTGACGCGCAAAGCAGTTAGAATCAGTTAATTGCAAAGATTAGTTCAGGGCCTCCTGCATGACCAGAGCACAGACTCCGTCTGACACAGTCACTGAACTAAAATACGACTGAACGGGTTGTGATTCGGCTCACGATCACTGGCAAAGTCAGTGCTGTAGCTAAATACACCAGTTAAATATTGAGATTTTAGACATTTCCTTGCTAAATGGTGGTGATTAACGCATGTTTTCAGGTTTTTTTTAAGTCTTTTTAACTGATCTACAGTTCGGCATTGATTCTTATGTCGGACGCCGAACTCAGTGACGACAGTGGCAAAAAATTATGTTTAATAAGATGTGTCTAACATGTCAACATGTGTATATTGTATGTATTGTATATTCTACGTTTCTACGTGTGTGACAGGGAGAGAGAAAAGAGACAATAGGCACTGAGTGAATCAAACCTCTACTCTGGCCGCTCTAACATTAAATAGGATTTAACCGTTGCAAAAAAATAAATCATATGGTGATCAGTCTTACTATTGTGGCAGTGGCTACACATAAATTAACATATGGGTGGTGATTAACTGCAGTGGCTTGTAGGATGTCAGCTGAGGAGTTAGCTGTCTCTAATGCATCCTGGTGCTCATGCATGCTCTGGAATGTGGCCTCAAACCACCTCTAAATGTGTTTTTTTTCGTTTTTGTGATCAGATCTGAGGACAAATTCACGATAGATTGGGAGCCTTAACAGGACATTTCCCAGTTTTTGGCAAAACAGTTTTAGGGATCAATAAAGTACATTGCATGTCTATGTATCAGACCCCTGATCCATTCACTGTGGACCTAAGTTAATACCAGGTCTGAATGGGGACTGACACCCATGATGTCTCTAAGCACACATTCTGGATCAGCTGTTAATATAGAGCTGACGGTATTATAAGAAAGTATCACTCTACACAACAGCTTTTCAGCAATATCTTTGGTTAAATGTAAATGGCTTAACATATGGTTTTATCACATTAATATTATTCAAACACTGAGCCTCAGTATACCGCTGATCTACTGATCTTTGCAGTGGATCCAACAACTAATGTCTAATGTTCAAGTTCGAGTCAGATTGATCACATGTGCAGCGAGTCTGGCAGAATCCAAAAGGGCACAGTATTAAACATTCACAATGTCTGCCTGACTACTCTGACCTTTCCCTTGTTTGTAACCTCCACATCCTTGTAAATATCCGTGGGTAATTTGCCTTGTGAAGCTAATGATTTATCTCCTTGATCCATCAAGTCCAGCTGACACATTAGCCGCAGCATGAAAATGAACATCAAAATGTCTAATGACCCATAGTCCTCATCACACTGCCGCATGCAAACGTTGTACAACAAACAAACACACACACATATAATGTGTATGCCTCCGGGGGGAGATTTTTTTTTTAACTGTATTATTAGATTATGTGGCTTTAGTTTTACACGCATAAAACAAAACATGTTATAGTTCACATTCTTAATGCACACTTATCCGCTGTGTCTCGATTCCTTCTGAGGTCACGGTCTACGTGGACGTGTGGCCCTCAGAGGCTGAACCGTGATGTGACTGAGCTTTGGTCTGGATCCGGATCATATTACTGCTTAGCAATCGATCTGCTAAGCTGCAAACACGACTACAAAATGAAGTTGTACTGATTTTTCCATGTGTATCATTAGCTAGTTTATGAAACTGAAGCCTGGTACTTACAATTAAAAATGTGTTCTCTGGATATTTTTGTCTTCTCTCTAAATATTTGCCTCCTCTGTTGGGTCAGGAACAAAACACCCACTGGATAATTCTTTGCTGTGGGTTTGAAATTTACATTGTAAGCCCTGTTTGTACCAGCCAGTGAAGTGGGATGGCAGACCCTAAATTGAGACACAGCTTGAGAAAGCACCTAAAATAAACTCTGGCAGTTAGTGGCTCTCTGAATGCCCACACAATTAATGCAATATAGAACCTGTCCTCGTGTTGATGGTAAAACTGGAACTCACCACTTTCATGTGATCAATTTTAACACCATTCTGGTTCTATTTTAAAATTAATCCTCAATTTTAGTTCAGAAAATGATCTCGTTGTTTATATCATAACTTTTTTCTTTTCTGTTGCCTTCTGTGACCTTCTCACTTAGTTGTACATACATTTAAAAACAGTGTTCTTTAACTGTCACCTCAAAATATAGAGTGGAACATTTTTGTCTTACGTTACGTGCAATATGGCAATGAGTACAAAGTTAACATCTGCTGTTCTGACAATATATGGTGTTACAGCGCTCCTTTAAGCTTAGGGTCACCTTTTAAGCAAACGCAAATCAGGCTTTTATGTGCACATTGCATCATAGTGGGAGTGATCACATGCCCCTGATGTTGTGATCTCATGTCTCACCAGAAAGGAACACAGATCTGAAATCAGCATGCATCAACTCCATCCCTTTGTGAACACGACCCTCCGTCCCTCTGAGCCTGCTGGTCTCATTTAACTGAGCTCAGCTGTGACAGACTGGTGTAACATGTAACTCATCGTGCCAAAACGTCAAAGTTTAGCCTTTGAGATGGTTATTTAGAGACTAACACGTCCGGGAACTGGAAACATAGACGCTGTTTACAACAATCACAGCTAAAGGCTGTATCAAATTTCCTTGTAATGCTCATTTCAGGCAACATGATAATGCCTTCAAGTCCAACAGCACACATCATTTGAGGTGCAGTTAAATCCCTTTATCAATATGTAATCTGACGGAGGTATTTAAAAAAATGCAAACCATTCATGCCAAATTTTTTTTTTATCATTCTCAGAGACACTAATCCGTCTAATTTTTTATGCAAAAGTCGACAAATCAGGTTTGTCTTTGTAGTTTTTCCTCTACTCATTTAATAATAAATCTGTAGCCAAAATGAATATCTGCATGTAATGGGAATCCAAACACAGTCATCACACAGTATATATTATACAAGAGCATGCTGCTGCAGCATCTCAGGCAGGGCAAAGACAATGGGCTGCAGATTTCATCAGCAACCATGCAAAGTGTATTTAGACTACAGAGTGTTCAGATTAAGGGTTGTTTGTCTGGGTTATCTGAATGTTTCTGCACAAAGTTCAAGTCCAGTGGCTGTAAATCAGTACACGTAGAGGGGTGAGTGTAAAACTGCACACTGAATGACGTGGCATGATTGGGAATGCTGGGGGAAAGTGAATGGGTATTGGTTGCAGCCCATATTCTTTTAAAGGGATTCAGTGAGGGGCCATAAATTTTGGCAGGGTCATGTATCGCACAGAGGTGAAGCAGAGTGATGAAGGGGAGAGGTGAGGAAAGGAGGGGAGGAAGTGAGAGACAAGCATGGGGGGGGGGACAGAGAGAGCAGAGTGATGACATAAAAAGACAAATGCAGCTCTGTTGACATCAGCAGAGGCGGAGTGATGTAGAGTGGAAGTGACCCCTGGGATGACATGCTGCAGGTGACTCACCATAAATCGTAGGTCGTCAAAACCATTGAGCAGGAACTTGCTCTCGTACTGCGGCAGCCCCACGTGCTCCAGCCACTCTCCCACCGGCTGGTCCAGGGCTTTACCACAGGCCCCATCTGCCGAGAGAGGGAAGCGCTTCAGCAGTGAGAAGCCGTTCAGCCGGTAGCAGCGGCACTCAGAGGACGACACATGGCATTGCCACATCATCCTCGGCCAGCAGAGGCAGAGCCGAGTGCAGCAGCACCAGGCGGGGTGGGGGGGAGACAGGGTCCAGGCCGGGGGTGAGGGGCTCCCACGGTACAGGCGGGGGCCCGGCTAAACTCAAACAGAGGAGGAGGAGGAAGGTGGGAAGTGGTGCAGGGCCAGCTCAAGCCCTGCAGGGGACTGACTAGACTAATATACACCCACAAGTGTTAGTGTGACTGACTTGAAATTTCAGGTGAGGGTGGAGGTAGTGCAGGGAAGGAAGCCCATCTCAAGACTGGTGCTGTGAGTGATGTTGGACTGAGCCACTACAGCATCCGCCAACAAACAGGGTTCACTAAACATTCCTTCAGTAAACAGATACGCGAGTGTACAAACAAGTGAAAAAGCTAGTGCTTAAATATAACGATGCTGAACAAGTCGACAGACTATAGGCATATTTTAGGCTGAGGTAAAATGAAAGTTATTTATCAACAGATGACACATTTTCATTTCACACATCACACATCATTTACTCTGCTTTAAACTACCCCCTTTATTTTAATTTTAAAATTCAGTTCTTACTCCATCCGGGTGTCAAACAGAAATATTCAGTTACCCCAAAATGAATTTGTTAGCGTTTTCACCACATACTTGTAAAGCTCTGGCTGAGTCCCATGGCTTCATTGGTCAACCTCTTTGAGAGCTAGGATTCGGCTCATACAACGAAGGTAGCAGCATTCTAATATACTGTTGAGGTACTTGTGTTATTTATGATCAAGGAATACACATTTGTTTAAATCATGTTTCGGTCTTACTCCAGAGCCACTGCATGAAGTACAGTCAGGTAGACATATTGTAAATCCTATATCAAAGGGGGAAAAAAAGAAATGTTGGCTTTTCCACAGTGTGCTGATTCCAAACTCCTCAATTCATGATCAAATCCAAGTAAAGATTCCTTGGCAATTCTCCAGATAAGCTGACTGCCAAGGGGAAAAGGCTTGGTGTCCTTGGTGGTGCCAGTGCTTCCCAGCATTCACGCTCTTCAGCAGGCTGCTGGCTGTGTGGCTCTGCCAGAAAATGTGCCTCTCATCTCATAAAGCAGTAAATCCAGGATCAGATCCATCCAATGGCAGGTGCAGCCTCTTGCCTCTGAAGCAAAGATCACTGCAGGACCACAGTGCAGGTTAAACCAGCTCCTTCCCAAAGCAGGCGCCCCCTGCTCCCGCCCTAGTCCACCTGGTCCTTCTTCTTGCTGGGTGCAGCTAGCAGCCTCTGTGCTCAGGGCAGAGGTTTGCTGCATCCCCTGCCTGTCTGAGACATGCAGGCAGTGCAGATGCAGTCACAGCAGCTGCTCCTGGCTCACACACGCAAACCCCTCAGTGCTCACACGGCATAACGTCCTGACGCCGGCTACTTCTACACAGGAGACCTCAGATCTGCCTCAACCTCAGCCACTGCTGCCACGTCCTCCCCGCGTCCACGACAGCCAACAGACTCACCCCTTCTCATCTGTGCAAATCCCTCAAGCTCTTCTTTTCACCCACCAACCCCCCCTCCTCGCTCTCGTCCCTCTCTGCTTTCTTTCTCTCACTCTCAATCTCATAGCCCTATTCCCACACTCTGATCGCACTGCAGGGCTGCCGTATGCTGCCTGATGAAGTGGGGTGCTGCTCCACGTAACCACCTCTCCCTCACTCTCCCACTATCTTGATTCCCCTCCCTCTGCCTAGCACTCTCCCTCACTCTGTCTCGCTCCTTGCCTCTCGCTCTCAAATACACAGACAGACGCAAACACACTCTGTCTCTTTCCTCATCGTTTGCCTCTCTACCTCTTTCCCCTACTCTCTTGGTCCCCTCTCTTGCTCGTACTAATGCACTCATACTCGATCGTCCGTGTTTGTCTGTCTCTAACCTTCCACCCCTACCACCAAAAACACCACCAACCCCCTCCTTGACTGGGAGAAGACGTGGTGCACTGATTAGAATTGCACAGTGGCACTCAGATCTTCACAGTGCAGAAAAGGCACCACTATCAGACACAAGCAACTAGAGCCTGGAGCCCAAAATCACAGTCCCTCTGCAGCGAATGACTAGAATGTAAAGGAAAGAGTGACGGAGAACCGTAGTGCTCTGCAGGAGGAATGCCAATTTTTTTTAGCCTGACATAATATTGAAACAAAGCCCCTGCTTATAAGTAGATGGCTTTACTTCATTTACACATTACTTTGATGAAAGAACGAGGGGGGGCAGCATCGATTCAAGCGAGCAGAAGTCTCTGATGCACTTGCACAAGAGAGAAGAGAAGCGAAGAGAAGAGAAAGGAAGAGAAGAGAAGAGAAGAGAAGAGGAGAGAAGAGGAGAGGAGAGACACTTCAAATCCATCTCCATCTCTCACAGTCATAGAGCATGACAGAAAAGAGGCTAATTCCATTATGTACTGTACTTCCAGATGCTCGTGTCACATCAACCATTTTTAGAGCACAGCACAGCACAAGTCGCTTGTGGGGGTAAAAAAAGAGAAAGAAATCCCATATAAACAAGTGCAACGATGTAAAACTTGAATACATTCTTGGGTAAAAGGCGTACACTGCCGTCTCGTGTACTTCTACCTGTGTAGAGTTGCTCACTGCATGTGATCTGGGTACAGCTTCTAATTATGCAGACTTTCAAGCTCCTTGCAATCACCTCACACATTCCCAAATGGGTAGTCAGCCAGCCAGTAAGGGCAAAGCCGTGCCAACAGAGGGAGGCAAAGTGAAGGGCTATTGATTAAACCTCCTCCGTAATTGCTGCCTGCAACCCTGTTGCTCCGTGGTGCTAACGATCAGGTAAAAGGCCAGGTCGGGTCTCCGTGACCCGTCAGTCATCCGCAGCGATAGGTGCTCATCATTTGCTAACAGGAAGAGAAGTTGCTGTCAAGATTTGCTCTAACTGAACAAAAGAATGATGGGAAGATGTTGGGGAGACAAATAAGGGCCAGAAGAAGACTAATGGAGGCGAAGGTGATGAAACATATGGACGCGATAAAATTTACAACCTTATCTCCAGGAAATATTGAGGTTTGGAGTGGACTAATTAGGATTCACTACAACTCGTCCTCCTTCACTCGTTCCTCCTGGGCCTCTGCTCTGCTCACCACAAAATCGAAAGACCGTTAAAAATACCAGCCACCATATCAAATTACTAGTATACATTTGGGACAGCAACACCTCCCACAGTAGTAGGACCTAATTACTGGTCAGAACATCCAACACAACTGGGTCACTGTCGTATCCGCCGTTGAACAGGGCCAAGACATCAAATATTTCAAGGCGGGTTTGTTCACCATTGAAGTCGTGCTGTAGGTCTAGACATGGTCGCAGAGAAACACCTATTTACAGAGGAAGAGGTTGAGGTTGTGCCTGGATAAAAGTGTGCCTCTTTATCAGAGCAGGAGAAAAGCATGAGCACCTTGTCAGCACACCCAAGCACTAGAGAAAATGAGCCGCAAAGCTGAATTTATTCAGGGAAACTGAAAGCGGACTCTTTTCCTTTGAACATCAACCTGTGCTGGTACACAAACCGAGCTGATGCCTCCCGTGTGCTGTTAGCTCAGCGCTCTCTCTCGCTCTCTCTCTCTCTCCTCTGCCTCTCCCTTTTTAAGCCAATTTACTCAGTGCTCTTTTCACACACAATCGAGGCACAAGTGATGGGCACACGGCACAAACAGTCTCATCCATGACCATACAAAATGGCACAAAAACAAAAACTCCTCACTTTTTTGTGGCCACAGAAATGTGATGTACAGGAACCTGCTTCCTGAGAATGAGTGGTGTCCTTGGCTCCTGATAAGAGAGGAACAGACAACAGGGGGAAAGAGGAATGGAATAAAAACGGGGACGGAGATAAGGTTTCCCCATTTTTTCACAATAGACTGTTGGTTGAAGAGCTATAAATTTGTTTTTCATCCCTGTTCTATTCCGTCCCTCTCCCCCGCTGATGATTCCGAATGGTACGTTTGTTTATTTGCCAACATATACACAAACAAAGGCAGCAACAAATGTCGCCTTGTAACCCCTATAGAAACTATTTGTGCACACAATCTGCCAATAGAATCTCAAACCTCCAACTGTATGACTCAGCTCGATCTGGGACGCTTTCCTTCAGATGAGGTCTATGAATAGCTCACACTTAAATGCGAAAAACAAACAATGTATTTCCCTTTTATGCAACGTGACTTCAGGTCATAATTGTTAACATGGCAATTAATCCAAGAACATTACATTGAGCAATTGCCATGGAAACTGGCTTCACTTCAGGGTTGCTTTGCTGTATCATATATAAGAATCCTCAAATTTTAAATAGATAATTATATATTTTTTTCTTTTAATTAATTTTATTCCATTGTTTAAATGCTACGTTGATTCCTTCATCATCTACTGCTTTGTCCTCCACATTAAAATCAGCTAGAGGCTATTGTAAATGTAAATGATACGTGGTCAGGATCTAAAAAAAGCCAAATCGTGGATAATTCAACATCATCATTGTTCTTGCTTCCTTCTGGCCACAGGTACAATCTGCCAAGATGTGGAACTAACAGATTTTGAAGGTTATTTATTCAGCCCTGCTGCCAGTGGCGATTTTAAAACAACACTATGTAACTTCACTATGAAAGGTTTTATTTGAATAACGGGGGAGAACGTTGCAACTTCCACTCTGCACCTGAACCTCTTTCTGTGTACTGTTAGTGCTTTTCGACAACTGTGTCAGTGTACTGTGTGTAAAATTATGTTGTTTACCTAAAGTATGTATGTATACATACACTTTTATTATGGTAATATTCAACTTGGAGAATGGCCATAGTTTTGTTGGAAGTTTCTTTACTTATCTAAATTTCACCTTAAGTGCTAAAGTAAAATGTATCAGCGATTAAATGTGCAGATGTCCTCAGTGTTTAATTTAATTAATTGCTTTGAATTATGATTTATTTGATTTTTTGTTCTATTTTTTTTTTTTTTAAATTAAGGACACTATCAGCCTTTATAATATGTAATTGTTTTATTATCACACTGTGATACACGACACAAATCCCAATGTCATTTCCTTTTCCATTTCCCAGCATCCTTTCTTTAAATCATCAGTCACACATTTAGCTGTCCCTGCTCTGAAAGCCTGAGTGGTGTTACACCTTGCTGAGGTTAGCAGATTGAGAACTTTATTTAAATGCATCATGCAAGCAGCCATGTGCAACGCAGACCCAGGAAAAGCTGTTACACAATCATGTATGATGAAACCACCTTATGGCAGAGCATCAAATGGAGGTAAGTGTACGCTGCTTCAACTCAGGAGTGTTATCTAAACAAAGTGAAACGATGCCAGCTGGCTTCCCCCTCTGCACTGCCTCAGGGTTTCTTGATGCGGAGGCACACTGTCAGACCAGTCCCAGTAACGAGATACAGTAACGTCAGAAACTAATGAAAATATGACAGTGAGGGGAATGTACAATTAGATTTTTCACTAAAGTAGAAACAAGGGACATTGATATGCCAAACACACACCAGCCTGTATCTCTGTGACACATAGGGACAACATACCCTCCATCTCCTCAGCAGGTGAGCACATGAATGGAATAGTCACAGGGAGTGAGAACATTTCTGTCTGGTAAATTTCACAGGCAGAGTCAGAGGATGACAGTGGTGCCTCACAGCAAAAAAGATTCTGGGTTCAAATTCCAGTTCAACCAGGGCCTTTCTGTGTGGATGGGTGGTGTGGTGGGTCCATGTTTCCTTTGAAAACAGCCCCATATACCAGGTGACAATTCACTGCCAACAAGAGACACAGCGGCGAAAAAGTAAGAGCAAGGGTGTTTGTAATGAGAGTGACAACAAGGCGAAACTCCAAGGAAGAACTTTTACGTTAACGACTGACATTGGGAAACCAGCTTATGATTTTAAACAGTTTCTATTTCTGCCCATCAAGACTTGGAGCATAGTACTGTGGATGTAGAATGTTACTAAAGGTTCATTGTGAAAGTTCATTATGATTGACTGATTGAACGAAAAAAACGAAACAAAAAAACTATAAACTAAATCTATCAAAGGAAGAGAAAGCATTACCTGAGCTTCTTGTGGGCTGTTTCCTTTTGGACGTCTCGATGCCAGCTCCAATCAAGTTCATGATCTTCTCAATCTGTTTAAGGGAATAAAAATGGAACACGGAACGTCACTCAGATAGAATAAAGTAGTACTGTTTAATATTAATGTGTAACATTGTCCTTTTTGTAAAATGTGCTTTAAACTTGTATCCAGGCCTCTTTTATCTCACCACGGCCAAATAGGTTATAAATAGACAAGCCTGTAATAATGGCACTGGGTGAAGAATTACTACAGAGAACTGCTGCTGGGAGTGTTGGGATGGCAGTGGGCTCCTTTGCAATGATGGATTACATGCAACAGTCCAATGTGGACAAACCCAACACTCAGCGAAAACACGACAGGGTGAGAAGTTGAATTACAATCTATAGATGCTTTTGAAAGCCCCAAATTATTGAGGCCCGTAGGAGGAGGTCTGGGCTGCACAAGTCACAAAAGATTCAGATCTGTTAGTGACCATTCAGTTGCCCTTTCAGACCTGTATTATTTAAGCCTCTCAGAATAAAGAAGCAGTGCACTGCAAGGTTAAGTGAGCACAATACTGCATGCTGGAGATTATAAAGGAACTTGTTCAGGGGCTTTCTGTAGTCTCTGACTTTCCAGGAAAAGACAAAATATATTGCCATGCTGTTTGCTACTGATTATTTTTGCTGGATAACTGAATAGCAGCTCCAATTCTGGGGAGAAAAATGGTGCCACATGAAGACAGTGGTTATCAGGAGCATGTGGAGACAAAATGTGAACATTGTAAGAGATCATTATCAATGAAATAATTGGTGTTTGATTTAGAAAATGCATGAAAACTACTGCATATTAATCATAATCTGAATCAACCCCACCTTTAATTCTAATCCTTATCCTTAAATCTCTTACGAAATATTATTACTATTCCATTGTATGCAATACATACATTTGGGACAATTAATTAAAAGTCTTTTCTTCAACAAGACCTATCCCCTTTTCACTGGTAAAAAAAATTAAATAAATGTAAATAAAAATCAGCAAAAGTATTTTAGCTGAGTCATGTTTAGGCTGTGTATTGCTTCTTTTTGGGAGAACAGTATTTGTTACACAGTTGGAGAAGCATGTCTTTGACATGACTCAGCACAAATGTGTTGTTAACAGCTTCATTGTTCATAAATGGTCTAAAAATTAGTTTGCGATATCGGTATAGGACACAAAGAAGTGGTATTGTCCCGTCCCTATTTTCCCTGCTAATTTTGGTGTAAAAAACGTTGCCTATCTTTCTTCTTTCATAGTTCTGAGTGTGTGACATCATAACTTTAAAACTTTTGTGTGAACTTCCTCAGAGGTGTGTGATAAGTGGGTATACTACCATGTCATTCAGCAACATTCAAACACAGTGTTTTGCAGAATTCAGCTCCACTAAAAATATGCATAGCATGTAAAGAGACATTTTGCTTAAGTATCCAAAGTCACATATGTTAAATAGGCACAGATAGTATATTTATGTGGCATTATATTCCACATCAAGCAAACAGTCGGGCACACACACATGCACGCTCATATGGGAATAATAATGAGTTTCATTGCTGGCTCAGTGTAGACAATTTGTCTAAGCACACTTTTTGCTGACACACAACACATGTGCCATCCATCACATTATAAAGACAACAGACTTTGCATATTAATGACATTTGATATAGGAGGCTGTAACTCTGAGTGCATGTTTTGACAAGTTTAAACCAATGCAAATAGAAAGGCTGGGGCCGTCGACAAATTTACAGTTTGTGGGATTTTAGCATGTCAAATGACCAATGCAGTGTATTTACAACCTGCAATGTAAACAGTGTGAGCTTGAAAAGCTGATTTTGCTTTCAATAGTGACACCAGAGACACAGCCAGGCTTATTTGATGTAATATTTAGTGTTTGAAAAAGCCCCATGCACTTCGCTAGTGGCATCAACACTGTGGAAAAGCCTTGATTCATGTGGAAGTCAGGCACGTGGGACACATGGCATATGCCTCTAGCAATACAGACCTCACATTACTCAGTCTCCGAATTAACCCAGTTACATTCTATATCACACACACGCATGCACACACAAACACACACGCGCACACATACCTAAGCTTAAGTGCACCTTAACTAAAACTTGTCACCAAAATGCTTCCTAACTCATATACCAATACATTGGTAGTGCTTGGACTGGTCTTTTCTGTAGTGAAATTAACATAATATATTGCAGAGTCATTTTGCAGCAGATATAAATTTATAAAAAATACGTAACGTAAAAAAAAATGTTCTTGAGGAGTCAAGGAGGTAGCAGTCTATTTAGCCTACTTTTGTAGTCATTTGTCATATCTTGGTGTGTTTGCTGATCTGCCAATGCTGATATTGTGCTGATAATATTGTGCATCCTTAATTATTTCACAACATTTTGCACATGCGGCCTCCTCTTCCACTGCATGTGACAGACTCAGTGTTTGGCAGTAAGTTTAAATGTTTTTAAACAACTCACTTTGCAATGTGTTTTTTTCCACAAGACACTCAAACCCTTGATCAAACATTGATACAAACAATTATAGATTAATCTAAAAATATTGTAGTACCCTACTAATTCATATCATATATTATGTCTTCATAACTCACAAATTGCAAAGGTTTTAAATATTGGGCGGACATTATTTTAATTTCTATAGCAAAAATGTGTACTTTTGTTAAAATGATGAAATTTCCTATGCTTTGGTGTGGCCTTGAACTTCTCAGTCTGATGCGCATTGGTTATAGCCAGGTGTCAATCATGTCATTAGCAGTCAATCAGCGCAAAGGTGGAGTGCACCAACCGGATTCTTACGGGGGTGGAATGAATACACAGCGCGGTCAGGCAACTAGACAAGACGATTGAGATAAAGTTATGCTTACTAGCATTGATACTGTAAACACGGGAAGTACGTGCAGTGCTAATTAGCTTCATGTTAGCTAGCTAGCTGAGGCTGCTAACGAAGAACCAAGTGGAGTGCATGCACCTTTTTCCCCAAGTCTCTGAGTGAGTATGGACACTGCAATGTGAAGATACGTGAAAATGTGAATATTGATGAATATTAGACAAGACATTTATTAGAGTTTTATTTTATTGATAGTGTGCTTCATGGCCATGCTTCATGGGCGTGCTTTGTGACAGTGCTTCATGGCCATGCTGTGGGTGCCGAGCTTCCGGTATGGTTCACTTTGGTACAGTATGGTATGGTTTGGAATGATAACTGTACCATTTTAGTCTAGGGACCCCAAAGGAAGGGGCTGGTTATTTTGATACTATTCTTAAAGTTATCACAAAAAAACTTATGGTACAAAAAACCTCCTGAATTGAATTTGGTCTTGTTTTAGATAAAAAGGGTTCCTAATAAATGTGCTCCCTTTGGTTATATTAATATGTATCTTTCATCATTATTCTGTGAAGTGATGCAGTTCATATGATAATGATTAAAACAAGGTATAGTTTTTTTGTTAAATGGGAGTTAATAGGGGAGGAACGGTAGTGATGTACCGATGTAAAATAGACGAAAATGGAGTATAAACGGGCCTTGCGCCAGTAACCCAGTGAAGTATTTTTAAAGAATTATCATTTGTCATTCATGTTGAGTGCTGCAGATCAGTTGTAGAAATGGTGGATTTCGTGTTTACCTATGATGATGATGATGATGATGATGATGATGATGATGGCGGTAAAAAAGTGGTGGATAAAATGGCAACTGTATGCAAGCACTGTGCAACACATGTTACTTGCGCTGGCGGCAACACTTGTTCGCTCATCTACGCAGACATCACCCCAGTGTGACAATTGACAGCACAAGGAGGGGAGAATCCGATAAGAAAGGGCAAAGCAGCCACTTGGTGAGAAGTCACACAGGGCAACAGTCATAACTAAAGCAGTGGGGGTGTTTATCTTTCAGTCTGTTCAGTGTTTGCTGTCGTTTTTTTAGTGACAAGAAAACCTGTTCTTTTTAGATTTTACAGAACAGTTTATATTCTTACCGAGACAGAAAATTGGTGTAAACTTTTTTGGGAAATAAATTAAAAGCATGTTGGTAAAAAATCTCACATCACTTTCATTTTAAGATTGTTACAATGATGTGCCTATTCTTTCAGTTTTTTGCATGCTTGCCATGATGTCTTTAAGAATATCTGATTTTAAAAAAGAAAAGGAAAATTGGTCTATGAATATTTCTACCAAATTAAACTTAATTAATTTCAGTCTGAATCAACAAAAACATAATTCTGTGAGGATTGAGTGGCAGAATATATGGTAAACTGTACTCCATAGTAAATACACACAATGCAAAAGGCTCATCCTTAAAGTAAATCCTGTGTCTATGATCACTGCAGGTGACGCTGTGTGTGTTTTTTTTTTAAAGAAACGTTGCTAGGCAGTGATTCCTGATATACTGCTCCTTATAGCTCATGCTGTTCATCTTGTATTTCATCTGCTCTTCTCTTCCTGCACATACAAAAAATACTGTTGCATTTTTTGAAGCTCAAGTCTTAAAGAAAGTGAAAGGTTGTATTTGTTTCAAATGCAAATCAAATCATGGAGGCAAAAATATTTTTGGCATTGATAGCTTTTTTTCATCTCACTTGTATCCTCACTTGTTTTCAAAACAGGTGAAGTTAGGTTTGAGCATGTTTAAAGCCCTTTTAAATGTGGATCTTGCTTTTATGGAGTGTAAGGTGAAAGACCGGTCATCATAGGTGTTTAGATTGCTTTGAACCATGGAAAACCACAAAAGCAGACCTGAACTTAAACCAGATATCAAGGCCTCTCCATATTTTTAGTTTTCCCGAGTCCGCAGAGTGGCGAATGCATTCCAAGTCACACCTATAAGAGGCTGTTCATGCTGGTGTGGCAGGGGTATCTGTTCCTACATTCATTTCAATAGGAAAATGAATACATGCAGTGGACGTGTTCGGTCGACATGGTGCTGATGGTAAAAGCTGTTGGTCTTTGGAAGAGTCACCTCCTGTGCTCTACACATAGCAGAATGGGAAGTCAGAAGATAATGTAAATGATGGATGGATTTAACCAAAATGCATTTTTGACACAAACTATACATAATGTCATAGATATGTGCAGGGAAGTCTTGCAGTGCTCATGACATAAGAACCTTAATGACAGGAGTTACAGTCTTTGACTGAATAACAGGAGCTTTAGAGGTTTGTCGAGCCAAACCTCAGAGGAGTCTAAGTCTCACTCGGAGAAGAAGAAGCTGGCACCATCACCATGGCAACGTTAACTGGAGCTGGCTCTGCACAGCTAATGGACATTTTGTCATTAACAGCTTCTCTGGTCTCTGTGTTGTTTACAAATATTTGACTGACTTTTTTGGCACATTGCTGCTGCAATCTGTTTCCACAAATGACTTGTGGATTTACACAAAGACTGTATATTATAGGCAGGTACTGATTATACCCAGAAGGAGGCAGTAATACAATATGCTGACTGCTGTAAGACACTGAAGAAGAAGAAGGAGGAGCAGAAGTTGCTGCTTTTCAATGCTTTTCCAATTCCAATGTACACAAGGAAATGTGCAGGAGTTTTACCCTAATTTAACAGCTTTGGAGTCATTGCAATGTAAAGAAAAAGGTGAAAAAGTCACCAGAGTTGTAAAAGTTCCACTTAAAAATAAAAATATAATGCATTTGCTGCCATCTTGCACTTGTGACATCATTTGGCACCAGTTTGTCCAATAGTGATCATTACATGCGTAGTATTATAGTATAATAATACAATATGAATTCACCCGATAATGAACCAGTCTCGGCTGTCAATACTGACATTACACACTGTTGTAGCTTTAAATAACAAAGCAAATGGTAACGTATCAGAATAAAATATCGCATGAAAATAAAGTGTAATGCGAATTTCCTAAAATTAACCATGCTTTAAATATTTGATGTGTTTGACTTTTCAGTTTGGCACTCATCTCACCCACTAACAAGAATGTAGCAGGGTTTATGATTCATACTGCAGCCCACCATGGAGAGAATTTTAGATGGCTGGCTTCACTTTGGGATGCTGTCATGTCCTCCATCTTTATATTTGAGTTTTAACTGGAAATGCTGTTTTAGTGTGGTTTTAGTCATGAAACCATATAAAGATTTTCAAAGTAAAAGCTCTAGTTGCACAGAGAGTGCTGTATTGTGAGTTACATAGAAATGTAAGACAACATGCAGGTTAACAAAATCAGACACAGCTTATCTAAACAAAAACTCAGGAGCTACTCAATGTAAAAGTTTTCAGTGGAAGCTGATGGGGGGGAAAAGGATGGCAGTAACAAACCACTACAAGTTGTCCATGACTCTTGATCACAGAAAGATGTTATTAAATCATTTGTTTGTATTATTACCATGAAAATGTAACTGGCTGAACAATAGTAGTAATAATAATTAGACATTTATGAAACACATTTACCATAACTGTCCATTTAAGTTATACATCCTCATCTACATGCATTTTGAAAAGCACACTACAGGTCTAGTGTTAATGTGTAACAACACTTTTAAATATCATACTGGAGACATTGTGGTGCCTCCCGTGTTACACCAGGTGAGTCATGTTACAATGTGACAGGTGAATAAGGACTGCACCTTTCTCCTTCCAGCCCCCAAGCTCACCACTACTCTCATATTCATGTGCCACATCTGTCTAAGAAGATCTTAGGATGTGTTCACTCTGCCGTAGCTTCATGAATTATAAACCAGCTTACACATACTTTAAATTTGTCTCTTTTCATCAGTTGGAATTATCATCATAAAAATGTTTTGAATGTTCAGTCTTTTTCATTTTCACTGTAGCAAATTAAAGGAAACGGCGTTTTGGTTTGTAAACCAAATGAGAAGTATATCTTTATATCACAATTTCAAAATGATTTCATTAAGAATGCGTATAAACATCTGCTTTTGTTATGTAAAAGCATAGCCACGCACACACAGAAATGACATGCACTTTAAAAGCTTGCATGTGTAATGACCTCAGGAATACAGCTGGGAAATTCAGAGTACACACACGACTGAAACCACTCAAGCATCTGTAACATGTGGTTGTGTTAACCTTTGCCTTTCAAGTATTGAACAGATGTAGTGAAGACGTCAGTCATCTTAATCATCTATGCCATTTCTATTTTTAGTAACTTGTATAACATTCACTGTAATGCAAGATCCTTATATAATAAGGTCATCTGTGGTCTTGTATGGAAAGGAAGAAAATCCACCTTAAAATGAACAGTGATGGGCTCACTTCTTAAAGGCTGTATTATAAGAAGCATTATGTCACTTATTACTCCTTGTCAAAAATAATTTGTTACACTTGTTATGTTACTTTTAAATGATACCAAACATACAGTATGCGATAATTGCATCTTATATTCTCAGTCTTCAATACCTCGTGTGTGCTTCTGTGGCAATGTCTGTTGAATGACAAATGTGCCTCTGGCTGTTACTACTAGTACTGTTAAGTTGTGTTAAGTGCAGTCTTAATATTATATTATAGTCTATAATCAGTCTATAAAAAGTCCAGATGTCATACCAGCTCATGTTCTACTCTGCAAACTTTGGCCTGTGTTAAAATTTCACAAACACCTCTATCGTTTGACATAACCTGTAGGTTGTGATCATTTCAGGCACATAAAGATGTGATGCAGATGTACAGATACAAGCAGGGAAATACGGCTGTAAGGGGCTGCATGTTACTAACAATCAGCTTCTGAAAGATTATCACTTTTTGGCTAAGTGCAGCTTAGTGCAGGCTTCACACGATCAGTGTTTATTTCTGCAGTTTATTTACCCATGAAAGTTACCGGCTAGATGAAAAGCTTGATTTAAGTTCTGCTGTATAATCATACAAGTGCAACACTCATTAACATATTAATCAGAGCAGAGGATGGTGGATTTCAAATCAGGGTGAGCAACATTGTATAGACTTTGTCTATAATTTTATTGCTGACATTCTTTTAGTAATATCCTTACTATAATGTGTTGCTAATATAAAGCCATTATCCAACATTGAACACTTTGACAAGAGTCTTGATACCAAATTATAGGTTTTTCCTGCATAAATTGTAGTTTTGTTTCAGCTGCAGTTGAGCAGACCAGAGGGAAGTGAGAACAACAGAGACCATAAAATAAAAAATAATCCCATCAAAATAATAATCCCATCATTTGTGCTCTACCCACTGTCTCCACAGATCTAGTGCAGTGAAAATGTCAGATGATTGATGTAAATATGAATATATATAAATGTTTCATACAACTTTAAATATCACTAAGTAAAATTCAGCCTTTCCCTGTCAGTTACAGCACATAAACTTGAGATAATTTATTTCTCTGATGTCCAAATGCAGTTTTGTTGGCTATCGATGTACTTTAACCTCTTCTTGGGCCTCATGTGTTGTCCTAACATTGATATTGGTGGCCAATCATCTTTTGAGAGACAAACACAGGCCAGCATTGTTTGTTTGTTTGTTTGTTTGTTCTGTTATCTTTTTTTTTATTCTTTTGGCCCTTGCCCATAAGCACCCGTATCCTCAACCCAAACAAATCCCTTGAAATCTGGAAGAGAAACAGACACTCAGGAGTAACTGCAAAACAGGATGCCCTTGAGAACAGGACACTCCACCCAACATAGCCTGAATAAACATTTGTGTCAGAGAGGTGGAGCAGAGAGCAGTCACTGAACAGGGACAAACGGAGTGGTACACAAAGCTGCATTAAAAAAAGACCAAGAAGTCTGTGTATAAAGCAGTGGTGTTAAGATGAAAAAATCATAATCATGGCACAGTGTCAGCCATGTTCTGCTCCCATGACGGTGGTGCCAATTACCCTCCATGGTGGTCATGTGCAGTTCAGTTACACATAATGGGAGTTTTAATAATTCCCCTGGCACACTATACAACAACCTAAAATGGAAATGACTGTGTAAATGACTACTACTGTGACTAACTGCCTGTTTGATAAAGGAAACAGGCAATACTGAACTATGTATTACAAAATGTTATATTTAATTGCTAAATTAATAAAAACGTTTGAGTAAAAACAGTTTTTTCTTAATAGAAACTTTGTTTTCCGACTATTCAGAAAACTGCACATACAAAGGCATTTTTCACTATATTGTTACCTGCTATTAAAAAATATCATTAAAAATTGTAATGCATACAGTACATAATAGCACTGTTCTCATAGTACACAGAAATAATATAAGTTTTAACTTTCTTTTAACCAAAATAAACAACAAATGAAGTCAGTGATTGTTATGACCACAGAATGGTGGACCAGTCCTAGTTGATATTTTGTTTCAGTGGTACATATTTAAACCCCAAGTTGTAAATGATACGGAGTCAACCTAGGAGCTTTGGGAGCTCTGGAAGTTGTGTGGTTGAAAATCCATCCTGAGCGACACTAAGATGAGTCTAAATTAACTTTTAGGAAAGTGCTACGAACTGTGGCCATGAGTCCAATTTTTGCCAATGAAACCAGTCTTCCTTAGTAACATCTTCTGAGTATCAAACAAGTCACAACATTTTACACTTTTACTTATTTGTGCAGTTGATCATTTATATTTTAACAATTTAGACAAATTATATCAGAATCATCCATGACCAACACATTTTGTATAGATCCACTCTTTGCGTTTGGGAGCTGTAAGAGTTGGCTTTTCTAAGGGAGCCAAACCAAAACAATCAAATCTTTGAAAAGAGACCGACTTCCTATCACTAACTTCAAGTAGACTGAGAAAGTGTCACATCAGAACATTACTACAAGTCCCACGTTTGAAGGAATGAAATAACCAGCCACTAAAAGTACTTAAAAGTGGGTGTAGATAAAGTGAAGTTGACTCAGAGTCTGTATTTTACAATAAATGAAGCGGAACCAATGGGTTTTCACTGCTATTTAGGCCAATTCCAGCCTAGCTATCAGTGATAAATGACAAATAGGCCACCACACCAAAACGTCCCCAAAGAATCTAACAGATTTATTATTTTTGACAATTAAGTAATCAACGTAAAGTGTCAGAAATGTTAATAGTGTGCTGTTGACACTAATAAAAAGCACACTCTTGTCTTTTAGCCACTGCCCCCACAGGTTAAAACAGTTTAATTGTATCTAGAGGCTTTGGTAAGAAATTGTTATTAATTTTAAGGTCTTTGCATAGCTTTCGGATGTGCTGCATTGATGCTCCAAAGTGCTCAGAAATCATAAGTGAAGGCTTTTGGATATAATGGGAGAGGGGAGGGGTGAGGCATCTTTCACTTTGGGTTGAGAATAGATGGCGCAAGACGGAGCAAAGGAGCCAGAGGAGTGCAGGAGGAGACAGTGGAGGCGTGGGTCGGCCTTGAGATATGTACTGAGTGGATGTAGAATGACAGCACAAGCCCAATTAGTCTTGGATGCCAGGGCTGCTACAGGGAGGTCGGTGCAAGTGATCAAGCCATTCAAGCACTTGGCCACAGGCGTTCTCTGTCGACAGCCTGGGTAACGTTACTCTATTACTGCATCTTCTGGATTACTGCACACTCTCATACTGCTAGCTCTGCCCCCTTCCTTACATACTTCCTTCCCCTAAACTGTGCAGCCTCTCCCACTCCTATTTTTATTCTTTTTTTTTGCATGGTAATACTTGGTTGCTTCTCTATTTTTCCACACATTTACATGCACCAACAACATGCACTCCCTGAGGGATAATACTACTCTCTACTTGAAATCCTGTTCATGAACGTGCCACTCCCTCTGTCCTTTGCATCCTCCCACTTATTTCCCATCCCAGAGCTTGAGTATTACCTCATCCCACTCAGAGGTGAAGGAAGGCATGCGTTGCATCGACGGCTGCCCGGAGCTGCAGTTGGACACCGACCCGCTGCGACCAGTCAGACCTCCATCCTCTTCTCCAAGTGGTGATGCCAACAAGTCAGAGTCCGACTTCGATAAGTTTTTTATTAGGCCCAGGTCTACCGGTCTGATTTTGCCAGCTGATGCAGGCTCAGTTGAAACTGTTCTGGGGTCCTCTGGATTTGGGATCACCTTGGCAGCATTGGATGTGCATTGTGCCATTGTATTGAAGTTGCCTTGTACAGTCCTCAGTTTCCTGAAGTACTCTCTTCAGAAATCAATCCGGGGTCTTTGTGGAGCTTTAAAACTTCTGATGAAGAAAGCCAGTCAATATTAGCACTTGAAAAGACAGAGCAGTAAAATATAAGTACTATCCATTTTAGCAATCTAACTGCACTCTGCTGCAAATGACTCAAAGTCATGCAAAGTTCTCTTGTTTGGATGGAAAGGGAGCATATTAAAGGAAAGACTTGTTGTGCACAGGAACAGTCATTAAGGTCCACCCACTAGTCGTATCCTGTTGCCCTCCTCTTGGTGACTGGCCCTCCCCGGATACTAATATCCCCCCTCCTTAATCCTCTGTGTTGACTTTTTAATACTTTCCTCAGTAGCTTATCGTGCAATTCCTGAGAGAGAATTTCTCTCAAATATAAAATAAGATGCTAGGATAAAATTTAATAAAATCAAATCACATATACACATATCCTTGAACATATTGAATCTGTTACAGCCTGATGCCTAATGTCTGACTCAATCAGGTGAAATCCGCGTAACACTATGGAAACAAAAAGTCCTCATTACTGCATCCTCTTACCTCCTGACTTATTTAGTCCTGGTTCTGCTCCCCTTGCTTGTGTTTATTCTGCTCTGAGGTTGTTTCTAGACTCCTGAGTCGGGCCAGCTCCATCCCATAGTGAGGATCAGAGGACAGGAGAATCCAAAGCCTGGCCTCATTCAGACTGACAGCGGGGGTAATCAGGTTACTGATGCAGTGGGTGGTTGCTTCATTTTAAAAGAGGGAGAAACGGGATTCCTCCTTCGCTGTCTGTGCAGTAATGGGTTACTGAGTTGGGCTGGGCTTATTTTTGTTATTATAGGTGGAATTAGTACTTCAGATGTTTTTTTTCCACTTATATATCACGCTATCCAGTTTTTTTTTCTAGAACAGCTTTGGCCCAATATGTGCAATTATCTGAAGCATAACAGAAAATTATGGATGTTGCTTTTTTGTTGTCGTCTCTAAAAAAAGTACTGCCTGACCGAAAGTGTGATCTCTAATAGACTGTCATAATTTGTGGTCACAGATCCATTAGGTCACATCAAAGTATCCACTTTTCTGTGATTTATTTGACTTAAATAATTTACTGGTTAGTGTTTCTATTGAGTTCTTTGACTTACTTAACTCCTGGGATATGTGGAGGTTTAAAAATGCATACATCGGAAATGCTGATTATATACGAAGAAGGTACAAACAATCTCTCACACTCTCACATTCATGACTCTTCTCAAAGGGATGTGTTGCTGACTAAAGGGTCTCTTGTGAGAGGGTTCCTTAGTATTCTCAGGCATCCATCGCCCTGCACAGTACCTCTTCTCTGCCCTCAATCAGCCAAGTTCCCTGCATGCTCCCCTCTTCCCTGTGGGCAGCACTGGTGTGTGCATGACAGAAAAGATAACATCCCTCGCTCTACAAGGAGGGTTCACACAGCCACATACTGCTTAGCTGGCAATAACAAAAGCCAAATTTAATGAAGCACGTACAATTGCACATCTAATGATCTTTATGACTGTGACGGGGATGAAACCATTGCTGATATCCACATCTTCTGTGCCATTTTAAACAACGGAGGCTGTGGACTCCAACGTGTTTCAGGATAATGATGTCTTCATGGCATATTAGAGTGACTAAAATAAAACATGCATCCCCTCCTTCAGCTGGATGGCTGCTGAGCCTCGGGTGAAAGACAGTACTGAGTCATAAACACTTTAACAAAGACATGCACACTGTGCAAGTCACAGAGAGGCAACAGGGGTGCAGTGTTTTCATGCACACATTTTGTGTATGAGAATTGTGTATGAGAATTGTGTACCCTTAAACCCTGACATGCAGATATGCTCTTAAGATTCTTGTGTGTGTTTGTGACACTCTTAACACTAGCTGTATGTTTCTCCATGTCCATAATTGATAACACCATGACTTCAACTTTCAAAACCCATTTTTCTCATCACTCCTCTTGATAAATCATTATCCCTCTCTGCAATTTGTTGCCCTGCAGTTTCACCTGATCAGCCAGCATTATTATTATTATGAGATTCAGAATGAGGCCAGTGGGTATAAATCTAATAAAGTTACTCAACCTAGGGAACTGTTACCAAAAACAGAACAGGCCGCTCTGTTTTGAATAGAAAAGTCAGACTATGACGCATACCCTGCCATCTCTAACTCAAGCATCAGTCAATCTTCACGGCAGTTGATGTGCAACCGTTGAACAGAGACTTCGAATAAGCATGGAAGAGGAGGATATGAAATTAATGGGAGAGCAATTGTGCATGGCTGAGTGAAGATTTAACACCTTCAGTGTAAGAGAGAGAGGGAGAATAAACTTTAATATTGGCGGGATGGTAGATGGTAATCTCATTGGGTGACTGTAAATTTCCCAAATTCTCAGAGTCTCTCGCACTAATTTAACATGAGTTCATTAACAATGCAGTGTGATGTAGAGGCATTTTAGCCACAATAGTAGTATCATTTTTCGAGTGAAGGTTTATGAGCTTTATATGAAAACAAATCAAACTCAGTTGTCCTTGTCCAGGGTGCCACATGCTAACAGGCTTTACTAGTTTAACGTCATCAACCTTACAGTATACCACATCAGCAAGTAAGCATTAGAGCCCTAAGAAACATGTTGGCATGCTGACAACAGCTTTCACATGGGGGCACTGTGTTATACAGCTGTTGGCACAACTGGAGAGTTCTGTTTCCAAGATGAGTCAATTGGAATGCCCCCCGCTCGTATTTCAAATGCGTTAAGTGGCGTTATGTTTTTGAAACTCCCAAGTTCACTTGTTTTGATGTTTTTGCTGATTTGTTTGAAAAATGGTGGAGCCAATGGAAATTCACTTTGTTGAGGTTAAGTTAATTGCAGTTTTCCTAACTGACTACTTTATTTCTATCTCTATTCCTTGCATGTTGCAGCATCACTGTGCTCACAATTTTACCATTTGAACGCCAGGAGGGCCATGTTCAAAACTTTCTGTGTTGCAATTAATCATGAGTACTGTTTGAAGGCTGACAGGAATTTGATGAGTGGAATGTTAATATTAATTATAACAAAAGGTTTTGGACAGCGTCTTAAGCTGACAACATACGCAGGCAGGCTAAAGCCTCTTATGGTTTTATTGTGAAGGATATCAAATAACAAGAATATCTGAGGGCTTGAAAAATTGGTGTTGGTTTTAACAGGATGTACATTTGACAAAGTAAAATCTAAAGAGAGAGCTACATTCCAGTATTGTTCTTGTGAAATCTCTCCTCCGTAAAAGGTCATCTGAGATGTTACTGCAGCATTTACACTGCACTGTTTTTTCCCAAATGTAAATCTCTTTTTTGTTGTATTGTGTGATAAAGGCTGAGATATTGTTGTTTGTTGTTGTTGTTGTTTTTTTGTCATGGAGCATGGCATCTTGTTCCACAACTGCTGCTGGCCTCATAAGGATAAAGATACATTTAACAGATAAATTTAGCATGCTGGAATCAAAGTGCATTGTGGAATTGAACTGGAGCTCCTTCATTTTTAATGTAAATCGAGATATGATGGCATGATGCCATGTATGCTGCAGGGATGTGTGTGCATATAGGTGTGTATACAATTTATTTGTGCATGGATAAATGCACATTTGTTTGTGTGTGCACGTACGTACATGCCTGAGATCATGCAAGCTGGGGTAAGTGATTGTGTTGAGGTCATGCAGAGCTTCCTGTGTTTTGCTCTGTGCGATGCTTCCAATGAAAACAATGGTCACAGCTCCATGTTTTTTATAGAGACACATCCTCTGTTTCATTTTAGTTGGCCCAGAATTTAAAAAAAAGTTTATTTAATGTACAATCCACTGCATTTTAATCAACAATGTGTCATCAAAGATAAGATGTGCTGGCGGTGGGGTGCATAAGGACACATTTAAATTCAGGGAAGAATAGACAAAGGGAAAGGAGCAAAACATGCAGAGAGGCACAGAAGAGAGCAGGTAGAGTCTGAACGACAAGGCAAGGTAATTAATCAACAGATAATGCTGATAGTTCAGAGACTGGTCACTTTCAACAAACCTCCTTGACAAAAACAGCTGCCCTTGACAATATGATGACCATCATATTGGCAGTCATGAATCAATTGGATGTGCTCAATATATTCAGCTGAGTGTGAAAAAAAAAAAACATTCTTGGAAGCAATGCACAAGACATCCACTTTCATAATGCAATGACTTGACGCAATTACTTACCGAGTGTTTTCACCCTGTGACATTTTGTTTCTTCACGTGAAAGACATTATTTTTCACGAGATGCCATTTTTCAAAATCCATCCACATTGAAGTCAATCTCATTTCAGCCAAAAAGAAACATGAGCAGTTAAAACACCAATGTGTGGACTTGCATGTTTGTTGACATTAAAAAATGTACAATGGCAAGATTCTGGCTTTTATGTGCAAACATGTATTGCTGTTGCTAAATCTGTTTTTCAGAGAGTATGAATCCTTCCCCCCTTTAAAAGTAGACTCTGTCCTTGACTCCTTATGAAGCACATTTTAGAAGCACTTTCACTAGTTGCTGGAGTAGAAGTCAAAGCTGCACTCTTATATTCAGTCCTGGCTTGCTGTTATGACCATATCAGATTAAAAAGGTGACATTACAGGAGTTTGCTTTTTGCCTGAATTCACCTTATCTTTTTATGACAGAAAATATTATTTTGTGCACATTTTGTTTCTTTACCTTGCAAGGTTCAGTCTGTAATAATAAACTGGTTTGGGTTTTGTTTTAAGATCACAGTTTGTTTGTAGAGAAGTGACTGATACAAATATGTGTCAAAACAAAGGGAAGAAGAGAAAGTACAATGGCAGTACTTTGTTAGAGTCAGTTTTTGCTTATTTCAAACAAGGCATGAGTCCTCATATCAAACACCATTACCTGCATGAATGAGATAGAAACAGATGATGGGTTTTTCAATCCCACCTTGGGCGCTTACTGACAGAAGGGAACAACAGAGATTTCTGTAGGAGATAAGCAGAAAGAGGCAGCTTCCAGTTTGAAAAAAAAGGGACAATTGAGCCAATTTTGCAGGCAACCTGCAAAAGAACTGATTGGAGCAACACCTCTGTTTGCATGTAATCTTTCATGATCATTACAGATAAAACTGCAGATTCTCAATCGTCATTCTGGATTAAAAATGTTCTGCTTCTGTATGACTGGGAAAAAGCTGAGCTGAAGGGTTTTAAGACTAAGCGGCTTCTGTTGAGAAGAAAGACTGAGGAACACATGAGTGAGAGGCATGAGGCTCAATCTTCATTTCTTTGATGGCTGAACATTCTGTGGAAACTCATAACTTCACAACTGCTCTTGGAACTACACAATATTGTCCTTTTCACTAGTTCAGAAAGCATAGAAAAGCAGCGAGGAAGACACATACATGCATACCACGTTGTACTCCTCAAACCATGAATGTACTTCATGGTTCATACCTTTTTAGTAGCAAGTTATCGGCATGGGGCTGCTTTTGTAGGTTTCCAGGATGTTGTTGCAGTCTCCTGTACATAGCAGGTCATAAAATTTAAGGGGGTCCTCATTAAATTATAGTTGTTGACTAATGTTATCATCCATTCTCAAGGGCCCCACTCTCAGCTCGTAGCTTCCGTCAGCTGCCAGCTCTGCCTTAAGGACAGGAACATAAGGTTTAAAGTTCTCTAGCTAATTTAATCTAGACAACAAAAATGTGTTAAGCAACAAGCAATCGGCTGACAACCGATGCCGATGTATAAATACGTCTTTCCTTTTGCCCAACTGCAGAGGTCCTTTAGTCTGTTCTGCATTTAAAATTAACATTTTCCATACTCAAGTCGCAGCAGATGTAGATATAAAAGTACCAAAAAAATACTAGCTGGCATAGAAGTCAAGGAAGTAGCAGCTCATTCAGCCTACTCTTTCAGTGATTAGTCATTGGTGGATCTTGGTGTGTTTGCAGATAATATTGTGCATCCCTTATAAATAGACATATCAGTGAGGCGTATATTAGAATACAATATTAACAGCAATGAGGGAACAAGACACACCACAGCCATTTCAGCAATTATAGGTGTAAGTAATACTGTGCATGCATAGTAGAAGGTGGTGGTTACCTTTACTACGCAAATGAGCTAATGCTGTTATCCTAAGAAGAAATATATTGATTTTTGAAGGTGCCCATAATATATTTATAGCTGTAGTGGTTCATTTTAATTTACTGGAACAAAACTGGGGCATAACTCTAAGTACAGAAAAACTATTCAACCTTTTAACTTGTATGATTTTCGTTATGTACAAAAAAAAAATTGTAAGCTTACTCATTGCTCAGGGTGACCTTTTTTGTAAATGAATACACAAAAGGGTAACATACTTGACAAAATTATCCCATTCGTAGGTGAATTTCTTTCACCTACGAGTTGTAGTTTTTCATGAAACTTTCATTCATTCTCTAATCTGAAAGCCTCACAGTTGATTCTTGATAACAGAAATCTGCTGAAGAAGAGTATGTGATATGATCAGAGGACCATGGACTCCTTTAGTGTTTTTGAGTTGCTATATTAAATAACTGAAATATTATGAGGTACTTTGTCCAAGCAGATATAAATGTGACTTTATATAATTTAAATTAGATTCATGACTATTGACTGATGCAGTTATAATTGACTTTATTGTGTCTGTCTAAACGTCTTACATAAACAATAACGGCATAGATGTAAATAAACATACAGGAATTTCACTCATTTTGAAAGAATTTAGGTTATAAAACAAAATTTGTGCTACAAAGAAAATAAACTAATTTAAAACTGTCGGTCAATAGATGTGGAAATTCTTCGCTTGTCCTTTTGACTTTCTGAATCTCGGCTGTGAAGTGCAAAATACTTTGGATGCAAATGCTGACAGATGAATATTTAACACGGTTATTTATAAAACATGGCGATGCTCAGTGCAATGGAGCAGGTGAAGGAGAATCACTGTCAGTGTCAGAGGACTGTACAGCTGGCCGGTGGCAGGACTCCTCAGGGCGGACTAAACACACTTTAAACTCAAGTAGGCCAGCTAACAATGTTGTGTGCGCTTGAAATGTTCGCCCTGTGGCAGCTATCGACAAACTTCAGCTAATGGCATGATGTGCATGCTCTATAGTCAATGAACCTTGGCATTGCAGCACAGTAAAGAGGTCTACATCTGCTGTCCCAGCATACAACATTGTGCCAACAGTAAATTGATCCCAGAGGAAGTAGAAATAATAACTCCATCTTTCTCCCTCGTCACATTAGATTCAAAACTAATCAAATTAGCCTTGATTAAAGCAGATTTGATGTCATTCATTTGCTAACCATGCAGGCGTTCAAGAGGAGAATAATCCATTTATGTTCTACAAGAAAGGCCACCATAGATGTTAAGTGAAGCTGAAGACATTTTGTTAAAATGTGAAAATGCATATCAAGATCTCAAAAAAACACCTACAGTTAGTGTTAGTGGGAGATTAGCTGCAAGCTTTGCTTTGTTTTTTTCAGATACTGTGTTATACTACATCTGTATTGGCCCGTGGGCCCATGGGAACCCCTACTGGTCAACACATTTACAGTTTGAAACAAGCAGATTCAAGAGACTCTCCCAGAGGCCAAGGAAAATGGATATTGATCTTGAGCCATGACTAAATGGATTAAATTACAGGGTAGTGTAGCAGTGCATCTCTTGGAGAGAGGAGGAGGAGTTGAGATAGAACAGAGGAGGAAATGGAGAGAGAGTATTGGAAAAAAGACAACTACCAAAATCTTTGCCTCACAAACTGCTTTGTTTCTCTTTGATTTTTTCCATCAACAGCACAACCAGCAGCCGTGTGTTATCATTCCCTACGACCAACATCCTCCCAGTCTTTATACAGTTATGGACCAATTGGCTTTGATGGACTTGTCACTCAGGAGATTATCTTCTTCTTTTTTTTCCATTTAACTGCAGCTATTGAGTGTTAAGATTGCCAAGAGCAAGACAATGCATCATCATGAACACAGGGTCCAGAGCGATGCACTGGAGAGAGTAAATCTGGATGTGGTTGGTTGTCAATCGCAGTCAGGCGTGTTTTGGGATAAACATAATCAGCAGTCAGTCCACCTTAAGCCTCTCTCCTTCTGGGCCTTGTTGATGAGTCTGAGGGGGAGCAGTGCTATTTGGTGAGAGCAGCTCCTTTGAGCCCTCGCTGTTGATATTCAGGACATTAATGCGTTCACTTGTATGACAGGAATATCAAGGCAGTGAGCCCCATTAAAAATTTCCACCCAGCCATGCAGTTCAGTTTCAGTCTACACATGTTTTTTTAGACTCGTGTTTTTCAGACCACCAGCACATGAAGGAACGAAATGTTGAAGAAGCCAGAAACATGCTGTATGAGGTCACCTTGATTAATCGGACATGTTCACAGCAGCAGGAGAATGTGTGGAACCTCCAGGTGATTGGTACCACATGGCTTAAGTATTCAGGACACGGGACACGGGAATTTTCCTGCTGTGTTCTGAAAGCAGTTTAAGTGAGCATTTTGTGCCAAATTTGTTTTTAGGATAATGAATTCACAGGGGGAAAAAAAGGTTGCTCATGTCACAGTTGCACCAAAAAGTAAATAGTTTATCTTAAAATCTAATGGGGCATTTGTGCCAAATTTGAACAGATTCCTTTGAGACAATCTTCAGATAGCATATTTACAACAATTGGACAAATGGAAACCCTGAAAACACTATGGCTATGGCTAATGCAGAGGCATAAAATCAAAAGCAATCTTCAATAAGACTTTAAAGTGAGACTATTTAGGACCATTGTACTGACAATAAATCACATGACTAAGAGGGTTTGCTCAGAGAATTATAGACTGCTGCGCTGCTCCCCTCAGCTCTAAAGCTTTACTGAGTCTTTCTCTTGGTTTGCATCTTTAAAGTAAGACGTTAAGATCCTTATCCATCATACAGCACCATCAAGGGCGCATCTGATCAGTCCAAAATGTATTCTGCAGCATGAAACAACCCTAAAGATCTTCTTCTGAGACGAGATAATGGTGTATGGGCCCCACAGAGCCATGTACTCAACATCACAGTGTCAGTCTGGGAATAAATGAAGAGGCAAAAAAGACAGACAGACTAAATCCACAGATAATCTGTGCCAAGTTCTCAGATGTTCGTTACAATGAACGTTTAAAAAAAAAAAGTGCTCTCACAGAATAATAATTTGATTTTGATTCTTTCAATTTACCAAAAACCTTACGAGACAAAACAATGACATAATAATGCTTTCTACTGTAATGAGTTGAGTGAACCCATAAGTTTAAGATCTGAACATGTCAACGTGACAATTTAATTATATCCATTCAATTACATGGTAATAGTGATGAATAGTCACTATAGTCACAATAGTTATTTGTTTGATTATATTAAGATCCGTTGGTCTTTTTTTGATAAAAATAACTGATAAAAGCATTCAGTTAATGGACTGCATGTCTGTTTTCAGAAATTTCAGAGGTTTCATGAATGCCTTTTGAAGCTACTACACAAGTGATGAAATTGACCATGGCCTTTGAATGCATCTTGTTAGCGGTTCCTCTTAGACCAGCTAAGACCAGCTCTCATCTGTTCAAGTTTGAAAAATATTGCCATGATAATCCCATTAAATACATTTTGTGTAAAATGCCCGCCCCCACCCAGAAAAAATTAAAAACTGATTTACTGTGATGAACTAATTCTCTAATGGTTACAAGTTTTTGTGTTGGAAAAAGGTTCATGGTTGTAGAGAACAATGAGAGAACGATAAAATATAGTTTTTCATTAATTTACAAGTTGGAGATAGAAGTTAACAGAACTTTGAACTCCCAGCCAAAAAGCATAAATAATCTTTCAGGTGTCACTCACTCACTGTTGAAGTATGCTTTTTCAGTTTAATTTTTTAATTTAATTAAAAAAAAATATTCTTCCCATAAGTTTGATTCAAGCTTACAGTATTTCCTCAATTGGGCTCTTATCAAAACACCCCACCTCTTTATTCCCTTCAGGGCTACACTTGCAGAATTGCAGAGGTTTATAGGAAATTTCATTGTAAATGATCTGATGCAGCACTGTATCACTGTGGATTCCACAAGTATATTTGCAAACATAGCATGATGCATAAGGCTATTGCCGCCAAACAATTGAGTTTCTTTTTTGTGTGAAATACAAAGCCTCAGAAATGCCCTGAGAGCATGAGAATGTATACAAAGACATTTTCAACAGTCAATGGATCCACAAAAATCACACATCATTCCAGTGTCTTGGTCTAAATTGCAGCAGTGTGACTCTCTAGCTCCATCTGTTGAGACAATTTCATAACTATGGGCAGACATTTGTGCTTCCACCTAAAGAAACAGTGCAATTCAGGTGGAAGAAGGTATCAAATCATTGTACACACACACAAACAAATGTTAGTCACGATAATGATTCATCAACAGCCACAGAATCTTACGTAACAACTGTAACTCTTCACACACTAGACTGATTACAGCAATGAGGGCTGGGTCAACCCTCTCGTATGTCCAGAAACACAAGACCTTCAACTTCTGATTGTGACGCCCTCGTTACTCTGGATGGTGATACTTAAAGGGTCCTGTCAGTGCAAATCACTATCACTGGGCAAACCCACTTGACAAATGCATTCACACATTAAGGCAGACAGAACATGTCACAACTACTTAAAGTGAAAACCCCACGTGGCAGTGTTGGTTCAAATTGAGAGCATTTCTACTGTTCAGAAGCAGTGCTAACCTTAAAGCTGTATATTTATATTTTGAACAGGTACCACTAATGTAGTGTGTTGTCACATATGCAGGTCTCTCAGGTTTTACAGTAAGTCTTTGAGAACTTCATCCACAGCTGCTTTTCCAATTTCAAAATGTCTGTCATTAAAAAGGAGGAAGAACAATCCAGAATCAAAAGGTTTGAATTTTCCATTTTATTTGTCAATGAAATGAAAAAAACACACCAAAACCTAAAACAAAGTAAAAATATAGGTCGCACATAAAAACAATTAAACCACTCTTTATGCGGGATGAGCAGTTTGTCAGACTGAGGCAAAAATATTTTGGTCTGGATTCTATCACAGGGGTGGGTGTTTAATTAAACAAGTCCTTAAGGTGTGCATCTGAAGTTATTTTCTCATGAGGCAAATAGTAATAAATACCATAAATCAAGCAGAAAATAAAGTAATCATACAAAAAAGGACAATTTCTTGAGAAACTTCAGGGTGGAAACTGAAGAAACTGGACATTTGAGAATAAAAAGCCATATTGACAAAACCAAGTGTCCTTGTTAGACTGCGTTTTCTTCATGGCAACATAGACTGATGGAAAGTCACTCGCTCTTATCTGTCTGGGCGCATCATGCCTGGTCTGACTGGCATCATCATCGGTCGAGGGTGACGCATCATGTGTGGTGGTCCTGGCATCATCTGCATGGGTCCTCCCATCGGTGGCCTCATGCCTCCTAAAAGTAACAGTGATAGAAACATTACTGATACTGAATGTTATGGGGTGCTTATTAGAATAATTACTAGAAACCTTAGAAATTAGGAACATGTTGACTTTTGTTTTGTTTTGTACTCATCCTGACTGACCTTCTATAATCTAATGGCCTATTTATAACTTGAATATTACAAACGTGCGTTAACAAAAACAGACAAAAACAAAATACTGGAGGTGTCAACTGAAACTCTTCTCATTCACCTTGAATAGAGTGCATCATTCATTCATTCATTCACTGTCTACCACTTTATTTTCCCCAAGCAACTCAGCCCACCATTATGACACATGAAACAATATTTACTGTTTTAGCTTTGGGGTCTGTTTTCACTCGTATGTGGGCAGTGTTCACATAAATTCTTCTTTTGTTTACTAAAACAATTTAATCTGAGATTTATCTTGTCCTTCAGGGGAAAAGGTTCCTGCAGTGGAAATGCATCTAATGAATTGCATCATACCTGGTCCACCGGGCATCATCCCATGTGGTGGAGGTCCCATCATGGGCATCATTGGAGGACCTCCCATCGGGGGTGTTGGTAGCATGCCTGGGCGAGGAGGACCACCTGTATTGTACGCATCAGAGGTTAGTGTATGTATTTAATTAACATGCATCATCATAAATTATGTTGTAATGGATTTTAAAAAACAATTTAGTTGTAGTGACTAATGAATAAACAATACAACCAGCATATCAGCATACCTTTCTGAAGAAATTAGACAATTAAAGTTTGGAAAAACAAATGGCAGTAACGGAGCTCCGTGTTAAGCTTAGCACATGCCCACTCAGAGATGGATTTGGTCATTAATGCTTACAGCCTGCTGTGAAATTGGTTGTTCAAGCTTTTACAACTTTGTTAATACAGGAATCAAATACTGTATATAAAGCTATTCTGTGTTGCAGTAAATTAAATTACTGGAAAAATGAAAGACAGTGGACTTGGTTACCTGGAGGAGGACCACCAGGGAATGGTGTGGGAGGGATCTTTCCTTGTTGAAAAGCAGCCGCTGTTTGGAGAAAAGCCAACACATTAACATACAAACAACCACGTGAATTAATCCACTTGCAGCATGCAGACTTTAAACTATCCGTTTTCTGCTCTGTATACTGAAAAACACAACAGGAGAAAGTGCACATGGGATCTTTCTTTGAGATATCACTGAAGATTACACTATGTAGTAAAAGAAATGCTGTGCAATGCTCCAGTCCATTGTAACATTAGGTGTTTAAGGACACTTAATGAAAAATACAAAACAAAGCAGCATAAGTAATCATCTAGTTGTCTTAACTGTCTTAACCTAACTGTGCTCATATTAGGAGTGTGAAAAGTTGACTGCACAAATAAATAAAACTATAGTTTATGTATATACCACTAGAGGTCACTTCTATTTTAATTCCACATTTGAGCAAAGTATCCCAAAGGTGTGACTGAAAAAAAACCTGAGCTTTGCCTCCAATAAAATGTCTATTTTGATCTTGTGCAGTCCTTGAGGACATAGATGTCTCTGGGTTGAGTTAAAAAGTATCGTATACTGCATAAACAGCTAACACAGCGTCTTTTACTTCTAGTTTCATTCAATAATAATGATAATAATTGAGACAATGGATTTCTTACTTGTTTTATCGATCAGACTCTGAGCCTGTTCCTCCATCCATTTCTGGTAGTAGTCTTTGACATTTTCTTTGTGTTTGCGGCCACTGCAGTGGGTTTTCCTCACCGATGGCTAGAAAGGGGAACACATTTGAGGATATTAAACAGAGCAAATAGCAACAAAGAGACCCTTTAATGCTTTTCAATAATTAATAGTTGTGCACACAAATACAACTTACCGAGTCATGTGTAAGATAGGTGTCACAGTAATCACAATAAAACCTGCAAAATATTAAAAAGGGTTAGAATAAATAGTTTGCAAATATGGCTTGCATGCATACACTTTATAAACCAATATACTTGGTTTGGTTAAATAACATGATAGGCGAAACAAATGTCACCGAAACAAAGGAAAGACAAACATTGCAGAGGCAACTCAGATGTCCAAATATGTCTAAAAAGGTATTTTTTACAAACAAACTTGAACTCTTGGTTTAATTGTCAACAAATTAGCTGTGAAAATACTACTACTGTATTTGCAAGTATGCCAAATTTATATCTTCTGTCTTTCCCGGCTACTTATTTTATCATGGTGTTGCAGCTGCTTGGAAGGTGTGCAATCATAGCCACAGTAGCATCTTTCAGTCTGAAGACAGAAAAAATGTACAGTTAGATGTAATTTTATAACTGGAGATTGTTTTTAGCAGCATAGAGCTGAAACAATTAATTGAATATTGTCAACTATTTTGATAATCGAATTGAAGCTTTTGTCATTATTTTAACAAGATTTCTGATTGTGTTAGCTTCTTAAATGTGAATATTTTTTGGCTTCTTTGCTCCAGATAACTAAGAAATCATTAACTGAATAATTTTGTTTTGTGGACAAAACAATACATTTGAGAACATCATCATTTCCAGGTTTGACAAACACTGAACATTTAACGTTTTATGATATTTTACAGACCAAACAAGTACTCGAATAATCGAGAAAATAATTGACAGATTAATCTATTGAGAAAATAATCGTCAGTTGCAGTTTGTTTCTTAGTTTGCCTGTAAGCAGCATGAGATTTTAGTGGTGATACAGATCCTAAAAATCAAGTAACCTGCCATTTATATTATCAACTTCAAGTGTTTTGTTAATGAAATGTCAAAAAATGCAGAATCTTTATCAAAATTCTTGAGCTATTTATCTATTCTATTTAAATTATGAGTGGTAAACATACATTGAATGCTCAGTATGAGACAATACAACTAAAAATGTTCTTGTTAAGTAATTCAATTGAGAAAAAAACAGCTGTTGATTATTTTTTCAATTATTTTTTGCAGCTCAATTCAGAATCATGCAAAGGGAGTCTCACTTAGAATTCGGTATTTTTGAAGTGAGATTTAATATGTTGCAGCTCATTTGATTTGGAAGCTTTTAATGTAGATTTTACATTTTGTTTTATAAATGAGATGACTCGTGAGATGAATTGCTCCTATATTCTGGTGAAGAAAACCATGCAGCTGTGTGATGCAGAGACAATTGAGCATGAAACAAACAAAATAGTACGTAAAAGGACAATTATCAATGACTTATTTTGCTTAATGAATATAGCAGTAGTGTTGTTTTTTTGTATCGTTTAAGATATATACTGCCTTGTTTTTAAATTGTATTTCGTTACATATAACCGTTTCTACCATTTTGTCCACACATTAAATATTATTTAGAGGAAGATTTTTTAAACACGTGTGCTTGGGTTCATCTCATCATCTTTGCAACTCTCACAAAAAACACCTAGAAGGTCGATTTGTTCGACCGTGCGATACAGGAGAAAACTGCAACACATGCGATGAAATGCATCTTACGGTTACTTTGTTTAGGACATTCCAGATGTTTTGTTTGGTGAGTAATACTCGATGAAGGTTCGTAATTTAGTGATAAAATAATTTAATATCAGTTCACTATGGCTGGTCTTTAGATGATGAATCGAGGTTAACTCCAGCACGTAGACACAGCCCAAACAAAGCTCTTAACAAACCCGTCTGTCTCGTCAGCTTTTAAAGTGCAAACTCCCGCCTTTGTTACTTGAGATACTGAAATACTATTGATATGTGATGATATAAAAGATGAAAGTCCGCGTATAAACGCTAACAATGCAAAAATGTACAGACTTACTTCGGCATGTTTCGAGGCTGCCTTCTTTGAGAGCGCGACTGCGGTGCAACAAATAAATGTTCCTACCGGATATTACATCAAAACGAATTTGTTCCGCTTGCAAATTGTGCAACCGGAAATGTCAAATAACCAAAGTTATTTGTTGTTTGTGTGTCTTTTAAATACATTGTACAAGCAATACATTGACAAATATATATTTTTTATTTACGTTTTGTTTATTTCAGAATAAAGAAATAACACAAATGGAACTGATCAAAGTCATGTTTTGCATTTGTCCATGTGTACAATCACATCACATATATATATGTGTGTATGTATGTATGTATGTATGTGTATATATATATATATATATATATATGTATATATATATATATATATATATATACAGTGACAATATTATATATATAACATAATATTGTCACTATTCATTGCCACAGACCCTCAAAGCAGGGAAACAATGGCTGCCATAACATAAATATGTCCCTTAACCTTTATTCTCATAGGCAATAAAAATGCCATAATTCAAAAATAATTTAATAAAAATGTTGAACCCAATATTTCAATTCATTCATATCTCATACGGATCTGGAGAGAAGCAGTTTGGCTTTATTGGTAACCCAATGAAAAGATGGCTGCAAATAGCAACAGATGACGTCGACGCCCACTGTGTGATTGGCGAAGGTGGAGCGCGGGCTGTTGCAATGGTTGCAACGTCAAACATCGTCCCCCTGGTGGTGCCATGCGCATTGACGGTTGTTGTTGTTAAGCTGGTTGTTATGTCTGGACAAGGCCTCGAACTCAACTGAGAGAGGATCCCCCTCTCTCCCTCCCTCCCTCCCGCACTATCCCGTCTCCGCCGCGGGACACCCGCCGCCCATGGAGGGCACAGACATGGACGTGGACGCGGAGCTCATGCAGAAGTTCAGCTGCATGGGCACCACGGACAAGGACGTCCTCATTTCGGAGTTTCAGAGACTGCTGGGCTTCCAGCTCAACCCCGCTGGCTGCGCCTTTTTCCTGGACATGACAAACTGGTGAGTGCGGGGATGTGAGGGCCCTGTTGATGGACAGCAGTGGCTCTTGTGTAGCTGTTGAATTAGCCCGTTATGGTACGTTAACACGCTAAAAAATGGAGGCACGCTCACTAGTTTGTGTTGTCCAGATAGGACATGGGGAATGGCAGCTAACTCCCAGCAAGTGGTTCAGGGGCAAACGGAAGTGAAACGTTAAAGTTTGTCCGGATCGTGAGTTGACGTTCTGGTGAAGTGGTCGGAAAAGCAAAGAACAAGCTAGCTAACGATGCCAGCCAGCTAATAAAAGCGCATGGAGTTCTCAGCGTATATTGTCAACCATGTTACATAATAATGTTAAAAGCCGTGCTATGTCTATCTGGAGACGACGCTCACGTTAGTCTGATGACGTAACCAGTCGTGATCAACGGCTATCATCAGCTGACAACAAGTGGGCTTAGTGTCCCTGATCAACTGAAACCAATATCGTAATTGATCAATACCCGGGGGAGGAGGGGGTTGGATTACATCTCTTTTAGAAGGGAGAAATCCACCCAAATATTCAAGTTTCGGTTTGGATCGTGAAGTCGTCATACAGGAAAGATGACATCATCAGGTGGGAGGTGACCTCTATCGATGTGAGGTTATTTAATTGTAGAGCTGTGATTTATTCCTGTGCCAGAATTCATTTAAATATAATCTTTGACTCTGGTGTACAGGATCAAAACACCTCAGAAATGGGCACAGTTAGTTAACAAATGCTGTAATGATGATTAAATATCTATGTAATTTATGGATATGTTGTTCATAGTGGAGGATGAGACTGGAGGAGAAGTTTGGCTGAGGAGTTGGGTGGAGAACTTTGAGCTGCATTGAGGAACTTTGAACTGTGTGTAAAAAGCTTGAACTGTAATGAAGAGGATGAGACAGGTGGGCTAAAGAACTGTGATAGAGACCTTCTTACTACGGAGGGCAGCATTACACCTCTAAGTGTACAGCCTGTTTGAAATCATCAGAAATTCTGTTATTAATATGTCTGTTACAAAGCTGCAACTGAATCAACCCTCTCCTCCAGCTCTGAATCAGCATTTATCTCAGATATAAAGATATTCATATATACACTGTAAATTGTTATTTTTAGTTGACAAAATGTCCTGCCAAATCAGTTTTCAGTGTTTCTCAGTGTTTGGCAGTTATATAACGTCTCCCGAGGCTCTGGACATAGACAGACACAGATCTTTACCAGTTAAGAAGGGTTTAGTGCAATATCTCTCGTGTCAGGAAATTGTAGAATCAGAATTTATTTATGTATTTTCATGTACTCCCTTCTGTCACCTTAGTGTGTGGTTGAGTGTAGCACTTTAAATGTCGTTAGGGGGAAACTGACCTAAAGAGTGTGTTACCTGGACTGTGGCCATTTAGAATAGCATTCAACTGATTTACAAAAAAATGTCATGTAAGTTAGAATATAATGGCCTTAGTTTCACCATTTGTGTCTGTTCTTTTTAAGTTGGTTCCTGTGAGTCCACCAACTTCAGGAAGTACAATGAGATTGGTGAAATCCCCTATGTAAACATTTTGACTTTGCTGTATGATGTAGTGTCTGTGTCCTAAACTTAGTCCCAGGTCAACTCACAAGTCCTTGGTTTTGGGTAGACGTTCACTCCACTGTTCACTAACTAAAAAACTGTTTTTGCATTTGATAGATTGTTTGTAAGGAGAGTCACAGAATATAATACAATTATATAATAAATATTGCTCATAGTGTGTGAAGAAGCTGATCAGAAAAGCTATGTTAGTTGGGGACACCAGCGTAGAGACCTCTGACTGGTTCGTAAAGCATTCAAATTAAGAATCACATGGCCACAGTTAATGTGAAATACTGATGTCAAATCAAATTTTCCCCTTTTCTCTTCTAACAGGAACCTTCAGGCTGCTATTGGTGCATATTATGACTTTGAAAGTCCCATTGTCAATACACCGTCCATGTCTTTTGTTGAAGATGTGACAATTGGGGAAGGAGAGTCTGTCCCTCCAGATACACCATTCACAAAGACTTGGAGGATACAGAACACGGGTATGAAACATGTCACATGCCAGGCCTTCAGCTTTTAGAACAATTAGTATTGTTTCTAATTTTGTGTAATTTAATAAGCACATGACATGGTTTTGTTGTTGAACCCACTTTTCTATGTCACAGGTGCAGAGGCGTGGCCACCTGGGGTTTGTCTTAAATACATTGGTGGTGATCAATTTGGGCATGTAAATACAGTTATGGTGAAGTCCCTAGACCCACAGGAAATATCAGATGTTAGTGTACAGATGCGAAGTCCCACAAATCCTGGCATGTACCAGGGTCAGTGGAGGATGTGTACAGCCACTGGGTTATTCTATGGAGGTAGGAAATCACCAATGTGTTAAATTTTTAATATTATTTGTATTATAAGTACTTTTATATTTTTCTTGTTCTTTTATTATGTGAATCTGTTTTCTCCTCATGCTTATCAAACTTCTTCTGAGGCTAATGTCAAATCCTTATATTTATTTTTTGACATAAAACTAAAAACATGCAGTTTATCATGTATAACAACAGAAAGAAAGAAATGTGCATGTCTGTTTCTTGTGTCAGTCATATAGTCAGTCCATGTTTGTGTATGTTCTCGTCTTCGCAGATGTAATCTGGGTGATTCTTAGTGTAGAAGTTGGCGGTCTTCTCGGCGTGACCCAACAGCTGTCGTCCTTCGAGACAGAATTCAACACTCAACCCCAACGCAACGTGCAAGGAGACTTCAACCCCTTCGCTTCGCCGCAGAAGAACAAGCATGATGCCACTGACAACAGCTTCAGAGAGCCAGGTGGTGCCTGGGAACGTACACAAGAGCCAATCCAGCAAGATGAAAATGGACTGTCTCATAATGCTGTAAATAGGGCCTCAAATGGACTCCAAACCAATCTTTCTGTTGTGACTTATGGTCAGGTATGTATGCGTACTATTTAAGATTTTCTATTCCACAAAACCACTCTCTTTATATTACCCGGCCTCCTGCCAGACATACTTTGCTGCTGTGGTACATCTTATGGATCTTTCTGTGTGGCGTTTGCATGGGTTCTGTACACCCGAATGTTCCCAGTCTGTCCTGAATGCATCCTCAGGTCTGATCACAAAAAGCACATTTGGAATTGGTTTGAGGATACATGTGGCCAAGTACCTGAGTTGCATGGATGTGATCCGTCCTCAGGACACATTAGAGACCACCTTTACAGCTGACATCCTCTGATCTTTGGTAGTTTCTCAGTATTTTACACCAACCAATATCCATATGTTTATTTTTTACCACCACAGTATAAACACTGACTGTCGCATGATTTCTTTTTCTAATGGTTAAAAGTTATTGACCTTATTTTCAGCATAACAAGAAAGATGACTTCTGCCATTATTTTTGTGCAAGAAATGTGGTTTTACAATTCCACTCAGTAGTTGGGTAGATTTACGCAGCAGGCAGGGCTGCAACTTTGAAAGACAACATGACTTCCAGAAAAACGTGTATTGTATGTGCAATCCTGCGGTCGTGTTGACTGAGAATTCTCCATCGTTGACAGATTTTTTTCTACCACGATGGATCTAAATCTAAAGGCAATCTGTCATTTTGACAGATTGAACACTGAGGGCGATCTACAGTAACTACAAATAATTCACACTCAACACCATCACTAACCACTTGTAGACCACCTGTAACAGTAGCACCAGCAGCCATAATCCTGTATAATTAAATATGATCCTGTTGGCACGGCACTACTGACCTGTAATAGACCGGCCTCTCATGCAGGCCTTCTCAATTTTGTACCATGTATCAAAAAAAGATTCCCTTTAAAGTATTTGGGCATCATCTCCGACCTTGACAACGCACTCAATGCCTCTCGCTCTCTGGGTGCTGACAGCGCATTGAAGAGCTATTAAAAGAAGGCTTTCCTCCCGATGAAGCGGTTGCTTGCAAGATCGTGAAATCCCATATTCAGAGTCTTTCTGACTTGCAATCACTTCCCTCAGAGAAATGTTCCCTGACTAGTCTGAAGTGTGGCAGCACAGTGCGGTTTCATCCTTCAGAACAACATTTAAATGGAACCTAATGACAATCACCTCTGCAACAGTCCCCATCTCTCGCTCCCTTGATGCGTTTTACTTTGAAGCGAGCACCAAGTTTAAGTCCCTTCATACAGAAAGTCAGCCTACCAATTTTTTTGCATCGTTCATATTTGCAGGGACATCGCACTGCAACGTTTTAGTGGCCTCCCTCTGCTGTCATGGTGGAAAAAATTAAGCATTGAATAAAATTCTGTGCCTGAAAACAAAAAGCCCTATAAATATCATCGTGGCCGGGTTGTTCTTGAAAAAAGTAATACAATCGATAGACTTTGTGACTATGACGGAATCTTTACAAATCCTTACAACTTAAAGTGGACATATTATGCAAAATCAACTTTTTAACCATTTTAATACTGATATTTGGGACTCTGGGGGCCCTACCAGTCGCCAAAGTGTGGAAAAACAATACTCAGTCATGTTTTCGTGGTTCCGCTTAGTGTAAGTATAGGCGATAAAACGCTCGATGTTGAATTCCCTGCGCTTATGACGTCAGCATGCGCATTTCACCGCGAATGTTACCGCCCCACCAGTACGTTTACTTCGCAAGCTCCACCTTAGCTCCACCTTGTCCCTGCGAGAGTGCAGGCGAGGGCGGAAGAGCGGTATTATGTCAACGCGGCGGGACAAGTGTGCTGTTGGTGGCTGCACAGTGGAGCACAGTGTTTTACAGAGGATTTTATATATGAAGCTAATGTGCCGGACAAAGTCAGCAAACGTGTGTGTTCGTGTGTTCGCACCACTTCACATCAGACTGCGGCCAGCGGTTGCCTTATTTAGTCAGGGGACGTATTTCACCGACGTATAAACACACAAATTGTTAAGAAAAGATCACATAGAGCTCATAACTGACCATTCTGACACGTCCTAATTAAACATATTTGTTCAGTACGTCCTTCATGACCGGAGCACAGATTCAGTCTGATACAATCACATAAAGCAGCTGTTTATGCAGCTCGCCGCTGACGATCAGCGGTGCTGCACTCTCTGTGTCACCGATAGCCTAAACTGCCGCTGGCGATCAGCTGATCGCCACCGCTGATCGCCAGCGGCGCGCTGAATAAACTGTATGTTGCTGTATCAGACCGGAGACTGTCTGATACAGCGGTGGCGCGTTACACAGTGATCGCCAGCTCGCCGGAGCACCGGAGGTGGTCAGCGGTGGTGAGGTCTCCGGAGCACAGTCTCCGGTCTGATACAGCAACATACAGTTTATTCAGCGCGCCGCTGGCGATCAGCGGTGGCGCGTTACACGGTGATCGCCAGCTCGCCGGAGCACCGGAGCTGGTCAGCGGTGGTGAGGTCTCCGGAGCACAGTCTCCGGTCTGATACAGCAACATACAGTTTATTCAGCGCGCCACTGGCGATCAGCGGTGGCGCGTTACACGGTGATCGCCACCGCTGATCGCCAGCTCGCCGGAGCACCGGAGCTGGTCAGCGGTGGTGAGGTCTCCGGAGCACAGTGTGTTTGCCTGTGTCTCATTTGCATATAAAGGGACCTTGCACGAAAACCGAGCGTTCTGAAAGGGGCGGGTTTAGCAGGGTTATTGAACTACTATGATTCTTCATCCTTATGGTATTTTGACCAAAGCATGTCACTGACATGTTCATTAGGACACCAGGGAACTATTTTAATGGGGGAAATAGGGTAAAATATGTCCCCTTTAAAAGTCAAACGCAACCACTGGTACAGTCAGGAGTTGTTATGTTGGGTTAAGTGGAAGGCGAATGGAAGGGGAATGTTTTGATCATCTGCTGCAAAAAAGGAATGTGGATTTTCCCATCTTACAAAATTTTTCCTGCTCTGAGGAACAAGGAAATGTTTCACTTGTCTGGCTGAAAGCCTTAAATGGTGAGAAGCCACCATCGCTGTCTGATTTAATTGAAAATAAACTTTCAGAAGGCTATCAGGAACCAGAAAAGTAAAAACTTTCACAGTGACATCAGCAGCTGCAGGTTAAACTACAGCTAATTATGATCACTTGTTGTTAGTGGTATGAGTTGGTGTTGATATCGTTATGTAGTTACAACCAGGTTATATTTTTACTTTTATTAACTCCTTATTTCATTTTATTCATTCTTTCAACTGTCTGTTTTTTTTTAAAAATAATTATCTCCTACATTATGAGGCGACTTCCTTACATTGTCCTCCCAATCCAATATATATATATATATATATATATACATATACATACATACATACACACACAAAACCAACATCTGAAACATCATGACATAAAACAGCCTAGAAAACGGGGCACAATTTTCCATGATTAGCACGAATGTAGTCGCACACTATGTTTGGCTGTGTAGCACTATAGGTAAACCGTTTTAATCGTTTTAATAGTCATTATGAATTGGAAGAACAATTTAAAGTTGCAAAACCTGTTTGATTGTCAATATGGGAACCTGACTGTTGTTTTGAGATTGAAAAACATGTGACTCTATAATGTCAGAATATGTCAAATGTTTCAATTTATTTTCCAGTTTCTTCTTCATTTATCAGTATCTGATGTGTAATAATCATTTTAATCAAATGATACTGTGTGGCAGTATTTACTGATCATCTAATCAATATCAGAGACAACTATACTGTGACCACCGTCTGACTCTTCCTACTGTTCAGCTGTATAGACTCTTGTTTGAGGTGAATGATTATTACTGCAGCTCCCTGTCAGTGTAAACAACTCTTATTATCTTTTAGGTGTGGCCATCCAATTAATGAATTATACAGTAGTTTACAACCATGGTGGTTGAAATGGTCTGTTGAAAATCATATGGTGGCTTCCTTAGCCAGTCAGCAACTATAGATTATTTTCATAATTCATTAATCTGTCGATTATATTCTCGATTAATTGTTTGGTCCATAAAATATCAGAAAACCTTAAAAAAATGTTGATCGGTGTTCGTCAAACCTGGAAATGTTCTCAAATGTCTTTTTTTGTCCACAAACCAAAATGATTAACTTTTAATGATTTCTTTGTTATCCAGAGCAAAGAAATTAAGAAAATGCTCACATTTAAGAAGCTTAAACTATCAGAAATCTTGTTTTAATCATGAAAAAAGCTTTGAATCGATTAATCGGTTATCAAAATAGTTGTAGATTAAGTTAGTAATCGATTAATAATCGATTCATCGATAAATTGTTTCAGCTCTAGTCAGGACATAAATCTCATTGATTGAAATGTGTTAGCAGGTACAGTAGGTTCTGCTCCTGTCTAGAAACTGATGGTAATTGCAGCACACACCTCACAGAATCTTTCCACAAGATATGTACCAATATCTGTTCTCTATATTTCTTTTGCAGGGCATTCATGGACCCTATCCATTTGACCAGAGCTAGAATGACAGAAAGACCCCCCTCCCCATGGTGGATGATGAGATCAACACCCTGGGAATCTTTAATGTAAAGGAGGTGGGGGGTGGACAGTTGTTTTATATTGAGTCATGACAACACTCTCCTCAGAACATGGCCCTTTCCACAGAAACACAAATGAGAGCGAGATGATGGAATACATCTGCTACAGTGAAACATCCCATCTGACATCAACATCTGGACTCGCATGTGTGAATGCCTCATTCATCTAGTGCTCTAAACCCTTTCAAATAGATGCACACGACTGTTCTATTTACATCAGACAACACAGCTGAAAAAAGTGATAATCAACCCTTAACATCAATATCTACGTAGAAGTTGGTTTTCACATGGGTAACTGAATTTGTCAGGCTTTCGAACGTAACCATGATCATGGATGATTTTGAGGCCTTTGTGGGATGCACTGAATGTCGTGTGTGTGGGGGTGGGGGTGAAGTGTGATCTGTTATTCACCACACAAAGTGGTTTTTATTTGATTTGTGCGGAGTTTTTCCAAAAACCTCTAGATGACAGCCTTACACAAGTTTCACACACACACGTTTCTGGTGAATAGCGGTGATTTCTAACAGTTAGAGGTTGCAGAATTGTTCCACATCTTGGGTAAATTGATGTGCTTTTGACGCATTCCTATACACTATGTATGTTTTGAAAGCGTTCACATCATTGGAGAACTAAAGATGGATGATTTGGCTATTTGAAGGTTTATCATATGCCAATATAATTATTAAATGTTGGGTTTGATTGCCTCAAAAACTGGCTGGTATGAGACATGAGTCACATCTGTTTTCATACACTTCATTATTATCAAGTGCCAAGTGGGAAGAGTCAGAGCTCAATATTAATTGTGATTATTAATTAAATGCTGACGTGAGCAGCGAGTGTGACCCAAATATGACCAGCAGTTACAGGTCTGTCGCATTGAAGTGTCTGGAGATTTTGTTGCTGGAATTTTTCTTTGACGCTTTCATGTCCTTTAATGTGATTCACTTTTACAGGTTTTGGTTTTAGGCCAATTTTGACAAAGGTTCAAACAACAAAAACATGATAAAAGTGTTTAAAAGAGAAACTGCCCTAGCAACATTCTTTGAGGTCAAATGTTTTACTTTTAAAAGTCTTTGTGGTTGAGATTAATGTAATTTATGCGAGAGATAGAAGTTGCCACCAATATCTGAATCTGTATTATATGTATTGCGCAGAAGCAACTGATGTAACTGATGTTCCTCCTTTAAGACTAAAACGTTTAGAGTTTTTGAACCGTGATTGCTGCCTGGGGTTTTACATTATACTTCAGCATTTCTCACCCCAACATTTTTGTATTTGCCATTTGGTTGAAAAAAAAATGCTTTCAAATTCAGAAATCAACAGTAGTTCCAGTATTTTACAATCCTCATTTTTAATGGTACTAAATATGAATGAAGTCTCAGCCTCAGAGTTCAGCCTATAATCCGATACATGCCATTTTTACAAATTTAACGGACACATTCCCAAAACCCTTAATCGCAAAATTTGAACCATATTATTATTGTTATTATTATTATTATTAGTGTTATTATTATTATATTATAGGAACCATATCTTTTCCAAAGATGAATTCCAGAGAACCAAGACACTAATCTATGCTGTCATGAAATGACACCGTCTGCTGGTGCTTGACTCAGGCTGCATGGGATGACGTGTGTATGTGTTTGTTCTTTTGGTTTTTTTAAGGGTGTTTTTTTTTCTTTTACTTTTTTTGTTTCTTTAAATAGATGCTAAACTGTAAAAGGATCCAAGTGAGTTGAGTTTGAACTGGTAACGTGTGATGTAGATGGAGTGGACTGATAACTGGTGAGGAAGTGTTGAAAAAGCCATCTGACTCATCTAGGTTGACTGGAGGTTCTGAGTCCCTGTCTATGTTATGTGTGCTGTATAGGTGTGTGTGTGTGTTTGTGTATGTTGCTGGATTTAAACACATAAAGATGGTGTATACTACTTGGACAAAGGACGACTGGCCTGTTCACAAACATTAATATTGAAAGAACGTTACTGGGTGTGTACCTTTTTTAATGTATTGTTGGACTCACTTTTTGCCCTAAGTTTGTTGTCACATTGTGCATTGCAGACTCACACATTTACAACCAGCAGGTGGTGCTAAAAAATCAAATGACCAACTTGTCTGAGATTAAATGTTTGTGATCCGGGCCGTGGTTGTCTCAAGTAAAGTTGAGAGCAAGGCTCCTGGACTTGGTTGTAGATACTTGCACTTTCACCTCTCAGCCTAGATGCCTCTTCAGCTCTGACTGACCAGTGTGAAGAACCAGGTTTTTTTTCCTCTCTGTGAGGTTGTCAAGACTGCGTTTGTTACCATACCTAGTGCTTTTTGTAGTTGGATTCACCTGAGGCTGCATGTAACTGTTTATTAAATCCATGTGAAAGGTCACCAGTGGAGGTGAGAGATGATGGTCCTTCACCTCTTACTGTACTTCTCTGTATATAATGGGCAGCTGTGCCTGGGTTGTCTTCCAACCGAAAGGTCAGAGATTTGATCCCTGGCTCCTCTAGGCTACAGGCTGATGTGTCCCTGTGGAGTACATTTAACCCCAAATTGCTGTGATAGGAAAAAACAGCTGCAAAAACAGCTGCAAATACAATTAATGTGCAGTACGAATGTGCACATGAATGGTAAAACCGGTCGAGTCTGAGAACCGTTAAGAACTGACAGACCTAGTGACACCAGTAGCACAGAGATGAACTGAACGTGGCTCCCCTTCTATCGGTCAGATCAGTAGAGACATGAGAGGTAAACCATCCATAAGCATCACTTTGAATACATGGTCAAGAGAAGTTGTAGTTTTGATTGTATTAAGTCGATTTAAATATGAAAATTAATGCTATTTGCACAAAGCTGTCCGCTGCTAATCAGGAAAGACGGAGACAAAAAATGTTTTGGGGTGGACTCCTAAAAGTTTCAGTGGTTTGTTTGGTATTCTTATCTGCCTAAAATGTTCTTCACAGATTTAAATTTAGTTTCAAAAGTTTTTAAGACTTGTTCTAAAATAGATTGGCTCGTTTATTTAAGTATCACATATCTGCAGAGGAGTTCATCTTCTGTCACACCAGCTTTGCATTATGGTTGATTGTCAAACTATCATCATCTTCACTTTCATCATATTTTTGGCTTATAAATAAAATGGGAAAGGTTGTTGATGGAATTCTGTAATAGTGTTAATTTTTTTTGCTCAAAGGGAGTTTCATTAAAAAGTTTTTTTTTTATTATTTAAGGAACGTTCTCCTTGTTGAAATTGCTCAAATCTTTGTTAGTCATTTTATCCAAAGTTCATTTCCTCCATGACCCTGTGTGTACACCAGTGAAATTCACCAGCATTCTGTGTCGCATCTGTTTGTGTTTGCACTGAGTCAGCTGAGTTCTCCTCCCAAACAGTATACACTGTTCTGTGTTGCCTCTTTTAGTCATGAAGTTTTTCGTGTGTGCGTGTGCGTGTGTGTGTGTGTGTGTGTGCTATTTTTCTTGTGCTCTCGCTTGTTTGCATTGTGTGTCTGTGTATGAGAGAGAGAAAGAAAGCATAAGATGGTGAGGAATATTGCTGGATTCATATACATGTTTTAGTTTGTGACTATGTATGGACTTGACGGGTGGCATTGTGAGTAGATGAGATGAAAGTTTACATCCTCCTGAAATAGCACATTTACATGAAGAGATATTTGTCAAAATAAAGCTTTTCCCTCTGTATCTATAATAAGCATTTGTATGATTAAATTAACACTGAATCAATGACTAAGTTGTATTTTGTTAGTACTGCCCGTGTTGCTCCAATGCAATTTATGTCCTCTACCCTCAAGCCTAAAAGTATCCCATCCTTTAGTTTTAATAAAATCAAACTAAAGCTGCAATGTCAGCAGTTTCATATTGGCTGTTACAATCAAACCTGTACCACCTGTTGGGGGAGAACAGCAGTAATTCATGTGAGCAGGTAAAGACCTGTTGAGAGTGCCATCTACAGGTAAATCATTTAACCGGTTTTGCTATTGTACCACTGAAAACGCCTTCAGGCAGTAAAAAGTTTTTCTAACAACAGTGTTCTTTGATTACAAGAGCTTGGCTTCAGATGTCAACTCAGTTCAGCACGTGTTGTCTTTCAGGCAAAGCAAAGCAAATTTATTTCCATAGTATGTGCACCACCAGTGGTAGTAGGAATTTTAACCGGAATGTGTAGAAAGTGAAAGAAATAATTCTTGCTCCATTTTTCCACTGTGTGAAGCATATGTGAGGATGATGAGAGAGCAAATGATCTAATTGGGCATAAATCTGCCTCCTGTGTAAAGTCTGACCTATTTACACCACTGTATTTTAACGTTGGCGATAATGATGTTACTTTGAGAGCTCAATATCTTCTCAAATGACACTTGGTGTAAAAAGTGTCATTTGCCATGGACGGTAATTTTAAAAAAAATGATAGTAGTAGTCTTACAGAGTCTTTTTGTTGGGTCTTACATTTTGTTGTGTCTCATTAAGTGTTAAGTCTCTTGTTGTGTCTTATTTAAATGCCTTTCGTCATGTCTATTTAAATGTCAAGTCCTTCGTTATTTTCGTTATTTTTGCTATTTTATTGTGTACCTCAAGCCGGGAGTCTCTGCAAAAATTTCCTCATATTGTCCTCATAATGACAATAAAAACTTCTTGATTCTTGATTCTTACAGGTTTCTTCTGAAACCAAATAGGAAGTAGGGGGGTGACTCCCTTAAGTGACTCTGTTTTAAGGTCTATAGGAAAATAAATACTTCCCACTTGATTTATGAAGTCGATAAACATTTTCCTGAGGTCTCAACCAGTAGTTTTAGCTCTTTTTTAATTGTTCTAGATGACAATGTTGTAAATGATGTCCCTTTTCCTGGCAGATTATGTGGAGTGGACGCCAGTGTGATTGACAGCTGGTATCGTCCAATAGGAGCCTGGTTGCAGTTGAAGCTTCTGAACTTCCGGTTGCAAAACATCAACATGGCACTGACCAAACTGCAGACATCGAGGCTTCAGAATGGGGTTCAGATTCACATGCGGGACACCTGGTGTGACAGACATTACACGAAAGAGGTATTTAATGAAAGTGAAATTGTCTTTTTAACTAAGGCTGTGGCAAATAGCTTTAACAGACAGTCCAGGAAAAAAAAACTAAACCTTTTTATGGTTTGCCCTCAAGTTTTGTCAAACAATGACATTTTGGTCTTTCAGTGAAATGCCAATGAGTCCCAGCGGCTGAATCCTTTTACACTGTGGTGATTGTTTGACTTCCTATTGTTCCATCAATATATTTTCACTTATTCAGTAAAATCTCTTTCTCCCAGTCCAAAAACATGCAGATTTGAGGATTAGGCAAATTGGACACTCTAAATTGACTGTAGGTGAGAGTGTTAGAGTGGATTATTGTTTGTCTATGTGGCCCTGTGATGGACTGGTGACCTGTCCAGGGTGCATCGCCCCCTTTCCCCCTATATTAGCTGAGATTGGCACCAGCGCCCCCTCTCACTGCGGCTGCTTCTCTGTCGTGTCAGGATGTTGTGGAGTGCGTGTGGGTGTGTTGTTATAATCTTCATTGATCAAAGTGGTGCCTATAGCCCTGGAGCCATAATGCTGGAGGGGCTATAAAATGTATGAAACCATAATTAAATGACAAGATTAAATATCAGCAACACAATGGTTGCCATTGTAGCCCTTATTTGAACTCACAACTGTTGGTTATTGTTGTTACTCAATCATCCAAACAAACCAGGTATCCGACTAGTATAGACAACTATGTCCACAGAGTGCATGCTCTATTGGACATATGCAAATGTCTTTGTTTAGTCATGTATACTTTACTCCTACAGATTTCCAAGGAGAGTGTGCAGTAGAATTACTTGTAAGGCATACACAGACACAGATTATCTTTTACTTACGTATTCGCACCGTTACCCTTAGCAATGCCTCTGTCTGCGGCGATGTTTCCACGTGTCCCTACAGGCCTTTTGGAACTAATCCCAGGTTAAACTGACAGTAATTACTGTCATTTTGTCTGAAAAGTACAAGTGTCTGTCTAAAAAAAAGGCGTCTGAGGCACTCTGACTAGAATTTAGTTAGAAACTACTTTGCTCAGCAGCCTTCATCAGGGCACATTTATTAAAAATAATAAATAGCCTTTGTTTTGTTTTTCTCATTTAATTAATTTGTTATTCATAGTTTGAGTCACTGATAACCATGGATTAATTTCCTCCTTTTAAAGAATTCTTAATTCTTTGACCTTTTAGCATTTTGTATTCAGACCATTAACATGTAAGATGAGCATAAGGATGCATGCTTCAACTGTGTGTGTGGGTGTGGGTGTGTGTGTGATGCCAATGCAGGTGGGGAGCAGTGAGGTGATTTGAATAGAGTCTGCGCAGACAGGGTAACGGAGAGCAAATATTGACTTATATTGCAGTGTGGATTCTGCCGGGCTCCTATCATCGTGATCTCTCGCAGAACTCCAGTCAATACGTTTGTTTTAACTGCCAATCATTTCTGCGAAAGTTAAACAAGCATTTACTGCTCAAAGCACCAAGAGTGTAAAGGTGAAGGAATGACACAAAGGTGTTACACATGGACAGTGGAAAGCCAAATATGGAAAAGGTGCACAGCTCAAGAAGGGCCTTTGTTATCGCATTGTGTTACTGTTATTGACTTATAGTAACGTAACATAAATAAAAATGTACATATATCAATAAAATAAACATTATTAGAAATATTTAATTAATCTGAGCTAATAAAATATTAAGAACTGGTCGCAACATGACTTTGGAATTGCTCGAGGCATTTTGAGATGTTTAATTTAAAAATCTCGTCCCGTGATCTTTATCTGATAACATTCAAATTAGCCTCTACATACTGTTTTGCCTCCAGCTATGCACAGGAGGTATCACTACTACTCACCAACTTATTGGCAAAGCAGTAATATTTGATTTCTCATATATTCTTCAGATATTATTCATCACCTACCACTGAAAATTAAAATAAAACTGTATATAGTCTGAGGGATCAAGAAGTAGGGTTGGATTTGCAGACAGAAAGCAGTTGTGTTTTTATTTATTTATTTTATTTAGAGTTCCTTCCGCCTTAAAAGTATTTAAAAAAAAAAAAGATTGTATTTGTCAGATTGAGCAATGCTGTCGGTGTCAGTCAGACCTAAGGGAAGTGTTGTAAACATGGCAGTAGTTTGGGGTTATATTGTTGTCAAATGCAGTTAAAAATATATATATTTTTTTACTACTGGCTCTTGTTGTCCTTTGTTAGAGAATAAATAGAAACCTTGCCCTCGCACAAAAAAAGACACTGTCTCCTTGACATATTGATATCAGTATCCGCACTCTTCCCAGCCAGCTGCGAATGTCGGTTCTGACTTTATACCCTTGGCGGATCAGAGGGCGTGTCTGGGGCGATGTCCTCCTCTGTCTGTTTGTCACATCCGTGGCATTGTCAGGAAAACCTGAAAAAGCACTCTATGTCCTCTTTAAAAATCCAATGTGAGTTTGTGAGATGAGTCAATATTTTCACAATAACAGTATATCAACTATAGCTGGGTATAGATGGTCCGTTTTTTCATAATCTTGATATACCTTCTTGATAATCTTGATATGATTTGACCCCAAACCCACCCACCCCTGATATTAACAATATCACTCAATGAAATGAGTGATGACAACACAGTACTGTATGACCCACAACTTTACCTCTTTTTTTATTCTCGTCCTTGAAATCTGACTGACCAACTGTGAGGCAACACCACGTCTGACAGGTGCACAGGAAATAACATTCTATCGAATGCAACTACTGTATATTGTGTGATTGCAAGTAAAAACAACCTTTGATGGTCTAATAACAGCAAAGTGGCACGTGGCAGAGCAGTGGGTCGCACTCTCACTTTTCAGATTGGTCAAATTAAGGCAACAGAGCTATTCTGTTTTCTTTCTCTCTGCAGAGCTGCAATGTAGCTGGATAAAGTCACTGTATACTCCTGTGTTGTGTCTCTTAACAGATCTCAATTCCTCTTACATCTTCCTTTCTTTTATATGATTACATGTTTTCCACATATAGCTATGTGTGTTTTCCATTTAGTGTATAGTCGTGGCTTTTGTATAATACACAGTACGCAGTGACGTGACACAGTCATGTCATAATTATCAGAAAATGCATCTGAGGTTAAGCTGTTCGTAATTGCTCCGCATTAACAGCTCCACTTTGTCTCTTGACTGCAGTTTATTTTGGACTGGATCCAAATAACATCAAAGAGCTGCTCTGTCATCTTTGGCTGAAAGATCCCAGTCAAAGTGGGAACACTTGGTTCTACCAGTTTTAATTCCAACGTGGGCACTAAATAATTAGCAGCCATTCTATCCCCTCCATGATTCACCTGCGAAGACAGTTAAACGCTCATTTTCTTTTCTATTTGTTTTTTTTAACTGCAACAAAATTAATCAAAATGTTGCAATACAATAATGTCTTCATACATAAAAATTGTATTTTAAATATGTAACGTATTTTAAAAAAATGAACGCATTATTTTGATGATGATGTGTTGCAGGTGTAAGCAATATGATGAATATCTTAATGAATATCAGAAAGGCAGTCTCCATTTATATCTGACATGAGGCAAATAACAGAAACTCCCACCAGCATGTGAAAAATATAAAAATAAAAACTTTACATACATTTTGTGTAATTATAACATGAAAAGGAAACAACAAAATATATATCAGGTGTGTGATACATTGCAGTACGTTACAAATGTGCTGTGGTAGCTGACCCTGTTACACAGACAAAAGGTTTATCTGTCATCAGTGCCATGGTAAAACTGTAAACGACTTTCTGGCAAACTAACAAAGCATGTGAGACTCTGTACATTTTTGCCCCATGTCATGATCTCCTTCAACTGCTCTGGATTTGTTTTGCTGACACATGGTGACATGCAAACCGTCATTCTAAACACTTGACTGCGAATCACAGTTTTACAAAGCTTGTATGTATTTGACACCTGAGGGTATGGCTTCCTCTTGCATAATACACTTTTAGTTTGCATACCCAATTTCCATACCCTCACCTGTTCCTAGTCAACCTGCTAATTGTGGAACCTTTGACTTTTTCCAAGTACATTTATTAGTTAAATTAAGGTACAAGTCTTGCAACAACTTACACATTTTAGTTTTCTAGAAATGGGTGTAAATCCACTAGAAGCCTTGTTTCTGTGGATTTTTTTTCCTTTGGTAAAATGATAACAATATTTATGAGAATTTCACACAGAAACTATCTATTATGGTTTTCATTCGGGGGTGGTTGTTGTGACACAACACAACACCGACTCTGAGGAACGTTTTCTGTTTCCTCATCTGCATCACAGAAGCTGAATGTACCCTCTTTCGACATGAGGTAGTTCTTGGCCAGTTCATTCATAGGTCAGAAACACGACTGCCTTTGCACCCATAGGCGTTCCAAGAATCTGTGGCTTCAGACAAAGGGGCTGCTTCCCATATTACCATTTGATACTCACACCTTTTGGTTGTTTCATATATCTGCAGGATCAAGCATGTCTCCACAGCGGGAACCGTTTGCAAACCAATGAGTGTCTTGGCCCACTGCCTGGCTGTTGGAGTTGAACATCAGAAAATGACCTCAAAAGCTGCCAAGTAATGTCACGGTCTGCAGACTGCAGACAAACCTCACTCTCCTCCCAAGAGGAAGTCATTTTGTAGAAGACCAATTTTTCTTCATCACACTATTTACTTTTAAATTGAGTTGCTTATGAAATGCCACGTGCCTCACACAGTGAAAGAGGTCGTTCTCTTCGGGGTTTTCCCACCAAAGTAGTTGAAAATGCTGCCTTGAAGTAACAGAAGATACTTCTGACAAAGTGACACGCATTCACTCAGCGTGATCACAGTGGGGCCTGCTCCCCATGTTTATTGACATTACTAAGACAACTCAGGTGGGTCACAGATACCTGTTGACGGCAGGGACACCTGTACAGCCATTACTCATCCCGATCACAGTGGGCCAATTGTGGCTGGTGTTTGACTTCCAGTTAGTGTCCCGTAAGCACATTGTCTTTCAACCATGACAAAGTTGTTCTGTAGCCAAAAGAACACTAGATACAGAAACTGCCATGCAAATGTGGCTGATGACTGTGTGGGTGAAGGCAAAAAGTAAACAAAAGTTCACTTCCTGCACAATGCACTGTAGGTATATTCAATTATTTTTTTAGTTGAGCAACTCTATCGAAGCATTCATTTTTAATAACAAGGCAACTGAATTCTGTACCGTGTCGACTGCAAATGTCACGTAAGACCATAATCATACTGCATGTAGAAAATACTAATTGAAAGTTTGTTAGTCAAAGGTTTCCAGTGAAAGGAGGTGGTCATCACTCAGTGTTTGATATGGTGTGTCTACAAACACCCACTTACTAAGATGTTCCTGACACAGTTGGTGCACACCCTCCCTGTGGATCACAATCACTCCATTCACGACTGTGGCTAACCACATCACCTTTGCAGCTCCTGCATTGCTAAAAAAAAAAAAAGAAAGAAGAAGAAAGGAATAGAAAACATGTTCTAGTACTGGAAGAGGAAAAGAAATGTTATCTTTCAGTCAGTGCTATCTCTGTCTGCCATTTAGTGGCTTGAATGGTGAATTAAGAGTGATATTAAAATGGACAGATTAGATATACAGTAATCTGTAAGTACTTTTATTGTTCAGGGTGACCACTTCACCAACACCTGATACTTCTATGCTTTTGTCAGAGGCTTGCTGTTTAAACATGCTGGACTTACACAAAGCACTTCTTTCTTGATGACAAACAGTACTTTTCAGTGAGCAAACAGTGTTGCCCACAATGTCTTTGTGTTTGTGATTAAGATTTACTTAAATAAAAGGAAAATAATAAAGCTTTTAGTCCAGTGGTGAGATATGGTGCTAAGGATAAATTGTCCACATACTAGTGAATACTTTCAAGTGTTGTGCAGTGATAGAGATTTGGATATGTGCCTGTTTTTACTTTTAGGTTTTATTGTCATATCACCCATGCAAGGGAAGGAAGTTATTTTAATCATATTTAATCATCCCTTCCACTTGATCTTCCTGACATTTTGTGGATGAATGGAGCAAAGAAGAACCAGGATCCAAAACTGAGACTAGTTATAAAGCTAAACTGAATTTAAGGGGAATAGGTCAAGGTATTTGTAGATTATGGGCGGATTTTACATAATAATCTACTGATTGACAGTTTTGTATAAAGTACCTGAAAGAGATACTTGAGTAAAAGGAAATGACTTTGGTAGAAGTTGAAGTCACTTTTTATAATATTATTTACTGTACCTAAGTATCAAAAGTAATTTTCTGATATACAATGTACTTTAGTTTGTCTTTCAACTGGAAGGTTGTGGGTTTAACTTCTGGCCCTGCAAGTCTGTGTTTGTCCTTGAGCAAGACTAGAAAAGCGCTATATAAATACAGACCATGACCAACTCTTCTTCTTCTGATTTTATTTGGTAGTAACGAGTAACAAAGATAGTTAGAGGAATGTATTGGAGTAAAAGTGAAAAGTTGCTAGAAATATTAATAACAAAGTAAAGTACAGATATGTGAATTTTTTACTTAAGTACAGTGAAAAAAGTATTTGTACTTTGTTACATTGCAACACTGCTGGCTGAACCCACTGATAATAAGTTGTGTTGTAATTATAGTCCCAGTGAGCAGTTACATTAACGGCGCAGCATCCACAGAAGAAGTGAGAAATAAATGTTTCCATTGCCTTTTTCCATGTCTCAGGTTGACATGGAAGTCATACAAGGTCACCAAATGATGTTTACTGATAAAAATAATGTGAGGTTAATTAGATTAAATAAAAACATCTGTGGCGCAGTAGCATGGTTTAAATGCTATAGTTCCAAATTTGATTTTGCAAATGATTCTCCTACACGCCACTGGAGTTACAATGGAATGCGTTGCATTGTCGTACTTTCAATGATAAAGCTAAGCGGTTTTATGCCGGTTTTAAAGGACCAATGTGTAGCATTTAGTGCCATCTAGAGTTGAAGTTGCATACTGCATCCAACTTAATATCATTTTGTTGTCATACAACATGGTGTAGTCCAAGCGTGAGATCCCACCCCTGTCTAATAAAATAATGAAAGAGCTCATTCTAATGGAAACACAACAGTGCCTATGCGTAAATAAGTAAGTGAGTAAAATAAAGTTATAGCACATTTAAAAACAACTTTTGTGGAAAAATTTGCATTAAGATAAGGAATAAAAACATTCAAAGTCTCTCTGCTCAACCACCTGTGAGGTGAAATTCTTCTATGTTCTGGGCAGCCTTTTAAATTCTACAGACTGGACTTTTAAAAACAATTCTCTTACTTTTTAAGTGATTTAAGACTTTTGTCTCTTATCGTGTTGAATTTTCTGTCACTTAAGTACGAAGACCAACAAGTAGTGTTTGAGGAGGTCTGAGCTAATCAGCAAGACACAAGGCGCTACATACACACACACACATACAGTTTTTTGTGAGCATAAGTAAACACTACTGCCCTATAAATATAAATCGCAGTCAATGGTGCTTGAATTCCATTGCACTCTCTCTCAGCCAGTCACTTTATCTGGCTCCTTCTCACTCTGTACACACCCCCAGCAGGTGCTTTCACTGAAGGTTGGGTTTGCAGTTGTGCTTTAGGCTGTGACTTTCAGGTTAATTGTAATTCCACCACTCAAAAAAAAAAAAAAAAAAAAGGAAAAAAAAGAAAGAAGAATCCTGGGAGGTTCTGAGGCCTCTGGGCTGGTGACTCTGTGACTGTCATCAGGGGAATCAGTGCTCTGTGTCCCATCTGTGGAGAGCGTTGATCAGAAAGAGTTGCACTGCGTCCACCATCACAGCATCTTCATCCACGGTAAGAAGACACACACACAATGTCTGGAATTATTATTATTATTATTATTATTATCATTATTATTATTATTATTTTGATTAAGAAAACATTTTACTACTGGATGTTGTTTGCTGGCAATTGAATTAATTCTGATTAATTCTGTCTACCTAATACTCACACATTACAGTGAATGTTGCTCACAAAATTGGTAAAATATGTGATTTTTAAAATTGACAATATACAAAAAGTTCTCAATTTTAAAATAGTTAGCTCACGAACTTGCAGATTAGACATAAACAGAATGGCCCAAACTTTGGTAAGTAGTTAGTTTCAGTTGTGGTGAAGGAGCTTGAACAAGACTTAAAGAACTACAATGTCTTCACACTATTATCATGTCATCTAAAGTTAGGGTAAGTTAGTTAGTAAGTTTTGGTCGTTGAAATATGGATGAAATTCTTTAATATCACACAGGAAAACTTAAGGAGGCAGACGTGGAATGTTGGAGTTGGATGAAAAGAAATGGTGTGTTTGCTCGCCCTTCTGTTGTGTTTGTGTTCACACGCAGTCACATTTTTAGTTTTGTACTTAAAGTCGCAGAATGTGGACAGACAAATTACATTGTCTGCTAAAATCATCAGTGATACAGTCAAAACATCATCCAGGGTCAGCTGATTTACACCAATAATGATTTCTGATTAAAGATGATAACAGGTAACAAACAACACAGATAAATTATCACTTGCTATTGTGTTATTTTAAACACAACAGCAATTAAAATAACACAATTATTTTAAGATACTCTATGTAATATATATCTATAATAAATAATTATCATACATGCTGCTCTGACTGTGTAAGAGACTTATGTGTAGAGAGAGAGATGTTCATAGTTGTGTACCTTAAAAGAAACAATGAATGGTTTTGGCAATAACAGGAAGAACACACTGATAAACAAACAGTCCTCATCTCTACACAGTTTATTAGTAACTGTGTGGATGACGAAGGATTGTCTCTGTGTCAGAAAAGTAAACAAAATGGCAGAAATAGACTTGTTGTTAATTTTTCTTATAGTTATTTGTTGCTCAGAGGAGCAGTGACCTATGGTGACGTACTGTATTTTAATATAGTCATTTAATATTATATACAGTGTAGTGCCTGATAAACAAATATGACCACAAGTTGTGCTTTATTCATTCATTCATTCATTTATTTATTTATTTATTCATACTTGGTGGTGATCATGAGGAGCAGGATTTTTTTTTACTCACATTTGTTTGATGTCAAAGGGCAAATGAGTCTATTTTTTAAACTCCCTCTTGTTTATCACTGTCAATAAACTCCACCCACAAAAATAACAACAATATAACCTACTGTATACGAGTCTGCGCATGTAGCATGTTATCTCCTAAATCATAAAGTAGCCGTTTAATGTATGATTATAAACAATGTTAAATTGAGCAAAAAATTTGGAATCTTCATTGTTTAGTATATAAAGCCAGAGCAGTTTGATTAAAAAGACATTTTCTATTTTAAGTTTAAAAACCAACCCCCCATGTTTTTATCAGCACTTTGAATCCAACTGCACCGACAGCATCTGCCTGAGGCTCCTCAGCCTCAGAGTCTCAGTATCTTCACAATCACTGGAATCTCTCCCCAAAATGACAGGTGACAGATTTTGTTTCTCCATCCGTCCATGTTACAATCTTCAGGTCCTATCTCGGTTGTCGTCGACATCATTCAGATGTCTGTCAAAATTCATTTTGGACCAACTGCCAAAGCATTTGAAATGGTTTAATGTTTAGATACTGGTTCACTGCCAGTGCACCCAGCATCCCACACTAGCAGTTATAGTAACCTGCCCAGGGGAGGAAGACAATAGATAATGTTAGATCATGAAGATAACATAGATTTGTGAAGAAAAAAGAAAAAAGAAAAAAAAAGAATTGTTGAACGCTGTATAAAGCAATAACAAAAATAGACAATGAGACAACACCACCTTCTCTTTGGCGGTGTCTAAACCTGGTTTATAAGGTGGACAGAACAAGGCAAAACTGTCTCTTTTTCTCTTCCAGAACAATGACATTCTCGGATTGAAAGTTTCCCATGAGAAACAATAACAAGGAAAAAAGAAAAGAAAGAAAAATCTCCCCTCAGAGCACACATGGCAAATAGTCACGCCTGGCTGCTCACACTTCTTTAGCTCCAGACTCAAACAACACACGAGCGCTCACTGTTATATTGGTCACTTTTAGACAGATGTCTAAAAGTATTTTGTTTTGTTTTTAACACCAGCTCATCCAGGTTCAACCCACTTTTGAAAAAGTACTACTCATTAACTTTAATACAAACACTTGGCTGATTTCTGTCACAAAACCCTTTGAGCAATAATGGTGAATGGACTAACAGGTCAATTTAAAAGATAGATTGGTTGCATTTGTCTGCAACTTTTTCCCAGGTTAATAGTTTTAACCTGGGGATAGAAATAATAAAAATAATACTCTGTGTTAGTTGCGTTATCAGAAAAGAGAACAGTTTAATTTGCCGTGTCAAATCTATTTAGTCATTAAAAACAACAGAGAAAAAGAACGAAAAATAAATTACACATGAACAGAGAATCTATGGCAGTAAGAATCAAAAAGTAAAGATCTTTGAGTTCAATTGACACATTTTCAATAAAATCCAAGTTGAAAACAGGAGCTTCACACCAGACAATCATCATCTTCACAAAGAGCAAGTGTGGTTCCCAGTGTGGATGCCAGGCCTGAATCCTTTCCCCTTCTGTGTCAAAGGCTGACTTTGCTGAGTAAATGGAGCAAGCTCTAATGCTCCTGAAATGAATATCAGCGTCTTGACCAAACTCATTTAGAGATCAGTCAGGGTCTTAATCCCTCTCTCCGGGTGTGTGTGTTTGTGTCTTTCTCTTGTGGCCCCTCTTCCTTTTGGAAGAAGGTAATATGGCTAAATTTGCTTTGCTAATGGGCTTAGAGCAAGCTGTTACAGAGCAGAGTTAACACACAGCAGCCAGGCTCGGCATACCAGTGGCTTTTAATCTGACTCCTGATGAAGTGAAAAGGAAAGAGGGTAATAGTTTACGAGAAGTTTTGGAGATAAAAGGGAAACTGGGGGATCAGGTTTTACAGTGGGGGGTTGAGGACCAAAGAGTAGAAGGAGGATCTTTTTTTTTGGTCGGAGGCAGGGAAGATAACTTCATTTATCTTTGGTGAGAGCGGTTAAAAAAACAAACATTTTTGCAGATAATTTGGCCACTAGAGAGAAATAAGAAATGTGTATGTAAAGTGAGAGATCAACGTTGTGTTGTTAAAGTTACACTATGTAACTCTTTACCTATTTTGTCGCCCCCTTAAATCTTCATGTATGTATTCAGTCTTATGAGATTGGGATGTCTCTAAGAAGACATATTGGATCAGTTTCCTGTTGTCCTGTTGACCACGGGAACTCTCGCAGTGGACGGTGAGATGGATCGTGTATGTTTCATACCTGTTGTACGTGTTAATCGTGATACAAATAAGATCGAGTATGACTCTTGTGGTTGTCGTGTTCTCTGATGAAAGACACTGCCACCGTGTGATTTCCGGCAACAGTGCTGCAGTTTATTTTATACGTGCAGGAGTAATCGGACTATGAATTACATTATCAAGATATGTTAGTCCGACTAAGACAATCTCAATTTTAGTCGGACTAACGTGTTTACATGGCATTCAGAAAACCAAACTATTGTCTTAGTCCGACTAAAATCTGACTTTTAACATGCAGGTAAACACACTGAGTGATGAGTGCAGTATTTGGAGTCTAATACTCTTTGGTATCCAAGGTTTAACTGCTAACTAAACAATGGTTCACTGGTGGGGGGGAAAAAGTCAGTAAGCCAATTTTGATTTTTAATTTTGGGATCAACCTTTGAATGTGTGTCTTGAAATAACAGCTTCCTGGGTCACTGACCTGTCCCTGCACTATGTCACTTTGGTGGGTGGATATGAACACTGTGAGAAATGTATAACGGCGTGAAAGTCAGGATGTCAGAATCAGGCCCACCATGTTTGAAAAAAAAGTCAGTTTAAAAGACTTCAACATTGTCAACATGACTGTGGTGGAATGACATGATTGTTTGGTTTCTTTTTGTCCGTGGTTAAGACTTGTGCCTACAATAAAGGTAAAGGGATTTCAGGGCTGATGGGTGTTGTCCATCATTTCTCAGACTTTATGAGACTCACTTCTTTTGTGTCTTGACAAATACGGCAGTGACTCTCCTTGAACATGTGCACTGTGGGAGCATATGGCACTGACCACTGATAACCCGCTGTGTGCGACAGCAGCGTGCCTTTCCATACGCCAGCTGTGGCAGGTGCACATCATGTGTGCTATACGTGAATTTGCCCTAACATTATCACACTTGTGCTACAGCTGAGGTCCATAAACGGACTCTTATGATGGCAATTTCCTGTCATTAAGAAGCTACTACATCTACCAGTCTCTTCTTTTTTTACATGTGTGGTTCTGTGTGGGAAGGGAAGCCGGTGCTATTTTACTTTCCTGCAAACTATAGGAAAGATGAAATGTTTGAATTCAGTGTTTTGTCAAATAGTTGTAAAGTGACATATTTGATGCCAAGTTATAACCTTTGACTAAACCGCCAAGGGAGGAGTTTCATGATATGAGGAAAAAACATGATTCTTTCCCGATCTGACTAGATGCATTTTGCTCCAAAACTAAACAACATTCACTACCAGGAAATCATCACACTCATTTCCTCAAAACACAAAAAAATCTTGTTGATATCTGTGGACATGTAAAACTGAAACAAATCAGAAATGTGAGCTCACACATGTTGCACAAACATAAACTATATGGCTCTCTCCTCTCTCCACATTATCTAACTTCCATTTGATTAAAATCTCCAGCTGACAGTGGAGACAGAAGGCTGCACAGACGGCACCTTGAAAGCCATAGAAGGCGCTGGAACTGCCTCTGCTCTCAATACGAGTCACCTGCCCCCAAGAAATCAGCCATTCTGTGCCGCTGACCCACAAATAAGAGACTCAGTCAAATCCAGTTTACCCCATGGCTGTCACCGCTGTGTGTGTTTTATCTCTCCTGAGGGTCATTTATCCAGCGTCTGCTTTAGGCTCTGAGTTGTTGCGGAGGGTCACTCAGCACCTCAGCTCTGCTCAGGACACTTAAGGACAAGCTTTGATGGAGTTTCTTACAAAGCTAAAAGATGCAGGTTTAGTCGGCAAAGAATTATAGGAAAGGAACCTTTTTTTTCCTGGTCTCAAATCATGAGATCATTTTAATTTAAAAGTTTATCAGATATTATTGTTGGTTCGGCTTTTGTCCAGATTTAAATCTCATCTTTAAATTCAAAAGATCTCTCATCTTCGGAAGTGCTTTGTGATTCTGATTTTCTTTTTACGCTGTTCAGAATAAATTAAATAGATAAGAATCTAATTAAGGATTTTGTTTCCTTTCACGTCATCTCGCAGTGATGTCAAACTCAGAAGGCACAGTCTATGGGCTGAGGATTGGGATGGCAGGTGATTCCCTCACCGCTGTGGAGCGGAACAGAAGCTCTGGAGAGCAGTGGGACATGGGGGAAACCAAACCTAACGTGGAAGCTCTGGAGCAAAGCCGAGCCTCTGAAGAGCAGTGGGACATGAGGGAGACCAAACCAAACGTGGAAGCTCTGGAGCGAGGCATGCCGGGCTTGTATCTCTCGTGCTTCGACATGCTTCTCACAGAAGATGCCACATGGCTAGTGAAGGTTTCGGAGGCCTCCCCGATGGTGGCTGTACCCATGACCAACATGGAGTCACAGGAAGAGCCGGAGCAGTGCCCCGTCATTGACAGCCAGGAGCAGGGACTCTCTCCTGGACTGGAGGGCCAGGAGGAGGAGCGGTCTCTGGAGCAGGTGCAGAGCATGGTGGTGGGAGAGGTGCTGAAGGACATTGAAACAGCCTGCAAACTGCTCAACATCACCCCAGGTAGGCTGCTTGCTTCCACTGTACCTGCCGCTACACTTTCTAATCCTCACGTGGGGCGTTCCAGTAGCAAGATATAGCTGACAAAGAAGCAAATCTTTAAAGTACACAAGTTTCCACAAAATGGTGTCCGTTATTGGATGGCGAGGGAATATTGATTCAGAGATGCTTAAGCTACCCGTTTTCACTCCCAGAATCAACACTTGGCTGTGTGGACAGCCCAGGCAGGGTGACAGATCTGTTCAATCATATCGTTACTGACGCAAAGCTGTGTTTGCCTGCTCCAGGATCTGTTTAATCCTGACCTTTGCATGAGTGTTTCTTGGTCTGTGACAGTAGACGTGTACACAGTCTTTAGGGCGAGGTCTAGTCATGCTCACAAAGCAAACATACGAAGCATTATGTATTGTTAGTCCTCGCCGTTGTAAACCAACGTGATCCAGAGTCATCTGTTCCACAGATTAGAACTGTGCAGTCATAAAAGTCCAATTGTCTTGTGTTTACAGTAGTGGACATGATAAACACAATAAAGAGAAAACTGGGGATTTTACTGGTTTACCTGACATTGATCACTGGACTTATTGCGGCGTCAGCTGGGAGTTTTCTCAGCACTTTCATAACTTGTATGTCTTTCTCTGTCAGACCCGATAGAGTGGAACAGTGGGAACGTGCAGAAGTGGCTGCTGTGGACCGAACACCTGTACAGGTTGCCTCATGCAGGAAAGTCCTTCCAGGAGTTGACAGGAAAGGACCTCTGTGCCATGAGCGAGGAGGAGTTTCGCCAGCGCTCACCACAGTGCGGAGACACGCTGCACGCACACCTGGACATATGGAAGTCAGGTATGGGTGTGGCATTTATTTCATCAGTTCATCATATAATTCTGCAGCTCCTGCAGTGACGGTGTGAGAGTGCATGTGTTTGTGTGTGCAAAAGCTTTTACCCAAAGTAAATATTCATCTCATCTGGTTTCTTGGAAGCTGCATGGATGAAAGAGAGGTGTTCAGCTGGAGACACCAAAACTACAGGTAGGCTTGAAAAAGAAAAGGTACCAAACACAGTTTTTACACAGTGTTAAAAGATCATCTTTACTCCCCCATAGTCTTTTCTCTGTGAATCACAACTCTGATTGACTGTTGTTGTTGTTGTTATGTTGCGTCTAGGCTGTGAGAATCTTTGGTCTGAGGCAGATTCATCCAGTTTGGGTCAGCCCATTCACCTGTGGCAGTTCCTCAGAGAGCTCCTGCTCAAACCACACAGCTACGGACGCTGCATTCGCTGGCTCAACAAAGAAAAAGGTTCACTCATTTTTTTTTTCTTCTTGGTCTTAAACAACCAACGGCTCGAGTACAAAAGTCTGTGAATGGCGTCGCGTGTTTACACTTGAATCTCACGCCACTTTGTACGGCTTCACTTCAACGTCCTCCATTTTTGCTTCTCTTCTTCTCTTTTACTGCAATGCTTTCATCACTAATTCACAAGCAACACATGAACCTATTGTTTCTTTTACAAAGAGACGTTCCAAAGAATTAACAGATGGTGCAATTATGGAATAATAGTGAAAGAAATAGTTTTAAAAAAGAGCTTTAGCTTTGATGGAGTTAAGTCTTTGCTTCTCTAAAGAAATGAAAAGAGTAGAAAAGACAAGAGTAAAAGCATGCATCGCACTCACGGGCTGAACTTGTTTTCAAAACTTTTTTGCTCGTGTGTTATCTTGTATTCATAATGTATGAATGTATATATACAGTATTTGTGGTCAGATGACTTTGGGGGATTACACAGTACAGTTTCCTGTATCTTACTTGTGTGTGTGTGTGTCATGAAATTGCCATGACATGTTTTCTTACAGATGATAAATCTCTCCACCAGGTATTTTTAAAATAGAAGACTCGGCTCATGTTGCAAGACTGTGGGGACTCAGAAAGAACAGGCCAGCTATGAACTATGACAAACTGAGCCGATCCATACGTCAGTACTACAAGAAGGGCATCATCCGCAAACCCGATGTGTCTCAGAGACTGGTTTATCAGTTTGTTCACCCCGTATGAAGCAGTGGAGGAGGAGGAGGAGGAGGAGGAAGAGAAGGAGGAAGGACACTGACATGTGCACTGACCAACCCCAATAGTACACACTTCCACTGTCAACACTGCGTCACAGCTGACAGCTGCGACATGAAGACATATCTGTGCATGGGCCCGAGAAGAAGAAGAGGAGGAGGAGGAGGAGGAGGAGGAGGAGGCAAAACAATGTGAATGCTGAGGCTTTTTCCTGCTGCAGATTTAAACAACCACTGATTAAAAGAAAACAGAGGAGGAGTTTAGTGCACTGCCTTTTCATTTGCATGATCTGCCTGTTTGTTTTCCCACAAAACAATTCACACTTATTCTTTACTCAACAACCAGTTTGAACTAAGAGTTCTTATGCGCGAGCACTAAATGCCCCATCGCTTCATTTCATTTTGCTCATCTTGACCGTGGCCTGTGTTTAAATTAGAGCCAGTTTTTCTGCCACAGTTGAACATGTGGTTTAGGTGTGTTTAACAACAAGGACCAAGCCCAAAGATGAAGAGACACAGACGTCACGTTACCTTCACTACAGGACAACCACTCTTTTATTTCCTTGTGCAAGGATCGTTGAAATCCTGTGGATACATGAATCTGTTTCCCCGCTTCTGTTTCTGCTGCTGTGTGTTGTGTATTATATTTGTGTCATTAGCCTTTTGACCGAGACCCATATTGTTCTAAATGAAACAAATAGAAAAGTGAAATAAATAATCAAATATATACACGGATAAAACACATCATTTATCTTTATTTATTTTTGCCTCCCGCCTTTTTTGCGTCTGACTGAAAAAGCAATAGTCTGACTGTTCAATCACCGCCGAGTTTTATCCACACACTCAGAATGTAAAGTAATAACTAAACCAAACTTATAACCAGGAACAGAAAACAGCTGGAGTCTTACATTTACACACCTGCATCCATGCTGATATTTGCTGATTATTATTTTCCTCATCAATTATGCATCATCTCACCCGCTTGCAAGCCTATTTAGCTGAGATTATTTATCTTTTAAAACCTCTCAAATCCGTAGATTAAGCATGGACATGAGTACAAAGGTGCATCTGTATTCCACAGCAGTGACAAATGTTGTGATTAGGTATAAAGAGGAAATGTAAACTAACTGAGGCCCAACCACAAGCTTGCTTTTGCCCTGGGCCCTTTAAATCTCTTGATATACCTTTGCTCTCTGTTTGTTTTTTTTCTAATCTAGGGCCATTAATCTGTCCAGTATTTTGGTGATGCATACAAATCTAAGAATATCCTTCTCAGCTGCACATGCATCGAAGACATAGAATAAAACCTGCTTAACAAGAAAGAATTATCGTCATGATCATAATGCTGATGTTGTTTGTTTTTTCTTTTTCTTTTTTATTTCTACAATGTCTATTTTGCCTTACCAATTTTATTACTTCATCAGATACAGTTAAAAAAATATATGAATAAAAATGTATTTTAAAAAGAATAACATCTTATTTCAAGACAATGGATTTAATCTTTACGATTATTCATATATTTATTTTCTTTCGAACGCTTTGACTGTGCACATCTTACACTCCTTATTGTAATACTTAATGTAACTGGAGAGGTTTTCTACATGAACGCCTCGGCGAGAATTCGATCTGAGCTTTAAAAAAAAAACAAAACAAAAAAACAGCACTTCAAATAGCGTTCTTTGTCAAATTCAACATGCACCTGTTTTGTGTACAACCCCACCCTTTGCAATGAATTGGATCATCATGTAATTACTGATCCTGCATGTTCGTTGAAATCTTATCTTTCTTTTTTCCTCCTCACCACTAACTGTTCTTTCTTTTTTCAACGGGTTCCAAGATTTGTCATATAACTGCTCCCTATGAGGTACGCCAGAGGGTTGGTGTCTGCCAAGAAAACGTGGCCCTGAGCTACATCCAGCTGTTCAGTTGCACAGCTATAAAAAGAGCCTTTGTTTTTCTGTCAGGTAAGGTGAATTTATTCCTGTCACATGGCACTGAAGATGACTGATGTGTGATATACTATTCACACAAAATGACCCTTAAAAAAAACAAAACACCCCGCACGTGTAACGCCTCATGTCTGGAGGACTTAAACTTTTTAAAACAACAAATGTGTGACAAAGCAACAGTGATGAAAATTAAAGACAGGTTAAAAAAAGCAGTCATTATAGAATAACAGAAAGTTGTGGTTTGTAGCTGATTCTCATGAAGTCATTTTTTGGCCCTGTGACGATAAGAATTACTGTAAAACGACAACAACAACAGTGAATGTCAACTTTAAAGGGCACTTTAATGGTTAAGTCTTGGTTGTAGGATTAAGGTTTGGGTCATGTCTATGAGGGTCCTCACTAAGATAGAAAAACAAGCTTTTGTGTGTGTGCGGCCAGGTATTACTAATGTTGTGGGGACCTAAACCTGTTTACACAGTCACATTATGACGACTTGTTTTCCTTTCAGGGACAAAAAGCCAGTCCCCATAATGTAAATTATTACATTTTAAGGTGAAGATATGTTATAAGGTTAGGTTGAGGTTCGAGTAAGTCTCCAGGAAATGTAAGTCAATGCAATGTATGTGTGTGTGTGTCTGTGTGTGTTAGATGGACTTGTGTGTGTTTTGTGACTCACTAAATGTGAGTACTACTGACCTCTAGTGTCAGAAACAGTAACTCTTTTTCGCGACACAAGATTAAAACTGTAGAAGTAACTTGTACAGTAATGAAGTACAGTTTACTAACACATATTTTAAGAATAACAATTTTTTCATCGCCATTAAGGTTTCAAAAGGAAGTATACTTTTTACTCCTCTACTGACATACCATATCTGACATCTACTTAATATGTTAAAGATAATTAATAAAATAATATATACATCATCAATATGGATTGGTCACTTCTGATTTATAGCTGTGGATGATGTGTATGTTGTAGATTGAACTATTCTCAATACAGAAAAAAAATAATTAAGTGAATTGCACTTAAAAAATCTATGAATCACTCATACAATCTGAAATTTAATTTAGAAATCAAATTTGTATTTGTAAGTTTGATTGTTTTTTTTACTTTTGTGAAGATTCAAGGACGAGCACTGAAAGTGAAACATCTATTGAATTCTCACTAAGTAACTGAATTTGTTTTCATCTCAAACTCACAGACGCTCGTATGTTCCCTCCCAGTTTTCTGATGACATTGTTTATTCTTGCTTATGCAGATGAACAGGCACTACAGTTTTGAAATTACAGCACTATGCTAAAAAAAAAAAAAAAAAAATAGAGAGAGAAAGCCCTGTAGACAAAAATATTTTCAGCATGAGCAAAGGACAGGAACAAAAAGAGCATTTTTCTTAAAAATATGATCTTTAACATCCAGGAGTTTTGGTGGACACTGCGACTGGAGCTTTACGTTCGTGCTTCTCTTTGTAAACGGTCCCATTCCATTTCAAATAGAGTTAAATACCTGCATGCTGCCTCTTTCTTAACTGAGCAGGATGAACTGGAGTCAGATTCAGAAGCTCTCATTCACTGTGTGACTTTCCCAGAGTCTTTGGAGCAGCAGGGTGGAAGGTTTTAATAAGGCATTTCTTTTCATTTTCCCTTTTCACCCACTCTGTGAAATGAAATGAACTCTCGTAATCCAGCGTTTACAAGAGCACAACTTCAAAAAAAAGCACATAGAAGCTTGAACCAGAGATGCTACACTCCTTCTTTGTTGCAGCAGGAAAGGCAGTTATGGTCTCATCAATATTTCAGAGACGGATCCTCTTTCTGCAGCTTTCTCTGTCTGCATCAGTAAGAGAACACTCGTCCTCTTCATCCACCAGGTGTAGTATTCACCAACACTAGTGGTTACCAGGAGTAACAAACCAGTCTCGTATGACACGTGGCTCACTGCCACACGCATGTCTCCTTAATCCTTATTTATTTATTTATTCATTTAAGAAAAGGTTTGATTTAGCTTTTCTGATTAAAACCAAATACTTAAATATTATACATACTGCATTTTAGCGCACAGTGAAACTGATTAACAGCGTTATGCAAATTCAAATCAATGGCATTATCATCATCATCATCATCATTGTCCTCATAGAACATTTAGTTCAATTCAAAAATCTGTCAGTAATCTGGTGGAAACAAACTGAGGCCATGCACTGGATCGGTTCAAATCAGAGCGCTACACAGTGTTTGGAGCATCAGCATGCACATAATCACAGAGAGAAGAGCAGGAAGCTGATGATAATACACACAGTCAGTAGCATTCACTCATAGTAAACAAGTCTCATTCAGAGCAGGAATTTCAAAAATATTTAAAACCCTCAGATGTGAGATGATGTCAAAAGCACGGCGAGTGTATATCTGTCATGGCGTCGACATTATTAAGATCATTAACTGACGAGGTATGACAGGCACATTGTTGTCGATGACAGAGGAGGTCAAAACTAGGGTCTGTTTCTGGAACACTTTTTTTTTTTTTAAATCTCCTCTTTACATCCTGATAGCGTCAATAATAATAAATAAACAAATAAAACAACAAAACGGTGCCAGTGGTCATCGCAATACTGTAATAAGCCTGACCAATCATTTCAGTCAAGCCCCATGGAATGATTGGCTGGTTAACCTGTCTGTCCCGAACCAACCGTTCTACCCTCACACACCCTGCTGTGCTGCTTCAGTGCACGACCACAGACTTCACGATACACCACATCAGAGACCAAAGCCTCAAGTTAACAAGCTGCACAAAACGGCAGAGAACGTGCCACCAAACTTCGCTCAGTGTGTTTACTTGCAGGTTAAAAGTCAGATTTTAGTCGGACTAAGACAATGATTGTGTTTAATTAATGTCACGTAAACACGTTAGTCCGACTAAAACCGAGCTACTCTTAGTTGGACTAACACACCTGGATAATACGATTCATAGTCTGATTACTCCTGCATGAATACGTTCAGTCGGACTTTAGTGGACTTGGCGTTCTGTGCAATGCACCAACATTTCCTCCCCAGTCTTTAACCCGGAAGTCGAAGGAGGACGACGTACAATATAAACTGCAGTGCTGTTCATACGGCGGTGGCGTCTTTCTTTGGACAACACGGAAACCGAGCACAATCCATCTCACCATCCATCACGCCGTTTTGTTTTTCTGCGGTGTAAAGGTCAACAGGAAGCTGATTCAATACGCACTAGCTTATAGAGAGATACAGCGCCACCTACGAAGGCGGAGTCAGGCGCACATGGCCAATAAATCGATTTTCTCCTCCGCATATATAATACTCGGACTCGTTAACAAAGACGGTACCCGTGGAAACTTGCCTGAGGTTATGTGAGGAAATCTGCCGGTACTGACACAAAGAATACAAGGAAATACAAAAGAGAGTGAACTCAAAGTGTGAAATCACGGCTACGGGAATGAGATGAAGATGAGATTGAGAAATAATACACTGACACAGAACTGTGCGCATATCCGTCCACAGACGCAGAGCGCATGACCTGGCCCATAGTGAAACTTACAAACTGACAGACCGCAGCTTTAATGTAAACAAAGAGGATGTATTTCTTTTTTTAAGAGACGCTCTGCTGAGGGACATTTCTTTTAAAATCCATTGGTGTGCTGTGAAAACATTTTGAGAGAAATGCTTATTATTTTTGTTCTGATGCTGAAAACCGACTTCCCCTGCTGCTCCCAGGCTTGATGCTAAACTACGCTAACCCGCTCCCGGCTCTGGTTTCATACGTATTACACAGAAATGAGAGCAGTACGTATCTTCATCTTCGTCTAACTCTCAGGGCGACATTTCCCAACAATGTCAACTATGCTTGTGAGGCTAAACGTAATTATATGTTACAAAGGAGGAAAACACTGAATTTAATGAGAAAACAACTGTACAAACATCCAGATGTAAAAAAAAAAAAAAAAAGAAAAAAAAAGGAGAGAATAGAATATATACATGAAATGCACAATAATCCATGGCTCATTCTCGCTATCCAGGCACAACTGACGATACCATATCAATATGAGGATGAAAGAATATATCGTATGGCATGTTAGCGTCGCAGCTGAACTCAAACACAGCTTCACACAAAAGAAACAAAATATTTTTGCTTGTAGTATCTGGGGGGTGATTTTGTTCAGTAACATCTTGTCTGTGATGACGACAGCTCCTTGTGCCCGAGAGGACGACAAAGCTCTGCTTTTTGAGTCTCTGGCAATGTGCAGTTATGATCGGAGGGTTCACAGCTGGAATGGTTAGATCGGCTCCACGTAATTGGCCGGGTAGAGTCCCAGCTGGCCGTTGTCTAGACGACCTTTACACCAGCCCTGCTCGTCCTCCTCCTCCAGCTTCGTCAGCTCATCCCCTTTGGATCGACGACAGGAGAGAGATATGTGCAGCGATGAGTGAGTTTAGGAACTTAAAGGTTTTATTAGATTACTAATTTAATAAATTATGCTAGAAGTTAGAACAACAACAGAATGTTTTCATATACCACCCAAAAACAATTCATAACAAAAACTGTTGATTGACTCATCAAATTAAAGCTGCTGTCAGCGATGTCATCTTCCTTCTACTTCCTGGTTTGCCTTGCTACATCACACATTTTGTGTTGTTCAACTAATGATTATTTTCATAATCCATGTATCTGTAGATTATTTTGTTCTGTCCATAAGAAGTCAGAAAACCTTAAAAAAAATGTTCTTCAGTGTTTGTCGAACCTGGAAATGATGATGTACTCAAACGAAACTAGAGCATATTCACATTAAGAAGCTAAAACAATCAGAAATCTTGTTTTCATCATGAAAAAAAAGCTTCAAATTGATTAATCGAGTAATTGTTCCAGCTCGACTGGAGACTACAGATGCGAATTAAGCAATGGCTCTAATCTAGCATATCTACATGTCCTACTCAGATGCTAACTTCCTGTCCGTTGCTACTGTTAGCGTTCTCCTCCCCTGACAAACAGCCTAACCTTTAACCTCTCACGTACAGAGATCACCTCTGGATCCTGAACCAGGTTTCGAAAAAAACAACTCTTGTTGACAAGAGGAAGAAGGAAGGACAACATTGAGGTGGATATGATGAGGGAAACGACTGTGATTTAGGCAGAAGACAAGCTCACAGAAGCTCTATGTGATCTGCCGTGATGTCACTGACATGCTTACTAAAGCTCGCTGGTGATGACACAGGGCGGTGGAACCTTGGTTCCGCTTAACTAAACTGAAGGCGAGCTGGTTCACTGAGAACAACATGGTTTAGAATCCAGAGGGGAAATGTATGTCGTTGCTGTGAGAAACCCACGTCACTGACCAAACACACTCCTATGACAGTAAGGTGAATGTGTTTTTGGTTCCGATCAACACTTCTCATGAGATGTAAGGCTCACCTGCTCTGAAGCTGAGCTCGTCCTGCTCTTGTCCTTCATAGTCATACAGCGCTCTCACTCTCACGCCCGAGCCGGCATCTTCGTCGAACGGGTTCGTGCCTCCGTTGGTGTCGTTGCCCGAGTTCACGGCCGCCTGGTCCTCGTCGGACCACTCTGTGGAGGCTGTGAGCGCCTGGTTCTTCTCGTAGCTGCTGACACTGACGACAACACATTTCAGAAGATTAGTCAGTATCACATACATAATATTGAATTGAATTGAATTGAATTGACATTATTCCTCCCCCAGGGGGGAAACACACATTCACCACAGCTCAGTTGTGAAAAAAGAGAATAGAATAAAAATAAGAATAAGAATAAAAAAAAATAATAATAAAATAAGATTAAAAAAGAACAATACAGTGCAATAGTGAGAACATTTACAAAAATAAAAAGTTACAAAGATAAGAAATTACACTCTAATATAGAGTAGTTATCAATATTACATTCTATATCATATTGTTCACAGCTTGCAAAGGATTTAGACACCTATGCTCGCGCATGAGTCGAAAAGAAACAGAAATTCATGAGGGGATCTCGACAAAACGCCCTGGGATTTTACCTGCCACGGTCCACGGCTTGAGCATTATCTCCTGCTGTTGTGACGTGAGTCAGCGTGATCGCGTCATTGCCCTTCTTTAACTTCTCTTTCTTGCTGATGCTGTGGGCAAGGTCTGGGTTGTACTCCTGCAAAACACAAGATTGTTTAGATTCTTAATTTCTGCTTTTCAGTGCTAGGCATTGCTCTGTATGTGAATCCTTTCGGAATCCTTTATGCAAGCTTCCCTAAAGTCAGCATTTCTACAGACTTTGCAGGTTTATCCACGGTTCAGTTTAGAACAACAATAAAACAGTCTAAGATAACTGTAAAACCCTTCATGATGTCATTTGTCTTATCTTTATCATCGCTGCTCCTGACAAACATGGACAATGTGATATTAATGTTTAGACAGTGCATAAAGCAGAAGGTTCCAGTCACTGCACAATGTCGTCAGGTTGTATTTATCACAGTTATATCAAATGCTACGGTTTCCTCTACCTCAAACTGTGGCCAGTTCATGTGCATGCCGGGGCCATGGATGTTGTTGAACAACTTCAGATCCTCCTGTGGACTGGCCGATGTGATGGTGCGTTCCAGGTCTCTGTACACTGTTGCATAACTGTGAACAAAAAAACAAACGGAACAGTAAATATTATGGGTATTCAAAGCGCATTAGCTACTTTAAAAAATGCTGCAGACCTTTGGTTCTCTGTGAGGTTGAGGTGGCGTTTGACATCCAGCAGCACTTCTCTGAGGAAGCTCAGCCTCTTCTCTTCAAACTGCTGACACTGGTTGAACACCAGCTCCATGTTTTCCATGTACTGAGGGGTGCAGTTACTCAGCTCATCCAGAGCCTTCTCATACTTCTCCTTTGCCTGGTTTGTAACATAAGCACAAATAAATGCCGATGGTTATGAAATATCTTAACAAGGTTCGGAAAAATTAAGGTTGAATGTTAAATGTGTCTCCAAGCCAAGATAGAGTCAAGGCTGAGGCAGTCGAACGAGTTCAGAGTTCGCTTTACTACGGATCATGTTGAAGTAGTGACGTGTATAGATAAAGAGGGAGGTGTGGTGTGGGAGTCATTAACAATCCAACGCCTCCTTTAGCAAGAATGCCTTCATAAAGCTGATTTTGTTTGACACAAATTCTTGCTCATTTTCTGGGAATGTTTCCTATCAGTCCCTCATTCAGATTTCTAATGCCCATGTGAGAACACAAACATGCAAACATGTGCGTGAGTGTCCTGCCTCCTACATGCTGGATGTTTGGGAGATATCTTCTGACCCACTCCTGCCGCTTTCTTTACATATGGATTACAATCTACTTAAAATGACCCAACTTTCCGGACAATCTCTACATTTAAAAAAAAAAGCCAGTCAGCTTATTTATCATCTGGTTTTCTCACTTTCTGTGAATCCTGTTTGCACTTTTCCACTTTCTCGTGCAGCTTCTTCTGCTGGTCGGCGGTCACAGAGGCCTCTGCCTTACCGTTGGCCTCTCTGGTGGAGGCCAGCTTCTCCTCTTTGCAGGCCATGTGATACAACTTTTTTGCAGCTTCAAGCTACAGGAGAAAAATGATATAAATTAATTAATCTGGGGGGGGGGGACAACAACAACAACAAATATCACTATTGTTCTAACGTGGAGACATGCTCCCTCACCTCTTTTAGCTTTTTGGCCCAGGGTTTCTGAGCCTTTTTGAAGCCCTCGTCCGCCTCTTTGGTCTCCTTGAATCCTCCCATCATTTGTTTGTGGTACGAGTCTTTCTGCCAGTTCTTCACCTTCTCAAAGTCCTCATTCATCAGGCTGTTTTTCACATCCTGGTGAAGGTCGCTCACCTTCTCCGCCTCTGTCATCACCGCCACCCAGGCTCGCTCGACCGTGCCGTACTGAGGCCCTGGTGGAAGAGTGAGCTGTGAGTTTAACACTTAGGCGTCCACACCGAAAAACAACACTCAAACACCGGACTCCACAAACACCTCTCACCTTTGTCTACCAGCTGTCTCCATCTCTTCGACCACTCAGTCAGCTGCTGCGCGTACGCTTTCTCTATTTTGGCACGCTCCTGGATACAGTTCATCAGGTCATTGCAGAGCCGGTGTCCATCGTCTATACGCTTCACTGTGCGCTTGTAGTTCCCAACCTGAAAAAAAGGCCTCGAGTCATTTTCCTCAAAAACATTTTTTATTCCTTTTTTTTTTTCTTGTGTGTTCTCGTTGAGCACTGCACAGTTTCAGCCTCAGGTCAGGTATTGATTTGCCGAGCACAACTCGTCCAATGTGATGTATTGAAGAACTACGTTGACATTTAGTTGCTCTCATTCTGTGAGTTAGAATCAATATTACACCCTTATCAGTGTGCAGATCATGGAGCATAGCTTAGCTTATTTTAGCATTAAGCTAAGACCTGGCTGCAATCTGCATGAACGATGACCTTTTGGAGGTGGCTGTACGTGGGTTTTAAACTTTACAAAGTTTAGCTCAGCAGGTTCCATCCACTTCCACCTGAACTAACACCTGCTCTCTGTCTTCACATTTGTGAGTATACATCTTCTTTAGAATGTTATTATTATTATTATTATTTCAAGTGAGATAAAATAACTGGTGCTGCTAATGACACTTTTCATTATCAAACAAGTACAGTATAATCTATAAAACCTTAGAAGACACCAACAAATGCTGATAATATCCACAATATCCAGTTTATTATAATTTAAGACCCAGGTTTGCGACTGGGTCTTAAATTATAATGTGTCTATGTGTATGTGTGTGGTGTTGCGGTAATGACGGGTAAAGATGGAGCGAGAAAGATGAGCAGAGAGTAGGAGATGGGTGGGGGGAGGGTGGTGCAGAGAAGACGGGGAGCAGAAGGGTCACTTCAGTGTTTTTTATAATAATACAGAGAAAACTGACTGCGGCAGAGTCTAGTACTATTGTTAGGTTAGATTCATTGTTTGAGGTGTAGCCTCTGTGAGCAACTTTGTTCTTAGCCTGCAGATGATGCGGTGAAGGGACTGGACTGAATCGACTACTGCTGCGGCTGCTGCTGCTGTCGGGTGAGAAATGGCACAGGGGAATTCAGAGGGAGGGAGGGGGGAGGGGGGAGGGAGTTATTTTGATATACTTAAAAACTCTCCGTAGACGCAGGAGCAGCAGCCTCACAGAGAGCTTTGCCGGGAAACAGAGTAAATCCCAGTTTACTGGATTAACTCCAAACCTTTGTGACAGAGTGAGTGATAGATCAAATCTCAAATGTGCACTAAATAAAAGCAGCCATATCCCAGCACGCGAGCGTCGTGCTTCAGCCAGCTGAGTCAGCGATCAGCAGGCAGCACTGCAGCAGCTCCGCCGAGATGCAATAAGATGTAGTGACTGTGTGCTGGGAGCGGACGCCGCAAGCTCAAGAGACACGGCGAGGAAAATGGATGATTGAAAAACAACAAGCACAACCCGAACGTATCAAATGAAGTGAGATCATTGCTGAGGAAATCCATCACTGTGTCTAAACACACAGCTGAGTGATAAGTAACTGGCACCGACTCTCATTTATAATGAAGGGACCTCTGGGAACTTGTTGTTCAAATGACATCACAACTGCTCGTGCTAGCAAAGGTTGTTGGTTATGTTTCGACAAAACAATCTTTTTCGATAGATTATTAATTCATTGTGTTGTTTTTCATCCAGCTTCAGATTTTGTTAAGATTTTCTCCTTTTCTTAGTTACAGTTTGTGAAGACTGTAATCACACACTAAAATATCACGGGCATGGTGTGAGCAGGTCATTGTATGTGGTATGAATTAAATAATAATAGTGCGTTATTTTTCCACACATTACTTATTATTGGTGGCTATCAGGATCAGGAGACTCTGTCTTTACAGAGGCAACAGATCAGTGAACAGCTGATGATCCTGCTACAGGCACAGTGGCACTGTCACAGATGCATATGCACAGTGATTCACAGTGAAACAAAAAACTTTCCCCCACCATTCCCCACACCTAAAACACAGAGCTACTAGTGCGTGCCAAATCGAAAGCCGCCAGAGTTCACTGCTCACTTTAAATCCACAGAGATAAAGCAATGTAGGCTGAATACATCTGACCCTTACAATGGCCGGATATTATTCCAGACCTGCAGTAATGCGACATCTTCAACTTTCTAATAACCTTTACCTAATCCTAATCCGGAGTAATCTTAGAAATCTCAACAAAATATTCATACTGGTAAATGCTGATTATGATAACAGCAGAGATATTGCCTGGTATATATATTTGTGGATTTAAACAATGCAGTTTCCTGCCAAAATGGCGTTATTTTGAATCCTGCAGGATGGCCTGATGTCTGACGGCTAACAGGGAAGCACGATTTGCTAATTTGCTTAAGTGATGGTGATGTTATGTCCATTGTTTAGTGCACTTTGTCTGACCGAGAGAGAACAGTTGATTTGCATGCATAGACATGAGTTGACTGGCTTACGCCTGTGCTGGAATATTTGCATAATGCAGTTTGATTTGCCGACGCTCGTGCTGCCACTTTGAACTGAAAATTCAAAACAATTCTGCAATGCCTGAATGCCCCCACCATTTAAAGTATGGCATGTTTGTGCTGCTGATCAATGAGGCCTCAGATCTGCGTGTGATCTCCAGTGTGAGCTCGTCACTTTGCAGAGTCAGCGCTTAGAGCAGGTCTGATCAGTCAGAATTGTGCACCCTGCTGTGATTGACTCACCTCCCAGAAACTGTCTGTGCAGCTCTCCTCCTGGCTGGCGGACTCGTCGTAGGCTCCAGACATGGTTGTGGATTTGGCAGGATGGCTTCAGGCTGTAGCGGTCTGCAGCAGAGTGACGCTCCTCATACACTGTAAGATAAGATGAGCACAGAGGAGTGTAAACACAGAGCGATACAGTACGTGTGATGCATAAACAACCTCTGAACTCAGAAATTAGGTTATATATGCAGTTGACTTTGTGTTCAATGAAGATTGAACTTGTACTGATTAAGAAAACGATTACTCAACTGATTATGAACTCATTGGAAAATGTTTACATTCTGCTCATCAAGAGTGAAAAGCTTGTTGCAGAGTCTTGTAGCAGAAGTCAGAGAAGAGAAAACAACACTGAGAAAATGATAAATTGAATGACAAGCACCAGGTGACAACAGAGGATAAGTGTATTTGAAGTGACCGTTACAGGTGAGACTGTGGCAGCCTCTGATGTGATGTTATGTGATGATTATTGCTGATCCCATGTATCCTTCTGGGATTTGTGTGGTCATTTCTGAAAAGATATGATTTCATTTAGTCACCTTTTTAGGGCTAATTGTGGATTAGAAACCGACGATTAAGATTGTTGTTTTTTTAGAGGAAGGTTTTGATGCAGGAGTCTGAGGAGAGACAGATGTGAACAATAGAGAGAGAGAGAGGAAGAGAACTGATGTGTTTTGATGGAAGATCAAGGGGAGGGGTTGAAGCTGCATGGGTATTTGGGTCAATCATGGACCGAAGGATGAAGTGTTTTTTAACAATGAAGGGCAAGAATGAAATGAACAAGGGAGAGGAAGAGGAGGACTGAATAAAAAATACATCCATGACAGAGTTAATGGAGGGCAATTTCTAAAGGTTTGGGGTAAACAAAATGCAACATACGTGAAGCGTGGGGTGGAAAAGTAGATGTTTTTCATGCTTGGCTAATCCATTAGCAACACTCAGAGAGGGGGCTTTTGTTCAGGACAGACCTTTGCCTGACTCGAGTAGAAGCAGATCCCAGTGTAGGAAAACAACCTCACTGACTGGAGCTTCTTCTACTTTTTTACTGAGCACAACAGTTCCACGATTCTGACTGTACTTGTGATTTAAAGTTTACTAACCAGAGGATTTCATTGTCGACAGACACAGTAAACAAAACCTACTCTAATGCAGCAGCAGCAAAGGATTAGTCACAATCTCATTGCTTTCATTAGCAGAAACCTGCAGCCTCCACCACGAAAATATCCACATCCTCACAAACATGCAAGAGCATCGGGAATCGGCGGGTCCACTGCAACTCACATCAGCATCAACACAGCAAGAGTCAAGCAGCGCAAGACAAAGGCTGACAACATACACCCCCCACACACACACACACACACACACCCCCAAAACAGAAACAAAAGCTTACCCCCAGTCCTCCATTAACAGCGGCTAAAGCTGCAGCTAGGAAAAAACAGACATGTGAGCTCCTCCAGCAGCCAGCCCCGCTCCTCTCCCTCTCATCCCCACCTCCCCTCTGGTTCATTTATAATGTCTGCCCGCCAAGCAGAAGAGGAGCAGGTCACATTTACAGTATGTGTGATCAGAGATCCTCCAGCTCACGACGCTGTGCAGCAGAAACAGACTGTGTGTGTGTGTGTGTGGGTTTCTCAGTGAAATATGGGATAATCCGGTGGTGCTTTGGTTGAAAAGCTCAGGCGGAGCATGAGTCCAGGGAGACGGGGAGAAGGGTGAGTGGGAGAAAAGGAGGAGGGGGGCCATTATGAGCAGCACTGGAGATGCTGGGCTGTGGATGTGTGAGCCATTCAGTGACTAGACTTTGTTGGAGCAGGTGAAGAGAAATGAAAAACCTCTTCTCTTCCAGCTGACTCCAGCCAATCAGAGACAAGGATGGGGTGAAGGCACGAGAGGGAGCAATACGTTATTACATACTATGTCAGCGATCACAAACAGTACTGCAACAATAAAGGTTCTGAAGTCGATTTGGAGTCAAGAAAATGAGTAATCTGAATCTGGTTTACTTTGTTTAATCATTTTACATTAATTAATCTACATACTGCGTTATTACGGCTTTGTTATTAATTTGCGTGCGCATATCCCTTTTCTGACTGAGCCCCTGCCCCTCTATAATCATGTGCACGCCCCTGACGTACAGTGACGGTGAGACTTTGTTGTGAATTCTGTTGAACTAACTTATATAGCTCATTTTTAGTTTTGCTGTTTCTAGGAACTAGGAACATTATTTTTGACTTCCAGAACGTCATAGGGTTTGAATAACAATGTAAAGTCAAGGCACCTCTTGAAATATAAATACAGCAGATACCATTCAGGTATTCAGGCAGCAAAATTAGAGCATAATTGCAAGCATTATGTGTCTTTTATAACTGTCTTTCTTAGCCTCTGTTGTAAATACTTCCTACCTCCAACTCTGCTCTCATGATCTTCTGATCTCAATCATCCGCTGAGGGATCAACTATATTGACATTTGAAATGAGTGATCACAGAGTGGGTATGAGGCCACAAAATCCTCTCAAATATACTGCCACACTGTCCCCAAGATGACCTCATTGATTTACTAAAGCTCAGTCTTTAGATTTGCAGGCTCTGGAAACTTTTCAAACACCTTTCAGGTGGCGTCACATATCAGATTAGCAGGGACAAAACACACACACACACACACACACACGGAACTATGCAATTTCACTTGCTACAGCTAAATGGGACATTTTCTTGGGAAACAGAGAACAAAAGAGCAAATACAGCAGCACAACGGGCTCGATTTACATCAGATTCCTTCAACAGGCTTCAAGGAAAGACCAGCGGGGTCAGTAATAAGAGATTACAACATACCATGCTGAGCACATGAAATGTGAAGGTGACTCAAGGATAGATAAAGGCGAGCTGTTCAGAAATAGCTTAGAGTGCCAGAGAGCAGCTCTGTGCTGTTGACAGGGCACCCATAAAGTGATTAATAATTAGACAGGGTGTCATAAAGTTGTTAGTGAGACTTGAACTAGTCTTGCTATGCTATATCTACCTGGTTTGGTTTCAGTGTCTTCCAGATCTAAGATAAGGAAGTTAGTTGGTCCATAATGTCAAAATTTGACATGTACCCAGGAAACCTCCTGCGGACCCTCCCATGTTCTTTTTAAATGTACTTTCCTATTCCTTTAATGATGTTGTTTTCCATCTTTAGTATGTGTACCGTGTGTCATGTTAATATGTAGTTGATCATGTTATTATTCTGCCTCCGTTTGGTCTTTGTGAACAGAAACAATGTAATCACATTTGTTTGCATCTGAAAATGGACTCTGTCAAGCAACACTATCAGACCAAACTGAGGGAGCGTTTGAATGTATACAGGGGCAGGTACGGACGGGGACAAGAGGCATTCACGCTAAACTGCTAAAATTCACATTTTGTTTGACAGTGGATTGAAACATAACGGACATTGGTTTATATTTAAATTGTGATCTACAGTTTTAACTTCAATAAAAATACCATCCATCCATTTTCTACTGCTTTATCCTCCACATGAGGGTCATGGGGGGCTGTACCAATCTCAGCTGACATAGGGTGATAGGCGCGATTGCCAGTCCATCACGGGGCCACACTGAGACTAACAACCCCAAACCCCACTAAATTATTCCACCCCAAATCGTATATTTATTACAATAATGTCTATGCTAATGCCAATGTCTTTAAAACTGAAGAAATTAACTTTACTATTGACATTAATAGTAAATGGTCACATTACTCAAGTGCTGCACTTTTTGTTTTCCTCAGGAAAAACTGTGTTGCTGCTGCTGCCCTCATCAGATTCATGTCCTATATATAGAGCCACATTCATTAATAATGTACACTGGTGTGTAAACAGATGAGATGACCGAGATGACTCACATGGGAAAAATCTAAATGTCTGACGTGCACAGAACAACAGTTCAGATATTATCATGTAAAGGTAAATCCTTTGTGTGAAGTAGCACAACACATGGTTGAAAGCAAGCACAGCAAACTAAACCATACATCAGTGTGTGGGTTGTGTTTTTAGTGTGTCTGCACAAAAACTGATTTTCTCTCTCAAATTTTCAAGACAAACAGGCAGCGATCATTATGAAAAAACATCTGTTGTATGTAGATAATCAACAGGCAACATTTGGAGCAGATAGTGATAATGGTATTAATTCTTGTGTTGGCAGAGGCTCTTTCTAGTTTGAAATGTAATGTTGTCTTGTATGTTTGATAAGCTACTGCATATTGAATCAGTGTCCCGTTGACGTTTACGTCACAGAAATCAACAGTGAACATCGAGATGGATGGTGAAATGGCTCGAGCTGTGGTTCTGTATGTTTCGTATCTGCTGTACATGTTAATACAAATTAGCATGATCAGGCATGGCTCTTGTGTTGTACTCTGGCAACAGTACCGCAGTTTATACGTTGTCTCCTTCTATTTCCTGGTCAAAGACTAGGGAGGAAATGCTGAGTCCGACTCCAGTCCGACTAAGCGTGTACATGCAGGAGTAATCAGACTATGACTTGCATTGTCCATGTATGTTAGTCCGACTAAGACTAGCACGACTTTAGTCGGACTAGCGTATTTACACGACATTAAGAAAACCAAATTATTGTCTTAGTCCGACTAAAATCGGACTATCATCATGCATGTAAACGCACGGACTGATGAAAATGAGATAAACACTCCCAGCCCTGCAAAATAACAAACAATCGCAAATAAAAATGTGAATAATGATAGAGCATCAGGACAAGACTCTACTGAGTCACAACATCTGTTTTATTATGCAACACCACGAGACAGCTGCTGGTCTACTGTTGCTTCCTTTGGTAGGTTTGTATGTAAATCCATAACATGGATTTCAGTCACAAAAGGCAGTAAATGGATCAACAACTCCTGTGAGACACACACACGTGTGCAGGGAGAACACGCCGAGTCCACACAGAATATGCAAAAATACAAAGACGCTGACTTCATCCAAACACACACACAGCTGACACGAGAGTACCATGCAAAACGGCGGGTCAAATCCAAAGCAGCCAGACGGAGCAGTAACTGGAACTCATTCGTGTTTCTCTACAATATTCATGTTGCATCAATAATACAAGTGCTGGGCACAAGCAGACTCACATACGCCTACATTTTGTTTTCATCAGTAGCAGCCTTCACACTGCAAAATCAATCAACCAACTGATGACGAGTAACTTGGAGGCGAGGAAACCAATCAACATCAACAGAGCTAGAAAACAAATATAAAAAAGAGCTGGTACGATCCTTACATTAATATTAATCTGTACATCGATCGATTTACCACTAAATAAATATTCACATGTTATCCAAGGATTCACCTCTTAAATTGCTTAGTGAATACATTTATACCGTCAATTAAATGGTACCATGACCTTAAAAAGAGTAATCTGTCTGTTTTTTTTTGTTTTTTTTTGATTAGTCTGTCCATAAAATGACACTAAATTGTAATAAATGTTGATGGGTTTTTCCAAAGCGTCAAAGTGACGACATCCTCAAAGATCTTGTGTAGACCACAAACCAAAGATATTTAGTTTACTGTCGTAGAGAAGCAAAGAAAGCAAAGGATATTCACAATTACACAAATAAACAATTACATGATGCAGCCCTACTTATATCACTTGAACACATTCGGAGTTCAAACTTTAAACATCTGCTAACAAATAAAATAGTAAAAAAGTTGCAGATTCAAGTGCAGAAAGTGTAAAAGTACACGACCACATGTGTCCATTAGAGATCAGAGGGGTTTACAAAACCTGGTAATGTTGTCTGTGCGGCCACTCAGTCTGACAGCGTCTGACGGCTTTATGGAGAACTGACATCTGAGACAAGAGTGCCACAGAATGTCTCTGCTTACCAGTGACCATGACATCCTGTGGACTAGCACACCTCCTCTGAACACACACACACACACACACAGTAAAACTGAACTTTGACACATCAATAATTAGCTAGCAGTAAGGAAGGGTGGAGAACTGATCCATAAAATACTGTGTGTGCCAAGGACGCCACATGTGGAGACGGAATAGTATCTGTCAACTACAAAAGTACAAGGGATGTGACTCATCTGACTCAGTATTAGTACTGGTCCACCAATATGGACTTGGACTATTGGACTGATATCTCCAGTCCACAGACCAAACCAGATTCAGGTCGGATTCATAGTCGGATAGTGTTTATGAATTATAAATATGTAATACAGTGCACGTTATAAACATTTGTCCTGTAGATGCTACAATCTCTGCACCTATATCATTAAAAATGAGATTCTTAAACTGAAATTCAAAGCAGCAGTCTATTGCAGTGATCACTGATCTGTGTTTGCTTAGGTTCTGACAATAAATGTATTACAAGCCTTTTTTTTCAAATCATTAGTATTAAACATGTACGATATTTACGACCGATTGGGGCGTGAGTTGTGAGTTGTCCGGGAAACAGATGTTGCATACTTTTGTTCAGAACCGTAACTTGTACAAGCCAAGTCTTCTCAGCCATGACTTCACCCACAGTTTGTTTGCGTTTCTCAGCACGAAACATCGTACACACACACAACAGCTATTAACTGGCGACACAACAGCCCGCCTCCATGTCTGTTTGTATTCTGAAGTCACGTTAAATCACGTGAGGTTCTGTGAGATCCCAAATCCCTGGAATCTCCTGCCTGGCGTGGTTTGATTAAACATTAAGTGTGTGGTCCTGCGTCTTGATTAGATCCTCTAGTCTGTGCTTTCTCAAGATGAAAACATTGAAAATCAATTAGAAAGTTTGTTGTGTCTGGGGTCTCCCACGTTTTTTTAAAATCAAGTCATATTAGAAAATCCGTTAGTGCGGGGGCAGACTTTAATCTAGCCAGGAGCCAGAGTACCGCCAATCTGCGGTTCTCTCTGCTTGTGAGGTGAGCCTACGTAACATGTTTGTGAATGTGATATAGGAACAACAGACAGGACAACATACAGGACAACACTGACCAAACATTTAAGAACAAACTGAACAAAAAACTGAACTTTCTTACTGAATGTGAAGCCAGACACAGTCCATCAAATGTAGTACCAGCAAGAACTCAGATAATATTTAAGAAACAATTGCTGTGGTATAAATATCTGCATCAAAATCAGCAGATATTCAAAATCAAAAGTGTTCTCAACATCAGTAATAGCAAGAGGATGCCATCTTTCCCCAGAAATGAAAGTGGAATTCCAACAACACACAAAGGTGAAGCCTTGAATAGGGAGGAGTTAGAGCAGACAGTATCTGTCTTCTGATGACTAAAACTATTCTGTTCATCGTTCAACAGGCAACTCACACGGCAGCAGAAAACTCTGCTTCCTCTCTCCTATGAAGTCTGCAAATATAGATGTTAACTATCCTCGTAAAACAGATGTCCATTTCTGCAGCGTGTGCCATCTGTGTGTCATCTAATCATGATCCTCCCAGAAGTCCAATAACCATTTGACCCCAGTGATGTAGCCCATTATTGCAGGACCTAATTTATGACAACTATGCAGACACAATACGAGACCTGCAGGTCTGGATTTATGCTTCATCTGGGGGAGGAGGACGGTATCAACAGAAGGCGATGATGTGTTCTCTTTGATGGAAGCATGGAATTTTTCAGTGGAATGGAATATATGCAATAGGTCAACACGCGTGTTGTACTGCACATTTAATAAGCCGTAGACATTAAAGATATTAAAAGCCACATGTCACTAGAGCTGCATTGATCAGACAGAAAACTAATCAAAGCTGAAATAGACAACTGTGCACTTTAAGTTGTGTTAGCTGCATCATCCTCATTTGTACTCATCCACTTTAAACCTTGCTTTTATTATCTAACACAGAAAATGATGACTCCAATTACGACACAAAGGAACTATTTGAGAATCCAAAGCACTTCAGAAAAGCCCTCATCTGGTATATATTATATTTTTATCTGCTCTGAGGAAAAGAACTTGTGTCCAAGACAGCAACCAAAACGTTCGTTCAAACAGAACAACTACAACTACACAACTGGATTGTGTAAAATCACACATTTTCCACTTATTTCTGTTGTTTGGTCCATATGTTCATCAATATATATTATAATCACAGCACTTTGAACTACCTCTGATAAATTGTTGTGGAACACCATCTATTTCTCCAGGTAGAGCCAATTCCACAGACTCCAGGGTTGAAACTGAGAATTCAATCAGCATGCCAGGGCGAGTGGGGTACTTCCACGCTCTCCATCCCAATTCATTTTGCAATCAATAAACCTCTTTTTTTTTTCCACGGCAGTGTGGACAGAGTGTTTATTGAAGTCCCCGGTTCAGCTGTGTGCACACACACACTCTGAGGACAGGACAGAGGGGAGCTGATACTGGGCAGGAATCTCAGTGGGCCAAATGGAGCGACTCATTCATAGACAGCGCAGCTGCTAAAAGCCCCACACACACACAACAACAACCAGCTTCATTGTTTTTAAGAATGAGAACTTATCTTGTTGTAAATGAGATTGACTCAAAGGAAAAACTGCATATAATCACTGCAAAAGAAGTCAATTAATTAATTAGCTGGACAACTAAAAAGGCTCGATATATTCAGTCAATGTCAATGTTCTCATTTTTTTGGGTCTGATACTGTTGTTTTATTGTATTTTGTCACACATTTTAGAGCTGAAACTATTATTATCAATCGATTGCTAAATTAATCAACAGCTATTTTCATAATGAATCGGCTTGAAGCTTTGTTCATGATTAAAACAAGATTTCCACTGATCGACATTTTTTAAGGTTTTCTGATATTTTATGGACCAACCGATTAATCGATTAATTTGAGAAAACAATCAACAGATTGTTCAATAATGAAAATAATCGTTAGCTGCAGCTCTAATAAATTTGAATTTGATTTGTGGTTTTGGTTGATTTGGGTTCTGGGAAATGTTTCACCTGCTTTCTCATGAACAAAATATTGAATGGACCAAATAAGAAACATTTGTGGACAAGAAGAAGTGCTCAGGAAAAATATAAAGACAAACATCACTGAATCAGTGACAACTAGTCAAACTCTAATGGTGAATTTTAGATCAAAAACATGAGCGACATGAGGCTGACAATATATTTTCTATCTAATCTCTTTATCAGTTGATCTAGCAATCGATTCATCAGATCAATTCCTCGCCTGTTAATAGATTAAAGAAGAAAAAAGGGAAAATCCTTCATTTCAGCTCGATAAAGCACACATAAAACCTTCTTTGACAAACTGAGGCACCGCGACAACATCAAACTCTCTTCCTTCCGTCTCATTTGGTTGTGAAACACTTCACCATCACTATAAATCTGACATGCCGGAGCCTCAGAGGAGCAAAGTGAAGCAGCAGCAAACCACTTCTTAATAGCTTCTTGTTGTTGCACTTGAGCTGTGAGATGGCTTTTCTGAGGTGCCCCGGAGATACGGGCAGATTCATTATAGTTTCATAAAGTGGAAACATCAAATGACGCAGATTCATAACAACTTATAAGTGCACTTCATTCACTGAAATTCCAACCAGCAGCCACACAAGAGATATAATTCAAATAGACAAAAGATCATAAAGTTTAGATAGATCAGATAGTTTAGGTATTTTTACTCATGGTTATGTTAGCGGTGCATTATGATCATTTTCATTATTGATTAAAGCTGGGGTAGGCAACATACATTTGGTATTTTTGATCAATAATTCCATAATAACTTTTCAGCATCAGGTAAATCAAGTGATTCTGGTACCCCAAGAGAACGGTACCAAAAAATGGAACGGTTGGGGCTGGATTATTTTGCTACTATTCCTAATAGAAACGCAAAAACAAAATGTACCGTACTGAACCGCTCCACTAGGCGGAAACACGCCAGAATACTCAACTATCATTCCAGCAATCCAGACCACTTCTTCTTCTTTTGTCGCTCAGTTTAACAGTGAGGCTTCTCAGTATCCTGGAGCCCTGTGTGACTTCATCAGACAGAGACCTGGAAGCACCTGAAGCAAGTTTCAGCTCAGGATACATGAGGTATTTAATGAACAGAGACACTTGGCATGAAGCCTTTTTTGCTGCTGATCTGCACTGTAAAGCCTGCAGGTTAGATTCTGCTGATTCAGCATCTGTCGTCTCACTGCAAAGTGCAGAGTCAGACAGTGTGGACCCCATGATTTTCAAATGACAAACAAAGAGGTAATTCACTCATATCACATGATGACTCATATACATTGGCCATGTGTTTACACCATGTGTGTGCTGGTGTAAACAGGAAGCACATTGTCTACTGACGTGATCAGTCCTGGAACACAAGACTCAGCTATGACCAATGACCTGACGTAAGGGTTAGCTTTGCTTTCACCTACATGTAATGGTTCTGCCTCGTCAGCAGTCCAAGCAATCCTATGTTTTTATTTTTAACCATAGCTTTTTCTTCTTCATTGCCTTTTCTGTAACTAAGCAACCATCTGTAGAGTAGATAATAGCTGTGTCTCAACTCATGACCCGCCTCCTTTGGAGAGCCCATTTGAATGCTGATCGTGTCACAGCGCCATGACTCGGCTGTTCCATTTCACAGGCTCCTCCAATTGTGTTCTTCCATCCTGTCCATCCCAGCAGCATAGGATCCAATGGGCGGATCCTTCATGGCCCAACCTATCTCAGGATTCATTCCACACCAGAGATTGTTTTGATAACAGACATCCTCGATCCAAAAAACACAATTATTGGTGCCAGTTGTTGAAATCAGGCTGTGTAGACCACTGCTAATGTGCTTCCTGTTTACACGAGCAAGTGCATGGCAAATGTGTGTGAACACTTCCTACACAGATCATATTGTATATGTCACTCAGACCATTTAATTGAGTGTTTAGGTTAAAATAAATATTGCATTGATTCAAACTCGGACAGGACTGGATTTGAAGCCCTGTCCTGGATCACAAAGGCCTAAGAGACTCGAAGAGAAGAATAATTGCTTTCTTTCAATTATCTAATGTCAGGAGAGGATAGTGAGCACCAGATGTGACGTGCCAGTCTTGTAAGTACAAACTGGTGTCTTTGTTCCCATTGGGAATACTGGGCTCAGGTCTATACTTATTTGTATAGAGAAAGAAAGAATTTGGGCTTTAATCTAATTAATTATGTTAACAATGACAACGCATCTGTCACTGTTCCTACAAAGGGAGGAGTTCAAGTGAGTGCTGCAAATCAAATGAGTGTTTCTAATTTGTCACATGAATTATTCCAATTAGACAGGCAGAGACACACAGATACACTCCAGCCATCCCATAAACAATACAACACAGAAATCTACTAAACACTGTGATGAATTACATTTTTAAATAAAAGAGATATTTCATGTTTAGGCAGAGATTACTTTTTCTTCTGGGAAAAAAAAAAAAATTAATCTCTAAACTGCTCTTAAAGGTCCAGTGAGTAAAGTGTAAGTATGTATGTAAGTAAGTTTAAATCAGGAGCTGTGTCAGCGCTACAGAGGCCTCCATTTTGGACCACTGTGTTTTTCCAGTTTCCAGTTTCTACAACACACTTGGAAGGGCAGAGCAACTTCACCAATATAGAGTATGCTGCTAAATTTTACACACTGTACCTTACGATATGTTGACAATCTTTCGTCAGCAGACAGTCAATGGGAATGTAAAGTATTTGTTTGTTGCAAAAACTGATGACAAACAGAAAGACTTTAAAGGAGCATTCTGGCAATTTAGTAATGCTCTTCTCGCCTGTTTTGTGGAAGAATTAAAAAGAGAAATCCTGGTTTAGTTCATAGTCCTGACTAAACACTGGACATGGTGCAGCTAGTTAGTGTCTGAACATGTCCAAGCCTCTAAATCTCTTATGTCAATTATGCAGTAAATGTGTCTTCAATTTCAAGCTGATAACATTTTTCTCAGACTGAATGAGCACTTCTCAGTATGGCTGCAACGATTATTCGATTAAGCGATTATTAAGCGATAACTAAACTATTTTGGTAATCCATTCATTGGTATGAGTGTTTTTTCAATCATTAAAACAAGCTTTCTGATTTTTCAGCTTCTTAAATGTGAATAGTTTCTGCTTTCATGCAGATTTTGGGATTAGGCAAATTGGACACTCTAAATTGACTCTAGGTGTAGGTGTTTGTCTCTACGTGGCCTTGTGTTTGCTGGGATTGGCTCCAGTGCACCCTGCCACCCTCATGTGGAGGATAAAGTGGCAGAAGATGAGTGAGTGATATTGATATTTACCCTTGCATATCGACTATCGTGGGAGGACAAAGATATATCACCAAATTGTCATTGACATGTTTCACATGTCTTGCTACTTTGCAAAAGAGAAATGTGTTTTCTGGGAGATCTGGCTCATGCTTAGGGTTGGGATTAGGTTTGATTCAGGATAACATAAGTGGAAACACACCTGAAAGTGGAAACAGATGTAGACAAATTATCCACCCATGCATTACAGCTGCACCTGTTGTATTTAAGGTACAACGGTCCATCAGTGGCGGTGGACAGAGCCATGGAGGTCAGTCAGGTCTGGCCTGGTCATCCATTATAATCAATCACATAAAATGTGCTGGTGTGGAGGAAACACAAGCTTGGTCCTTCACAGACGAGCTTTTATTTATTTACTCTCCGTCCTCTGCTGCAGCCTCACCCCGGGTCTCTGCTCCTCACTGTCTGCATATAACATTCTCTGCAGCAAGTCTTGTTAAAAGCTATTCTTTAGGAAAGGAATCATATGCATTTTGACATTTCTAACTAAACGTGATTGTTTTTATTGTAAGTGGTGCCATGAAGCCGGCGTGGATGTGTGGCACACGTATATCTTACATCTCTAACATGTAACTGCATTAAATACATGTCGCACAATTCTTCTCAATACAACCATCTTTTAATGTCTTTATTTGAATGCAATTTCATACACACCATCACTGTTTGATAAATGCCTGCTCTCGAACGCCGACAGCATCTGTGACCGTTCGATACCAGAATATCATAATCGATTTTAGTCTATTTGCTCTACTTCAATCAACAACATAAACGTAACATATCAGGAATAACTTACCGTAATTCAGTTATAATCCAGCTTCTGAATGTCTGTTTCAAAATGTGATCATGTTTTCATCAGCAGAGACGTCGCCCTCTGTGTGTGTGTGTGTGTGTGTGTCCGCTCAGTGAAGCTGAGAGCAGCAGCAGTCAAGTGGGGGATGGTTTCATGGATCGGGTCAAGTTAGAGGGGATGAAAAGCACGACTTCCGGAAAGCCCTTTCAAAATACAAGACAAGTGAGCCTACATCCGAGGAAAACAAACTCTAAATCAGGGCTACTCAACTTAACATTGCTCATGAGCTCGTAGCAAACTATATCTGTGTTCATGTGGCCACAACCTACAAATAAATAAGTAAGAGTATAAATAAGTATATTTATATAGTATAGTACAAGAAGAATAGTATAAAACCACATAAGTTATCCAGGTAATATTTAATAACACCATATTTTAAATCCACTGCAGTACAAAGACAATTTGAAGGGTGGAGTGGCTCAGTGGTTAAGACTGATGCCCTATGTGCAAAAGACTTCATGGTCACAAGTTCAACTCCACCCCTGGCAGGTTGTACTCAATTCCCTTGTAAGTTGCTTTGGATAAAAGTGTCTGCTAAATGACATGTAATGTTATTTCATGAAACCTTCATAAAAAAATCTATTTGTGGCTGTTTTCTGTATTTCCCTCATTGAAAGAAAAAAGCATGAGGCCAAACATCATTAAGAAAATATGTATTTATTTGTATTTATACATGAGTGGAATAGGTATTTTCCAATAGGAGCCCGTCAGTCAAATGTTGATTCTGGAGGCTCCAAAACTTATTCTTATGAGTGAGCTTACTATCAAAGGTGTTCATTTTATGGGAATATAAATGGAAAGTCAGTTATATTTTCATCAGTAGTATCCATAATTTATTACTACAAAATACCAATTCCTTTAAAGAACATTGTTCAGGTCAAGATTAAAGCAGAAATATGGAGAAAATGTGTGTAGGATATGCAACTACAGATTAAAACAGGCACTGCAATCCAAATAAAAAAATACATACAGTGATACATCAGTGAAGCCAGTACTTTAATTTCCTGTCTTGCCTCAATTTCTTCATTATTTCCTTTTATAACTTAATACAATGCAATTCATACATACAACTTATTTAACTTCCTATTTTACACACATTCGAAGCAGACAAAAGCACTTCCTCCGCAGGGTCAGTGTTACTTCCACACCAGCAGGGAGCAGCACGTCCCAGGATGCGCGGAACGAGGGGATAAACCTTTCCGGCCAACGACAGTCGTTCCTTCCGGCTCCGGTCCCTCATCAAGTGGAAAGGTAAAGACAGACCCGGCGTTTGAAATCTAAATATATCTTCAGCATCTCATAATCTATGAGACAATAAAGTCATCAATTACGTTGTTTGTAATGTATCGTTGGAATTCGTGGACATATTTCACCCTTAAATGTTTTCTAACGTTGAATATTAGAGTAAGATGTGGCATAGTAACTCGGACTGACATTCACGATTGGCTGCCATTTTTTCCTTAGCTAACGTAGGCCGCCCTCATTAAAGTTCATGTCTACCACCTCGTTCGGGTACTGATGTGATGTAATGACCCACATGGTGGTGGTGTTTTTTTTCACTGAATTGAGCGTCTGTAGTCTCTGCGCTGTCTTTATTTTCGTAACTGGAACCCGCTAGGTTGGCTAGCCTGATAGCATGCCGCCGAAGTGGAAGCTGCATGTGAAGCTAACGCTCGACTTGTCACTTCATACAGATGCTGATGCCCAAGAAGAATCGCATTGCTATCTATGAGCTCCTCTTCAAGGAGGGAGTCATGGTGGCCAAGAAAGACGTCCATCTGGCCAACCATCCCGAGCTTTCTGACAAAAATGTGCCCAACCTTCATGTGATGAAAGCGATGCAGGTGAGACATTTGGATGGTGATGAACTCTGATGAATCCGTTTATCGTGTTTTTTTTTAATGAGATATACTGGCTGTATATGCACCTTTGAGATGTAGTTGGTGTGTTGGAAGTGCATTCACTGTTAGCTGTCATGATTACTAGTTGAGAAACCAGTGATGGGGAAACCATGTCCAAGACTCGACCACAATGTGGAGAAAATCACATACTTTTATCTAACTTATATCATGCATGGGTATTAAGATTTCTTTCCACAAAAAGATTTCTTCAATTTACATTCATGTTATCTTAATTGTCCCAGAAATCTGGTCGTACCAATATTATTGATGACTAATGTTACTATTATGTGTACTAATTAAACCCCAATGAATAAACACCAATATCTAAAAATATTCATTAAGTGTTCTCATTGAAAGATGCCCTAATTAGATTAAATGGCTCTCTGGCTGCAAATAAGTTAAGTTGATATTTAGGTAAACATCTCTCCTCACTGTCAGTGTGGTCTTGTTTGATACATTACTCACTGTTTCCTGTGCCCTGCATTACTAGCATGTACTCTAGGCCTACACAGAAGAAACTTCGAGTCATGATTACTGGTGTTGTGGCCACTGTACACTGTCTCTATCTGTCGTTGATGTGATATTCCACACAGAACAATGAGCAAGTAATGTTTAGCAAGAGAGAACAAATTGTGCGTTATCTGAGAAATGCAAATTCCAAGATCTCACCAAAGAAAATTACAAAGCCTGGCAAAGAGATGGCAGAGTGTGCTGCAAATCAATAAAAGTAGAAGCAGATCTTACAAGTTACTGTCCCATCTTAAGCTTTGTCAGCACACGTGGTCCTTGAAACTATGTATTTGTCGACCAAGTTGTGGTCTTATTAACTTAACGGTTTCCAGCTAGAAAAGGGAATGATGATATAAGTGATAAACATTGTTGGCACAAGCAATGCTGTGCCAGTGGTCTTGCAGAAAACACCAGTGAACTCTGCAATGTTTGTTTGCAGAACAAAAGGAAGCATGCATAAAAATGTCACTCGCATGAATACAATAAACTATACATATAGGAGTGATTTAGTGTAAGAACTGTGATTTTTTTTTATTTTTTTTTTCTCTGGTTTTGTTGGGCATGTACTTCAGTGTTGAAGGTTTGGCTGTGATAAGTAACTTGTGTCTGTTTTCCTTTCAGTCCTTGAAGTCCTGTGGGTATGTCAAGGAGCAATTTGCCTGGCGTCATTTTTACTGGTACCTCACCAATGAGGGTATCCAGTACCTGAGAGACTTCCTCCACCTTCCACCCGAGATTGTGCCCGCCACCCTGCGCCGCCAGACCCGCCCTGAGACTGCAAGACCCAGGCCCAAGGGTAAGCACTCAAGTTTACACTTAATGTGGAGGAAGTATGGCTTGGGTTTACTGTCATTTCAATGGCAATATACCTTTTGGGTTTGTTGCTTTAACAATAGAATTTGCCATTCTGGTTAAAAGTAAATGTTGGAATCTGACTAATTACATAATAGGCTGACGTAAATCTGAGTGGATGTATATCAAGGGCTTACCAACAGAGAAAATGCTGCAGTCATGGCTTAGTGACTTCAGCATATCTTATTGTTACTTTAAGTTTGCATCAATTTTAGATATGTAAACGGCTTATCCCAGCCACCAGTCAAGTTTGATTAATCTTGTGTCCAAACCCTACGGTTTGAAAAGAAAATGTTAGACATGATCTCTCTACCAGTTTTGCGAAGACACATAATTAATCATGTACACCAGTGTCGGAGATAACAGGAAGCAGTGTTTCTAATTTCTGCAGTAGTTTGCTTGGATTTAGAAAAATAGAAGCCAGTGAATAATTATTTTAAACAGTCTTATTTCATACTTTGTCTTCACATGTATATGTTGTCGGTCAGCTTTTTCGAATGTCTGAAGTTGCATCATTGGACTTGAACTTAAAAGTATACTTTTGTCTGTACTGCAGAACAACACCTCAGTGCAGTGTTAAATCCAAAATGTTTATTTAATTTTCAGGTATGGAAGGAGAGAGGCCAGCCCGTCTTAATCGTGGAGAGGCTGACAGGGACACATACAGGCGATCTGCTGCACCCCGTAAGTATACCTATACAGTACTCGCCACCTCCTTGGTATGTTGCATGTGTGCTGTGTTCTTAATGGTAAATTATAATAATGCCCCATTGATATTTAATGTATTTTTAGTTTCCCTAACAAAATGTTTAAGCTAAAACGGGAAGAGCGCAAGTTGCAGCTTCTATGACAAATGTAATGAATTGAATAGAAAGATGGTTTGAAAGCAAAGTTATTGGCGTTAAAGTCTGTGTTTTATTGATGTAAATAACTTTGTTGCTGGCCTAGTTTTAATGTGAGCTGAGTTATATGAAAAGTCAATTTACTGAGACCTATTGGTTGACATCCATCAATTTCTCTACCAGCTGGTGCTGACAAGAAAGCAGAAGCCGGTGCTGGAGCTGCAACAGAGTTCCAGTTTGTAAGTACTTTTATTTTGCATTTACCATTTTGTGTATGAGTGGATTATTGTTGGCCTGTTAAAGTGAAATACAACTTTTCTATAACAATCATTAATAATACTGTATGAAATAGATGAAACATTGTTCATTGTCATTAAGCAAAGAAAGTAAGTATATTAAGGCACAAATTGCAAATCAGTGCATGCACACTATTGACAGTAATGGCACAAATAAACAAATTACAAGGACCTGGGAGACAAATAATGACAAGTAGAAAATGGTTGAGTTGGCATTAAGCAATGAAGAGCAGGTGTCAAGTCATTTTACTTAATCCAGAGAGAAAATTGTGTGCAAAGCCTTTAAAGACCCTGTAAAGCAAATGCAAGAGTTTCTCCTCTTCACACTTTATATACACTTGAAAATAGTGGCTGACATCTGGGGTGCAAAGGCTAAAACGGTCTTCTATTTAGAATGTTTTAGTTATGGTTCAGTGGCTCAATAACACACAGATGCCATAGCTATTATAACTTCTCAAACACTGTAACAATATACAAATCATTGCTGCACTTGGAACAGTTTCTTTGTCCTGAAAATGCAAAAATGCTCTACCACAAAAAGCTCTACCATTTATAATTCCTAGAGATGAGGAAATGCTGTAGACAAGAACAGACTCCTGCTGTGAGTCCTCAGGTGCTGCTGAGGACTGCAGTTAAACCAGCTCTTGGTTGGTTTCCCCCACTAAATTTGGGTAGATCAGAGTGTGTGTTGCAGCTCCACTGGACACGCCTCCAGCGTCTGGGCATTAGTTACTATAAAATGACTACATGATTTAAAACCTGGTTTTGAAACACATGGCAACTTTTTTTTTTTAATTACTCAAATTCAATATAGTGGTTTGTAACACCTTTTTCCTGTGGGAGAACAAAGTTGCGAGATATATTTTTATCACTTTACAGACTTAATTACAGCTGTTAAACTTCACGCTGTAGATCAACCTTCACTGGGTGATGTAATGACAACTTTTTCCTGTTGCAGAGGGGTGGCTTTGGACGCGGCAGAGGACAGCAGCCTCAGTAAATTTTCACTGTTTCTTTGTGTACAATAAAGAAAAATCAAAACACAATTTCAGTCTTGGTATTGTTAATTGTGATTGTGGTAGATGTTTTGAATGCTGGGCAGCTGGATGTTAAGAGGTTTCAGTTTCAAGAATAAGCAAAGGTCTGTGATGTGACCTGATGGAAGCTACAGGATATTAAGTTGGTCTGTTGTTTCATAGTAGAATCATCTTGGGTATTATTAGTTAGAATTTAATATACAATGGTTCTACCATGGCTCTCACATTTGTACATGCCTAAATGAAGTTGGTATTTCAAACAGTAGATTGTGCAGTCTTGTGTGTGTGATTGAACTTTTTGAAATATTTGTTGTGGCTGTGACCACAACAAATGTGTAGTGTGTAGTGTTCCAGTAATGACATTTCAGTTTTCATGTACTGGGACTATAATTTTCCTGTTGTGAATCAGAATGTAGGAATAGCAGATACTTATTTTGCTGAAGAAAATGGAGAATCATTCTTTATTGTTTATTCCTTGTATGCCGTTTGGTAAATGCAAGCACTTCTGATCTCATCTTTTAAGAACATGATTGAGAAACAAATAACTTGTAAACCTTAATGTTGTACACAAATGTGTAACAGAGCCAAGTCTCGGACGTGAGTACAAACACAGACCCTTCTGAATGTGAAATACTGGTGTTTATTTCTTGGCACATTTATATTACAATCTTCAGTCTTCTTGCACTGGTTTTATTCCAAAGTCCCAAATCACAAGAGGATATAAAGAAAAAAGAATATTCCAGTGACAAACCCTGAAAAACAATACGAGTAACTTCAAGGCTGAGGTCAACGACTTCAAGTGCTTAAATATTCAGTTGTGATTATGAGTGCTTCCATTTAAAAAAAACCAAAACATTTTTAAATTCACTTTACAGTTAAGATGGTCTGAACATTAAAAGAAAACCAACTTTCAATCCATAAATGTGCTTTTAATTGTTTTTGGTTTGGCCACAAGATGGGGCCAGTCAGTTGACATGGAAACACATTGACTGTGGTCAATTGAAAGTTAGTGACTTAATCAGATGCTCCAATTGTACGTTAATAAATCCCATCTTATCATAGCGCAGGAGCTTTAATATACAAAACATATAAGCCGGAATCACTTTGCATGAATTTTGAGTTACAAAGGGAGTTTAATCTTTGTTGACCAAAGCTGAAGCGTGTCCTCTGGCTGTAATGATGCTGTCTTAGCATTTGCTTGACAACATCACAACCAATAAAGGAAAATTCAGAAACAAAAATATGGACAAAGAACAAGTGGCTGTTAAGAAAATCCGATTCATTCATGTTTTACAGTATCTATCAAACCACCAAGACCGAGTTAAATCTGCAAATCACCCAGGGTTTAGGTTTTTTTTTTGTTTTTTTTTCTTCAGCCATGCTCTCTCCACCTTAACCGTCTAATTGCACATCAAGTTGAAGACTAAAAGCTCTAACCAAAACAAAATCTCACAGGAAGTGCCAGATTGGGCATTATAAAGCAAGACTTTGTCCACCACACCTCACTAAATACACAGCAGTAAAACCAGTTCAAAGTCTCAACATGAAGTGAGGGAGACTTTCAACTTCTTTCACCTGTACAGTCATTTAGAGAGAAATCATTTTTAATTGCTGGATTATGACAATTTAGTTGGAACCTTAATTTGTCGGGCTTTAATGAGAAAAAAGACCAGGGTAGAGTCGCCGCTGCCATCACTGTATAAAGTGTTTATCGAGTTAAACATTTGGTCCACTAGCTTTCAGTTATTAATGCCATTTCCCACAGTCTTTCTCCTCAGTTTTGAATCACAATGCAGATGTTTTCTATCTATATTCAGTGAAATGAGCAATTACCACTAAAAAAAGAATATTCAGCACCTTTCCTATTAAATTACAAATTAAATGACTTGTTCAGAAACTGCAACTGTCAGACACGTGGGCGAAACATGATTGGAAGTGTAGTTGAATGTTAAAATAATCAGGTGTATAATCCAAAGTCGTAACCAATGTTTTATTTTTAAATACAAGCTGCTATAATCCATATATTTCATAACTGCCTATATATAAAAGGGAACCTTGAATTAATTTTACAATCTAACATTTATCATTTAGATTAACTTGCTCTGCATTGTTGTCAGCCACTGTAAGACGTTTTCAATGAAAAAACAACAACAAACTATTCCCCTGAAACTTGATTTGACACCAAGCAATAATTTAGCCATATTACTGAAAAGGTGATAATGTCACTTACTCATCTTACTGTCCTCAACTAACTATAGACAGACCATGATAGTATGCCATTTCTGCTTTTGATTAAAGACTCAGAGAAACTCTGGGGAAATATACTGAAACTGGTGGAGCAAAAGACATCAAGCCTACAAACCGCCACAATCAAGTGTTTAACTCAAGAGTGCAACTGTACTTTATTTTTTTTATATCTTGGCTAAAGGAAACAAAAACATAATCCCATGCTGTTGCAAATTTGATTTGGTCTAATAAACAATAAAAAGGGATTAAGGACTCCGAGTATATTGGATTATAAATGGGCCATTTGCTCTCATCCACAAATCACAACCACATTCCTTGTTCTTTAGCCGCAGGTGCACTCCACACTATTTCAAGAGAAAAGTCCAAACGGCTCCAAAACGGCTCCAAACCCCACAACACAATCATTTCTCCCAGCCTATTGACACGTCGCCCTCACTGATGTGTAAGATGTGTTTTGTCATTTGTACTCTCACCTTTGATCTATACAGAAATAAACAATTTACAATAAAAACCTCTTACATGCTATCTACAGCGCCTCCAGTTTCACAGTATTGAGCCAGCTGCCTCGTGCCATAGAGGCTAAGTGACGCAGCTCAGATAAAGAGACTTTTGCCAGACGTTAAAGAGGGAAAAAAGTATTCAAAAGCATTTTACATGTTAAAAACAAGGTCTCAAACTGTACAAGGCTTGTTGTTCTGCATCTTGCCAAAGACAGCATTATAGATTCAATTACTTTCAATGTCAAGCAAGTGTTCCGAGTGTTTTTGGGGATGCAGATTAAATACTAAAATCAGAGGGGCAAAAAAAAAAAAAAAAAAAAAACAAAAAAAATAGGAAAAAACACAACCATAATGAAAAGTGCCCACTTAAGTCACCTGTGCTATGAACACAATGTAAACAAATGCTTTTTAACCAAACTGAATGCGAGGAGTAAAATACAGACATGTATTTTAATAACTTAATGATATGTGCTGTATTTTGAAATTACAAGTCATTGGTTGTGAAATCTACTACTTCTACCCCCCTTGGTGTGCAGAGGAAGACTTTGTAGTCAGTCATGAGAGAGCAATTGTTGTTTTTTTTTAAAAATTAAAACAAGGACTAAAAGGAGGTAAAGACACTGAAGAGAAAGGTGGTTCATTTTCACTTAAACGTTGACAGTCTTTCACTCCCTGTACAGTGTGTGTGTATATATACACATATACATATATATATACACATATGAAGAGTGTGTATATATATATATATATATACATATATATACATATATATATATATATACATATATACATATACACATATATACATATATATACATATATACATACATATATATATACATATATATATATATATACATACATATATATACATATATACATATACATACATACATATATATATACATACACATATACATATATACATACACACATACACACACACACACATATATACACACTCTTCATTTGAGATTGGAACCTGTAGTGCTTGGCTAGTTTGACACACACTTGACACTAGTAAATCGAAATATTACAATGGGGCCGCATCCTTCTGATAAAAGAAACATCTGCAACCACCGTAAAGTGTAAAATGAACAGACCATATCCAAATAATCCAAAGACCTTAACACAAGGCCGCTGTACAGTCGGCATCAAGACACCTGTGGGAGTGTGACGCAACAGTGTCATTGCACGATAAGTCACTTCCCACAATTCTCTTTAATCAGATACAGATGACATTTCTTTCCTAAAAAAGGGGAAGAGACTACTCTAATGGGCACATTCATTCACAGAAAAAAAAAACGAAAAATGGAGGAGACATTAAAATGACCACCATAAAGCCTTCAGCTTAATCACTATGTTTACACATTGACATTACAACAGTAAAAAGTAGTTCTTGCATTCAATAAACACCACGCTAAGGGTGCTTTGATGAAAGAGAATGAAGGTAGCAAGGGGACATTTCATGCAGTTGTCAGTAAAAAGAAAGGAACAAAAGTGGGGTCAAAAATTACATTTACAAAGTTTTCAGACTATTTAACCAACACTTGTCATCAGGTCTGTGCCACAGTTCTGGCACAAAGGAGTTGGCAAGGCAAACCATGTTATTGAGACAAAAGAAGAGAAAAAGAAGAGAAGAGGGGAGAAGAGCGCAAGTGGCGGTGAAAGCTCAAAAGCTCCAGAGAGTGTCAGAGGTATGGTTTTAGTTATCTGATACCCGAAATAGAGCTCTGATTGATGCTGTAAGTAGGGGAGAGTTCCCCACCTATCGTAGTTACCAAAGGTGTTCCATTACTGGTCAGGCAACTCTCCTGGAGGGCCTCAAAGTAGGTGGCCTGCACAGGCTTGTGACACTGCAACACTTGTATGGCATCGTCTATTTTAAACCATTCCCTTTTTCTTCCTGTTGACAGAACACAAAATTGTGGAGCAGGTTAAAACAACGGTGGGGGGAAGGAATTATGAATGGAAAGGTTTGTCATTGCGATTCACAGCACTGATGTAAAAAAAAAAGAAAAATCACAAGGGCAGGAACAAAGCTGGCATTATAATCTGCTCCAACAAACAAACAAAATCCCTGAACTGTGATACTACTAAGGCCTAGGCAACCTAGTCAAGTTACAGGTAGCATGTGACTATTCATATGATCCCAATTACGACAAATAAACAAATACTATGCATTACCAATGTTGACTGAGTCCTCCCAGTCCTCCAGAACCTCTGTTACAATAAGGACGTAGACGTAGGTTCTGTGTTTTCTCTCTTGGTTCTGTGGGGGAAAATGTGTCATGTTTTCACTTCTCATTCACAAACAGTATGTCAACATTTAAAGACCAAAACAGTCTCCACCAAATAAGCTCACCTCAAATATTCCAACTAAACGACCCAAAGTCCCCTTCACGCCGGCCTGTAAAACAAACACAAAGTTGCACAAATGTCAAATGTTTCTAAATACAAAATATGGGGGTTTAATCCAATATTGCAATCTAATAGAACTGCTGAGACATAGTCAGAGTTAACTTACAACTTAACCACAATTAACTTTATTGTGGGGGTTGTAGTTTGTTTGTGTTGGAGTGGATTACATTACATTACATTACATTGGAAGAATGTTTTTGTCCACTACACATTCACTCTGTCCAAATCCTGGACCTCTGTCCAACATAATGTAGACATTCTATTTAACCTTTAACCCTTAACCTTCAAGCTCAAGAGACCTAAACAAAAAAAAAAACACAAAAACTGAAACTTTTTTTTAATTATTTGCTACATTTACTACTCTTGCTTTTGCAGCAAGACGTTTTCTCCCACAGTCCAAAAACGTTCAGATTTGGGCATTAGGCAAATTTGACTCTCTACATTGACTGTGGGTGTGAGAGTGTGAGTGGATGGTTGTTTGTCTCTATATGTGGCCCTGTGATCGGTCCAGGATGTACACCGCCTATCGTCCTATGTTAGCTGAGATTGGCACAGCTCCCCCGTGACCCTCATGTGGAGGATAAAGGGATAGAAGGTGGATGGATGTTACATTTACTGATTTGAATTTGTTCATGACACCTTCAATGTAGTGAGGAGTAATTTATCCAGAGGCAAGTTAACAATCTGCTTGAATTAAAGAAATTCAACAAATATAGAATCCAGAAATAATTAAGCCAGCAGTAATTACTGTTTCATTTAATTGTTCAATCTATGTTTAGACTCTAACATGAAAAAAGAAAAGTACATCCAAGACATGTGGTAATCACATTCATTGTCTACTATTCAGACATTTAGTCTTCAATTGTATAAAAAGAGTAGAGCAAATCTTTTCCAAATATACTTGCAGAGGAAATTTATTTCAATCAACTTAATCCTTGCAGTTCCACATTACATAACTGTACAACACTTACTCACAGACATTCAGCAATCACATGATGTCATACACAGACACACACACACTAACCACTTCTCTAAAAGATACTACCAAATGTCAAGATCACGTACAAAAGGTCAGAGACAAAAAAACAAACAGAATAAGCCCAGTGCTGTCAGACTTTCATGATCATAAAACCTAAGCCACATTATCCAAATGCCAACACCTTTTTCAGGACACCATGAACACCTGTTCCTGTTACCTTTAAACCCATTCTAACAACAAAATTAATTATCTGTGAGATAAATCCCAACTCCCGGAGGAGAATAGTGGGTTAGAGTTAGACACAGAGGCAGGCCACTTGCTGACATCTTTGCCGCTTCTTCTTCTTCTTCAGGTTCCAGTTTCAGTCTATAAATAAATGTTGATGCCACCACTGTACCATAGACTCAGTGTTGTACTCTTCTGGCCTTGAACTAGATCATACTGAAAAGAACAGGCCCAATTCTAGAAATCCCAAAGATGTGCCATGGATTAAGTAATAGGCCAAAAGTCAACCTGTATGTTTTTATGAGACATAAAAGGTCTCCCAGCTTAAGCATGTAACTGAAGACTACTGGTCATCATCATCAACATGGAAAAGGACAAACAGCACTGAGGCTGATTTAGAAGTTACACAATGCTGTCCTGTGTCTTCACAGTGCAAGTCTGAGGGTGCATGACTAACAAGGATAAGCAGAGGTTGTTGATGGTTAGGCTGACAAAAGGAACCTTCTATAACTTTTGGCCTTCTCCTGAATACTGTGTTTTTGCTCTCATCCTTGACAAGACTCCAAACCGCCAAGCATGAGAAACCACTCACCGCTCATAAGGTCGTCAGCATAAGCTTACGAGGATTAGGATATGTCTTGTTACACCACCATATGATAAGAGGCTTAAAAAGCCACAGAACATGGTGATGCATTGAGTAACACTCAAAAGCCACCACACAGTTTCTGAATGTGGTCTTTCAGCACTTTTACCACACTTAAGTAATGATGTCACATTGATTTTGACCCTGTGACAATGTGTTGGCAAGCTAGCATTTTGGAACCACCAAAGCACCCAAACTGCAAGAGACAAGATAGGAGATGATATCAGCATCCAATCATTGTGATGGATCAGACACACAGAATAGGCTTCATGTGGTCAGTGACCCAACAAGTGCTGACAGCCAGGCCAGATTTAGTGTCTTCTGTGCCCTCTCACCACTTTGATCAAAATACTGAAGCAATAAACATGTACACCGACTGAAGGGACACCCAATTTCACCATCAAACATAGGATACGTAGCATTAGCAGAACATTATTGATTTTCCAATGAGATTCAAACCTGCAGACTAATTGCTACACATCCTACCCTACACAGATAAAAGCTAGATTTATCCTTCAAGATGTCTTTGAAACAAGGATGCTGCTGTAAAAGTGTATCTGAAATGTAAAAACAATGAGCTGATTTAAATCTCAACCTACAACTGTATTTGACACCGAAATACTGCTTTGTAATATGACGCTGTGATACAGCTTACATGTTGCTAGGCTCTCTCCTGTCCAGACAAACAGGATGACTGCATTAACAAATGGGCTTTGAGAGGATGGTATTAGGCCCAGTGTTAAATACAGACACGATTTAATGGAAATGAAATACAATACATCTTGTAAGCCTATACTCTGACTACTTTGCCATGCTGTATATGGAAACCCATTCTTAGAACATTATTACCAGCTAGGAATGAAGGCTAGAAAGGTTAATGGGGATTTTATACTTCTTTATGAAAAATGATTCACAATTTGATTGTAAACCATTCAAGGTCATTATACAGATTATATCTCAAAGTGTGTTTACGCAATGAATATACATGTCAATATAGAACCTTTGTTACACTGCGCCCAATTGCAGGGGTCAATTAGTCTCTTCTGTAGTGAAATTAACACAATATTTTTCATATTCATGTCACAGCAGATGTAGATATACATTTTCTTCATTGATCAACATAAGTAACTGTAAAAAAAACACAAAACAATAGTTGTAGAGGACGCCAGCATAGAAGTCAAGGAAGTAGCAGCCTATTCAGCCGACTGTTGTAGTCATTAGTCATATCGGCAGATCTGGGTGTGTTTGTTGATATCTGCAGATAATGTTTGATAATGACTGACCTCTTCACACACTTCTCGAGCTGCAGCAACACTGGGCTCTTCCTCTGGCTCCATTCCTCCTCCAGGAACTATCCACTTGTCAGGATGTCGACTACTGCTCACCAGCAGCACCTGTAACACATCCAGTGCATGACTGTTTGTACACTAGATTTTAACTGCATATCGATTGTTGTTGGGTGTTCACAATACACAAGTGTTGTTGCATGGGCAAGCTAGAAGTAAAAATATGCAGCTCCTCGCAGGATATTATTGAGTATGCAGTTTATTCTGTGTATGGCTAAAGCAGGTAATGTTTCACTCCACATAGATTGGATCTGAATCAGTGAGTTAATTTCTTTCCACAACTGTGAGGAGTCAATCTGTTGGGTTACAGCTGGAGCTTGGCTGAGTGCCGGTCTGGTCGACGACAGTCTCTGATAAAAGTCTAAAGCTGCTTGCTGGTCGTAATGATGCGTTTCCTGTCACCAGCAGCCCATGTTGTACGCAAACCTGCCTCTATAATGAGGAATTGATTTAGTCTCAATTCGTCTCCTCCCTTGGTAAAACATTTTTCCTACAAAGCCATCTTTATGTATGTCATGGGCGAAATTTCAGCTCCCTAAATCGCTTCCGAGCTCAAATAGTCCTATGAAGGCTAGTTATAGCGGCTTTAAGTGGAGAGTCCACTAACGTAGCAGCTATGGCTAACAACAATTTTAGCTAGTTGCAATAAGGCTAACACATTTCACACTAACGGTTGCTTAAATTGCCAGACTGGCCCGTGCATGTATCACCATGTGACGTATAACGCTAAGTCAAGACTCTACCCTTCTGGCAAATTCTAATGAAAATGTCAACAATAGCACGGGGATGTGATCGCTGGTCGGGAGCCGGCTGCCCACAGCTGTTACATGGCGAGTTAGCATGCTAATGTTAGCATTAGCTAGCATGGTTGGCTCCATACAAAAAGCAGAGGCTGCAGCTATCTGCAGAGCTAAAGCAGCTTACATAACAGTTGATGGGAGCTAAAAAAATCAAAACTGACGTTAAATTCGCAACATCTGAGGGCGAAACGAATGTTCAGAAAAGGTAAGGTCACTGTTTTAGTCAGTAAAAACTCACTATTGTGTCTATGTAAATATCAATTTCATTAGAAACTGGTATGGCAGCTAAGGTTAGCATGGCCCACCAGACAGCAACATCACCGGCCTCACCTCCTCCTCGGTCGCGCTCCTGAAGCACAGACAGGCGGCCCGCTTCTTGTAGCCATCCCCGTCGTACGTCCGGGTTTGGTTTGACTTGAGCTTCATCATCTCGGTGGCACAAAAGTTCAAAATTACAGCTAAGTTAACCAGTTTAGAAAGACGACAATTGTTGACGCAAAGTCCTCCTCCGGGGAACCTCGGCGTTTTTCTTAAAATAAATAACTTCTTCTTCGCTTCATTTTCACAAACCTGGGCACATCTAAGGCACGGTCGCCATTACAAGGAGCCGCTACGCCCACGACGTAATTTAACCTTTAATGGCTCGGCAAGCGTAGGAAAATTACTTATCAGGCGTTGAAGAATTGGGACAACGGCTTGGGCGTAAACGCAACACCGTGCTGTGACTGGAGTAAGCCGGTAAAGGAAAATGGTACTTTTTGCTCCAGCTACCACGCAACGGTTACTTGTTTGATGTGGATGCATAAACAAATACCGTCATACTTTTAGTTCTTAAAACATACCGTTTCACACACACTATGCTGTGTCAATACTGAAACCATTAGTTATGTGGTTGGTTTGTCAATTTCAGCACCTCAGGTAAAGGACAGCTCCAGCATGGTAACTGATAGAAACGCGTGACGAGGCCAGAGAAACAGCTATTTATCCCTTTGGGAGGTTCCCTCGGGGAAATTAACAGCTCCAACATCCACACACAGCACTGTTAAAATGCTAAAATGTTAAAATGCTAAAATGTTAAAATTTAAAATTTACAACCTCTGCAGTCTCTTTGGTAAAACATTCATTTAGAACCACTATGTTTTGTTTAAATTATTTATTATTTATTCATTTGTTCACTATTTTCTTGATTGTGTGATTTGGTTAATAGAATAATGTCAGATATTTTAAATGTAAAATGCCCAAATTAAGCTCATATCAGGGAGTGGGTGGGGGTTTTCTTAAAAAAAAATATTGAACAAGTTTTCAGTTACTCAAAACTCTATGAATATTCTATTAATTATTACAACAATTGACCAGTTGGCACTCACTTGTTTTTGGATGAGGGTGGCCTGATGATTTCATATTACTTTCAAAGGTACATCTTGCAAAGGCTGTACAATTAATCAGCAATGAGTTGCAAAATGTTAACAAAAACAAATCCTGTATTCTGTTTAATCTCCTGCTTGATATGCCTGTGTCTTCTTTCAAGTGGATGAGAGCCGGCTTTATGCAATTAAAACATATCATAACACATAACATGTATACTGTATAGGGTCATACTCAAGAGTTTGCACTTTTACTATCTGCAGTTGCTATGCCAACCTGTTCTTCATGTCTCTGATGAACCATTCACAGTAGCAGCAGAGATGCAGTCCCTGTTATGTCCAAGAGAGGGCGCTCATACCTTTCAGTAGACTACTCATGCTACTCATAATACTTGAGTGGATTTGAGTGTATGGAATTCTCTGTTTGATTTAGACACCTTCTAATTGTGTTGTCTCTGTATACTCAACAGTCATTATGTGTGTGTCCATCTGCAGCTCTACTTTTTCCTAGAAAATGTTCCCTGTGTAGGTAAACACAAATATGGTTTATATTTTTCTTTCTACAATGTCCATACAAAACCTAGTTCCTGGAGAATCCGCTTGGTGATATGGCTTTTCATGCACTAACATTGTTGTTTCAGGTAGCAGTTTTGGTTGCAGGATGTGTTGAACATTGTACTGTTCCCACTGAAACTCTTTTCTTTTGAAGCACAAGACAATTCAAAGCATAAATGCTGGGAAACGTTGCTAATATTAGGGATGTTGCTGTGGCAGTGGTGAAAAATATACGTCAAGACATTATTTAAGTAGAAATTCTGATACCATAATGTAAAGTTCTGTCTTCAAAGTCTTTCTGTAGTAGAATTAGAGAGGTATTACTAGTCAAAGTAGAGAAAAAGCAGAAAACGGCCTCTAATGCCTCAATTGAATTTAAAGACTATTGATGTATCAACATGTTTAGCAGCTCTTTGCAGTTTTGTTTATCTGACATGACATGAAAATAATTTTGTTATTTATTAATTGTGTTATAGTTTATAAGAGTGGAGTTTGTTTGTGTGGGTTTTCACATATCCCAAAACATGCAGAGGTTAACGGACACTCTAAATTGCCTGAGGTGTGAGTGATTGTTTGTTTCTATGGCGACCTGTTCAGGCCGGGTTTGACACCAGCAGCCCTGTGACCCTCATGTGGCAGATAAAGTGGTAGACGATGAATGAATGAATGCATAGTTTTAAGTGTCCCAGGCCAGAAAAGCTCTGTATTGCATCAAGTAGCTACAGCAAAGACCACAAGAGTATATGATCAAGAGCACTGGTATTTATATTTAATGTATATTTTTTTCATTTTTATTTCTTATATAACCAGAAATTAGCAAGGCTCTCTTGCAAGCAAATGATGTACTTTATTTTATGTACATTCATTTATAAATAAACTAGTGACTGAAGACAAACACGCACAACACAAATACAAACTGAAACAGACACATTTCAGTCCACGTTATTATTATTTTGGTTTGTTTTCAGATTTAGCAGCTAATTTACTGCTAAATCACAATATTATTTTAAGTGCAACAGTAAAACAGATAAACAATGCAGAGCAATCATAACTAGAGTTCACCTGCAGAGGCAAAAATAAAGAGACACAAAACCAAAGGCTATGCAGCAGTTGAAGTTTGTTTAATTGAAGACAACAAAGATATGGGAAACATTATCCATTCAAGCAGCTTTTTTTCCCTCCAAAGTAAATATGCACGTTAATGACTAAATAAGCAGGAGATTGCATTGTTCTGCCGAAGGCCTGAATAAATTGTGTTTGGCTACACACACAAGAGGCAATTTACCGTGTTGTGATTCTCTGGGTTTAAAGTGACATTGCCCATGGTGTCCTTTACTAAAAGGTATCAACAAGCTGACTTGATCTAAATTCATTAAATAATGCACAATCAAATGCTGTTTAATGTTGTGGTTTAAAAAAGAATAAGTAAAAAGCAAGCAATAAAGACTGAATACCTTTCATGTATGAATCAAAAAAAGTAACTTCAGATTTATAATTATCATTATCACAACATATTTAGCTCTACTTACATTTCAGTGTTTTATCCAGGAATTGATTTGCTCTGTTTAGGCTGTGATTTAGATACATCAACCTGATTTAAAAAAATAAATAAATAAATAAAAATACACATATTATTTATAAGGACTTAATATTATCTATTAATATAAGTCCTACAAACCATTCAAGGTACTTCATGTTCTAACCACCAGGGTCTACTGTTGTGCTAGTTACGACTGGTCTTAGCTTATTTCCAACAATTTCTTTTAAGTGAATAAGAGTAAAACGATTACATGCACATCATATTCATGGCTATACATACTACACTATAATTTAGTATGACATAACTAGGCAATAAGGGTAGTAAAGTTGCAAAAACCTTACATTTTAAATGCTCTGTGCCTCATGGACAACATCAGACACATTTACTGTGTTTCAGGGTAATTTAGAAATACATGGAAACATATTCTATCATCAAAACCAAAAATCTAAGAGGCTTTAGAGAGTAAAAGTGGACTAAGTATGCTTTCACTCTACACACCCACAGACAGTGGATATTTTTAGATCAAAGGTACATGTAACATCTGTATGCCCGCACATTATTGCTCATTTTAGGGATTTTATGACATGAGACATACCAGCTGCAACTTATTGTATTACTACCATTCTCTATAGTTATTTGAAAACACTAGGATTTGTGTCACAAACAACTGCTTTGTGCTTTTTATTGTAATTTTAGCAGCCATGTTAAGACATAAAAAATTACGGCAAAAAACAAAAGATAAAATCAGAATCGGAAGTCAGCAGATTCAGCTAATTCTTACATTTGAGAACTATTTACTGCATGGTAACTAACTTAAGAAACAATATTATCAAAAATAATAAGCCAAAATGGCATTTGATAGAAGACTAACTTTTATGCAAAGACAAAATGAGTCAACTTATTCTTAAAAATTAGCTCTGATTGATTATGGATTCTATGAATCGTCTATATGTTTGCTTCTCCTTATCCTGAATCTCCCTGAATAGTTGGTCACATGATCTTCCAGTGTTGCAGCGATAATGACATAACTCCTTTTAGTGGCATTCTGTTTCTTCTGCTCGTATGATGGCTGATGTACTATAGTAAGTGATGTAATATAGCCTGTCACTGCGTTTATCAGATGACATATTGCCAGCTGTTTTTTCCTTGTGCGCTCTATACCACAAATTTAATTTGCACACTAGCCACTCTCATATATATAAAAATCCCAAGAGTTCAAAGGTTACACCTACAGTATGATAACTGTCAAACTGTGGACATCTCATAAATAAATATGAGCACAGGGCCAGTCTCTCTGCCCATCCTAGCCTCATCTTTGACAAACATTGCTTCAAATGGACAACTTGTCTTCCAACTTGCGGTTGTGTTCGAGCTTCAGAAACTCAATTTATATAATCAAATGTCAACAGAGTCTGTATGAGCCCATAGTTCAATATTAGATGACACACAAACATCATTACATTCAGTATTCGGTTATTATTCATGTGGTACTGAAGGACCTCCATGTTGTCTCCTGCTCCTCTTCTTGTTGCCATTGTTGTTTTTCTTTAAGAGCAAATGTTTAAAGCACCTCCTCCTTAGTTCAATTCAGCATTTAGCTATAAAAACAGTCTCTGAATTCTCTTTTACAGTTATGTCCGGGGAAACAGTGCACAGAGGCTCCTCATTGGGGAATGGGTAAACAAATGAGATCAGAGTAGTTCTGAGCTGAGGTCACTCTGGCAATATCCCAGCAGGACCTCAGAGTTTACATTCTGAATAATTCCCATTATATATCGCCATGAAATGAGAGACATCTGGGGGCAGGTGATTATGCCTCAGTGGTTAGTCTTTTTCACTGGGATTTGCACAAGTGACTGGAATTAACATCCCCATAGCTAAATTAAACAAGTAATCTCCGGAGTTTGCCTTGCATGGGCAAGGGAAGGACTCAGAGGCGTAACATGTTATCCTTCCAGAAGAGACAAGACCATTGCACTGCACCAGAAAGCAAAGCAGGAGTGGGTCTCCTGGTGGAGATAACATTTTGCATCCATTCTCCGAAGCTAAATAATTTACTCGTTATGCTAACAATGCTAAACAGAAATAGAGGAGCTGACAAATGGAACACTGATACTATGTGGGGCAATAAAAGAGATGTAAAGCACTCATTTCAATAATATGCACAACTGAAGCCCTGACTTTATTTTTACATGAATCACAAGGTCCCCGGGTATTTCACAGGACTGCCAGTCACTCACTCAGGCATTTTTGCTGAAATTTGCTACAGCAAAGGTGTGAATGAATATTCAGAGGCTCAGCTGCATTCAAGGCCCACAGAGACCTGACGTACTCACCAACTCCGAGAACCCCCACCCCTACCCTAGTCCCCCTTTTTTTTTTTTTATCTCCCTTGATGTGGTGGAGTCGCTCCAACACTCCACAGGTGTGACCCACTCAAACCTGTGAAAGCCTCCTTGACCTTGTGCTCAGGATGCAGAAAGAGCAGCTGTGCCTGCAGGGAAGCATAGGCTGAAATCACTATATGCAAATGTCCCTTATATTACAACTTCTGCTAAAAATATTAATATACACCTTTAATGGTAAGTTGTTGTCAAGGGAACGTTCAAACTTATGATATTGATCAAATATGTGTTTGATTGACTTTTAGTAGTTAGTTATTCGACATGGCCTGAAACAAAAAAGCCTTTAAAATATCAGTGTTGTATGCGTGAAACATCACTCACAACTCCCACTTAAATATAATCCACTATACATGTATATATGTATATATATATATATATATATATATATATATATATATATATATATATATATATATATACATATATACATATATGTATATGTGTGTGGGGAAACTTGGACTTAGTAAGGTACCATTATTTCTTGTAGCAGATGTTTGAATAGTTAGCTGTGAGAGATTCAACATGAATGAATAAATGAACGTTTGCAGCCTCCTCTAAATTCTATAATTTGTCACTAAATACTCTTAGACACTGCAGACAACTGTTGTTTGACTGACAGCTTACCGGAAATAGTCGGGCTGTTTTATCGAAAACCAGGCAGTCGTTTATGCATATAGACAATAATTTACATTGGACATCAAAATTGATGCGTGAGGAAGTTCTTTGTCACTCCACAATCTGTGTACGTTTGAAGGTTAATAGCCGAACTATTGGCTCTATTTGCATCGAAGTTCCAAATCAAACCCATTCCGTGCTCGGTTTAAAACGAATTTCTCGCTCTTTTTCCCGGATTATGCTGAACATGTATTGGCATGCTTGTGAATAGGACGCTAATGCTGCAGCAGAGTGTGGCTCCTGTCACGGTCAGTCAGTGGAAACCACGCACACGCGCGCGCGCAAACAAACCCTAGCATCTAGATTGAGTTTTTGCACTCAGTGGTTGGACTTGATATATTCGTCACGGTCTACGCACATCATCCCGAGACTCTACAAACTGCAGACTGCTGTACCTGTAGCGCGCGCGCGCGTGTGCGCGTGTGTGTCTGTCAATCCAAAAGCATCATATTTGACATAAAATGACACCACCTGCAATCTCAATTAAATCGTGAGTTATTGCGCGCAATCATGTTGCAGACATAAGAAGACTTGAGTTACTTGAGTTACAAATCCACATATGTCGATGTATATATTATATATGTATTCTACTTTCTTTTTCCAGTATATGCATTGTGACTGTTTTCGAAATGTATGGACACTGAAGTCTCTGTTAAAAGAGTAAAAGACAACAAGCAGTCAAAGCCAAAGACTGTATACCACACTGAGTTCATCCATCCACTGCCACACACAAACACACACACCCCACACACACACACACACTCCAATGCTGCGTTTTCTTCCATGCAGCCACAGTGTTGCGAATCAATCACACCCAGCGCGTCGTCTTCCGTCCTTCAGTAAGAAAGTGCTCTGCCTCGCTGGAACGACATGTGTGATTCTCCGCTGTTGTCAAAGCGTTGAGCGTCTCTTCGGTGGAGCCGTGTCAGTGAGTGGCTCCACTCTGGACGAGCCATTTGTCTCCTCATCGCACGCAGACCCCGAAGTTGGGACTTTAGACTTTTCAGCACCACTTTTCCGTGGACAGCGCTCTCAATGGTGCTGGGGATGCAACGCAGCCTCGACTCGCGCGTGGATTCCGTTTGGATACTATTCATAGATATTTTTCACAAGTTGATTTAAAAAAAAAAGGCAAAAGAAAAAGCACCAGGATTGCAGAGGAAAGCTTTCCCTCCCGCACAGCGAGGCACCCAAACGACATACGGTTTTTCTTGGGATATGGGTCACTTCTTATAAAGGGTTTCTTCGTGTAAACGAAAACAAAGGGTAAGTGCAGCCACCTAACCCGCAAAAAAGGGTCAGCTACTGCAATCAAATGTTTAAAAAAAGCAAACGTCGTGACATACAATACATTTACTTAATAATTCATACTGACAACTGGCACGCAAGATCAACATTTTGTTGTGCACAGGCAAGATACCGTTTGTCTTGCAACTTGCATGTTTCACTGCTTTGGATGTTTGAAATACCGAAACATTTGTGATGCCTTGGCAGATTTGAAAAGTGACAAACGTGTGTATTTGTTTCTGTACAACGCCCAGAACTGTGCCTGCACAGCACAGACGCATTAAGTCTCACAAAATATAATGGATAAAAAAGAATGACTCAATATTCAAGCTGCGGAATCTATACGTGGGTTTTTAATGAGATCACAGCTGCATCCCTGGAAAAAAAAATTGACAACGACGGGATGCAAAACAGTCGCTTCTACCTTCGCAGCTCCAGCTCATCCCCTTCTCTCTTCTCGTGTCTCCCTCTCATTCTCGGAAGAAGTTGAGTCACGTAGGGGAGCACCCCGGCTGGGTGGTGTTCTGTGAGAGTCTGTTGGGGGTGCGGATGTGGGGTTGGGGGTTGGGGGTTGGGATTTGGGGGAGGGGGCAAACGTTGTGTGAACCATCGATTGTCAGTCACTGGTGCTGTGCAGATGTGCTCCCTCCTGGTAGTGCAGGCGAGATTGGAGACAGCAGCAGAATTGCTGATGTGTGACTGCTACTGTGGACCCCAGAGCAAACTTTAATAGGTTACTCAGGCATGCATGGTTGTTACTTGGAGGCCATTATTTTGTTGGCAGGCATGTGCATTGTGCTTTATATGCCTGCACATGCTGTGTTTGTTGTTTTCTTGCATATAGAACAAGGCTAGTGTGTGCTGGTGTCAAGGTTCTTAGGGCTAACAAAGATTTACCTGACTCATAGAGAATATTATTAACACTGCCCCACTTTCACACTGTACTCCTTCAGGCTTTTTCTTTTCTTTTTTTTACGTGGGGCCACAGATTAGCTGTGTGCAATCTAATTCTCAAAGCCTCAATACTTAGTGGTGATTACAGCCAAAATATGCCATTGTCTGCATTCCCCCTGAACTTACAGCCAAGAGGGAAATGCTCCTCATATCAGTGGGTAATTATCTACAGAGATTGAGTCAGCAAAAGAGAGATTTTTAATTCAGTTTCATGTGGACTCTGTGCTCCCCCAGGATACATTTTGCATCTTACGTAGGGTTATTCTTGTTGGCATGTTCTTCACAGCTGCAGTTACTGATAGCTTACCTGGATCTAGCTACAAAGCAAGCTTAAGTAATCTCCAGAGAGAGACTTGGAGAAATATTCTATGTGTATATTGTAGCTGAGGTGGACGGCTTATTCAGAGAGCCTGTAGATTTACTTTTTCAAGCTTTGCTTGGCTTTTTTCTTGTCCTCTGACTTAGTTTAACACATGCAGACTCAGCTTAAACTTGGTTTGCTGGCTGATAAGTTTCCATATGTCACTGGTCGGAGTTAAAACCGTTAAGAGGAGAAGCCGTGGCATCGCCTCATAGCCTGTTTAATAATACACAAGGATGCAGCAGCGTATTGTAGATTAGCCTGCCTATCTCATACAAATGTTGCTCTACATTGCAGTCTGTAAAGGAGGTCATATAATGAGCAAACCACATTCACTTGATGGGAACCGCAATGATCAAAGTGACTGAAATCATATGAAGAGAAGGGGGAGGTTTGATCTATAGTCTCCAGTCTGCAGAGCAGCTCTCCACTATTCACATATTTTAGCTGCAGCACGGATCCAAGAGCAAGACTGCAATAAACAGACGTGTGCACCGCTTCTCAGAACAGACCTGTGGTTAAATTCCCAGCAGACCTCTGTTGTTCCCCTTTACAAAGGAAGGCTTGTGCTGTAAATGGAGAAATATGTGTGCATGCTGGTGTATAGCGCCCAGGTTCCAACTTCATTCTCCTCTTGGCAGACGCCATCTGCTCACTGGGGAGGTTTTCCAAACAAATCTGTATTAAAGACAGGGGAAATGAGAAACATGGACACACACAGTATACTAGGGTTTTTGCATTATAAAAAAGGGCGGTAAGCGGCTTTAATAAACACAAATAAATGGCCCCAATGCAGCATTTATACACCGATCAACATTAAAACTGGTAATTAGATTGATATTTAAGATTATGATTTTCTTTAATGGCGCACTTTATACACTTCCATATAAAAACAAAACATAAAAAGACTGTGAAATAGTTAATAAAAACAGTCATCAGTTAGATTTAAGGAAAAACATCCTACAGTTCCAGGCATTTGTTTCCCCACAGAAAGAGTTTCTCATTTCAGTAGATGATATTCAAGCTAATGGATACATGTTGTGTGTGACTTATTATTAGGGAGTTCATGAAGAACATTAACTCTTTGCTATAATGGACCCACAACACACACTGGGAGGAATGTATACTCAAAGGTTAATGGATGGAGATGTTTGTCCCTTAATGGGACATCAGGAACAGGAGGTGTTGTAATTTCAGGTGATACCATTTAAATTTTGTGCATCACGGTGTAAATGAGTAACTGTGAAATAAGGTAGGAAAAACAACTGGACTCCAAATTATTAACAATGGGGGGAAACAACAACAACAGAAAAGATCCAGAAGAGTCATCATACACAGAGATTCTTCCTCGGGCAGCGTTGTGTGAAATGGAGTGTGAAATGAGTGCACTTAACATCCCCGCAGTAGATTATACACATTATCTTACACTGGGGTTCGAGAGCATCTTGCCTTTCATCTGTGAATCTGTCATCAAGTTACATTCACCTTTAATACAGTCCATTTAATGTTTCCACAGGCCTGGGACCATTTGTGCATTGTCCATGTCTGAAGTGCACAAATGAATATCTTCCCATAACTCCTGAAGTTTACCTGCAGTTACTTGGAGCAGCATTCAAACTTTGAATCGTCAGTGTCTGAGAAATAAGAAATGTTCTTACTTTCAAACAGTCTCTACTTGCTTCGGCTCCTTATTTGACCCTTTTAATGTAAAACCCGCTTATTCATGGTGGCATCGTATATGGAGAGATGCGGCTTTGTTTTTCATAATGACACACAAGCTCAAGTAAAAAGCTATCTATTACTAATGCAATTTGGATGAGTGATCAAACACAGACGACATGATGGCAATAGTTTTTGCGACTGCAACTAAAATTGTCTTCATCACTTTTATCATGTTAAAGCTGCAGTGCATACATTTGGGTTATTTTTGTTGTTGTTGATGTTAATATTCTGCCTCTGTTTGGTCTTAATGAACAAACTCAGTGTAACATTATTTCATCTGGAAATGGGCTTTGTCACGCAATCCTATTAGACCTGACTGAGGGAGTGTTTGTGTGTATACAGCAGCAGAGCAAGGATGGGTGGAGGCAGAAATAGGCGATGTATATGGCTTTATGTACGTAGTATTCATTCATATGTACTAAATTCCACGAGTTCTGTTGAAACTCATAAATGTGGCCTGTTCCATTCATGTTTGATCAGCAGTTTTAATGTTTAGAGTTCAATCTATGGCAGAGTGACTAAATTGGCCCAGGAGCCAATTATTGTTGCACAATTTAATCATAACCCGCTAGTCACATTTTGTAGTTTAACGGTCAATAAATCAAGTTTAAAGTGAGAAAAGTATACAATTATGGAAAATTCTTGTAAGCTTCTTTGTCGTTCAGTATAAAATATAAGTAGTTTGTAGCGTACCAACAGCCCACGGAGTACTGTGCCTACATCACAAACCAAAACACGTATCACTCCTTCACTTTGACTGCTACTTTCTACACTGTCTAAGTGGCTTAATCAGACAAAAAAATGTGGTGAGGAAAAATACTACTGCATTTTGATCAAAAAGAGACAGCACAATATCACAGATGCAACCATCAGTATCACTATTTGGTATTTGGATAGCTGGATGTATTCATGCGCCCGCAGGTCCATAATTGCTGAAAATTACTGTACAGTCACACTTCCCTCTTGCCAAAAAGCGTTCTGCGTAAACCACAACCACAGGGAAAACAACAAGCTATAGTTAAACGAGGAGAGGCAGGTGGATGGAGAGTGTGTGCCCTTCACTAAATAACACTCTTTGTTAAATAAATCGATCCATTCAGTGTCTGAAATGTTTTTGTCAGTTAACTTCGTACTACATGTGAATAGTGTTCTGTGTTTTTTACATAGAGGCCATCAAAAGTGTTGCTTTGGAGTCGTGTTTTTGGTCACCAGTTGAATGCGAGTTCCAGTATGCATGCTCTTTTGGATTTGTTTTAATGTCTTCACCGATTCCTGACTTTTAGCACAAACTCTTCACCATGTTTACCAGCTCATCACAGATTGTGTGCATAATCTGTAGTATTTAGGACTTCATAATTAAACCATTTATTGGAAATACAGTCAGACTTGACCCTGATGATTCCGCTCTTATCAATGCTCCCCGGATTGGCTCAGACAAGGAGCCGAATGCAAGAAACCTCCTATACAACAGTGAGCCCAAGCAAGACATTAGAAATAAACATTTAAAATGCTTGAGCCTGACAAACTCGGATCTAGAAAGGTGGAGGCTGTAGTGTAGGTGGCAAAGCTTTGCCAGTGGCAGTGGTGTGAGCATTGGTGTAGCAAGGAATGAGTGAGGGAGGAGTGTTATTTAAATGGTCCACCCTGAGGTGAGAATAGATGTGATTTGAACGTGACTGATAGACTGTGGTCAGCTGGCTGTCAGTTGATTACAGCTGGGGCTTATGACTTCCATGGTCTGCATTAATGCAAAGCTTTTTTTGTGTGTTATAAAATACTATGACAAGTTGTAATTGATAACAAATACTAATGAATTCCCTAATGTCATAATGTGTTCATTTGTGACAATGTTACATATGGCCTACTCATTAGTACACCTGTTCAACTACCTGTTAATGAAGATATCTGATTGCCACGTACACACACAGTCGAGGCGACCTGCTGAAATTCAAACAGAGCTTCGAAATGGGGAAGAAAAGTGATTTGTGTGACTTAAAATGTGGTATTTGTTGTTGGTGCCAGACAGGCTGGTCTGAGTGTTTTCAGAAACTGCTGATCTTCAGGGATTTTCATGCACAATCATCTCTAGGGTTTACAGAGAATGGTCGGAGAAAGAGAAAATATCCAGTGAGCAGCAGTTCTTTGGGAGAAAATGCCTTGTTGATGCCCGAGGGCAGAGGAAAATGGCCGGACTGGTTCAAGATGATAGGAAGGCCAAAGTAATTCAAATCACCACTTGTAACAACCACGGTATTCAGGAGATCATATCTGAACACATGCCACGTTGAACCTTGAAGCAGATAGGCTACGGCTGCAGAACTGACACTTTATTAGGTAGAAAAAATATGGATATATATACATACATATAAAAAACACATAATAATGCACTGTTGAGTCACCCTTTCCTCTGCCCTTTGTTCGTAGCACTCCACAAGCTCCCTCCACACCAACCTACAAACTACCACTCTGTTTTTTTCAAGCTCAGGCTTCAAGTGTGGCTTGAGTAAAATGTTACAGCATAGTAACATTCCTGCCTGGGCTTTCTGTCCACCTCTGAATGTAGGTGTAGCTGGAGAGACGCACAAACCCACAGTGATCCTACTGCTTTGCACTCTAGAGTCAAGTTGTTCTCCCCTTTTCCTTGTAAACCTTGAGGACAATGAGGGCAATGTAAAAAAGAATCTGACAGGTGTCACTCAGAATAATGTTATTTCCTCAGCACTGAATGGCACACTGGCAAACACGGTGAAGCATTTAGCAGCTAAAGGACCTGATATTTTGGAGTTGCTGTGGGGTTCAGGAACAGAGAGTGTGTATGTACTCATACTTGCAGGACCACTGCAGTACAACCACAACCAGTACCACAGTGTTTGCTCTGCACCTTGGCTCCTCTAACAATTGACATGATCATTTCTATCAATAGGCTCAGTGTTTCCACTTGTTTTAATGTGGAGTGTCACATGTTCGCTCTCTCTCTGTCTCTGTCATGTTGGCATGGCTTCACACAGACACACTCTGGCAAACGCAGACTGTTACAATAAATTTGTCTCCAAACTAGTTACTGACAACTGTCAACCCCACAGTGGAAACCAGCCTGGAATAACATGTTTTGTTTTGTTTTTTAAAAGCACACTGCCACTCACCCTGAATACACACCCACACCATTTGCCATGGCGACTCAACCCAGGTTTGCCCCGCCCAGATTTCCTGCAGCTCTTTCTGAGGCTGCATCCCTGAACAGCACTGTTATGGGGACATTCTGGTTTGCTTTAATGCATTTATCATCTATTTGACTCCAATTTGGACAGTAATTTACAAAATGGACATCCTGTCCTGAAGAAGAACTGTATTTTGTATTCTCTATTTGCTGTCTTAATTTTTTGTTGCAAAAAAACACGTCTGGATGTTTTTGCAGAGATGCTTAGATGCTCCATATAGACCTGGCGTGTACTGCAGAACTAGGGGATAATTTTCTGTCGATTTGTCACTTTGAGCTGTGACTACCAGTACTGGTAGTCACTTGATTCATTGTTAACATGGAAATACTGAATATCTCAGTTTGAAGGACGAATGACAGAAAAACAAATAAATGAGCGCAGGAAAGTACAAAAGGCTTAATAAAAGCAAAGGGCCAGTACTGTACTGACAATACGACTAAAGAGCCAAAGACAGCTCGTAGAATGGCAAGACCAAGGACTACCACGGCAGAGGGCAAGCACAGGACCCTTAATTTAGTCTTCTTTGTACTTAATGTGAACCTATTGATGTGCAAACCAACAAATTGGCCAGGAATCAAGACTTCATCCACTGTTTGCATCGCACAAAATCAAAAACAGCAGCCACTTCAGCGTACACATGGGTGCATGGCTCCTACCAACTGGAATATGACTGTCAGGAGGAAAGATTTAGATATCAAATAGAGGAAAACAACCAAAAGATGTTTTACATCTCAGAACATTCTTTAAATACATAATGGATCTGTTTGTATCTATTTGAATCACTTCCCACTTGTGGTGTTAGAAGGTTATTTTCTCTAAATGCTACATTGTTGGTCATTTTTAACCCTTTAACAACAAGTGTATCGCAGACTACACATTTGCGCATGTGCATTATCGTAAATATGTGACGGTTTGTGCTATCGGGAAAAGTCCAACGGTTTCTGAAAGCTGAGAAGGTGCAAGTTAAAACCAATGTGGGGTTATTACGGTAATTTCACTCGCACTGTTGCAGGAAGTCAGTGTCTTTGTCACCAGAGAGGAGAGAGTTGGAAAAACACTGTACATAAGATTTTCTTTTTATTTTAAATATGTTTTATACTGTTTGTGTGCAACAACAGTGTTTTTTCTCAATAAGACTTTTAGTTTTTCTTAATTTTAAATTGTTAACAGACTATTTTAACATGCAGTAAATTGTAAATAACGGCCAGATAGTGAAAGTTATTCTGGAAAAATGGGCAAAAGCACTTACTCACAGGATCATTTTCTGTTTCTTTTACGGTTAAAAGTCCAGACAGACATTTTGAGGCTTATAGGTGTTAAAGGGTTAAGGATGTGACCAAATCATTTTTGACATTTGTGGACACAAAGATGGATGCCATGACAGCTCTTATACACTTTAGCTGTTAGACGTACTGTAAGTCAGACTAAAGACTTTTGTAATTAGTTATTTGACTCTGTTACAATATGATCAACAGTAGCGACTGACAGTATAGAGTGACTGGTTGGCTCCAAAATGTGTCACCAGCACAAGATGGTCATATCTGAGATATTATGGTTTTATTCTGCTTCGGCCATCTTGTCAAACTGTCCGTGCCTCAGCTCACACCGATCATTGACGATATCGCATACGTCATTGCCGGTGCACGGAGTTTTTCTTTCCAAGTGTCAAAGTGTTTGACAAGTACTGCAGCACAGCACTGTTCAGACAGGGACAGTCTTTTCTGGAGGAAAGGGACAGCAGGTGGTTGAGGAGAGTTGGACATTAGCAGTACAGCTGTTAATGAAGCTTAGGCTCTCTGTCATTAAATAAATAGTTCAGCTCATTTAGACACAAGCCAAGTTGTCACATGGGCCCTGAGGCAGATAACAATTAATCTCCTCTGCACTTTGAAAACAATCTAGAAAATATGACGGAAAAGGGTAATAATACGAATGCCGTATGTCATTTCTGGAGTTGGTCATTGTTAAGTAATGGTTCATATTTTAAAGATATCTCTCCTGTGTCGAAAGAATCATTGTAATACTCCACCAGCTCCTGGTTGTTTCTTCTGTTCCTCTGTGTAGAACGCTCTCTGTACCTATCTTTGTTTGGTCAGTGTCTGCTGACGACTGCACCTGCCTGTGTAACATCTGCTTGTGTATCTGTCTGCCCACTTGTCATCCCATCTGCCCGTAATACTGTGTCTCCCGATTTGTTTCATTAGCACTAGAATCTTTTATGTTTGAGGCTTTTTCTATTTCCTGCCTGTGCTCTTTTCAGCTACCATGACAGTTAGATACTAATATTGCACTGTGAAGTTCATTATCAGCCATTTGTCACTATTTTAATTAATATATCCTCATTATGTTGACAGAAAACAATCTGTTTCTGTCAGAGAGAAGCTAATAACTAAGACGCAAATAACAGCTGTTGACAGAAATCTTTTCACCACACAGGGTTGTTGTGAAACAGTTTGGATGTGAGACAATGCTTTTGACAATCATCACTGAAACATCATGTACACCTTTAATGGCATTTATCCCTCCAGTAGATTTGGACAATCTATACATTATGGATTTTTCAGTCTGGTTTTCACGGTGTGTTGTTTTGGCAAATAGTTTAATACACACTGTTTGATATAAGTGGGAGTGGGAGGGCTGGTGGAGGCGTGAAATGTTGACGTCTGCTGAGCAGCAACTAAGAAAATAACTGTTACTCATAGTGTTGTCATATGTGAACAAAAGACACACGACTATTTCACGTATTTGCCACATGTGAAACATTCCAATTCAACACATTTCTATCATGCTTTTCTCTTGTGATCACAGTGGAGCATATAAGCTACACCGATCCCTTTTTTCACTTTAATGAATTTCAAATCCCACTATTACAGTAAATTTGCACGTTGCTGCAAATTCCTGTGGTTTAAACACTTCTTTTAATTATAATTGGGTTTTTTTTTTCCGTTCTAGTCATTACTGTCATGGGCACTATAAGATCATTCTAGTGAGAATAACATCTCACAGGTTGGTGTCTTGTGTACACCCAGATGTCAGGATGCCTGCTGTACCTCCCTTTATGTTTTCCTGTTTAATGGGCCAAGTGTGAATTATATATCCTGCTTTTTTTTTTACATCTCTACATGATACAGTCCATACTGCACACTTAAGGTGAAAGGCTTGTCTAGTGGATTTCAGATTAAGGTCATTTGTATCAAAACCTTGCAGATGCACTCTACCTTTGGGTGACTGCTGCTCTTCATCCAAATGGTAAAGCCTGAGAAAATGTCCAGGTTTAATTGCAGTAGATGCTTTTTTCCTGGCACACATGTCGATGAAGTGTCCACGTCAGGCATCAGCATTACCTGGAGACTGCTGCAGTTCTGCACTCACACTCTGCCTCGTGTCAGGAAGGTGTTTGATTCAGAAAACAACAAAAAAGAGATGTTGGTTTTGGTATGGGGAGGTCAGTGTGGTACAGCTTTTTGAGGAATGACAGAACAGGGAGGAGGCTTTAAAACTGCTGCATGTGCCTTAGAATTAGTGTATAACAACCCCCCAAAAGATGTCAGAATCATCTGATGTTCTGAAGTGATTCATTATCAGCTGCACAGGTGTCACCAGTGGTAGTCTCACCTTTTGAGATTTGTGAATCACTATGACAAAATGCAGTGACACAGAAACTATCACAGAGTTGACTATAGTCTATCTGATTTTAATTGCATCACATCCACACCAGCTTTAGGAATTAAATGTGTCCTGTGTTTAGTAAAGAACAAAATAAAGGTTGTGTTTGAAGATGGGTGCTCAGACCCACACTTTCTGAGTCCCTAGACTGAATGTCAGAATAGAATGAAAGGCTGGTGTGATCGAACTGCAAGTCTCGAGTTTTAACTTATAGCAGCAGCTGATTAAAGAACCTTTACGAGTTTGATCGTGAACTCTCCAGCACACCATTCACAACTATCAGTGGCACTAAATTGCAAACACCGGTGCAGATGTACGGTCAATACAGGTACAACACAATGTATGTGATAATCTCTCATTGCTGCAATTTAGGTTTCAAACTTAAGTTGCAAATAAAAGAAATGTGTTTGTGCGAACATATTTTTTAATTTATGGAAGACACAACTGAGGTCAGGGGGAGGGAAGGCAGAGAGAGGAAGGAACAAGCAGAGTGGGTTTAGTGCTAAATTGAGGTCTGTGAGTTATTCCTTGAATATGTTTCATACACATCAAAACGTCCACATGTGGATATTTATTGATTCTCCGTGCTTTTGATTTAATCCTCGACGTGTGCGTATCTTTAACGGGGGCTTCCTAAAATAAAATCAAAAAAACGTATCTCCTCTGACAAAAAATGCTTCACATGCATACATAAAAGGCAAAACATGATTTAAGTTCTGCAAAAAATATCTGCCTCAACCACATCCTCCTACACTGTGCACTGACAAGCACGAAAGCATATGTGCATGCGTTGAAAAGCACTGACACACACACACACAGACAGGGAGAGAGAGAGAGAGAATGATATATATTCCAGGAGATAGACGCTTACAACAGCATGCTACCCTTGTGACATATGAACATGCAAAAAACACGCACAGCTAAGGGTGCGGTGACTGCAAAGAGAGTGAGTCCATGAGCTGTTTTGAGAGCTCTTCTGAGCTCCCTGGAGCCCACCGTGGGTGTTTAGTCTTTCCCGCAAGGGATGCTCATTGTTTTCACGGAGGCAGGTTCAGCTCCCGGATTAATGAAAAGCTCCATCTTAGTCATGAAAAGAGCATTTTCACAATCTATTTAACATCATGCATACCAAAGGCTCACATTAGACGCTGTTGACTTATGCTCGCCTACAGCAGTGTTTTTCTGATGCATTCATTGCCACTGCTGTGATCTTCTGTGGGTAGGCTGCCCCCCTCCAGCAGTGCCCATTGAGTCTCAAACATTTCTCATGTTGACTGTCAGAAAACTCATTCTTCAGTGCCCAAATGAAATATAGCACACAAGTGAAAGTCTGAGGGATTTATTGAAGAAATGAGAGTAATAAAGCTTCCCAAGACTTTAGTGTTCTTTTTGGATAATGCCTTTTTTTTGTGTCCTTCTGGCACTGGATGATAGTCCACTGAAATAAAGGATCCGCAGCAGTGCAGAGCGTGGAATAAGCCAATTTAGTGAAGCATTTATAGGTCAAACATGGCACTTGTGAACTTGCTATGAGTGGTACCAGGTCATTGTAATCCAGGATGGCTGTATCTTAGCTGACCTGACAGAGAAAAGTCGAGTGGGAAAAGCTCACAGACGAAGATTCTGCAAGTGCTGGATGTTATTTCAGCGGATGCTTCTGGTAAATTATTTAGAGCAGACGTTGTAATTACACAGAGACTACAGTAGGCGTTTAGGCTGTGGCATGTCCAGATCATTGCAAGGACCAGAGGACAATGTGATAAACCCTCAGGCATTCCAGGAACTGCTTTCCCACCACTCTTCCTCCCCTTTAGCCCTGTCAGCGATTTCTCTCCTATGAGTAGCTGGCGTCAGGCCGGCCCTTTCAGAGCTTTTAAAAGGCTGTTAAAGGTCCGTGGGAGACGAGGGCCGTATTCCGTTGCAGCCTCGCACATCCTCCACCCAGCCCGCCTACAAAAGCATGTAAGCAATCGCAGCTCCTCATGTTGTCAGCCAGCATTATGGTATCCCTGCTGCGCCTGTGACCATGCAATGGAACTCAGGGAAGCGAGTGCACTCGCTTGTTGCCAAGGGATAGGCTGGTCATCCCTGCCACAGTGACCTTTGTGGGTTTTTTGGGGATCATGATGTGATGGTGTTGGCTATAAATAATGGTGCTCACGGATTAAATCATCCTATGTTGTCAACACAGAATGACTCAAACAAGATGCAAGTAAGATTTAATGTCATACAGTCAACGCATGTCATACAGTTCCCCCTTTTAAAGGGGAAGACAACTTGAGGGACCATTATGTGGTCCTGCACTCCTGTCCTGTCCAGGTTGGTTCGTCTGTCATGGTGAAATGGCAGTACGGCAAATTCTGCTCGACAGTAGAAGATCCCCTCAGGGAAAGTAAGTGGCATCAACCTGTCATAGTCACACACAGTTGCTGACAAGGTGATGACTAACACCTTTCATTAAAAGGCAGGAGCTGGGCTGTTCCTCTCAGAGAGCATGCTCCCATCTTAATGTCAAAGGCAAAGGACTGGGGCTGGAACTGGAAGCCTTGGGGCCTAAATTCTATATGATTTTATCTGTCACCACGATTCACACTCAAAAATTCATAAGACCCACAATCAGAGGTATAGGAGGAGGTGCACTGCTGTTTGAACTGGAGCTCTCCCAGGAAAATTACCCCAGTCTTGTCACATGCTGTCAACACTGCAGATGCTGCAGTCAACTAATATGTGAATTCATATTGCTCAGACTTGGAGACTGTGACGGCTCCAAATGGCAGTGACAGGTAAGTATTTTGACGATTTGAAATTCGCTACCTTGACCATTGTGCGCTTGAGAAGTCATTAAACGGCACACAGCAATACTGACCAGTTTGTGATTGTTGTAGAGATGGGACCAGAAAAAGCTCATAGCTGGCAAAAGAAAGAAAGAAAAAAATCATTGCTGAGTTCAGTTTTCTATACTAGGGGCACTTGCTGCTGACTACGATGCATTTTTACCAGCTGTGACAGTGTGGCTGGTATTGTTTTCTGCTTATGAGTCTCTGAGTGTAACCATGACAAATTTGGTCTGGAGGCAAAGTTCCAATCACAGAGACCGTTTTAACTACTTTGGCAGGTGTCTTTTGGTCTGTGGAATATTTTTTTTGTGAGCATCACAGAGTGAGACGGTGGTGCAGTCATCAGCCCTGTCGCACAAAACAAGAAGTGACTCTCCCAGCATTTTGTTTTTGTGGTTACTTCATCCCACAGTTCAAAGACATGCAGGTTGGGGTTTGGTTAATTAGAGGCTTTAAATTGATTGTAAGTGCAAATTTGAGTGTGCGTGTGAATGGGTGTTTGTTGTCCGTATGTTGGCCCTATGATAAGCTGGAGACATGTCCACGGTGAACTGCCTCTCGGCTCCAGCTCCCATCGTGACCCTCGAAGAAGAATGATGAATGAAATATGCATGGATGGATGTTTACATTCAGATTAACAGGCTCACGTGATCTGTCTCAGATCTTATTTTTGGCTGTGAAGACACAGACATTCTCGTCAGTTTGGATTTTACTCACGTGTCGTGAGTAGGAATGGTCATATCAGAGTCCATGCAGCTTCAGAGTGTTGACATCATTGACTTAAATCTCTCCCACAATTTTGATGCGATAACTTCTGTTTCTGTATTTCTCTTACAGGAATCTCACGTACGGCATCTCACGTACGTCCTGCTTCGATACCGAGTGGAATCACAAATGTGATTGTTTTCTGTTTTTGTTAACGACGCATGGAGAAGGGTATTTGTGCAAGTGTGCGAGGGCAAGTAAACTGTGTATACTGTTAAATCTGACCTGGAATGAATTGGATCGGAACAATGTAGCTAGAAAGTAGTTTAGATCACAATGAAGACCAGTTGAACGTGTTAGTGTTGTCCAATACAATATGTGATGCCTGAGATCAGGGCTTAGCCATGTGACTGTATCCATACATGTGACGTGAACATGGTTAATCAATGTAGTGTAGGGCCTCATTTATGTTTTCAGATTAAAATACATTAACGTTGACATTAAACTGATTCTGATAAATCATTTTTAACATTTTATGATTAATATTAATTTTGTATATAATGACAATTCATGGTAAAAAAAAACAAAACAAAAAGTAAACGTGCGGTAGATTAATAATTGCGATGTGTGCTGCCTCAAGCACTTCTCTTTCTGAGAACTAAGGTATCCTGTTGACACATTTCGCTCGCAGTCAACATGACGTCTATATGTGTCGATGATTATCACAGCCTCCTCCTCCGCCGTCATAATGTTTGTGCTCAAGGACTCTGTTCTTCCCTCTAGGGGATGTAAAAACAAAGTCAAAGCAAAGGGTTTGTGAGTAAGTCTTTGGGCAGTGACAGTCACATAGCTTGAAACCGATGTATTGTTGTGTCAAGGCTGCATAAATGAGTCATAAAAGATGTGTTGATCGCTTCCATCCCAAATTTGACAGACAAAAGAAATGTGTTCAAATAAAATGTCCACCTGCTGTAGTTGTGCAATGAAATGGAGATGAATAAATATCGCAAACTGTTTCTGAAATACCAACATTTCAGAAACTCGCTGCTCTCTTGACAGATGTTCATCTGTCAGGGAAAAGGAATCAAATGTCAAAACTGTGTGTACCATAAAAAAATAAATCTCTTGTAAGAATTATGCATAATTCCCAATCACAGAGAAGAAATGACAAAATCATAGCTTGTAACTGTTCCGTCATGAGTCACAACATACAAAACCATCATTAATAATCATGATAAAAATATTACTACAGCTTAAATGCAAACTAAAAGATATACCATCATAAATACATCTTGTGTGCTGCAGGATCAAAAACTTTGCTGCGTACATTTCCATTGATGACTCAGCTGAACAAAAAGGGAAAAATATGGAGCAGTGGATCCATTAAGGTCCACTAGCTGAATGTAAATTATCACATTAGGAGCAATAAAGTAGCTTGGATCTCTCAGCAAACACTAGTGTCTGAAGTACCTTAGCTGCAGGCAAATGCCTTCAAATGAGACACAGCTTCCACCTTCCATCTATCCACAAATCATTACTGGACAAATGAATAACACCAAACCCTGACATTACAGCGAGTTACTGCCATCTCCATGACAACCAGGATGGCAGAAAAAAAAGATTTAATCAATCACTGCCATTTCCTTTTGATTTTAGATCACTGTAGGTTTAATTCCACGAAAACCCCACGTCATCACGCTTAGTGATATCAGACTTAAAGCCGTCGGCGGCTGATATCAGTGCAGCTTTTTTGAACATTAGAAGATTGTATCTGTGCTCACCATCACAAGGACCGCACAGTGTTCAATTACATTGATTTCTTTTCTTATTTCTTTGTTATCCTGCTGGTACAAGCAGCAGAAGGCACATGGTGTGAGAGAAAACAAGTGGAAGAAAACCACTCGCGTATCACTTTATCACATCATTTTCTCATCAGATCATTGCGAAAACATAACAAAACAGGATTGGGAAGAATTTTAAATGATCAACTAGTAAACACGCCGAAACCTAAAAGGATAATATCTCAGGCAGACTCCCCCCCCACCCCTGTGATTTCAAGAAACTAAAAAATACATGCCTGTCAAAACAGGATTTTTTTTATTCCTTAATTTCTAAAAATCCGAAGCCTGTATCATCTGTGTGGTATAGTGTTTAACAGACATAACATTGGAAGAACAGAATTGGAGGAAATAATACATATGTTGGTGACTTTTATTATATGATGCATAGTCATCCCATTTCACTGTTGTGATGAGACGGCACAGCAGTTTGATGGCCACAGATCGCACCTTGATGCATAAGGAAAACGCTGTTGTGCTGTGATTTACTGTAGATAATAATGTGTGAGTAAGGTGTGACTCGTGTGTTGTGTTTGTTAGTATGATGAGACTCTTGGTATATTTGTGTATTTGTATAGAATAGGAAGAATACGGAATGTTCGTGGGGTTTGCCTTAATCAAGTTGGTGATCCCTTCACAAGCACAGTGAGGTGATGTATGAAATATGAAATAGCTCGACAACTACTGGATGGATTTGCATTAAAACTTGGTGCAGACATCTATATGTGTCCCCTCAGCATGAATTCTAATCACGTCTTCCACACTGAGACTTCACATATCTTTACTTTGTTATTTGTATTTTTAGCAACTTGTACTTTTACTCCACTACATTTGTTGCGGAGATAATGACGATCAGGAGAGACGACCAATGCGGCGCAGATCAACAACGAGATGTTAACAGTTGGCTGTCCGCTGTCAGTCTGCCAGTGAATCTCAGAGTTAAGGTATATCTTTGGTTTGGAGGAGAGGAGAAGGGGAGGAGAGGCGTCAGTTCAAGAAGTCTGGCGCCTTCTTCTGCTGATACCTAGAGTCGACCTTGGGGAGGACTGTGTAGCCCCAGTTAGGTTGGGTTCAACAAAAATATAATGACGAACACTCTGTAGACAAATGATGGTTGCCAAGGTTACACAGAATCCTTTGTGATTTGCCAGTTTCAGCTGGTCTATACTGAGTTGTTAGGTTTGTGCTTAGGAATGTTAGTTGCTAATGTAAAGAATTACAACATTTTCCCTAACTGTCTCAGTTACTCGTGAAAAAAAATCAGAAGAAGAGGAGTTGGTAATGACCTGTGTTTATATGGCGATCTTCTCGTCTTGATGATCTTTCGTGTCCCTTCACACGCTGTCACATGGGGTTAAGTGTCTTGCTCAAGGACACATATAGACTAGCAGAGACAGGAAATGAACCCACAGCCTTCTAGTTGAAAGACAACTCGCTCTAGCCACCATGGCACAATCCTCAAAACCGCTCACTTTTGAAATATTTTTACATCTGAAACTTAAGTACATTTTATATCAGAAAATGACTTTTTATACTCAAGTACAGTGAATGCCATTTAAGTACTTTTATTTAAGTAATATTATAAAAAGTGACTTCAACCTCTACCAAAGTACCAAAGATACTCATGCTTTTACTTAAGTATCAAGTCATTTAGGTACTTTATACAAGACTACCTATCAGCCTCAACTGTTTTAATGCATACATACCAGGACACTCCTGATGATGTTGTTGTATTCATCCTAAAATTCATCCTAAATAGCAAGATACATGATTTCATATAATAAACAACAGCAGTGGAGTGATCTGCACTGCACTGCCTGGTTGTGTAAAACACAACATTCTATTTTAAGTGAAAGCTGTTTTTTTGGGTTATTTTTTCCCAAGTCAAGTCTCTCTCTGCTCGTTTCCGTAAACAGTCCCCCAAAGTTATATTTGGCCTCAGGTCATAACCATAAATTAGTTGTTAATCACTGGTTCCAGATTCTCATCATTACAAGCGTTATTCTGAGAGTAACAGTATTTGCATGTGTTTAAAGATTCACATAAACAATTTGCAGTCAATCAGCGCTGAATAGGTCAAGTCCAGTTTTTATGGGACACGTTACACCTGTTCATGAATTTATTCATATCTGATATCTCAGTTACACTTTGTTGCACAAGGAGCACAGGCATCATTTGTGGTTGCATTGTTGGTGCGAGGTCAGAGCTGATGTGCTTGCATAGGATGCTCACGTTCATTGCAGAAGATTGCATGGGAGCTAAATAAACGCTGCTAATTACATTTCCAGACACTGGCTTTTCTTAATTTTAGTTGGTTTCTGATAGAAAAGTTCCCTTCATATATATATGACTATATCTTTGTTGGACACATTGGGCAGTGACTGTGGGAAGAAAAGAAATTATAAATGAGTTTTTGTTGGTGGTGTCAGTTAATTAGCACCTGATAAACTGGTCAGTGGAGAAATCCACATGCATACAAATGCTGATGAACCAGAACTGTTTTAAATAGCGGGGTAAATTATAAGAAATGTCTCATGCAGGCAGATAAAAGGCTTTAAAAATGTGACACAAAACCATTATAAATTAGGAAAGTTCAACAAACGGTAGCATACAAAAAAATAAATAAATCACTAAATGGAGAATTAATGGCACCCATTCAGTGTCGCACAAAAAGAGCAAAAGAAGTTTTAATCAGGAAAGTTTTTTGTTTTTTTTACAGGAAATCGCTTGTTACACTTGCAACTTGTAGAAAAAAAAATCTCATTAGCATTCTAGGTTATTTTATAAAAAAAATGTCAAGTACATAATTTCCTCTTTTGCTCCTGGAGAGTTTTCACAGTTTTCAGGGGCAACTTGTGAAGCTATGTAGCGTTAAGAGATTTGTGAATCACAACATGAATGCACAGAGGCAGTTTTATAATCTGGAAAGAAAGAAAAAAAAGTTGTTTCTTCCTTTGTGTTCAAATACTTTTGAGGATGCATAGTTGTGCTGTGTCACATGGCAACTTCACACATGTACAGACCTGGGAGTTTGGATTATGTGGATTATGTGAACATGTGGATTATCCTTACAGCAACATGGTTTGGTGATTCACTTTATGTGGCTGATTGTTGCTGCATGAACTCATCTATAGTTGAAATGTTTGACAGTGAGCTTTTCAAAGTTAAGGCAAGCTTTCACAAACTTATATACTGCACAACAATTTTAAAGCCTTTTTCTTGTCTTAAAAATAAATCGCCTGCACTGAAAATCAGTCTATCCAATGACAGGTACCTTATCATCCAAATATGGACTCTTGTAATGACATTAAAATGATATTGATTGATAAAGGCTGCTTCTCAGTCATGTTGTCACACTGCACAAAAAGAGGACAAAAAATCAAACCAAAGCCATGTTATACTCCATTCACCTGTGGTCAACATATCAGTGGTCTGCACTAAAATTCTCCCACTGCAACATCTTCATTTACAGGATTGTCTGCTTTTTCCCCCCCCGAGCTCGACAACAGCTCAGATCTGTGCGAGTTCTTGTCACATTTCACCACAACATTTTGGAGTCCTCCTTATTGACGGGGCCCTGTCACCGACTCCCATCACTGTTTCCCTGCAACAAAGACACACGAGCAGTGACTCAGACGCTGTTGCCAGATTGTGACATGTATGACGAGACAAAGCAGGTGAAGAGAAGGATATGCAGCCGACACACACTGACCATTCATTACATCACGAGTGCCTATACCAACCAGTTAAAAAAAAGAAAACGCTGCCATGCTGCCAAACATGTCAAAAGACATCTAGTCTTTAGAATCCACTAGCTCAGATGTTGAACTGTTATTGCCTCTAACCCTTAGAACATATTTCCATTACTACAGTATATACAGAGGCTATAAGACTGTGAAATATAGAGTGACTTATATCCTTTTTTTCAGCACAACCTAAGCAATCTGATGAAAAATCCCCATTTCATTTACTATATAAACACACCTGAGCAAAAAGTACTCTGCACAATTTTTGCTACTTTATATCACTACTATGAAATGACTCATAACTTAAGAAGACGAAAAAACACACATACCCCCAGGATGTCCATATAAGGAGTTGTAACTTATTCCCTCTGCAAATTACCACGGGTGCACCTGTGGCACAAATCCGTGCCGCATGAACTCTAAGGATTAATCCAGGCATGTTCTAAGTCCGGCCTACGGGCCAGTAACGGCCCTCGGTGAGATTTTGTATGGCTGCAGCTTCGGTTTTATAATTTATTATTTATGGCCAGGACAAAAAATTAGCCTTCAAAAAAATTAGCTATATGCACGAGATATACACTCATCTCATAATGTTATTTGACTCCAGATGTGAGTTTTTTTTCCCACTCCTGTGTAGCTTAGATTTGGTTACATTTCCATTTAAAAATGATAATTGTGACAAAGCAAATTACAAAACAGTGCATTTGTATGTAAATGTTACCGATAAGAAAAAGGTCTGAAGTGACCAGTGGCATCCAGAAATCTTCACATTATCAAATCTGGCCCTTGTTAAAAGTTTGGACACCCCTACTTTAATCCATACATGTGTTTGTAGAATGATGAGGACTCTGTTAAAAATATAAATAAAAATAAGAAAACATGAGTTCCACTCTTGTACTCACAGAGAAAAACCTGTTTTGGAACACGGATTCTTGCTGAAGGTACCTGTATAGGTAAAGGAACAGGTGTTCCCACTCATGGGCTGCCAGTGTAATTCAATCAATTATGCATCAGGAAAAACATTTCCATGCGCTGCATAATGAAATACAGTGTCTCCGTGGAACAAACTATAGACAGAGCACCTGGTGTTACGAGAAAAATCTGTACTTTTAAAAGACAGACTGCGGCAGGGGGCGCAGTCGTCCCCTGCCGTCTGACAAACCAGTATAAATCAGAAATCAAGACACGTCACATGTAACATCACGTGGTCAAGATAGTCAAGATAATAATTAAAAAAAAACCTTGGTTTTCTGTCTGGCTCAAATATATAACTGAGTAGACAGTATGAACCTTTTTGGACTTTTTGGGGTTTTAAAAAGTTGTGAAGTTCTAACATAACTGTGCTCAGAAAAAGAGGAATTCTTGTTCTCGATTTACTCCCCATAGTTTAGCGATGTGTGTGTGTGTGTGTATATATATATATATGTAAATATGTATAATGTGACACGGGCGATGGCTCTGATCTTATATGACGCGTGTTTCTCTCTATCACCAGCACTTTACATGTGACGTTTTCATGTGAGAATTGATGGGATTCAGATTCAATAAGGGGAGACTCAACGTCACACTACAGCTCTCACTCAGGCACGTGATGTTTGTGTGACTACCCGTTGCTTTTTTTTTTTTACCTCATTATGTTGAGAAATCACAGAACACTACACTCCGGTGCACTTCCAAACCACGTGTTCCTGCTGATATTATGCCCTCGTTTTCCATACGTTGTTGCTTTGAGTGATTCTTGTGGAATTAGGTGTCTCAGGAGTGCAGGTTTGAGAAAAGATAAATTCCTTAATCCTGACAAGTGGCAGGTCCAGCTCAACAAAGACAGTTAATCAATCTGTCTGAGAGGTAGCAGCTTCTCGTATTGACTTTACCCCCCCGCCCCTTACACTTTCTAGGACACACTACACTGACAGCTTGTGTGTCGTGTCCCGTCTTCATGTTACAGCAACTGCACATACAGTATTAAGATGTTCTAACTGTATTCTTAAAAACAACAGAGTTGGGGGAAATAAAAAAAAAAAGGAACCCTTTGAAGCATAAGATGAAATACGATAGGCATCATTACCAAGCGGCGCTTAGAGTCAACAGGAGGCTGGAGATACTTCACCTCATGCCATCTTTTTACTGGACCATTAACCTGCCACACAGAGTGAATGAGAGCAGCCTCCAGTGCCAGAGGCTTTGTGAGACCAGCACGTGTGCATATATTTGAACCTGTACTTTCAAGATTCAAGCACTGCCTCTCAATCATAGTCGGTCCATCCACACTTTGGATGTGATAAGTATGGGAATTTATAACTTGGTGATCGATATGAAATTCCCCCCAAAAGGAGAAGCCAAAGCGATGACGCAGTGAATGTAAGCGTCTGAGAGACAAGGCCGGGGAGTGAGGAATGTGTGGGTGTGTTGTGTTTCATCATTATAGCAAGATGATAGTCACTGAATCAGTCAGTCAGCAACGGGAAGTCAACAATTTTTAATATGCTCTTCTGGCTCCCTGATGTTTCCCCCTCATCTTCATCCTTTTTGAGCCGCATGAGATTTCTCCCTCCACTCTTCCAGTGCAGGAGAATCAGGGCTTGTTCTCACATTTCCGTCCATTTATCTCCTGCTAGATGCAGCTCGGTGATCTTAGCCCTCCATTAGCCTGCACAGAAAAAGCATCCAGTGCAAGTAAACAAAAAAATTTAAGGATGGCAAATTTCTCCGTTCCCCCTTTGTTCTCAACCTCTGCCTTCCAAATGACTTTACGAGATCATGAAAAGGACACATTACATTTTGCTGTGATGAAAAAGCACGGCTCTGGCCTTGTTTGCGTGTCCTAAAATTCCGATAGCATGGCACAGAAATGGAGCAGCTCTCTGGTGTGGTTGTCATAGGGTTGATATTTCACGAGATAAATTGCACTGGAGTTTTCTCAGGGTTCTCAGGGAAGGGAAATCAAACGGCCACAGTCAGCCATTGCATAATATCATGTCTTAGCAAGATTTACCACACATCTCAGGGTTCTAAATAAATCACAACTGCCAACTGCATTTTGTGGTTTCTGTAATTAATGCTCCCACGAGTTAAAATATTCAAGCTCCTCGCTCCTTATGTCTCACAGTGACAAAACACCTCATATGATGAGGGGAAGAGAAAGGAATCATTTTATTTTGTTTAAAGTTAGTTTTCCCACCGGACTCTGCAGGCAGTGAGTCATACATCATGCTGCACGCTCCCATCACAGTGAGTGAACACGACTATTAACTTCATTTTTAAGGTATTCACATGATCTGACCATATCTTTTGTTCTCTTAGTTCTTTGTACTAGGGCTACATCAATATTAATCAGTTAATACTTATTTACTTGTAAATTACTCACCAACCAACCAAACCAATAATCTATTGATTATTTTTTTTTTTTTGTTAAATACAATCAAATTATCTGACTTCATGTAGGTTTTTTATTTGCTCATCTATGACATTAAACTAAATATCTTTAGTTTGCGGATTAGACATTTGAAGATGTCTTCATTTTTTGGGAAACACTGATCTACGTTTGACACCATTACGACATTTTATGGACCAAACAACTGCTCAAAAACATCAGGAAAGCCATTAATATAATGATCAATAATAATGAAAATAAACAAGCAGATTCCAGATTTACCAGTCAAACTGATTGGTGAATTGACAGAATTCAATTCATTTTGATGAACCAAATATTGTCTGTTCACACATGATACAAAAGTGATAAAATATTGAACCAATTACAACTTGCACATGCATGCCTGATTATACTTCATATCATATTAAGTGCATATATAACCATATGTATACACAACAGTATGTAGTGCATTTTGTTGCATCAGTTGTCCAGCAACCTGATCATATCTGTGGAAAGAAATGGTCAGTGAGACAGATGGTGAGGGATTTGACGCTCTAGTTGCCTTTTGGAGATGGGAAGTGCAAGAATAAAACATGAACATTGTGGCTTTTGCCCTTAATGATGTTTTGGGGTTTTCCTTTTACTGCCAGTTGTGTAGGTGTAATGAAGCCGTGGTAGTTCTGTGCCACTGATTTCTGCTGCTGTTTTACAGTCCTTTGGAGCATGACTGCTGTCCTGAGCAGTCATGTTACCCAACTACAGTGTGATGCAGCCTGTCAGGACACTGTACTCTAAGGTGCAGCAATAAAAGTCCACATGGGCTTTTACTGCGATACCAAAAACATCATGAGATAATCTTATAGAAGGTTCAACTCTCGGCCCAACACTTTTCCTGGCCTTGGCCTTGCTAACCATGTCTCAGTTGTGAAATTTCCATAGATAACTCGATGATGGAAACACTAACGTCTAAACGAGAGCCAATAATAACAATATTATTCATATTAAGATCATTTTCTGTGGCACCAGTTATTGAACTCTCCACGTCTTTGAACTCTCCACGTCTCCATGTCTTTCCTGCAGACCCTTTCATCAACTGCTTATTGGTGATTATTGCAGCTTATGGTCATCCACTGATTGTAAGGTTGATGGTATGATCCCCAAGCCCTTCAGTCCTAATGTTGAAGTGTCCTAAAGCAAGACACTACATCTCCCAAAATGTAAAGTAAGTGATGTATACATGCAATCCCTTTACCATTAACACTGTGGCATCATCAAAGTAGTTGGTTGAGTCTTGAAGGTTCAAGTTAGTTTTTGAGGGATAGGGTTAGCTGTGCGAGAAAATTCTAATCTTCAGCCAATTTTAAGTTTAATTAAGCACATGAGTTCATATAACCAGACCAACCATAACTTAGAATAAGACACAAACTAGGCACCTTTTCAAGGTTCCCTCCCTAGATACAAGGCACCAGGCATCTGGACCTGGTACACTATCTCAAGTCTTACTAACTATATGTATCAGACCTGGCACACTGCTCGCCAGAATCTGTGATGATGCCTCACCGTTCAGGTGTCAGGCATTGCCTCAGTTCTCCTGTCTTAAAATAATAAATATTTGACTCTGACTCCAGAGGTTCCATCATTTTACATTTTGATAATCAAAATCTCCGTAACAGATTCCATCTCAATAATGTATATATTAAGGTATAGATTAAGACCATTGTTGCACATTGAATTGACCGTATTGATTTATCCTTTCAGTCATTGTCAAGCAGCATCCTCTAAGCCTCCACAAATTAACCCTCATCACTCCAGTTAGAGTCCTCAGAGCAGCTTCCCTCGAACGATCTGCTGCACCACCAACATGCTGGAGTGTCATTTAGAGATACCCTCCTTTCCATCTGTGAGAGGAGAGCTGCAGCATTTCTGCAAGTTTACCTGGCTGGCTTTGACATCTATGGAAGGGAAACTGGATTTGACACGTTGAACAGATGAAAAAACACGATTCACAAATGTGCATAATGACTGTGTGAAGATTTTGGGTATTCACAAAGGCGTTCTAATTTACACACTTAAATACTAAGCAGTCTGTGGTAGTGATGAGGTGAGACGGGAGGGAATAGGGATTAATCTTGCATTCCTTATTCAAACAACATCAAAGTCAGCACTGCTGAAGCCTGTCACTGGACCCATTGGACAGATATGTGATGAACAGTTGGACAGACAGACAGAAAGACAGACAGTCTTTCTATTCAATTATAGAATTAGAATTAGTTGTATTTGCACACACAGCAATCTGACCATTGCATTTACACAAGGATCTGAACCAGTGACCATTTGGTTAAAAGCCCAATTCCCCCTCCACTTTACCATGGGCAAGTGCAACAACAGATGTGTTTACACTGCTTGGTTTTTCATTGTGGATTTGAACACATCAGTGAATTCACAAGTAACACTGTTGTACACGTTAGGATCTTATTTTTCATACACGTCAGTGACTATTTTGAGCTGGGCTAAGAAGATTAGAAGGGGGGGATAATATTCTTAAATTAATAAACCCTTACCCATACAAAACGTTTGTACTTTTATGAAACATATCGTTGTGCTGGAAGTTTTACTTTGAAAAGAGAAGAAGTGACATAATGAATCAGAATTCGAGATTACGAATCAATTAAATGATAAATGATGGCAGCCTGACTCTCATAAACTCACAAACATCTCTCTAGACCTTCTTCAAATATCATTAGACATGTTGCAACACTTCCTAAACACACCGAATTGTCTGTACACTTGAGAACAATTGTCAGTGACAGCTGTGTAGGTGAAGTGAAGCTGGGTACAATGTTAAAACACACCCACACTGTGTCTCCTTCTGCACCTTCAGAGTCAGACTTTCATTTGATTTTTACTTCACACAAGAAAATCTCATTTATTTGAATCATCTTCACTGCAGAAAACAAACACAAGGAATCTAAGTTTTGGTGTGATGCCAGTGAAGGTGTTGGCGTATTCAGCTGCTGCTGCTGGAGCTTACAACACACTTACTGCATTTGCCTGAAGGTTATTATATGGCCTTTTTAAATGGATGCCTACTCTATCCCAAAATATGCTCCAGCACCTGAGGAAAGGTTGTTCCCCTGAAGAATCTTTAATTCCTACAGCTGCCTTTGACATTTTGTGCTTGGAAAGCATTTTCTGCTGCTCTTCTCAGAAGCACATGTTTATTTGAGGTCCTCCATCACGGGCCGGTTTGTAAACGGACACACATTTTGTCTTCTCTTTTGCAGCTTTTTCAACTTCTCTCCTGTGTTCACTGTAGCGCTTCAAATGCAAACTGAGGCAGATTTACTTTGTGCTTGTGTGTTTTAAATTCCCACTTGAGCCGCAGCATTGAATCTAGGTTACAGCTGAACTCTGGACATAAATTGTACACTGAAAGTACTGAGTGAACTAATACTGCACTTTAATTTCAGTTGCTGCATCACCATATGCAGTTGTTGAATAAAACTCCTAAAGGTGGTCGACTCCAAACCCCAGTGATGAAAACATGATCTATATATTTCCACATATGGATGAAATGAAATGATTTATTCAAAGGACATACAGCAGAGAGCAAACCCTGAATGCAATGAGATTTTTAAGATTAGAGAATTAATTATCCACATCCTGGTCCTAGAGGAAATGCTGTGAGATATTAATCTGGAACAAGACAAAGTGAGCTGATTAGCATGATAATGCTTGATGTAATCTTGTGATGTGCAAGATCTTTTCCTTTCAATTTAGCAGCAGATCCTTGTTCAGATTGGCCGGTTTTAACCCTAACCCTATGAAGGGGGCACTCTTCATTACACAAACATGAAGTTTGATGACATCCATGGAATCTTTTATTTTTTGGTTGTGGATCTCCACCACTATCCCTGTCTCCTAAAAATTCACTTCATATACTACACAACTAAAGTGCATTCGGAATGATATTATTTAAAGGACGTGCTCTCTGAAACAAAATGATGTTACTCGTTCACATATCGATGGATTGATTTCGGGAAAAGAAAGAAAGTACCATCCAGTATGATGTAAACCTTGTGTGAGTGGTGTTACACGACCAACACATGAGTGAGGGCTGCACGTCTGCCATGTTGCAGTAACCTTGTTATTGTTGCTGTGTAGATTTATTTTAAGGTAACAAAAGAAAAAAGCTTAACAGCTGAGTGTCATTTTGTTTGTGAATAATTGTGTGTCTAATTTTATTTGTCATTTGTTTAGATAACAAAAAACTCTATTATATTTATATTTTTATTATAGATAATGAAGGTTGTGCCCACATGGTTGGTGCAGTGGTTAGCACGCTTGCCTTTGCAGCAAGAAGACCCAGGTTTGAGACCCGGTCAGAACTCTCCCTGTGTGTGTGTGTGTGTTTGTGGATGTTCTCCAGCTTCCTCCCACAGTCCAAAAACATGCAATATGGGGATTAGGCAAATTGAACACTCTAAATTGACCGTAGGTGTGAGCGAATGGTTGTTTGTCTCTATGTGTGGCCCTGTGATGGACTGGCAAACTGACCTTTCGTTCTATTTCAGTTGAGATTGGCACATTGGAGGATAAAGCGGTGGAAGAATGATAATGAAGGTTGTGATATCAGTATCTGGCACAAACAAACACTTTGTTAGGACACAGTCATGTTTTTTTTACTCATTGCGTCGCAACTTCCTCTCCAGGGAAACACACCACATCATGTTAAAGCTGCAGTAAATAACATTTGGTGATTTTTGTCGTTGGGGATTGAGGGAGGGTTTGTGTGTATGTGAGTAGCAGTGCAGGGGGCGGGTGCAGGTAAGAAGCATTTATCCTGTCAAATGGCGAAACAACTTATTTTTCGTGCTGAAACCTTTTGTGAGCAATTCTTTGTGTTTTCAGACGTACTCCAATACTCTTCGCAGTCATCTCCCTTTACTAGCACAAGATGGCTGTTGTCCGTCTGAAACTAATCACATCTTGTGTGCAATACTGGGAAACACAGAGAACGTGTGAACCTGTTTGACAGTGGTGTGACTGTGACACGCATTTGATTATATTTAACTCACACACATTGTAGCTTTAAATCACAGTAGGATATATTCATAATATTCATTCATTCTTACTAACTTGTGGTGTCAAAATGAACTATGGTCTGCTGTTTGATGAACACTTTCTTACACACCATCACTACCCAGTGTCCACTTTATGACAAAAAACCCCAGCACAACATAATTTAATAATGCAGTTTATTTGTGTGAAACTGCTAACACAGACTGCTGGCAGTAGCAGGAGCATCTCTCACTGCCAACGCCTCCGTTCGCTCTGAACTAAGATATGCTGGGGCATGGTATGTAGTTGGTCACAGGGGCTAAGGTGAGTTGGCTGGCTTTCCAGTTGTCATCCGCTCTGCAGCACTTAAAGTGAACCTGCAGTGAATCAACTCGGAAAAATTACTTCTTACTCAGTAGGAGATAGTCGGGTGTATTCAAAGGACCTTGTCACTTCCAATATGCTCTCAATGAATCTCAGCTGTTGCAGATTCAAGGCTTCAACCCACTCTGCTGGAAAACGTGTCTGCAGCCCTGTTCTGTGACTGTGAGTGCTTAGATTGTTCCTTCAGAGCCTGTTACAGCTTCAGCAACGGCCAGGGTCTAGATATGGATGTACAAGATAGCTTGTAGTGGCATATTTTTTGTGTTTAGCTGGCAGGCATGTGTTGTGTGTGCGTGTATGTCAGGGAAAACAAAAATGGGGGTGGGTGGGAATGATAATGTTGGTCTGTGTGTGTGTGTGTGTGTGTGTGTGTGTGTGTGAGACAGTGTGGAGATAAGAAAACTCCAAATCCAGCTTTAAATCTGCATCAGGTACCTGCTGAGCTTGTTTACAGCACTACATAATCTGAATGCAATGACCCTTACAGAAGCTCGCTTCTGTCACAGAGCAGGAAAATACGGTTCAGCATTTCAGCGGAGCTCAGTTTCAGTGTGTGTAAACTATTTAAATGCCCAGTATCCGCTGCCACCAGGAGTCGGTTTGCCTAATGCAGTCATTTCTTGGATTCCAAAAGCTGTGCTCTGAAATTTGTTTCTGAAAAATATTATTTGTTTCAAATAAGATTTTTCTGAAAATCATATTTGCTGAAATCCTCTTCGTGTTCATGTAAATGAAAACAAATCTGCAGCTCTCACAATACTGTAATATGTGCAACCAGTCATTCAACTCAATTCAGACAACACGAAATGATACACCGGGTTATCTGTCTGGTTCGCTGAGAGCATCAAGGTACAAATAGAGCATGGATGAGGACTGTACTGGAGCTTAGTGGCGTGAATGCACGACGACTGACCTTCCTCACTGGGTGCAGGTGACCAGAATCTTCACAACAAGCTGGAGAGGCATACTGCACTGAAGTAGCGGCGATTGCCAGAAATGGCAAGGGTGCAAGTCACGGTAAAATGGCAGAGAATGTGCGGCCAATGTTCCCAGTTCCACTACAGAGCACGACTTCCTCTGTTTTGGGGGTGGAGCTTTGACAAGACGGCAGATGGGAGGAGATGGGATGTATCTGTTGTCATCTTGCTTTTGTGTATACTTTGGATAAAACAAGGCTGCTGACCATAATAACATAATTACACTTTCAGACTCCTTAGAGCCGATCCCCACTGGTTTGTTGTACTTTTATACTTGCAAGGCACACACTTACAGACGTTTTTAAGACTGTGCCTCTGAGACCCCATATGAATCCCATTAATATAAGTAATTGATTTTGCCTGAAGAAAGAAGAAATGGTCCATTTGGCACAAAGAGGTATCCACTCTATCAGTACCTTTGAATGCCCTTTTAAACCCTTAATGCTTCCAATGCTTTGACAGCCTTTGAATATGTGACATTTGTTGCAGCAAAGATGATATATTTTCCTGGAAAATAATAATTCCACAGCAGAGCCAACAGCACAGCCTGGAAACCATGTAGCAGACGTATCCATTTAAGAAAAAAAGAACAACAAAATAGTAAAAGAATGTCAAAAAATATTGTGATGAGGTTAAGTGCATATGCTGACCAGGTTGATAGAGTGAGAGTGAGAATATGACTCTCACAGCCCTGTCAACTTTGACAGTCTATCGCAGCCTTTTAATTGACTGCAAAGGCAAGACATCAGTTTGGAGGCGAAATTGTATCTTCATTTCACAAAATACTGCAGCAAAAAACGTTAAACCACAGTGGAAAATGTGATATTGAAATGCTCATACCAATACATACCCGTTTACCTGCTCCTCTGCTTCCTCTGTCCACTGTCTCACATCTCTGCTCTTTTTCATCTTTCAGGAATTTGCTCTGAAGCCTGTGGACCTAAGCAGGCCTGAGGGCTCTGACATACACCCAATCCCTGCCCACGGGAGCAGGGGAGATTAAAAACTTCTGATCGAGGTGGAGAGGGAAGAGACATAGTGAGAGAGTGAGAGGGGAACAAAGAGGAAAAGCTTATTGCTCACCTTTGTTCTTCCTAATGCCCCAAATGAAGGATCTCCAATGGAGAGTCTGAGAATAACAGCAGACACAAGAGCAGCTACCCACCGCTGTGGTGAGATGATGGATTGAGGGAATGTAAGAAGAGAAGAGTACAGGATTACATCCAGTGAAGAGCCAGGATCATATTTTATATTAATTGAATGCTGGGGAGAGAGGAGAGACATGAGAGGAAGCATTTCCTGTGCCAACTCCTTCTAGAGGTATTGGAATTAACCCTCACGCTGTTAGAAAGTAACACCTGACTCCTTTTGTTTGCTGATGACTGGATTTGGTCGTACGAGGTGGACGCGTGCTCATTCCGTGGTCATGTTTCAATCTTCGGCATGCAGACTGGATCGTACCGGGTGTCAACAGAATGGCCTGTGTCTGCCACTGCTGCTGCTGCTGCTGTTTGTAGACAGCTCACTCAACACTGCTCAGGCTGCCAAACCCAAAGGACCAGGACACACACATTTGAACTCCATCCGCATAGACGGGGATATCTCCTTGGGTGGACTGTTCCCAGTACACGCCCGAGGCCATGATGGAAAGCCATGTGGGGAGCTGAAGAAGGAGAAGGGCATTCACAGACTGGAGGCTATGCTCTTTGCCCTTGACCGCATCAATAATGACAATAATCTGCTGCCCAACATCACACTCGGAGCCCGTATCCTGGACACCTGTTCCAGGGACACTCACGCCTTGGAGCAGTCTCTCACCTTCGTGCAGGCTCTGATCGAGAAGGACGGGACCGACGTCAAGTGTCTGGGTGGGGGCGCGCCCATCATCACCAAACCCGAGCGGGTGGTTGGTGTCATCGGAGCTTCGTCCAGCTCCGTCTCCATCATGGTGGCCAACATACTCCGCCTGTTTAAGGTAAAACATCCTCACGTCATGTTTGAGTTTGATTGTCCAGAGCTTAGACCAGCAGCATGAATACTGTATGAAACCGAAAACTCTGCTTTTTTGTTGTTGTTGTTGTTGTTTTGCTTTATTGATCGTCTTATACATTGTTTGAATAATTAATAACACTGGCTGAGAAACGAGAGCTACTGAGCAGTGTGAGAGAGCAATATGTATAAAAATCTGCTGCCACATGATGGACACTTTCATAAGTTTCGAACGGGAATCCCTTGGTAAATTTCAGCACTCTGACTTTCGCCCTGGAGAAGTTGGTTGCTAAGCAGTAAGAGGTAATGTCTGCCACGAAACACAAGTGATAAAAAGCATCCTGCTTGATTTCATAGTTTACTTTCTTTTATGAAATGTTGTCTACCTCTCTGTGTTTAATGAATTATTTAACACTCATTTTATTCCCATGCAGCCAAGCTTAATAGCCAATTCTTTGTTTGTTTGCTATTTACAGCTCTCTGCAAAATACACAACATTCTCTTTGTTGGAATTACATTTTACACTGAGACGTACTCTCGTGTGTTTAAAAACATTTCATGGACAGCTGCACACTTCAGCATAGCTATAACTCAAATGGCTGTCAGTGGGACTGACGAGGTAGTGGGTTGTTGAAATTCCCTGGTAATTAGGCCGAGGGACTCTTCCTCAGATAACACTCTCAGATACAGATACAAAAATATGGTAATAATCCAGACTCCAGAGTTCTCCTTCACCCTGATCTCACATTAAAATTCATGTGCTTTTCAAACAATATTCCACGTTTTCTTGCTTTTGAGTGCAGCAAGGCCATGCAGACGGTCGCTGCGTCACAGAACTGTTTCCTGCAGCTGATTCAGTGTCTTACCTCAGTGAGTGTTTACTGTCCTCAAATTGGGTTGTGACCTTATTGACTAACTGAATGGATTGGCTTCCACATTTAAAACTCACAATTAATCCGTCTGTTTTTCTTTCACAGTGTCATTGTGCACAGAGCAAAAGAGAACAAGAGTTTATTTGGCTAAAAAAAGGTATTATTTTGTGTATTATAGATACAGTAACACAATTATCATGAACTGAACTGAATCACTTCACTGAAACGATTTATTTATCTGAGGCAGCAGCCAGTGGGCGGGGCCAAAGTGATTTGTTCAATGCAAACGAGTCAGTGAGTCGCTCAGTCAGTGAGGGAATCCCAGTGTGTCCCCCGAGCTAATGGCTAATGCAGTCAGATGTTCACACTTAGGAAGAACATAAACGCACACACACAGTCATGTTCCCTGTTGTTTTAACTTTTCCCAGTTAGCACAAACTTTAAACGTTACGCTGGCCCATAATGACAGGACAGTGTCAAGACTGAGGTGCCACTGTGATGCGAGGATGAGGACTCAGGCAACTAAGAATTACAGTAAATGTGGCAAAGCTATACCATTTCAAGTCTATACATAATGTAAACCAGCACATAGATAAATACATAAATAACGGCAAATGTTTCAGTGATTATTTAATGCAAGATTGAATTCTTTTCAAAAGTGCTGCACCGTGATCTTGCCACCTTTCACACTGAACGCGTGCCCTGAGTGATATTCAGCGGCTTAAACTGTCAGAATCAGCAAATCCAAGAGCAATGACAAACTGTAGATCAGAAAAAGTCCCCAAAACATGCGTCAATCACCAATATTTAGCAAGGACATTTCTAAAATCTCATTATTTAATAAAGAGTCTGGTGTATTTAGTGACGGCACTGCCGAAAGCCGGCGATCGTGAGCTTAATCACAACCTGTTCGGCTGTATTTCAGTTCAGTGACTGTGTCAGACAGAGTCTGTGCTCCGGTCATGCAGGAAGTACTGAATGACTCAATGAACAAATCTATTGAACAAATCTTTTTAATGAACAGATTCTAATGATTCAGTACACCGAAAAGAACTACCTTTCCATCCACAGAAATTCTTTAAAAGGAATCATCCCTTTGTTTATTTGCCTTAGCTTAGATCATCTTTCGCCTTCATTCTGATTTGTTATTTTTATTGTTATTACTGACTTTTGATTTCCAAAACTTAAACCATTGTAATTTATCTGCAGAATTAGTCTGTCAACCTGAATGAGTCAGTAATTGTTTCTTCTTCTCTTTCTAATGTTATGTATACATTTTTCAAGCATTTAATCATCAAACAATTTCATCTAAAAAGGAATTACAAGGAGTAGCGTAGAGTGATGGAATGGTGGCAAAGCAGTGTCTCACGGCCTGTTTTTTTTTTTTTTATTTATTGTCACCGCTGTAATAGACACTGAGCATTCAAAGAAAAACATGTTGTTCTCTACAACATGTACCAATCACAGACGTGTTCTGCAGGAAATACCCTTTGTAGTGTGTGAGGCTATTATTAGTGAGCCATAATAACTGTATGTGCACTTTTTGTTCCATTGCAATCACAGATTTGTCGATTGAATGTGAATCTTCAGGTAGAACATGAGTTGTAAGCTGGGGACACGCTACACAACAGACAATCAGTTCACAGATTTTTTGACTGAAAGACACATTTAGTGACAGTTTAAAGGGTAAACAAACACAGACAACAAATGCCTCGCTGTTACTGTGATTTCAACAGTTTTGTTATTCTCGCTACTTCCTGTTGTCTTCGTCCTCTGACGCTATTTCCTGTGTCCCACCTACACCTGGGCAGCATAGTGGCACAGTGGTCAGTATTTAGGTTAGCACTGTTCAAGAAGCAAGAAGGTGCTGAGTTTGCATGTTTTCCCCATTTCTGTGTGGGTTTCCTCCCACCATCAAAACATGTTGGACACATTCGGTCAGGTCGGTCCTTGTCGCAGCTGATCAACCCCCTACCTGACCTCCACATTTCTGTTGTATAATGACAAAACAGATGTTTTCATTGGCTGTTGGCAACATGTGTTTGCAGTTGGATCGGTAATCAGTACACGCAACCCGATGGTGTCCAGAATCAACAATTCAAACATGTTTGACTGCCTAAGGTCGGGTGTCAGGTCTGCACACTAACAGATTTCTGTCCCCAACTGGTGCTGACTGGTGCAGACTCTGCCCAACTGAATTGTGGGTAAAATCAGGCACAGAATCTCGTAGCGTGTCCGCAGCATAAGTAAAACAAAATAATTTTTTATGCTTTCCTTTTATGTATAAGTTGATTTACAGTAATGCTCACATCATACTCACATACAGCTCTATAATTTAATAATGTCTCTTATTCCACAGCCTCACAAAAACCAAGTCAGATTTATGCTGCCTGTCAAAGCCCCCAGCGTTAGTCTGAGTGAACTCAGTTTGATCGAAGACACTCAAGTTTTTTTTTGCATCATTTATATGTTCTAATGTACTTTGTGCGGGGGAGTTTTTTCTTCACTTTATCTATGCATCTATTCATGAGCATATACAGACCCATTGATAAACACAGTTGACTGTGCAAAGTCCTGTGGTGGATTTCTTTTTATCTCCAACGCTGAAAATATGCATATATGCGCTTGCACAGGTGAGAGTCTGCGGGAAAAGGTAATGAGCATTTCCAGCAGCATTTTCTGGATCTCACTCTCACATGGAAGCCTCAAATCTGTCATTAGCGCCGTGATCGTCTGCTTTTCATTAGAGCTTGTAAGCAGCGCCCTTGCATATTTAATTTGGATTCCTCTGATCTCCTTTATCTTTATCCTTAATGTATACATAATATTAGCATTTCCCCGTCTCCTGCCTTTTTACACTCAGGCAGATGGAGGAGAAGGAAGATGTTCCAGTCAGATGGCAGCTGGAGGAGATTTTGCCACTTCATCTTCACTAACTCTCACTTGGGCTTCCAAGTCACACTATTGAAAATCAAACACTTTCCACGGCTGTTGACAATCAATCAACATCCACTCTAATTGAATAACAGTCACTACAACAATCAAAAAAGAAAGTAAGCTCCTGACATGATGTAAAGCAGTCTGGTCAGTGGTATAGATTAAACAGTAAACTTTTAATGGAGAGTGGTGTGTGGTCAGTTAGGTGGGGTCCTGAGTTATGGCTTCCCAGGGATCCACTGGTCAAGCCAGATTGCCAGCTGGTTCTCCATGGTCCTCATGGAGCCACGGAAGGTTTTACCTTTAACAACAGCGAGACATTAGCATGCATGACGTCGCATTTGAAGAGAGAAGAGGAACACACACACAGGTCTGCTCGCGCTGCAGCTCGACACAAATGTTTGCTTTAAAAGGAGGCAATGCATGTTCACGGTTACCGCCGCAGCATACTGATGAAGCCACGCAGGCTGCTAGGCAGCTGGACACGTGAATCACTGTATGCTTGTCTTGCCATCAAACACACAACATGTCTATAAACATTTGAAGCGATCAAGCACATGTTAATCACGCCGGGTTTAACCCAGCAGCAGCAGCAGCAGTAGATGTAGTTATTAGGTTTACTGAAAAGTGTTTCTTAAGCACTCAGCTGCATACAGATGTGTTCTAGAGCGGCTTGATGAATATTTTACTCCAACCTTATGTAACAGCAGCGCATGGACCACAAGCTGCAGCTTGAGATCATTTCAGTGTAGCTCATTGTGAATGAGGGAGCCACTCAGGCAAGCAGTTGGGGAAAAGATATGTCATGATCACACGTAAACTGTGTTGATGACTGCCTCACCCACACGCATTAAGTCAACAGGCATCGCACACAAGACAGGTTCAACCAAGTTTCTACCACCAGCTTAATTCCGGTTCATTAAGCAGGAGGTCCTGACAGGGAATTTCTCCTGTTCTCCTCGGCTGCAGCAAGAGTTTCACTCTTGTTCTGCGAGAAGGGAAAATGTGCTGTTATGAATTTCATTTGTTTCATTCTGTGGTGCACTTGAGTGGCATAATGGAGAGTTAGTGACCCAGCAATAAGACACTCACTGCGTTCTAGCCCTTAATGCTCACTGGAAAGCATTTTGCTGGCTCCTTGTTCTGACATCACCGCTCACTGCTGGCCGGACAAACCGTCTCACGTTCACTGTTTTAGTAGCACAGAGGCCACTGAAGAGTAGAACAATGTGTCAGTTTAGAAGTTGGAAACTAGATGAAGCTGATTTTTCATGCAAAAATGCGCAGGCTCTCCAGGCATCCCACTCATTCTGACATTTTCCCTTAACCTTAGTTCATGCTCTTGATTCACATTCTAGACCCACAGAAGCTGATGTGCACAGTTGTTGATTCCACATCTGACCTGTTTTGCAAAGGCAAATCGTCTCTGGATTCTGAGAGGCAAAAACAAAATCACATTTTGGTCTAGACTTGTGCTGTTACAGCTGAATTTAATGTTAGCCTGTAAAGTGGCCTGAACTCTCAAACTGCCAAGCAGAGATAAAGCCTATAATATGTCATGCTGGATAAACACCATAGAGCATGAATTGTTGATTAGAGAGCAGCCTTCAACTGGCATCTCTGAGCATTACTCGCTCATAAATTCTTCGGGGATTTTTGTACATTATGACATTGCTGGTTATAGATGATACATTATTTATGCAAATGAGTTGGAAAGTAAATGTCTTATTGAGGTTAAAATATATTCTGTCTGTTATTTTGAAGTATGGTAATACTGTATTAAAAAAAGGGCATATTTTAAACATTTCAAAAAAACAAAAGCAAACTCAGTGTTGGAACTTGCTGTGGTTTGCTTTTACTGCCATGTTAGCAACACTATACTGTGACTCATTTCTGAATGTGAGCACTCAAGGGGATCCAGGTGAGGAGAGGTTGGCACAATTAGTGAATCTGCTTGCAAGGTAAACACTGTCGTTGTCAATCTCATATGCATGTGGCAGAAACTTGAGCATGGTAGATATTATTAGATACATTCGGCAGCTGTTTTCTGGTCAAAGCTCCATCACATCGCTCTCCCCCAGAGGTGCTCACCATCTGCTTTGTTTCAACCTCCTTTAGCACTTTAACGGTTATTTTCCCCCAGTTGATCCTCTGCTCCCGTAAAAAACCCCCAACATTTTGGCTTCAGTTTGCTAAAATCAGTCAATGTTTCACGATAAAGATCACTGACTGCAGCTCTGACGGAACCTTGAATATTCCATCGACTTTTTTAGTTGACAATATAATTAAATACACAAAATTTAATTTGTGTTCTTTCAGAATTTGTAATCCAACCGTATTAGATCAGAGGTAAAACATATTACATGAGCCATAATAGAACTTAGTTTAACAATTTAATTTTAATTGAAATGTTCCTCTGAGTGTATAAAAAAAATCATACTTAAGTTTTAAATCTAGTTTAGAGGCAGCATGCTGTGACGTCACCAACTGCCATTCTGAAGCCTGATTTTTTTGTACTTTCACCACTGCCATGTTTGTGTTTCAGAACCAGAATTATCCATATTTTACTGAGCCTCACACATGACATGGGGGGAAAACTCACAACCATTCACACCCATGCCACACACACACAAACATGAATGTTTGGGTGTGAATGGATGAATGGATGAACGGCAAGCACATTGAGTGGTCATCAGTGCTAAAATGCTATATAAATACTGACAATAATGATCTTGTTCATTGAATATCATCAAAGTGGTGACTCTCACACTCTGGAGAAACTGGATAAAGAGCACAGGGTTTTTTTTTATGGTACACAATCCATTCCTCTCTACACTAACTCTTTTATGACTCTCATATGGTGAGTTCTTCAAAAAAGAAAAAATAGAAAAAAAAGAAAAAAATCCATGCCATGAAATTTCATGCTTTATATGATCGTGTTCTGATGGGTTTTATCCGCCTATAAACTTTCCACTGACACGATGAAATGACGGCTCTCTGTCAAAACTGATTTAGCAGCTCATTTAGGGGAATGACAGCTAAATCAAGATAAACTAGCATCAGCCCGTCGAGGCATCTCACTTCAGTGAGCCAGCGCAGATACAATTGTTCACACTGAAGTAGCCATTCTTTGTACTAAGCTGTGAGAGTTTGTTTTCCTCCTTGTTCTTCATGTACTGCGGTTTCATCGCCGTGTTGAAACTTGGGGTTGAAATTTGTTACGCACCGTGTCGTTCACGCATCACAACGCTGCTGCAGATGCACGTTACAGTGACCGAGCTGTCAATGCGTTACCGTTAGATTCAGAATGTATTACATTCTTTATTAGGACACTGGAATCTGTGTGCGGGTATTACTAATGTTGTGGGGACCTAAAACTGTTTACACAGTCACATTATGGGGCCTTGTCTTCCCTTCCTTGTCTTCCCCACAACGTCACTGACTACATTTTAAGGTAAAGATATGTTTTAAGGTTAGGTTGAGGTTTGGGTTAGGGTAAGGTCAGGGTCAGGGTTAGGATTAGGCCAGTAGTAATTGTGGTCAAGGTTAGAGTAAGTCTCCAGGAAATGAATGTAAGTCAATGCAATGTCCCCTCAAGTCATGAATGTCCAACACGTGTGTGTGTGTGTCATTATCTAAAAGGGAAAATGCAGCACAAATGAAAAGATGGTCCAGAACATTGTTACGCTGTCATTTCAAAATGAGAGTCATTTTGGCCTTAGTTGTGAAAGTCGTTTGTGTGAGCTGCAAATAATCATCTCGTTCACTTTGGGCAGGTAATGTGTGTTTTTTTCCATTTTCTGTATTTTCCTATGACATGTCCTCCCCTAATCTCCTCTACCTTTGAACTACTGTACTAGCCTGTATGCTACTTGAGGGGGTCCTCAAGTAGCATACAGACTAATGCACAAGGGAACTAACTGGCACCTACCATTTCCTGTGAACACACATCAAAGACAGACATGGATAAAAGATGGAGGCCAGACATGGAGAAAATTGGAGAAGCTATGCAGTAGTAAATCAGTTAAATGACATACTCCTGTGTTTGTTTCTATCATAACTAAACAGTAGACAATGACTGTCCATTATTTTAGACCTACATGTAAATGTATATTAGATTGTAGTGTAACTTAAATGGGAAATAAACATATTTAGGAGGACCAACAACATTGATATTATTGATGAACATACGCCTGAGATAAATAGAACAGGACAGGGAACTATGAGCTCATGAGCCAGAGGCTTAAAACGAAAAGTGCCGGTATTTTGTACCGGTGCGTACTGGCCCACTTAAAGAACTGATGTTATATAAGATGATGGGAAACAAAGAAAACAGTCATAACATATTGGCAAATGACACACAAACAAAAAAGGCATCACTTTGTACATTATCCATCTGCTGGCATCGCTACTAAAGAGCGATAAAGATCATCTTTGTGTCTCGACAAACACACATACGGATTATCACTGCACAGTATCTTTATTATTATTATTGTTGTTGTTATTATTATTATTATTATTATTAGTATCATTATTATTATTGCTGCTGCTGCTGTGTGAATAAGTGTCGATGGTGACTCATGTCTGAATAAGATAAGTTCTTACAAGAAGGCCAAGAGACAGATACTTTAATAACAACAACAGCTGGGAGGATATATGAGAAATGCATCGCTGAGGTTTCAGCGCATTGAAAGATGCGAAGAGATTTGATTGCAGTTTTTGTGATCCTTCACAATAAGTGTTTTCTTCCTTTTCCCACTCTGCTTTGCTTTGCATTGAACAGACAAATTACCTCAGGCCAGTGTTGGCCTCTCCAGTAGGATGTCTGGTGCACGTTGTGTTTTCCTGTATAATTATATTGTTTTGCTCTATAATTATATTTCGCCTTAGTTGTGATCTCATCTAAGTGAGTGGTTGTCCATGCAAATCAGATGTAACAACATTTCTGTATTTTCGAGAGTCGACAAACACACTCCTAGAATCCAGAGCCAGACCTTCTACCATCTGCCAGTTTTCTTCACACACCAGACACTTGTGTGTTTGTCTGCATGTGTGGTGTGTGTGTGTCTGTGGGAGGCTGGTTTTGGGTGCAAATGTGCGTGTGTGTGCTTCTTACAGTCTGTTTTCTTGCATATTTAATTGTGTATATCTGTTCATTTAGATAGAAATGTCTTCTCTAATGGACATATTTGTCTCAAAACATGAAAACAAACAGTGTACAAACTGCACATAATCTTTCATTTATTTTTTGGGAAAGTGACAAGTTTCCTGGCATATTTTCCAGTTGCTTGTTGTCAATCATCGATCGGGACGGCAAAAACGTAACATTTCTGAGGACAAACACATTCTGCTGCTGCTATATTCCTATATCGAGCTGGCTTTGCTTGTCATGCAACTGTACACTGTGCATCAATGCAAAAACGCAAAGTATTGCTTGTGTTTGGCGGTCTTTAAGGTGGTGATTGGCCTCCGGGAGAGAGGGGTGTGATATGTACAGGGCCTGAAGTTACACAGAAAATGTTGTTTTTGTGTCGTTCTTGAACTTGTTCAGAATACAAATTAAAGTGCTGTCATGTAATCTAATTAATGCCTAGTTAATAGAAAGTAACATAAATCATCTCACGGATGGTCTTGTTTATTTAGTTAACACCCAACTGAGCACTAAGCAATTCATTAGTCATTGTTTCATGCAACCAAGTTCGACACTTTCTTGGAGTTTTAGACATTTGGACAAATGGCTTTGACCTCGCTTTTTCTGAGCCATACATACGACAGTCACAACACTACATTTCTGCTGTACTTACATCATAAACAAGCCAATTGACCACTTTGTGTTAAAACGTCTTCTTTTACTTTTCTTTGAATCCTCCTCGTCATCCTTTTGTTGGTCCGTTGATACGACAGGCCTCTTCACCGCAGCACATTATGCCGCCACATTTTGGGTTTAAAAAATTAGGACTTGCTTGTTGAGTTACCCTCATATGAAGTTAAAAAATACCCACACATAGCAGATTTGTCAACGACACAACAGTTGCTCTGTACTCTGGCTCCCCGCCAACGTGGCGATATGTATCATAGCATCACTGGTGTTCACAGACTTCAGTATGATGTGAGTGGCCTATCTCCTCTCAGTAATGTGGCACTTTAATGTGATTATGAGTCCAATAACAGCCTCGTTAGTGCAGATGTTGCATTGTTAGACGGCACCAAACAACCTCATTTCATCCATTGTTCTTTTCATCTGTGGCATCAAAATTAAAACTGGAATCACACACTGGAGCAGCACAATCTCTTCAATATGTAGTTTGCTAATTTGGACCAGTTGCAATCAGCTGGCACGATGACAGACACACAACACTCTATTGTCAGTGGGGGGGGGGGACATTATCAAAAAAGTAAATAAATAAATTCCAAAACAAAGGCACCCACTTGTCAGCACATTTGTTTTTGCCACCAAGTCTGTGATCAGATCTTTGTGAGTCGCTCGTATGATCAGCTCAAGCCAGTTGTGAGCGTCCTACTGAAGTTCCAGTTTCCTCCCACTCTCCAAACACATGTAGGTCACGCCAGTCAGGAGACTGTAAATTGCCTAAAGGTGTGAGCGTGTGTCTGGTTTCATGTGTTAGACCAGTCTCCCTCTCTTGTGCCTGATGCATGGACTCCTTGTCTCAGAAGGAATAAGTGGGCATCCAAGCATTGTGAGTGTTGAAATTAATATGAGCTGCAAATGTCAGGTGTTCGTTCAGCCCTTCAAGACTCAAGACTTTTGTATTTGACAGTTGCAAATACCTAATAGAGAAATCAAATGAAAATGAAATAGATATACTCGTTTCTCCACTACAGTAGCTTCAATAGACAGCTCCCTGCAGCCATAGGTTATATGCTTGCTGATTTGCAGCTGCTGGCCTTTGAAATAAGCACTTTATTAACACCACGGATTCTAATATTGGGTAGTTGGCAGCTTCACATTCGTGCCTTCACTCGCTGGTTGTACCACATCTCTGATTCCAACATCTGATGGTTATGAAACCACTCTGAGATGCCTTCTGCTTTATGGTGTGATGCATAATCCTGTTGCAGGTAGAAATTACATGACAAGTGAACTGGAGTCATAAGGGGATGAACCATAGACTAATAATGCACTTCATGTTGAAGGGCCTGAAAACTGTATTTTCTTCAAGGGTGTTGCTCAGCTCCTAATGCGTTTGTGAATGCAACACCAGCTAAAAATAGTTGTTGTGCAAAATGGCATACAAGTAAACAGAGTGGGTTGTGGGGATAAAAAAACTGTGAGTCAATCAGCAGTATTGTGACACAGAGGGTGTAAATAGGACAGTGTGGCTCTATTGTCACATGTATCTCAGCCAGGCATTTCGTTGCTGTCAAAGTTCTATAAAAACATAAATGGTAACGAGGAAAACATCTTAAAGGGAGAAAGCCTCCCTTAGCCTCCTCTACTTGTGTGTGTGTGTATATATATATATATAAATGTATATATATCTAGAGAGAGAGAGAGAGAGAGAGAGTATTGTACTTACATAAGCCAAAATGTTTCCAGCACTCTTTAAATTCACAGAAATTTGTATTTCTATTCAAGGTAACAAACCATTTTATTTTGGTTGCCATGTAACAACATTCTCCACTTAACCTGTCTCCACTATTGTGAAATGTCCATGGAGGCTTTACAGGACTTTGTCTAAATTTAATGAGCGCCACAACAGGCAACAACATGTACAGCAGACACACACTTGCCTTTCCTACAGACTCGTGGCAGATGTGCAACCACAGCTGTATACTACAGAGGTTTACTGCTATAATAAACCCCGCATGAAACATCAGCGTAAGGAAAGAAATATTTGGTACAAGTAGTTTACATTTGTTTTTGCAGTTGATTGTGTGTATTTGTCACTAATGAAACAAGATTCTCCCTGGACAACTATTCCCATGATTCCATGCTGCTTCATGACATCATCAGCATCAAACTAGGTCTTCTGTTTATAATAATACTGTAATAATAATAATTATTATTATTGGTTGTTATTGTTTTGATTGAGAAACCCCTAGTGGTAGAAATGACACACTGTGCATTTAACTATGGAACATTATGTAGTAAAAAAATAACAGTTTTTCATAGAGATTCCCACCCTTAGTGCCCTAATATATCTGTTAAGAAGCAAAAAGGTGATGTGGATTATTGTTGAACAGATAATGTATAGAGCTTTAATGTTGAGGATCAGTCGTCAGAGGCTTAGCGCTGCTCTTTTCATCTTTATCATGCTCACAACTTCTGTACAGGTGATTGCAGCTGCTTTGTGATCACTGCTGCGATGGACTGGTGTCAGGCAGGGAAAAGGACAGACGGCGGCCAAAACACATAATCAGACACACAATCGCGAGTCTGAGCACTTCTTATCAGGCGGCTTGGCTGCTGAAACAGAGACGATTGTCGAATTAAATTCTATTAAACCCTCTTTTGGCAACCATGATGCAGTCACAACCCAAAAACACAAGAAGACCCAGTGTTTCTCCAAAGGCTAAGATTGAGTGCGTGTATTTAGGCCGACGTGCATTTGGTTTGACCTATAGTGATTGTCAGTTTTATGCTATAAGTTGACAAATGCCAAACAGAATTGGGAATCAGCAAACAAACTCTGCAAATTTGTATTTTCCCCAACACACTTATGTATGCGCATACATGTGTGGTTCAGCAACAAGGGTGTAGGCCACTGTATTTATTTGTGCCTTGAAGTCTGGCCATCTTTTTGTGAAAAGGCCATTGAACCTATAGGGAAATGTAGAAGAGTGTTTGTCAATTCCCCTGCCATCTGATTCTGTATGTAGGTTTTACTGAATACAGTGGGCAGTGAGGCATGAGAAAGGCCATTACACACACGTCGCCATGATGAAGAGGTTGGGGAATATACCCTCCCATGTAACCTGCCTTCGGCTGACACGCAGCTTCGTTCAGTGGACACAGGCCGCCACAGCCGAGCCCTGCCCTGAGGCTTCAATAAACGGATGAAATGAAAATTGTCCTCCTGCTACATTAAAGACTAAACAATGCTTGTAACTACACTCCGAAAAAGACGTGTATTATTTTTGCATGGCTTCAAAAGAGGTTTGAGGAAAGATTAAATCAACCTTACATCTGTCTCTAAAACGTTTGAAAACGGTAAAACTTTTGAAATGTTTTTTTTTATCAAATTAGATCTCCATCCATTTCTTTTTTTTATCTGCTTATCCTTTGAGCGTTGCTGGGGGGAGATAAGGCCAATCCCAGCGGACATTGAGACGATAAGCAGGGTTCACCGAGGTCACATCTCATCACTGGACCAACATGCAGAGACAGACGACCAATTACTCTCACCACTGACATCAATTTAGAGTCTCCAGTGAACCCAATCCCAATCTACCTGCGTTTGGACCATGAAGTATCCTGAGAAATCGACACAGATATGAGGAGAACATGCAAAGTAAACCAAACCACAGCCGCACCGTGACACCTAAGTCAATCCTCATGTGAGTGAGTTGTACATGCTTTGCCGGTTTCACTGCTTCCACATTTCATTCAGTAACCATTGTATCTGAGGAAGGCAGCCACCATAAATGTATACTAATTAAAGTGACACGATGTCAATTAAGCTGTCACTGCTGCACACAAGTGAAATCAGAATTTTAACGTCTTCTAAATCTGTTTAACTGACTCTCAGTTCAGCATTACTCAAACCTGCTAGGCTTGGTTCTGGTAATTTGCATCGCTGACTGTCATTTAGTTGTGACAGTGACAGTTTCTCACAGAGTGGAAACAGAAGAGGCAACATCCTCATAAAATAACTTTGAAGCCGTTACCTTAAGGTAAAAAAAAAAAAGTTACTTAAATAAGACGAATAATGTGCAGTATGACATAACTACACATTGGTGTTTTATTTTGAAAGTGTTGAGAAGAGAGAAGGGGGATTGTCTATTATTATAACAATCTCCTGGGTTTCACGTCTGCTGGCTTTAAATGTCAGGCTCATGTTCCGGGTGAGGGAACAGAATCAGCAAACCAATTAGGGGGATTCTGGCTGCGTGTGGATGTTAAGTTCAGATCAGTTCTGTCCAGTTCTGTCAGCCGCTTCAATCGAGGTAACATCTTTTCTGTGTGACTGGGAGCGCTATGGACATAGCAGGTTTACTTTTGATTCAAGGCTCTGATATAATGGAATTCTCGTTATCGTTGGACCTTGACACTTCCTAGTTTTGTGTTTATTAGTTTTGTTTTGTTGTATGATGACATTTACAATATTCTTTCTTTTTTCTGCTGCTTCCTCGGGCGTCACCACAGCAGAGTTTTACTGTCTTCATTGTTGATTTGGCATAGATTTCTTTACTTGCACCAGGAGTAGAAGACAAATAACGACCCTCTCTATCTCTAAACCACAGCTGCCCCTATCTCTCATGGAAAAAAAAAAAAAAATCAAATACAGCACATACTGTCTTTTTTTAGTGCATGTTTCTATTAGCTTGCAATAAAAAATGCACATCTTTACATTCATTTCACTAAAAGTACCCGGAGCAGACATTAAACCACGGCAGTTGAGATGCAGCAGTTAATTTTTGCAGTCTCATCTATTAGTTCTTAATCTCTATGAGAGGCAGCCACAGGAGAAAATGTGTCACTAAAGAGATGCATGTTCATTTCTACTGCGATAAAAACTTTACTGGATGCACGTCCTAAAGTTTTATTTTAGGCAAAAATAAAATATGAGTTTTAAGTTTTAAAGACCATGTGGCTACTTGCTACGACTAGAATGTGGAGCTGTGTAGGAGGAAGGTGTGGGTGGATCTTTACTGACATGCACACGCTCTTTCGCGTTTATTTTATCACATTCAAAGTGAATAGCCAACTGCACATTTGCAGCTGACATCGCATAAAAGAGATTCTTATTTCGAATGATTCAAATTTGCACCGGCGGCAAATCAGCGGGCAGTCGAGAACGGAGCCTCCACAAGATATTTCAGATTTAACTGGAGAACATTTTTGATTGAAGACATTTTAATCAAATGGTGGAGCGAATACAAGCACACCTGACCTATCCCAGACTGTCCCTTCAAGATCCATTGGTCATCGGTCCATGATGGGAAGATCATCAGGGAAGTCAATCCAATATGTGTGTATGTAAAACCCTCTGAGTGGGTTGCTCTTTCCCTGTCAGAGTAGTGAGATAGTAATTGGAGGATGAGTTCAGTCTTAATTTAAGAGGAAGCTGCTGTCTGTCTCAAGAAACAACCCGGGAGCATGTCGCCCCTAAAGGATATGTCCTGTGGTGTGAGAGTGTGGCGTATGAGATGACTAATAACTCCCCACAAATTCAACACACTTCAAAACTTCACACTCTTTCATTATCTACAGAAAATAGTGGCTGCTGGCTACGAGATGATGAGAGCCAGAGCGTCATGCTGTGGGCTTCTCCTCAGCAGGGACAGAAGCTCTGGTCAGTCAGTAGGGAAGAATTATTAGTTCCAAATACTCCAATCCAACTTTATTCATAAAGCACTTTAAAGACAACACGGACATGCCAAATAAAAAGCTCAAACTGAGTTAAAAGCCAAAGAGGAAAAATGTGTTTTGAGAGAGGACTGCCTGATGTGCAAAGGCAACTCATTCCACAGTTTCTGGGCAGCGACTGAAAATGCGCGGCCACCTCGAAGCTTCCTCTTTGTCTTAGGGACGACTAACAGTGACTGATCTGCCGATCTGAGAGAGCATGAACTCAATTGCAGAAATCAAGGGCATGGATGTCAACTGACGTTTTGCACTTTAATGATAAAAAGACTGAGGTCATGTTGTTTGGACACTTCCAAGGTTCATGTTGATCTTGGTTAAGTCAGTAATTAACACCTAGGTGTAAGGCTCGACAGTGCAGGTTAACTCGGTGGTAAAGTCCAAATACTAACACATATCAAGCGACAGAAAGCTGTCCATGACACAAAGCAATGATCACAAAAATGGTCACCAAAGAAAGAAAAGCCATTATGCAGTCTTTTCCACAGAATTATTCCAACCCACGGCAATAGCATGGCGGTGGGTAGTGGGGGTAGTGTCAGACTAGAGCTTGAGAGAGAAGTAATTAGTATTTTAAAACACTTTTTCATTTCATTTGTTGAGATCCTCTTCACGCCCTGATAGCAAAATAATAAATGAATTTGACTAGAAAAAGTCATTATCTGCAGCCCTTACAATACTCTTCTAAATGTGAAGGACTGGACTGCGTTTGAACCCCAATGATGAGCTGGTGTAACTGTGCGTCAGTGAGCGACCTGCCTGCATGCCTGCCGAGCTGTCACTGCACATGAGGCAGAAACAAGTGGCGACTGGTCGTGACATCAACCATAGGAATCTGTCCTCTGCCGCTTTGAAGCCTCATGATGCTAAACGAAGGTTCGCAGACGTCACCTGCTGCACAATACCGTGCTGTCCACTCACTCACGTGTGCCTTACTTTACCATCTATTTTCCTGTTCTCAAACTTCAAGTCCCACCTGAGAAAATATTGAGCTCTTGATGTAACCCCGTTATCACCAACGTTAAAATACAGTGGTGTAAATAAATCGAGCAAAGTCGGCTATACGGACTTTTCACAGGAGATTTATTCCCAATAAGATCATTTGCTCTCTCATCATCCTCCTCTTCCTCACATATACTTCACACACTGGTATAGAGGAATTAGATTAAGATGGAGTGAGAGATGAGGTGACTAACTATTTTTATTATTTATTATTTTTCATTTTCTAAGCACTCCGGTCAAAATTCCTCAGCTCCACTCCGATCACATAACCCTGTATATACAGTGGAACCGTATTTCTGATTTTCCTCTGTTGATTAATCAGACTTCCTTCTTCATAAAAACAACAGCTGCTGACACAGGGCTTGTATGAACAAAGAAGATCTTTGTTGTTTGCAAGCCAGCATCAGTTCAAGCACTGCAGTTTGAGAGAGAGAGCGAGCGAGAGAGAGAGTGGGAGAGTGATTTGGCCAAAAGATGGAACACCTCTGGCCTCCTTTATCATAAACATTTGTTTTAAAGGTTATCTGACATTGTCGTCCTATACATCACATTTGCCCTTTTTTGGTATTCCAGTTTCAGCACAGAAACCACTTCAAGGATCAAAGATGGTCCTCCCTTTCTCCAGTTTGTGCGGCCACCGTTGCTGAAAAACAAGTTACGTCAAATTATTCTATGCTTCCTTATGACCGTAAATATAGGACGCAAGTCTGCTCTTCGGTGCCTATGTCTAAATAAGGAAACATCTGTGCCCTTCGCCAAGCAAAGTCCAGGACTGGCCTAAGAGCTCCTGCTGTATCCATAACAGTATATATAGTTATATAACTACCATTGGTGTGTGTGTGTGTTGAACCCAGAATCAATGCAATGCACATCTTCAACATAAGCTGTGTTAATGTGTTCTTCTGAGTCACACCTCCAAGTACCACCAAGCAAGCTTGCGTACCACCGGTGGTACACGTACCACCGTTTGAGAACCATGGCCCAAGATAATTCCTCATAAAGATAAACTGTGTTCTTAGTGTGGGTGATGTCAATTTGTCTAAAAGCTGTAAAACATGCTTTTGTTTCTTACCTTTTCAAGAACAGAATGATGATCATTGCACTGAAGTTACAGTGGGATTATTCAATGAGTTTATTTAAACATTGCGAGGTGGAGGGTGGTTTTTAGTGTTTCAAATAGTCTTAAAGCCGGGTTTTATTGACAATAATATTAGACTTTTTATAAGCAAAATCATTGTCACCTGGTACAGAGGAATAACTATACTTGTTTTTTTTATTGTCTGTCCATCCCATTCTTTCATCTCACATGTGTTCAGGGATCATCATTTTATTGCCTTGTGACTGTGATAGCTCATGAATACTGGGATCCCCGTGAACACGTCTCAGGAAACGTCGTGAGGGATTTTCTTTAAATTTGGCACCAACGTTCCCTCGCATTGTTCCATATGTGCGTCACTCCGCGGAGGCATACACAATTTACCTACCGATTTATATGACGTGAGATACGAGCCAGAGAACTAATATGACAATTTTCACTCCTCAGCTTCACATGATTATTACTTTACACAAGATCTGATATTTAAACAATTCTCAACTTATTTCTCACCATTGCATCACAAAGTTATGTTTTGTCACATATACAGTACATAATAAAGGATTCTTGTATCCACCCCCTTAATTAGATTCTTCTTTGAGTCGACATGATTTACTAGCTTTTGAAGAAATCCTGCTAACAAACAAATGGCACCACAAACAATCTCCTTGTTGGACTTTACCACAAATGGATTGCTCAGTGGCCAGCTTTTGTGCAATAAAAGCTGATAAAGAAAAAAAAACATGCCAATTAGATTACCAAACACTTTATTTGTGGCAGTTCAAATATGAGAGAGGAAGTTAGTTTGTAAACTATAATTAAAGATTTCAGGAGACCAGCAGGAATCTGACTAACCTCGAAATATGGTTAAAGCATCAGGGCCGTGAGAGCTGCTCGTGTTTCCTGCCCCCGATGTATAATTTCATTTAAGTGCCCAGATCTCATCCATTATCTCGGCGAGAATAATGTTATTATAGGATTAGATCATAAAATGTATGATAAAGTCCCGCCTGTGATGGACTGAAATGATGCTTTGATTTAAATATATGATTGCATTGTGGTTTTCATTAAGAAAAATAACCACAGTGAGTCTCAAGTGTGAGGAAGTGCAGGGACTTGTACATTAAGAGTCATAGTATCATCTCCTTTTATGTTCATTTAATGGGATAAATATGTGAACCCAAGTGACAACATCTCACTCTGAATAGTAACGTTAAATTATAAATGTCTGAAGTGCTACATTTTCCCTGAAATATCCATCCTACACACACACACACACACACACATAAACCACAATTCTGTAATGCACAGATAAACTCATTGAGACAAAATAAAGAAAAACAATATTCATAACTCCTTAAAAATCCCTTAAAAATTAGAAAAAAATAGCCTGATTATTGAGCGAAACAAGCCAGATGAACAAGCTGCATTTTCTCTTTTTAAGTGGAGCCTTGTTTTGAATCTTTTTGCTCCACAGATATTCACAATCAAAATCCAAACTAAAAACCAAAAAGAACAACTGTCTTGCATATCTCTCAGCACCTGTGTTTGATTTACACTATTACAATGCCTCCTATTTGACTGTAAATTTAATAAAAAAAAAAACAATCTTTTTTGATCTTTAAAATATAGGTTTTGTTATAAAAGCCTGACAAATCTTCTTCCTCTGTGCCGCACAAGCTCAACTCTGTTGCCCACACACTGTTACAGTGGGTGACAGTGTAGCAGTGTTTATTATGAACATGGGCATTGTCATTTTTGAAGAGTAATTCCAATAAACACCTTTCTCGACCCTTGAATTATTCTCCATTGCATCCAATTTGCATTTATCAACAGGCAAAAACACTCTCCAAAAACAGTCTGTTGAGATTTTCTTATTCAAAGGATGTTGACCACCATTGAATCCACAACAAAAAGCACATACCTATTTATCCATGTGCTACAGACGACAGCATCCCCTTTTAAGACGTTGTGTCGGTTGCACATTTTGTGCTTTGTTAATTCTTAAATCATTATTGTGAAACATCATAAATAATTATATCTGTATTATTAATCTGTAAACAGTGGAGGACGTAGCGTTCGTGTCTGAAGTACTTTTATTTATGCTCATTTTCCAAGAATTGTTGTGTTTGAAGTGAACTCAAGCGTCCGTCCGTGTAAGGACCATTGGACTAATTATAATGACTTGTTTTCATACACTTATTGTTAACGTTGTCCTTGTCAAGTCAGAAAATGATGTTCTTTCCTGTGTTGAAACGCACAGAATGTTATTGGCGTGCGCAGCACAGCATTGCATATACAGCTGTGAAAGACATATTCCTCTGACGAGAGAAAACATAAAACTTAAATTTTTTTGCAATTCAAATTGAAACTGTTTTATTATTTCTCCCTGAACTAATGTAACTTTAATCAGCTGTAGCGACACTCTCACTGCAGGATAATTTAGTTTAAGCTCACAATGTAATCACCTAATATAAATAAATATGTAATTACTCTGTCATAAATATTTGATCTGTTATAAACTCAGTCCCACTCTGGTTAACTGAAACAGCCACAGTTCTGACTGAGCCTTTTTTCCACTCTCTATTTTCCAGAGCAAGAGAAGGAAACCCCTTGAATAGCTCAGACGAGATGTGTTTATCACTTTCCCGCAGACATGCAACAGCAAATCACGTCTTTGTGTGATGTGATGCCAAGGACGGAGAATTTCCTTTAGTCGCTGCAGATACCTGTCCCACATGTAGACCTCAAAGCCTCTCTGCTATGACTCCAATCAAATGAAAGAATGATTTGCCGACGGATTTGACTCTTATGATCCTAATCTGGCTGTTTGTAATAAACCACATGTTGATTGAGCTGTCAGAAATGTTCTGTGTGTGTGTGTGTTCGGAATTAAGCCTTTTTTGTTTGATGATAATCGAATTGTCGACAATAAATGTGGCACATAATTGTATTTTTGACATTTTGAGTTGTAAAAAAAGAAAAGAAACTTAGCTCAGAGTCAAACGAGATTAAGTTAATTAAGCATGCACTCCGTACAGCAAACAGCTGAAGCAGTGGGAGTAAAAGGGTGAAGAGTTTAACTTTTTAAGAAAAGGAACTCTCTCATCTCCTCCAATGTTTCTTTTTGCCATTGTCTTTTTTTGTTATCTTCCCTGTGTTATCTAAAGTCAACTTGTTTTGTTTTCTTTCTCTGTGATTGTGTTTTGTCGTACATTTTTCCTGTCAGAGCCGTTTTCATCATGCAGTTTAAATTCTCTGCGGAGTGACTGTCCTATCATCTGTGAGAGGTCAGGCAGTGAGACGGGCGTCTGTTGCAGAACTCTGTCTTCTCCTTTGAAATAATAATGGAAGGATTTTTTTTTGCAGCTATTTAAAATACATTTAGTCTTAGTTATTGTAATTAATTTGCCCTACTGTGAAAGGTTCCGCCTCCGTCAGGCGTATTCATCTTCTTTGGCCTTTAACAAGGGGGGCAATGCAATTTTCTTCCATCCACCACAGATCACGGACACTGAAACCAAACCCTGATGGAGGCTAAAGAACGTAGCCTTTCAAAAGAACTCCAGTATGTATTTATGAAAAATGCATAAGTGCCGACTGCACATGGATTCTCCTTTAAGCTGAGGCTCCGAAAAATATGGCAGTGACAAACAATGGTCTAATGGTATAACGTCAACGTTACTACAAAGAGGAGGAGGACTACCTGGATGGATGTGTGGGTGTGTTGTGTGCTTATATTCCAGACTCAGTGGAGCTGGTCACAATCCCCTTAGGCACAGACTGTTGTACGCTTAAACCTCAGAGGTATTTTCTCCTCTATATAATTTCAACTCCCAGTAGAGTAACTCCAAAAATGTACAAGCAGAAGCACTCTGGCTGTCTTTTGTTCTAGGTGCATGATAAATGAGAATGTACGACTCACTGTGTGACTGCATCTTTCCCCATATCTTCAAACTCAACATTGTGATTTATCATTTTATATAAAACGGGGCACTCATTGAAACACGTGTGTTTTTATTGGAGAATATAACAAGGCTTTTATCCTTTTGTCATATTTTTCTAAATGTTTTATTTTCCTGTAGACTATCAAAGTCAGTGAAGGTACCATAGTAGCATAGTACCATCGTAGTTATTTTGCTTTTCCAACAACATTTACTACGTACATTTACATAGTACCTAGTGTTTCTTTTTAGTACCTGCTAAGGCGAGGTCCACTGATTGGTCGGAGTGTGTCACTGAAAGAGACGCAAGAATCAAGCCGAACAATGCCGAAATGTACATCATTTGAAAAGAATTAAACATCCTGAAAATGTGGGTTAATGTCCAACATTTAGCAAGGAAATGTCTAAAATGTCAATATTTAACAGAGCAGTCTGGTGCATTAAGCGACAGCACAGTTGAACGCTTGTGATCGCGAGCTGCATCACAAACCCTGCACAGTCCAGTGACTGTGTACTGAAGTCATCTTTTTAATTTATTCTAATGATTCAGTACATGGAAAATAACTGCTTTACACGTCACTCGTCACTAGTCAGTGTATGTCGCGTGTAAAATAAAGTCATGGCAGTGTCATGCAGCCGCGCTGTGGTGACTCCGCCCACATTGAGGAGGTACTATATCGTAATGGAAAACCAAGCAAATCGTGTAGAGTCGAGCTGTGCTGATGCGAGCTGGGACCATGTAGTGGAAACATGGCATATGGTTCCTTGTCCATCTGTGGTAGAAAATAAAAAAATAAATAAGAATATGCAAGTAAAAAAAACAATAAAGTTAAAGGAACATCATTTTTAGAACATTACAGAACATTTTTAGGAAACAGTGTTTCTTAATCCTGGTCCTCGGGGATCCCTGTCCTACATGTTTTAGATGTTTCCCTGCTCCAACACACCTGACTGATTTCATCAACTTACTATCATTAGTCTCTGGAGATATTAGCGTAGATGCAGGAGAAGACTGAGCTGTATAACCGCACTTTTTGCCTTTTCCGGAACTGCACTGAAGTTTCGAGCATCGCAGGCCTCCACTGATCTGGTCATATTTCAGGAAAATTCCACGCATTTCTAAGATCTCGCGGTAGCGCAGTTTCAGATGTTTTGCAGAAGTTACCAAATATAGTTATTTGCAGGGAAAAAGGGTGAAACGTAACCACCTGTCTGTTAGTCAGCTCCACACACAGTGGTGTTCTCATTAGATCTCGTTAGATCTTGTGGCATCAGGTGACATTTCTGCGCTGCACACAGGAAGTGATTTATCTTGTATAGCAAGAGAGATGGACAGATGGAGGCAACAACAACAGTATGACTAAAAAACACGGCCGGTGTATACACACACACACGCTCCCTCGCTTAGGTCTGATGAAATAGCTTGTTTTCCCTGTTTTCAGATGACAAACATTACATTGCGTCAAAGACCAAACAGGGGCAGACAAATTATCACAAGTGATGCACTGTAGCATTGGGATGACTTCATGGATGTAGAAAGAGAATAAAGAATATTAACATACGCCATTTTTGGTTGATCAATTGTGTAAAACTGAATATGGAGACGGATTCTGATCCTCACATGTTGGCTTGTATGAACCTCAGCACAGTAAAACTGTAATTGCTCCGCTTTATCCCTTCATGCTGCGTGACCCTCACTCTCGAAGATTTGTTTCGACGCCACAAAACAAGCACACCTGAATCAAATTCAAGTTTGAAACAAGGTAGTGAATGAATTCTCGTGCTGTCTTCAGCTGCACTGCTGTCTTGTGGTCATCGCTTTCAGAGGGGTGACACGATGTGGGGAGCCGATAAGCCCGAGTCATCCTCACATGAGAGACAGCAACAGCTAACAGGCAGATGTCACGTCTGTTACCACTGTCGTGCTGATAGTCATGGTCTGTGAAAAACCACACTGTGCTGAGCTGATAACTTCACTGTTTCATGTTTGCTCCCAAAATAAAACACGCGGGAGCAAAAGGAGGTGAGGAAAACCGACAGGGAGGTGACGAGGAGTCACCGTGCTAGACGTTATATTCATGAAAGTGATGTAAATGTAACACGGCAGATATTCTTGACTACTTCATTATCATAGTCGGGTAGGTGGGAACAGTAAAGTGAAATGCATCATGGAACTTTTGCCAAATATCAGCAAATGCCACTTTTTCTTGCACCTGAAGGAGAAAAGAAAGCCGAGCATGTGTCTGTAGTCTGCCTGTAAAAAAAGTGTCACAAATATAATATATTCATTCTTTCACATCTTTGTAATCCAAGACAACCTAATTATTTTGGGACTCATTTTTGGCTGAGTGTTGCCATGTTTTCACTTTTAGCTCATGCCCAAAGCGTCATCGGTAATGGAATCCGAGTCGCCCTTTTCGGTGACTCATCCCTGTTCTGTGATAGATAAATAAGGCCACATTAGATGGGGATTTACATAAGGGTATATCTACACATCTATGGATTGGTATTATTGCAGATTTCAAATGGCAGCATGCTGTTAAAAAACAAGAAAGAAAAATAATGATTGAGCTTGCTTGAACTTGTCAGTTAGTATAACCAGGTGAAGTGTGCACCATTTTCTTCTAGGCTGCAGAAGAGATTATGTGATTACTTCGTCTTCAGGGACCATTGCTTTCAAAATGTCTTCTTGGTAGCAAATGGATGCCTATGCTAAAGAGACCCAAGTAAAACAGGGAGACACATTTATACACAGAAAATAAATCTTCCCTGCAAAGTGAGCCCTTTGTTGTAACTGCCAAAAACTATAAGGCATCCCATCACTCTGAGAATAACACATTATTCTTTGATGTTACAGCAGGGGACAGTGCAACAAAATGGCCCAGTCCTCACTTGGCAGTATTTGCGTTTGCTCCACCCTGTCGAGTGAACTATTTGTGCCTCAGTGTGACACATAGACCCGCGATATCGTCCACAGACTTACGTCCCAGGTGGTCGCACTCATGATATTGGACATATTTGTAATATTGGACAGCACATAGAAGACACTGATCTATTTAGGCTGGTATTATTCCATATGGACAGGCCATTGATAAGAGCTGTCTAATTGAAACAGCAAGTTGAGAAAGGGGATCGATGGTTACACTGATGCAGAGAGCTCTCTTTGTGAGAGTCATATTATTAGATTTCATAAAATCTGATAACCCTTTTGCTTTTGATTGATCTTTCCCATTTCAAACACTGAGGCCTTTGGATCAATGGCACTGCCCTGCAGCTACTACTGTCAAAGCAGTTGCAGGTCTGTAAAAGCCGAAGCATGGTCATTCTCCGGCGCCCCCACATTCGAGTAAAATTGTGTGTTGTGAATCGTTAAGACACCGGACCCGTAGCCCAGTGTGCTTCGAATAATCCCGGGCAGAACAAATTGTCAACATCATTTCAAAAAAGGAAAAAAAGAAAAATAGTCTTGTGTAATTCTTTATCTTTTAAGTAGCTTCCATTGAAATAAATTACGAAACAGTGATACTTTGCTAGTCTGTCAGATGTGAATCAAAGAGAGCCTTTCACTGTGTTATCTGATCTTTCCTCAGTGTGTTTCTCTAGAACTGGGATTTGAGAGTGAGTAAGCAGAGCTAAGTGCACCTCTCTAATTCCCTCTTGAGATAGCGTACTGGAACTGGTGGGTGTAGCTATATGAAGCAAGGGGCTGAATGAACTGTAATGAGATTAGCTGCAGTACACAGGAACAACCATTTTATGGAGCTGCATGGCTGGTGTTATATATCCTCCTTCAGCTGAGCATACTAGTCTCTACTACAGTTTGTAACATATGGAAATATACCTATAATTACTGTACTGTATACACGTCTCTAACGTCTTTGATAAAGAGTCATAGAGTTTGTGGTTCCTTTAAGTCACATTTTATTTCTGAGACAAATGATTTGATTTAGTACAACACCTGATTCCACTGTCCCCCCCACCACACTTGTTGTGTTCTTTTAAAACTGAAATCTGTTGTGTTTCTATTAGAATATTAACAGTATCCTAATGTTTTGAAAACTTTTCTGGATGGTGCAAAAATCATGCACTACGGCAAAGTATTTGGGCCAAACTTAAGAGAACAAAAAACGTTACCTATTAAGAGTAAAGACGTAACATTATGAGAATAAAGTCGCAATATTCCAGCCATTTCCTCCTCCACAAACGAGGTGATTTCCTCCAAGTCTGTGTTTCTTTCTTCCAAACAGACTCAGTGTCTTTCTAAGTCCTTATGCTAAAGATAATCTGGTGCTGATGTGCCAAAAAGATTAAGTATTTCTTTATTTGTGAAGCCCACATCAAAATGTAACTTCACAATGCTCCGTGTTTCTCATCTTGACGCAGGTTTGCAGCTGAGATTTTTGCTTGAATAATATTTATGACTTTATTCTCATAATATTATGACTTTACACTCATGATATTACGTCTTTATTCTTGAAAGATTACGACTTTATTCTCATAATATTATGACTTTATTCTCATAATATTATGACTTTATAATCATGATATTATGACTTTATTCTTGAAAGATTACGACTTTATTCTCATAATATTATGACTTTATTCTCATAATATTATGACTTTATACTCATGATATTACGGCTTTATTCTTATAATATTATGACCTTATTCTTGAAAGATTATGACTTTATTCTCATAATATTACGACTTTATTCTTGAAAGATTACGACTTTATTCTCTTTAATATTAGATTACGACTTTACGACTTTATTCTTGAAATGACTTTATTCGACTTTATTATAATAATATTATGACTTTATTCTCATAAAATTATGACTTTATTCTTGAAGAATTACGACTTTATTCTCATAATATTACGACTCTATTCTTGAAAAATTATGACTCATAATATTATGACTTAATTCTCGAAAGATTACAAAAAAATCTCAAGTTTGTCCCTAACGTTGTAATATGCTGTTATGTTATGACCACCAGTTTTTGCTGAGATCTTTAGATCTTTTACATATTTAGTTATTTGTTCTCTGGATGATGATGATGATGATGAACACCAAACTACCTGCGGGGCTATAAAATTGTAACACTGCAGCTTGTAATTGCACCACATCAAGTCCCCATTTAACAGTTATTATTAATACTGTATACAACAATAATATGTAACTACTAAGCTATTGTAAGAAAAAATAATACTTTCTTTCAATACTTTTCTTCACAAGGACATTTTGTCTTGTATCATATTATTCAAAAGTCAAAAAAAGACAAAGAAAAACACACTCATATGTGATGGGTGGGTGGATGAGGTACTAATTCAGCCCTGTAATGTGCATAGTGTGTGTGTCCACTGCAATAAATGACAAAAGATAAACTTCCCAAAGCTAATTCCTATCACTGTGCAAGAAAAATGAAACCAGAGAGCATGAATGCAACCTTTGCCGTTCACCTTCCTTTTCTGTCTAACCGAAGAAATTTTGATCTGACATTGGGAATACGAATTACATACCGAATTTATACAGCACACTGCATGCCTTTTTATCCTTGAATTTGTCCTCATGAAAAGTTAACGCTTTCTCAAATACAACACAGAGCAGCTCGGCAGCTGAAAGAGGGGAAAGAAAGAGCAACAGGCTCTCTCCCCAGTGAGTTTTGAAAAACGGGAGCAAAAAGTAACACTGCAACCCTCAATCTTCTCATTTTACCTTATTAAACCCAGCCGTAAACAGATATATTGAATTAGTAATGATTTACCAAAATAACAAATGCTATTCATAGAAACAACTTAACGCTGCAGTCACAGTAGGCTGCAAAAAAAAACAGTCATGAATTCATTTAATGGTCGTTACTGACACCATGGAGGAAGCTTACTTATCATAAATGATATTGTTTACTCTCTAATAACGTTTGACTTCCATGAGAGCCTTTTGTGTTACCATGACCACCTGCACAAGCCATTTAGACGGGCTGACCAAAGGAGATTCTCCCATGGTTCCCCTTGTTGCTCTGTGTCTCATTTAAACCCTTCCCCGGGTCATGTTATCTCAGTGGATGACAAAGTAAGAGCACATGCCCTCGGTGGCTGCAATTTGGACTTCATGGTCACTTTATGCAGCAGTGTCCGTGGATATACAGTGATATAGCAATGCTAAAACGATGGGAAATCAAGGATGAATCTGTGTCCTCTGTCCCGGTTTAATTTAATTAGCTAACACAGAATGAAATTTGGCACATTGCTATTCTGTTAGAGCATGAACCGTGTTTCCGTTAAGCCAACACAGAAGCCGGCTCCTCAACTGGTAGCGTAATAATTGCTCATCCTGACCCCGATGATCCGCGGCACCGCAATCACGAATGAGCTTGTGAAAAATCACAAGTTCCTGGCAAGAACAGCACTTAGTATTAATGAACAAATCCTGAGCTGATTTATGTAACTACGAACGACAATAAACGAGTCTCTGTCTCAAGATTTAGATCTGTTTCCCTTATTGCAGAGACAGCAGAGACGAGCGAGAGCGAGAACGCAGGCAGGGTCAAGGAGAGAAGTGAAGGACAGTGTTGGGGGAGGGTCAAGCGCAGAAAGACGGAAACACTGCCTGAATAATTAGGCAGACAAATTAGGTTTCATAGAGTCAGTCACACGGCATAGTAACATCTCCTGAATTATGCAAGAGGATCAGTGTAAAACCATAAGGCATTTCATTAATGACTGGAAAGAACATGTTGCCTTTAGTGCCTTGATTGATTCGCTGATTGGCAGAACACCAATAACGTAGTTTGTCATGTTTAATGTAATTAATCAAGCAAAGCCTGATGCTGTTTCCACCTTCAGAAGAGCAGCTTTTAAAAACGGACCATAATGAAAGCCAATCAAACAACAACTAACATCAAGGAATGTTGATAAATAAAGAAACAAAGGTTTGTTCTACATTACTGTAAACATCTGGGTTTAAGATCATTCAGAATCATTATTCAGATTGTTTACACGACTTTCAGATACAGCATCCCATTAATATTCAGAGCATAATCTGATTGTGACTCATGTCTGCATCGCTTCCATGCTGTGAACTCCAACAATTATAATCTGATTAAGCCGTATACATGTTTACATAATGGGACCAACACCAAAACACTCCGGGTCTTAATCCAATCACTGCTCATTAGAGTCTTATTCAGACTATTGTCTCAATCTGGTTACAACTGGAATGCTGCCTATATATAAACATCATAGTGTCAGTGTTAACATTATAGTTTGTCCTCATGTACATTTATTTTCCTTCTTCTAAACTCCAGTCACTTAAACATTGCTAGATATGTATTATCAGTTTTGGAGTTTTTATAAACTCTAACATTATTTTATATCCATGCAGAGCAACATTAATGTCGGTGTAAAGAAGAGGTGAGAGGGTGAACGAACACAGCAGCGCTTTCAGACATAAAACCACACAACAGTGGGAACGCTGCCGAGAGGTGATGTGAAGTGTCAGAGTCAGACATTAACTGTGTGGGTTTGTCACAATGACTGACGACCTCCACAAAAACACTGTCAAACACTGTGTTCATATAAAAACATATAATAGCTATAATATAACCAAGCCCCCATTTTGCAGTGTATGCTAATTGCAGTAACCTTGTTAAGGTGACTGCCGTCTGAAGAAGCTTCTGTCACTTTAATTCATACGTCCTAACATGGTTGAATACATTACAACATGTCAAATTCAATACTCGTCCTAACATCATCATGAATAGATTTAACTCACTTTCTACTGCCTGTCATCTCTAATTAGCCATGGCTGACTCTGTGAGTGTGTTTTTTCCTTTTCTTTCTTAGCTCCTTCTTTTTCCTGTCAGTGAGTGACTTGACAGAGTGTGACCCTGTCTGTGTTATAGAGCTGCCCATCATGCTATTTTAATTATCCATCTAACCAGTCCTGTGAGCAAGCTGTGGGTCCACAGGCCTAATCCCATGGTTCGAGGTTTGTTGTGGCACTAAACTGTGTCTTGTAGCTTCTAACAAACACACGGAGGATGTGATATTTCCTTGCATGTCACACAGCCTGCTTCTTTTTCACTGAAATGCAGAGCAGACTGGCAGATAAAGCACACATTAGCCTTTTAATAGGGCCCAAGCACGAATGGCAGGGGCCAAAATGGCTCCCAGCACTAATTTGAGTGAGGAACCTATGGTTATCCTTCAGATTATTATTATTCTGTGTCATTGTGGTCATTTTTGAGGGGGTTAACGTGCATAAAAAGTCTTGAAACAAGGAGCAAGGAGGTCAGGTCTGGCGAAAATGCGATATTGGCATCGCGCCCGAACACGTGCCTTGCTCAAGGGCTCCATAGTGCCCTCTAAACTGACAACAGAGCCACAATTCAGTTCCACCTAATTTCCTGAAACTTGGTGGGAAGATGTTATAATCCAAGACGAGCAAAAAAGTCGAGCGTAACCATGGCCTCAACTCAACAGGAAGTCGGCCATTTAGATTTTTGGCGTCCAATTTGCACCCTATAATTATGGTCAAACATGCTTCAGTGTTTCTGTTTCTACAGACATCAGAGTGAAGAGAAATCACTCCAAAATAGAGAGAACTTTATCAGATACAATTTACTGACAATCATGCAAGCTCGTTTTGCTACGCACAGGTCAACAATGCAACATGATAACAAAATGTCAATTTATATATGTTTTGAAGAAGTAAAAAAAAATGGTTCATTAGGAAACTGATGGGAAAAATGAGTCTATGATCGGTTGCTAGGTAACTGAGGATCATCTCTGCATTAATGTTTGCGAGTATGAAAACTTCAACACTGTAGTGTTTACAAATAATAAATCAGAACACAAACACATTTATGTTTGTATTTCCAACACAAAAAAAGTATTTTCATAATTCATTTCTAAATTTGGTTGTTTTTTGGGGTACAGACGGTGGTGAAGTGGCTAGCACTGTTGCCTCACAGCAAGATCCAGTTCCAAAAACATGTAGAGATTAACACTCTAAGCTGACTGTAGGTGTGAATGTGAGAGTTAATGGTTGTTCGTCTCTGTGTTGGACTGGCAACATGTCCATGTCCGTGTCCTCTGCCATTCGCCCACTGTCAGCTGTGATTGTCTCCAGCTCCCAGCGGAGGATGTGGAGGACAACGTGGTAGACAATTAAAGAATAAATGGTTGTATTTGTGTTAAACAGTATAATATCAAGCTTTATTTACATGGAACATTTGTGCTCCTTATTATCAGTGTTAGCTTCCCGGAAAATCAGAATCAGCTCTGTTTTTTGTTTTTTTTTAACCCTATTAAAAGAAACAAACATACTGTGAAATAAAGTGTGTTTTTGAATTAACCGTCTTCTCACACTGAGACAAGAACAGAAGGGAACATGAACTGACACAGTTTGAAAAGTTTGCTCAGGCTGAACAGAAGACAATGTGCGTCATATTCGATGTGTTAATTACTTGGTGAAATCTGACTTGAAGTGCGATCAAGGGATCTCATTAGAAATGTGCCACACCTTTTCCTGCAGGAAAAGCCGAATTTCATGGGAGAAGCTCCATGCACTGGGACCCCCATTTTATATGACTCACTGTGACCAATGGCATTTTCTCCAGCTGTTGCAATTCACCAGCTTATTCTCGGGGCCAGGGAGACTATCTCACTGACTTGCCAATAAAACGCTCTTGCCACTGGGAAAAGAGCACGAACCATCAATTGGTTTCACCTTATCTACCTTAAACATGCCTCTGCTGACTTCATGCGTCTTCCCATTTCTTTTTCATTGCAGTTTTTAAATTCCTCCTCCTCCTCCTCCTCCTCCTGCATGTTCATAGAATGAAATTAATGAGTTAGTGGAAATACATTTAAAAGCTGATTTTCTTTTTAAACACAGGCATATACAAACAAACCTTATTAGTCAAATTTTAAGGTCTACTAGATGGAGGAACAATTTCTTTTAATGCATCATTCACAGATAAAGGCATAATTAAATGAGCCTCAAATATTGTCACTGTAGTGCAAATTATTTTATAATTTTGTCTTATGTAATAATGCTTGATGATTTAGTGTGCATGCAGTGCACAAAGACTGAATACAATTCTATCTCTGAGAAGAGAGAGGAGGTGAGATAGGTGAGGTAAAACCGATCAGTCGCTGAGTGCTCCTCAAAATCAGGACTCCAAACAATTGTTGAAATACAGAAAGCCAGTACAGGGAATTTCACTCAAAGAGTCTGATTGAAAGCTCTGGTCAGAGAGGCTGAAGCAATCAAAGGACTTGTGTATTTCAAGTCCAAGGAGGTCGTGTTGAGAGCATGATAAATCCAGCATCCTGATCCACCATTCAAAGGCAGCTGCTTTCTATCATCGGTGTTGCTCACTGTTGTTCTGCTCTGAAATGTTGTCTTTCCACGTGACTGTTCACCACTTGTACACTTGGTTAGTTTGGCACACTGTGGTGCCAATGATCAACTATTATGAGTAAAGAATGCAAGAACAAATAACCGCAAATATTTGTTAAGATTATATTGGTGACATAGTGGTGTAGTGGTTAGTGTTGGAGACTATGAACATGTTGCACATGTGAATGGTGGCTTAACTCGGTATGTTGCAAGATTCATACATTCTGACTCAATGAGAGCACAGATGTCTGCCAGGGTCTGCGGCATAATTCGCCCGTGTCCATGACAGTGCGTGTGCAGCCTATAAAGACGCCTGTAAGTGCCCTCACGCGTTCTTGTTTTGGTTGAAGACCACAACAACAGCGACGATGGCGATGAGAGGGAGTCCACTCATACCCTGACTCATACCCACACTTCAGCTGCGATTGGCTCCATCTCATTCTATGAAACCTCAAGGATGTTAACACAGATATCAGACGATGTGTACATGTAAGTATTCACAGAGTTGTAGCCGTGGTTGATTTGTTAGCTCAGTAACTTTGCGCATAAGGCTGCCAAACTGCTAAAATAGCTGTAAAACAAGCATAGCTGCCTGCTTTTTGCTAAATTATTAATTTAACCACTATAACTCAGATACTTGGTTACTGAATAAATCTGGGGGTGAGTTTTTCTAGCTTGCAGTTTCAAGTTCTGTCACTTTTCATAAACCTTTTTACCTTCAAGCCATAAACAAGGTAAAGGATTGTAGCTCTAAAATTTTAAACGTCTGTTCAAATTGCTTGGTGTGTTTGTTTTGTAGAAGAGGAGGAGGAGGAGACCTATGTGGATACATTAGTTCCTAAGAAAACAAAGAAAAAAACTTGAATGATGAATGCTGCAAGGATCCTAACTCAAAAACAAGCTGAGCTAACATCTATGCCAGCCTGGCTTATGGCCATGTACTTAAGATTCTCTTAAGTACACACGTAATAACTTATGTTGTTATGTGTGTTCCAAAGTGTGTTTTGACCATTCGTAGAAAAAAAGTGTAGTACATGTGTGTTTGTACTTGTATTTGTTACCTCTTTAGGACATTTTTTTTGCCATAAACACTTACCTTGTCAAGACTAATAATCCTCATGCAGTCCAAAACCTGGTCCTTAGGAGGCAGAACAAAATTTATTTTTAAGTTTATGGGCTAGTTTAGGGTTTAAGGCAAGAAAGATATCACATAATGCAGGTGTGTATGTATATATATATATATATATATATATATATATATATATATATATATATATATATATATATATACATAGTATATATATATAGTCACACTGCTGTGCCTGAGTAAGTCATTTTCTCTTCTCTTCTTCCTCTGCAGCATTGTGAGAGTTTTAAAGCATGGTCCCTACTCTAGAGATAAAGAAAAACAATTAACCACTGTTAGTGGTTTTCTCTGTAAATACAAATATTACTTTGTGTACAAGCAGGCAATGTTACATTACAATTAGCCCCCAAAAAATTGGTGAGTGCAGGTTCAGTCTGTCATTTCAAGCAGCACTTTGTAACATTTGCTGACTGTGCTGTTGCCTCCATGAAAGAAAGTGTTTTTTTTTTTTGTTTTTATTACTTCTAAAAACTTTTGAAACCTTTTAACTTGCTGCACCTGCTCTTGTAGTTTGAGTGGTTTATTGGGTAATCAGGTTACATACTTCCTGCCCACTCACTAAACTGACTTAGTGCAAGAACAGAGGTTGAAGTGCAGCGCGGGAAACATCTCCTCCGATTACAATCCGAGTAATCATCAACATGATTTTGAAGCTGATATTGAGAGGTGAGAAATTGCACAGTGTTGCTTTAAACAGGACAATATATACATATACAGTAGGTGCTGATATCTGATGTTTATTTTGAAAATGAGATATGACAAAAGGGAATGTGGAACGTTTTTTCCACCTCGTAACACCATGACCCTAATCAGCTAATCATCACTACGCAGGGTTTTTTTTTCCGCCTTCAAGCCTCGACATTACTCATATTAACCGGATCGCTGTCTTCACCCACGTGCACGTTTGAAAATGAAAGAACTCGGCGATAATCAATAATTAATTTGTAGATTCATTAAACAACAAAATGAAAGCATAAGCGGGCACATTCAGTAAAGGCTACTGCAGCTCAATTAATCCAGATCTGACAGTGAGGCCTGATCTTTTAACCAGTGGCTGGACATAATGAGGTTATGAATTGCATTGTGGGAGTTATGTCTCTTGCGGTTTTTCCGACAGGTTCTGCATTAGGATGACAGATAAGTCATATGGATAACTGGGCTGGTGATAACTGTCATGTGGGCACTTAATGAAGATAATTAGCGTTTAGTTTGACAGCTCAGTTAAGTCCGTCCAGTTTTTTCCACTCCCCTCTTAATTTACAAGAGTGATCTTAATAATATGACACAGGATAATGATTGATCGTTAAAGGTGCAAAATGCAAAACTTACCCTTAACATTTCAGAGCAAATGCATCAAATTATTTAGGATTATTTATGATTCTAGGGGGAAAAGTTAGGCTGGGTTGCTGCTGTCGAACGGACACTTTTTACTACTTTCTGCCACTACCAGGCGTCTGATTACTCACCTTTTTTTTTATCAGTGCTTTGAAACAGAACTATTGAACCAGTAATTGTGGCAGGGGGAGGAAACTCTGAGCTTCGAAAGTAAGTAGTGAATAATGTGAAGGTTTTTGTGTGATTTGAATGCAACATATTTATATCCAGGATCCTGCCACATCGTTACGTGACAACAACACACACAGAAGGAAGTGTGATATCATCTTTTACTCCAGGCACTAATCAGCACTCACTGTACGATATATTTGCAAAGTAAATACAGTAAATAAATGGTGCATATTAGACCTTTATGTTGTTATACAGTATGCAGTTAAATATTCTTTATTTTTTCTAAGCGGTGTTTCTAAGATTCCTCCCCCATCTTCTCTTGAGCTTAGCTAAGGTCATGAGCATTATTTTGTACCATATGAACTATAAAAGCAAGAAGAAAGCTTGCAACTCTGACTCCTGGTCTTTTTTTTTAACTTAATTTTCCTCGGCTTTGCTCATTCTATGAATATTGTAAACAAATACAGACCTGCTGCCACCAGCACTTTTCACACTAATTGAAATCATAGGAATAATTGTTATAATTGTGTTTCATATTCAAAGAAGAAAATAATAATACACATAAGCCTTTTGTACTGGAAGCCTCGGCAGCACAAAGTGATGATTACGTTTGAGGGGAGCGGCGGTCAAAGTTGGCTCTGTGAATTTATTAGTTTGCAGTTCTTTCAGTGATGAATAGACAGTTTTTCAAAAGACCATGCACAGAGATGGGGGGGGTGTAGAGGTGGCACCCTCGTCTGCCCTCCATAGTTTTGTTTGAAATTGATTTGGATTGAATACAAAACAAGTCATTTTAGCAGTTAATCTGACATTGGAAATGTTCTGCCTCACAGTATTGTTAATATCACAATTCAATGTTTTTCTTGGAATCACCTACAGACAAAAACCAGGGCAGAGGTCTTGAGACGGCCATTAAACATATGATTTATCACAACAACCTGAAACAGTATACAACAACAGTCACACAGCCCCAAATCATTACAGACTCAAGGACTGTTGTTCTGAGATCCATTGCTATATGAGCTGTTTATTTTACCGCAGTAAGAGATGAGCAGTGTGTGGGGTTTTGAAATGGGTTTAGTTCAGTGTTTCATGTTGTACAAAATCCTATGGAGGACACTGGATAGACAAAAAATGTTTTTTATGTATACGTGTGTGTGTATTATATATTTTTTTTTCATTATCATTTAATTTGTCCTTCAGTTATGCGGCCATGAAAATGTTTCATTCATAACAAGCTCTTAAAAAGAACAATTATATTTGGAAATGGCTGAAATGGCTGAAAGGATAATTTCACCAAAATAGTTTCAGATATTTATTTTCTAATTAATGATTCCAACTGTTTGTAAAATGAAATGGCCAAACAACTCAAATGCCAGTGAATACTACTAAGTACTGTTTATGTGCAATATACAGTCCATATATAATATCCCATGTTCAATCTTTGATTATACTGTAAATAAACAAGTAGAGCAAGATATCACATACAAAGTTGTTTAAGATATTCAGCATTAGGAAATTCGACACACTAGCAAATACATCATAGGTATAAAATTCACAGCTCATTGTTGTAAAAAAAAAACCAAATACCTGCTTTACTTGACTTTACTTGAAGTCAAGTAAAGTCAAAATAGAAAGCGCCACTGAAATAAAAAGTCACGCAAACGAATAAGCCATCGAAACACATTTTGCGAGACAACAATGATGACGTGTCCGTCTCTCTATTGCAGCCTCGTTGCTATTTACCAATTCTTTTTTTATTATTTTTATAAAATTGCTGCGGAAATGTTAAAATCATTGAAGTTCAGCCACAACACATGAAAGCTATTTGTATACATGCTGCACGTCAGTGCATTTATGATTATAGGGAATAAACAGGGAACACCGAGGACACTGTTGTGACATGCTTTTTATGTTTGAAGCAAAGAATAACTGTTTCTTTGGGAGCTGACATTTAAAGCATTAACAAAAGAGAAAATGATACAGAATTTTAAATCAACACTGAAATGGAGCATCTTAGTCAATACATATATATATATATATATATATATATATATATATATATATATATATATATATATATATATATATATCCGTATACATTTATAGATCTATATGTATGGATAGGACCCAAGATTCACTCTAGATACTGTATGTGTGGGGTCAGCGAATGTGACAATTTCGCTCTGTGGTCTTCACGTTTAGAGGGAAAAAAGTATATAATTCAGGGTCACAGCAGTCATCTTAACTCTTCCTGTCAGTTTGTCCCAGTGCAATAACTGTGATGGCTGCGTATTGATGGTGTCTCTGGGTCTTCATGAGGACGTTCTGTGTCCGTCTTATTAAGTGGCATTTTATTGGTTTGTGAGCTTCTGTGTTGTGGCAGGGCTTTTGAGCACACTGCAGGGAGAATAAAGACATGAATTGATGGAGGAATGTTTGTTTTCCTTTCCATTTATTATATGTGTTTGATGATTTATAACAATTGTCCTATTGCTGTATTGCTGTATTTAATGCACGTGTGGCATGTCAACATCGGTGGTGTGTTAGAGGTAATAATTCACAATATCACCATGATCCGTCAGTTAGTGTTTGATTACATTACAATCTGTGATTTTGAAATGAATCAGTGTTCCCCGACATCAGATTGATAATGTCTTAAGATGTTTTGATTTCTTCATTTACCAAGTGGAAGCAGGTTGACACTTAAGCAGCCAAAATTGTTATCAAAATAGCTGACAATTCACTTAAAAGTCAATTATGAATTGATTAGGTTTTAATCACCCTTGGTAGGAAGCAGGTTGCTCAGCAGAAGACTCGCTGTGTGTGAACATGTGCTGCTGTAGCTGTGTTGGTTGTGGTGGCTGCCTAGAAAAATGATGAATATTTGTATACTTACAAGCATACCTCATTAATATCAGATGTAAAACCTATTTCAATGCCTAGGTTTCACATCTGCAACATCTTTTATAAACCATTTTGCCACCTGATTTCTCAATTAATTGACGTCTCCAGTTTCTCCAGCATCACTATAATAAGAGATATGGTCATTTAGGAGGCGGAGGCTATGCACCATTGTGAAGGCGGCAGTGGATCACAAAGTAGAGTCAGTCGTTCGCTAGGTCAGTGGTTCGATCCCTACTTCCTCGCAGCAACAGGCTGTGAATGATTCAAATGGCCTGTGCATGTGAAAGGGTGAAAATGTCTGGATGGCAAGACTGCAAAGCATTCTGAGTTGTTATCAATAGGGCTACAGTAAAAATGCCGTCTGGCACATACTGAAGATAATCACCATTTTTACAAAAACTTCATGACTTTCTTAAATATTCACCTTCACTGATACCTAAACACACTCTGACACCCGCTCGGAGCTATACGGTATATACTATATGTAAGGCCCGACATGTCATTAATCTCGATTGTCACATTTGAAAAAAGGAGTCTCAGTTGGCTGGCTTGACACAAATCTTCTTTGCCTGTTTCCTGCCTCTGTTATTGTGCAGGTGTGTGTGTGTGTATATGATGTTGTGCAGCCAACACTTGATAACCTCAGGGGTTTGAACGACACGCTTCCCCTGGAGCAGCAGGAGGCAAAGCCATGTGAGACTGTGATGGATGGTGTGGGGATGTTTTCAGTGATGGATTGGCAGGACTGGACCAGGCTTGACTGTGACACACTGAGCTGCTGTTGTAACATCCTTTATTGTCAGACTGGATATATATTCTTGACTTGTTACATCAGTAATTACAGGTAGATGGAGCTGATTTTAGTTTTAGGGGGCGAGAGGTCAAATGATGCCCTCTTTGATGAGGACAGAGCTGACCACAGGGGAGATAGAGACCCAGATAGCAGCGAGTTGATCCCTCACATACTCTGCCAAGAGGTCTTTAACAGATGGGGTGGGTGCTGGATTTTGCTGTGGAGTTACTATGTTTAGCAGACGAAGATTGCTTCAAAGAACCTTGGAACATCTTCGAAGTTTGCACTTTCAGCATGCATCGCCTCACCTTGCATCAGTGCAGTTCACCATTTTATTTGCTCTGGCTGCGGTCAGAGTCAGCCCAAGGCTGCACGTTTAGATCTATATTTAGATATCTACATAGTGTTGAGCTTTAGTCATTTGCTTTTATTTTGTAGTTGAAGATTTGCTCATTTAGTGCATATTTACACATCTTTTGTAAGTTTTAAAAACCAAAGTCATTTAACTGGTTTACTTCTTCAGTTTCACCACACTTTGTGCTTCACTTTGAATACGCAAAATGCAAATGAATACTAGGCCACGTTTGTGATTTTGCTGCGCGGCCACTAATGTTAAAGTGACACTGGTTTGGTGTAAATAATACAACTGTAACCCTGAATCATGCTATGTAGCGTTCTCAGGGCTGTGGGTGATACGCGGGTTACAATTCACATACTGACATCTAGGGACAGTTCCAACGTTCTCCTTTTATTCAAACATGTGTATCGCACAACACGCACACTCCGTCCAATAAATCTCTCCGCACCTGACAACACTATTTATATACACACATAGATATATATCAGTTTACTAGTCAAGATATTAGATATTTAATATGTTCTAATCTGCACCGCACATTATTAACTATATATAACAAACTTAAATATAAACTTAATTTACAATCATGTGCAACTCAAAAGGGCCATCGTAAATTGATAAATACAAAAAATATAAACCATAACCAAGGTTACACAACTATACTTGATGCAAATTATAGTGTTCCATTTATATCAATAATTGTCAAGAACTGACTGCTTGAAGGGTGTTGGAGTCGGCCCCTTGGAGCTTAATCAATAATAAAAACAATCATAATTTGAAGTTCTCACGGCTTCATTCTCACACTGACTGTGGCATTACCTGTTAGCTGTGGGCAGCAGACAGCACTGAACAAACAGCTGGTGAAGATACAGGCGCATCATGAGAGTAAATATTGGTTTACTTCTGCTGCGTGGTCACAAATTCCGCATCATGCGATGTTGACTGCCAGCAGCTGTTCCCTAACAAGTTCACCGTGTCAACTCAAAAAGATGATATGTGTTCACAGCTTGTTTTCACTGCTCCCAAGCAGCCAAAACCTCAGGTTTCGCAGGTTCTAGGAAATATGAGGTTAATTTTTGTGGGAAGTAAAACACCTGTAGGCACCAGGAACCTTTGCAAGTACAATTTTAAAATGTTAGCAGTTTATAGAAAAAAGAAAGTGGCCCTTTTCCTCTTCTGCAGGGAAGGTAGGATGTGCTCAACATTCTTAATTTCCACCCAGACTAACAACTGCACTCACACTTAGAGGCAGTGACATTAATAACTGTAGATGGATGGATGGATTGATAGATAGATAGATAGATAGATAGATAGATAGATAGATAGATAGATAGATAGATAGATTATTGTGATTAAGCAGCTCATTCATGGCTGTTCTTTTTTGAAGAAGTTCCTCAACTTTTTCAGAGAAGTTCTATGATACAGAGAAATTATAAGAAAGGATTGCTTCAAAATAAAATGTTCTGCTCAGTAACAATCAAAGGTCATTTGTATATCATCAGTTCCAGACTGAATCAAAGGGATGACCACTGGCGGAGCTAATCCGAGCATGCAGGGCACAAATATGGTGCAGAAATTAATATCTGGAAAGTCTTTCAACAGAAAACAGACATGAATTAAAAACAAGCACAATGAAACACCCACACAACTCAGTGTACGGCTACATTTCAACTACTTTATGTTTTTCCCCTGTGTGATTCTCAGCTTCATTTTTGCATTTGATTACACTTCAGCAGTGCCAGAGTGGAGCCTGTATTCAGCCCGAGAGTTTCATGCCCAAGTCCACTTGTGGTAGAGGAAATTGAATTAATGCAGGAAGAGTAGCATGTAGCGTTTGTTACATTTTAACATGAATTGGCTGACTATATGCAAACATGTAATCAATAAACCATCAGTCAAAGTAAAGAAATAAGTCACTTCTTCACTATCATCTTTTCTGTTGGGCTGCCTTTGTCTCACTGGTCTCTGTCTCTATCTCTGTCCCGTCTCTCAGCAGCAAACTCATCTGTATTGAATGGCATAAGAAATTTGTGATATTGGACTTTATAAAAAAAGGTTTTTGACTTGACATTTTGCTTTGCGACGGGTTGACCACATGACATTTGATCAAAATTAGCAGTCTTATCATAGTTTCTCTTTACTTTGACTGTAAACTTCTTGCATTCGGCCGTATCGTCCTCCAACACCCTCTTTTTCTTTAGCCTTGCCTTTTCCACTCCTGCCGGTCTCCTCCTGCCTTCTACCATTGTCTCCTTGTCTAAATTGCCAAGTCACATGACCACTCGTAACTCTGCAGGCCAGGCTATATGGACCGCCCACTTTAATGGTGTTAAAGAGGGGTGTGTGTGTTCCCCTCAGGTGTAAACTTGCATCCTTTTATTTCCATCCCGCTGCTGTGCCGCTGTGCTGCTGTGTCACAGCTATACTATGTGAAATGTCATTATGGTTGTATAATTATATTGCTTCTGACCCAACAGGTAAGAGGCCCACCGGGAATTCTACCAATTCTCCCGATTGGTCACTCCGGGCCAGTGATTCTGCATCCACAGATATTGGTTCATTTGACTAAACAGTAAAGATCCGGTCTTTAATCTTACAATCTGGATTTGTCTATTCATTTTATTCATACATAAATAGCCAGAGGCATACATTTTTGTGGATTTGATTTAAATGTTAAGCTGGAGGTTAAATTGATTCAGTGTTCAACGCTCAAGGTTGCTGTGACCCACAAACACAGTTTTTTTCTCATGACCTCAATGTCTCAAGAAATAATATAAATTGCTTTTAAAGCTCCAGTGTAGAGCGTCGATCGCCCCCTATATGGACTGAGCATTTAACTACTTACTTTTCCCTGAGAAAAAGAGAAAAAGTGAGAGGGAGAAGAAGTAGTGCTATACTGTATTTACTGTACTCTGTATGCTATTTAATGTCAGTGTCACTATTAAATTGTCTGTTCTGGCTTGTAATTTACCATAAATTAGTTTTGGTAAGATTGGGCTTGCACATCTGAAGACAAACCTCTTTAGGCAAAGTTTAGGTAAGTTGATATTCAGGCTTCATCAATTCAAGAAGGCAAGAGAGGGAGTCTCCAGTCTTTGGTTCTCCAGAGTGATCTGCATGATTGACGCAGGGTCAGTCTCTGTGGAAGACAAAGCCGGATGAGCTCAATTTTATAGGCTTTTGCCGTTTCCTCTCAATTCAACTGAAAGCCAAAGTATTAAAGGTCACATTTGAGAGATGGAAATATTATGAAAAGGTCTGGAGCCTGCTCAGAGATTTCATTGCTGGCCCTCTTGGGGCAGAACATTTGATGGTGGCCAGTGGGACCTCACCTCACTGCATGGCTGCTGAAATTACACGGCCTTATCTGGACTCTCAATCCACAGTTTTAGCTTAATTAACTCTTGACCTTAAATCATTGTGTTGTGCATCAAAATCAACACAAACACGGGAGATTGGAGGCAAAGCCATTGAGACATACAAGAAAATAATAGAGATAATGAAATAATTTCCACTGCAATACAGGCCTTTATATAACAATGGATATGTCCTAGTCATAGCCAAAAGTCCCCATTGTGTTCAGGGCTGTGTAGTTGTTTGCTCTCAAAACAGTGAGAATCTGTTTTGTTATGTCATTATGCAGGAATTGGTTTTCTATTCAGGAGGCCTAGCTATTTACTGCTTCACTTACCCTGACAGTAACAAAGTGAAACTTTAATCTCTCCTCAGTGTCAACAGCAGCTGATAGCAATTAAGGAGAAAGTCTGGATCCCAAAGTGAAGTGTTTGACTCCTAGAGTTCAACGCCAGCCCTTGCTGCAAAATTTAAACTACTTCACTTTTTGTTGGCAACCATTGCCCAGACCCAGATTTATTTGCATGCCCTAAATTGCATTTAGAAACCACAAAACGTCGATTAAGTAATTGTGTGTGTGTCTCTTGTTTCAGTCTGTGCAAAAGTTGGAAACTTTACAGCTGTTTTCAGTGCAGACTCTTTGCTTAGTATAACCGTTATTCTTGTGATATAAGCAAATGTGGTATAGTAGTTGAAAACATTCTAAATTAAACTAACTATGATAACTATTATTATCGACAGAATAACTGCACATGCTGTATTTATTACATGAGCCTGAATGGATATGAATATGAAGCAAACATTAGCCAGTAGGATTTCCATGCTCAGCCATTTTTAGGGTTTACAGAGACAGGGGGTGTCAGAGGTCAGAAGAGAATGACCAGACTGGTTCAAGATCACAGAAAGGCAGAAATCAGTGACTCCAATAACCACTTGTTACAACTAAGGTGTTCAGATAATCATCTCTGAAAGAGATTACTGCAGTAAAGGATCTCACTAGGGTCCTAAGAAACTAAACTAGACTAGACTAGTGCCCCATTCATAGTTATTTGATAGTTTATACAGAACAGTGAGGTGCTTTATCCAGTGAGGATAAAGCGGTAGACAATGGATAGATGTTTGCGGTGGTATCGCAATATTCACTGTAAGGGGAGCTCTGTATAGAAAAAGCCAGGATATGAATCTACGTATAAAAAAAAGACAAGGGATAGAAGGACCAGTTTCTTATAAAAGGGAACGTTGCCTTGACTTTATTGTCGCTGCTCATGTTTGTGAATTAGAATGAATGAATTACACAGTTAGCCTGCTCTTACACATCTCTCCTCTAATATGAATGATGCAGTAGCAGAAAAGTGGAGGCATTATCTGTGCCTAATTATAGTGAGTACAGTGCCATTTTATCCATTGACACTGAGGTATAATGCAGCCTATTGCTGTGTTGCAGCCAAAACACAAAGCATCTGCTTTGTATATATATACAATTGTTTTGTTGTTGTGTTTAAAAAAAAAAAGGCTTTCACATTTTACATAGTACACGATTCAGATATATTGTTATATTGAACATAAAGAGGCATTGGTCACACGTCAAATTAAAGACATAATATGTGATATTTCTGTAATAAAAATTATGAGAAAGGTATACCGATTTTTTTGAGTAATGAACTTACGTTAGGCAGAATTAGTCAATCCATAGCAATCTGTATTTATATTGAAGGTGATGGATTTACATTTTTTGGTTGCCTTTTAATGACGTCAACTGCTTTGTTTTACATATAGGGTGTGCCTTTGAAAATCCCCATATATACTTTAAAGAGCTCTAAATGCTCCAGTGTACTCAATAAAACAATAGGAGTCTAGAGTGTGAGGCCACACATTCACTGGTCCTGAAAATATTTCATATAAAAGCCCTGATGTTACAAAAAAAAAGAAGAATGGAAATGGGAAACAAAAATGCCAGAGTGATTTCACTCTGGCATGAAAAGTGTACAGAAAGTGTTTTTTGTGACACATGCAACAGAAAAAGCCACCAAACGGCTGAGATTCATCTGCTCTTGAGGTGTGTAATCATGCTCTTTAGATCTGTTCCTGCACAGCAAACAGGATGTGTTTTCTGCTAAGACAGATAAAGGCGACAGCAACACTGAGCTAGTAAAGGGAGACGGCTCCAAACAGGTTGGACAATGACTGGAAATACAAAACATTTCAGAGGTGAATTGTATACTGCTCACAAAACCCGGTCGTTCAGCAGTTTAAGAGGATAAATTGGATTGATAATGCTGCTTGGCAGAGTCAGATGAACAATGCAACGTATGATTCTTGTTGCTTTGTTTCTATTCCAGAGGCTCAAATAGAGAATAAAACAGCAACCATGACAAAAATCACTAGGATATTTTTTATTCTTTTGGCATCTCCCTCTCAAGGGTCACCACAGTGGATCAGTGATCCACATATTGGATTTGGAAGAGATTTTTTACACCGAATGACCTTCCTGACTCAACCCTCCAATTTATCCAGGCTTGGGACTTACACTAGGAGTACAGGATGTTGCCTCCCTGTGGCTGCGGTCCAATTAACCCAATCAATGGGGAATAATAGGGATTGGGTAGGTTGCTCAGAGATACCTTAGCCCTTGACCTGTTGGGATACAAACTAGCCCACATCTGGATACAAGCCAAGTTTCCTTTCAACCACTAAATGTTGTCGTTTTAGCTTTAAACACAATAGAAAAGCATGAACTCTTAAACATGTTTAAGTGTATTACTAGTAATAAATTTGTTCTGAAGATTATCTGTAATATCTAAAATGATATAAAATGACCACTTAATCCTTTTGTTTATGAATGTATGTAATCATATGAATGACTCTTGAAAAAATAGTTTGGCTTCACTTGTGTAATGCTGAAAGATGGTGAAATTATACCTATAAGTAGTGAGGATAAGTATATACCCATCTATGTTTTCCATAATGCAAATTGAATACGAAGCAGATGTTCTGTATTTGGACTGCATAGGTCGCAAGAATCCGTCAGGTGCATCTGACAGGTGCAGATATAGTCAGCTATTTTTTTTCTTTTTTTTTTTTAAATATACCAGCATACAGTAATTTGTACAGGCAAAAATACTTCACCGACACCTTCACCCACTCAACATTATCATCATGAAGTCAGTCCTTGTCTCAACTCAAAATAAAATAAAATAAATAGTAGTTGCAATAAATGAAATGATTTTTTTTTTTTTTAAGCTGAGGCTTTATTTCCTAGGTTGATGCTAAGGCATTTGAAAATTTGTCCAAATAAATCTTTTGAATTAGGAATCAAATATGTCATAGTTAGAAATCAGTCTGTGGCGATAAACCCAGATGAAAATGATGCATACAATCTACTTTAAATATCGTGGGGAAAGACTGATTTAGTCTAAAGTGGTTTATGTGATAATGTAACTTCATATAACTTTCACACAAGCAGAGACAAGATTTTTTTAAAAACAAACAGTGAAATTGATGTGATGCAGTATGGCATGATTCACACTGGTCTGTGTTTGTTACTTTCATTTGCATGTGTAAAAGCATTTTTTTTCCCCCTAAAATTTCCCCCAAATGTCTTTCCACTGCATTCAAAAACTTTGCTTCTAAAGACTAAAAGCATCAATAGTGGCTGATAATCATACGTTCTTGAAATATTATGGTCCAGACAGAACATTTTCACATTTCTCACAGTAAACAGCAACTTATCACCTTCAGACAAACTGACAGATTGTCAGACTGACTCAGCGTTACATGAATCTGCTATTTTCAGCCCCGATCTGTACCTGATAATAGTCACAACAATCAAACAGCTTTGCTCTCTGCCGAGTCTTTGGCAGCAGGCACATTGGATCTCATAGCCGAGAAAGTTGCATGCCAAGAAAAGGATCACACTTTCAGCTATGATTTACTTTCTCTTCAAATCCCCTCCCCCTTCCTGTCTGCACTTTGGCTCATCTTAGATGCAGGACACATAACAGGATGCTCAACACCTTAATCCACGCACCATGTCGTGCATACTCATGAGGTATCAGATTTTCTGCAGGGCACCTTTGCTGTTTTCTGTCAATATATAAAAAAGGCACTGATTATTTGGTGCAATGCAGGACTAATTTTCCTGTGCGACGGGCAGCGGTACGGCAAGGAATACATCTGACAGTTCTTAATTAGTGAAACCACTGTAATAAAACACAGCAAATTCAATTACTGAGACCCCTTATGTGGTATTACACTAAAGCTTTTACAGCAACGTTGTTAGAAATGTCGCCAACTCTGCCGTAAATTGCATTGAAAATGCTTAACATTTCTACAAGAACATCTTTAGTTGAATTAAATGTGTACAGTATGCCTCTGTGCTGGTGACAAACATAGCCGGAGACATTATGTTTGAAGGTTGTCTGTGCATGGTTGTTTATATTTGTATGTCACATGTGTAAAAGGGTTGCTGATCTGCCCAATGCAGGGTGTAGCCTGTCTATTGCCCAATGTCAGCAGGGATTGGCTGCAGCTCCCCCCTGTGGATGGATGGATGGTTGGATGGATGTCTCCATTAGGCTCAATGCTTGTTACATAGCCATGAAGGCATTTATACATATGACTGTCAACTATAACCCTGTTAGCAACATTTCACATTGGAACCTAAGCACAGTAACAACTAACACACCTACACAAATCACTGGTTCATACATTTTCTTTTTAATCATTGTTTAGCTCACTTTTGGCTAGCCCTTTTTTTCTTTTCTTGTGTTTAAAAAAATCGATGTAATATTCTCTCGGCGATCTGTCACTGAGAACCTCAGTGTAGCTCCTTAGTGCTGTTTCATTTAGAAAGGGATTGCCTTGAAGTCAAATGTTTGATGTCAAGTGGTAGCTGGATGTTATTGGGTGAGTGTGTGTGTGTGTGTGTGTGTCCCAGCCTACAGGTCTGTGATAATGAAATGCTGCATGTTACAAAGACACCTAGAGGTAGAATGGTGCTGTGATTAGAATCATGTTTCACTCAGTGCACTGTCCCACATTTTGATGAGAAACCGGAAAACATGACGACAATCGTCATCGAAAAGGCAGACTGTGTATTATTACAAGGAAACACGTCTACCTTGTGTATATATATATATATACATATATGTACATATATATATATATATATATATATATATATATTGCTTCATCATTTGTCTTCACTTACCTTAAACATTAATTTTCATTACAAGGCAGCTCTTGGAAACTAATAAAAATATTACCCATTCACTCCTGTGCAGATACCCCAGGTGAGCTACGCCTCCACAGCTCCAGAGCTCAGTGACAACACCCGCTACGACTTCTTCTCCCGGGTGGTTCCTCCAGACACCTACCAGGCCCAGGCCATGGTGGACATTGTCAAGGCCATGCGCTGGAACTATGTCTCCACAGTGGCCTCTGAGGGAAACTACGGAGAGAGTGGCGTCGATGCCTTCATTCAGAAGTCTCGGGAGGATGGTGAGTACACTTGGCCTCATATATCTTTTCAACTGGTGCGTGGGAAGATGCAAACACACAGCACCATAGAAAATCTGTGAAGCTTGGAAATATGCAATCAAAAATCAATCAGTGGGGTCAAATGTTGCATTTGATTTCAGAACATCCAGTACAGACAGCAATGAATGGAAGGGAGACATTTCGCTTTACCTTTGTGGAATAGTCCGAGATTTTAATGTTTTTTGAGTACAGCTACACTCAACGATATGATCAGGGGTTTAAAAATACAGAAACCCAAAATCTGTTTTTTTTGGGGATATTGTTGGGACAGTGTGTGCATATTAATACTTTTAATAACACATTTCTCCACTTTCTCTGACAGTGACTGACAGTGAGTCTCAGTTGTCAATCGCCCTGTTATTATGGCATCATACCACTAAATAAAACCAACTGTATCAGAGACATGAAGACTTGGACAGAACTACTACTTAATGACAGAAAATCATCTTTAGAAAAAGTAGTAGTTTGACGTTTTATTTTCACCAATTTTCTCGAATCATGGATGGCACTTTTAATTATGTTATTTCTTAAAAAAAAATGCATCCAATATTTAAAATAATTGCTATTTTGTCAGAACTTGTTAGAGCTAATGTTAGAGCGGGCTAGTCAATTCACTCAAGTGAAACCTTGGTAGCTTGAATGAAGAGTGAGGCCCTGTTAAGATGTGAGGGGCTTTGAAGTTCCATTCAATTACATGAAAATCAAACTACAGAATGAACAGACTTACAGTATATGTGTAATGTGAAGGCGCTGTTAGGAGAGGTGAGCCCTCTGAGGGGTTTCTTTGAAGTGAGAACCCAACACAGTATTGATTTAAACCCAAACACCCCTTCCACATGGTTGCCTGTGACCTTTGATACTCCCACCCGCTTACACCTCCGTCAGAACATTGCTGCAAGGTTCCCTTCATCTCTCTCACTATCTTAACTAAAGCAAGTCAAGATTTGCTTTGATATCTAGATGCATCTGATGGTCATGCAGCATTCATAGGTCTATAACATAATACAACTGTCACTTGAAGTCATTTAGGTAGACTTTGTTGTGGGTCTGTACTGGATTTCAGAGGAAAAAGGGGGAAAATAACAGTCGAGGTCATGGTGATAAACAAATTTAGCGTGATAAACTACAGGGGCCACACGGTTGGTATAATGGTTAGCACTCTTGCCTTTGCAGCAAAAAGACCCGGGTCTGAGACCCAGTGTGGGTTTTCTCCAATTATGGGTATTAGGTAAATTGGACTCTCTAAAGTGACCATGATTTAATGGTTGTTTGTCGCTATGTGGCCATTCGATGGACTGGGGTGTACCCCTGCCCATCGCCCTATGTCAGCTGAGATTGACACAGCGCCCCCCTCATGTGGAGGATAAAGCATTAGAAGATGGATGGATGGAAACTGTCTCTACATCAGATAATATCATTCAATCCATTAACTATGCTCATTATAATTTGGGGAGCTGGAGCCAATCCCAGCTGATGTTGGGTGAATGGCATGTGGCACAAACAACCATTCCACATATTTACACCGATGGTCAATTTAGAGCCTTCAATTAACCTGACCCCAGTCTGCATGTGTTTGGACTGTGGGGAGAAGCTGGATTGCCAGGAGAAACCTCACACAGTAACAGACACACAAACATGAAAAGGTCCCAGGCGAATTGGAAACCCTCTTGCTGTGAGGAACACTGTTAACCACTATGCCACTGTGCTGCCCCATGAAATATAGAAACACAGAAATTCTCATTTCAGGTTTACTCTCTTGGATCCTCTTTCCCTCTCACGCTTTCACTCTCATCGAAGAAACAGAAAGAGTTCCTAAAGAGTATGAGTGTTTTGGTTGACTTAATCGAAGTGAAATTAAAGGTACCCTGGTAATGTCTTCAGTTTGATGTGTGCCCAGACAGAATGAGAACTTGGCTGTGGTAGTTCATCAATTATGTCCGTCACTATGTGAACACTAAATCTCCCAGGCACAAATCAGAGACAGCTGAGGGAAGGAAAGTAAGTCATTCTGGGTAAAACGTGTCAGGCATTTTATCGCAGCTGAAGAATCAGGAAGTGCAAGTGTTTGCAAACAGTTTTTAAGGTTTCCAGATACATACTGATTCAATGTGGACCTATTTAAGGAGGTGTTTGAGAATGGCGCTGTTATTTGACATGTTTGTAAGAAAACTGAAAACAACCTTACATTCTATTAAATACCACGTTCACTCGTGGTATTTAAAGAGAAGAGATTTTGAGTCCATTCAAATGCACAGATGATGTTTTATATAATCTCTAAATAAATAATCTTTAAATCTACACCCACAGTGGTGAGAGAGATGGTAAAGGGCAGCGTAAACACATGTCTCCTCAACGTGATGCTGGGAAAAGCCACAGACTGAAATGTGTCAGTTTATCTGATAAAGTGTTAAACACCGCTTGAGCATCAAGGCTATTATTTCTCTGTGAATGATGGGAAAAACATCAATAGTCACTTCATCTATACTCACCCTATCAATCAATTGATTGTTTGGTCAGTTCTAGATTACAGTTAGAGCTGAAAGCAGTTGGCTAATTGCTTGATGGAATTTTACAAACGTGGCAAACATTTTGATTTTTATTGTTTTAGCTTTACATAAATGACACTTATTCAGATTCTGATTGTGATAGTGAATTGACAAAAATATGAAAATAGGTTCATACTGTACATCATCATTAAATCAAGGTTTATGGTGTTTAGTAGTATCCGACTAAACTGTAATTTAAAAAAAAAGCTGAATTCAAATTTAAAGAATTTTTGAAACATAATTTCAGGGAGAAATTACAGATACACTGTGCCTACAAAACAAATATAGACCATATAGTTCAACTTCAGAGAAGCTGTTAGAGCTGTTAGAATAATTAATAAGGCTTGGTACAAATCCGTTTTAAGGTCCACTTTAAAAAAAAATATATATATATTCTAGATATTGTGAGAATAAAAACTAAAAATTATTTATCAGTAACGTTCACTATTCCTCTTCTTGGGATGTTCAAAGTGAGAAGTTTCTCATCTCACATTTACTGAACCACTAACCCTAACCCATACACAGTGATGGATGAAGAAATAATTTTTCTGTGTACGAGGTATCTCAGAAAACATCAAATGGGTATGTAAATGTAGCCCAGAACTTAGGACACAGCAGTGTAGCTGACTTTAAACACTAACTAGAAAATTCCGTGGCAAAATTTTGATCATGATTTTTCCAAAACTCCAAAGCAGACTTTTACCATTTTTAAAGGTGACATTGAATGCTTGTATCGCACTTATATGTTATGGAGGTCTACTTACATATATTAACTTGCTTTCATGGTTAAAATATCTCCACACTGACGTTCTCGTCAGCCGCGATGTTTCAGACCAAAATCACACCCCCAGAACGTGGACTGTATTGTGATTGGCCAGCCAATGAGAGCTTTCCCACTGTCCTGTGTCCTGTCCAGTGTTTCACTCTAGCACTCATCTACGCATGCAATACACACTCATTAAAATCAGATAGAAAATCAATAAAATCAGAAAACATAAAAAACTTAGGTGAGAAATGTCCCAAGTCTTGTGACCTGATTAAAGGTTCAATCACGTCATGTTAAAGTATGTTGTCCACAAAATCACTGAAATGTAATAGTTTAGACGACATTCTAAACTATGACTTTTTTGTCACATTTTGGAAGACATACTAAACTATGACATTTTGGTGACTTTTTGGATGACATACTAAACTATGACATTTTGGGCACATTTTCAAAGACATACTAAACTATGACATTTTTGTCAAATTTTAGACGACATACTAACCTATGACTTTTTTGTCAAATTTTGGACGACATACTAACCTATGACTTTTTTGTGAACTATTGGACGACATACTAACCTATGACATTTTTGACAAATGTTGGACGACATACTAACCTATGACATTTTTGTAAACTTTTGAACGACATACTAACCTATGACTTTTTTTAAAAATTTTGGACAACATACTAACCTATGACTTTTTGGACAAATTTTGGACGACATACTGACCTATGACGCTTTTGGACAAATTCTGGATCTATTATACTAACCTA